>NC_064931.1:622858158-623488994 GCF_023897955.1 Schistocerca gregaria | reverse complement strand
TGTTATGAACAAAGCCTCACGAACAGTCACGTAGAAATCATTACGAGTAGAAGATACTTTTCGCCTCTTCGGCTTTTATAGACTTGAATGACAGTTTTTCTTAATAAGGTCATATTTCACATATTACTTTCGGCACTTTTTGTTGACTGTTTCATATTTTTATCACAATTGCTTCTCTTTTAATGTTATCAGAAGTTGGAATTGAACTTACACTATAATGATTCATTTATTTAACTACCTTCACGGCTTTTAATCCAGTTTGTTGTGATTTGAAACTATATGTTATTCTCAGCATATGAAATTTGATTACAAAACGTGAACATCCACAATAAGCGCTATGTTGTCTTTCCATTTGTAATATTAATTACTAGTTGTGGTTTCAGTGCAAGCATTCATCAGGAAAGCATGTTTTCAAGTACATAATACTGAAATAAATGTTATTTACTGATAATGTTAATAGCGTCTGGTGGTGTTGAAAAAGCGAATCGCTTCCAGTGAATGAGTTTTTTAGTTTTGGAATTTGCTTTAGGCATGAAGACAAAAGTACCTACAACACCTACACGAGGAGAACCGCCAAAATAGTTTTCCCTAGTCTTTATTTGCTATGTCCGAGATGCATTCGGTGCATCTGGATATTATTCCTTTACACCGCTGCCCGAGGCGTCTGCCGATACGTCTTCGCCCTGGAATGTCATCGACGACTAGAATTGTCTTCAGTAATGACCCCCGTTCTGAACTGGTCTTACGTTCCAGCAAGATAATGGCTACCCGCACACTGTTTGTCTTCGTACTTGCAAACCCCAACTTCGCCAGCAAGGCCACTGGATCCTCTCCATTTGAGAAAGTTTGGAGCATTATGGGCATGGCTCTCCAACTAGCTCGGGATTTCGACGATCTAAAGTGCCAGTTGGTCATAATTTGGAATGATATCCCCTCAGGAGAGCTCTGCTGTATGGTTAAATGATGACACAATCCTCTTGGGAAAATATTCGAGGGTAAAATAGTTCCCCATTAGCATTGCTGGCGGCACTACTCAGAACGATGTCGTTACCGGGAGAAACAAAACTGGTGTTCTACGGATCGGTGCGTGGAAT
Organism: Schistocerca gregaria; assembly: GCF_023897955.1. NCBI lineage: Eukaryota > Metazoa > Arthropoda > Insecta > Orthoptera > Acrididae > Schistocerca > Schistocerca gregaria. The sequence continues at coordinate 623,487,900 of NC_064931.1, read as the reverse complement.
GTCAAAAAAATGGTTCAAATGGCTCTGGGCACTATGGGACTTGACACCTAAGGTCATCAGTCCCCTAGAACGTAGAACTACTTAAACCTAACTAACCTAAGGACATCACACACATCCATGTCCGAGGCAGGATTCGAACCTGCGACCGTGGAATGTCAGATCCCTTAATAGGAGATGGGACCTGGATAATCTGAAAGAACCAGAGGTAGCAGAAAGTTTCAGAGGGAAAATTATGGAACGACTGGCAAGAACTGGAGGAAAAGTAAACAGTAGAGGAAGAATTGTTAGCTCTGAGAAACGAAATAGTGAAGGTAGCAGAGGATCATGTAGATAAAAAGACGAGGGTAGTATAAATCCTTGGTTAGCAGAAGAGACACTGAATTTAATTGATGAAAGGTGAAAATATAAAAATGTAGTAACTGTCTTACGGGTAGGGATTACAAACGCCTAAAAAATGAGATCGACAGGAAGTGCAAAATCGCTAAGCAGGAGTGGGTAGAGGACAACTATAAAGATGTAGAAGCATATATTACTAAGGGTATGATAGATGCTGCGTACAGGAAAATTAAACAGGCCTTTGGAAAAAAGAGAATCACCTGTGTGAATGTCAAGAGCTCAGATGGATATCCAGTCCAAATAAGAGAAACCTGACAGGTAGAAGGAGTATATAGAGGGACTATACGAGGGAGATGTACTTGAGGGCAGTATTATGGAAATAGAAGAGGACGTAGATGAAGGTATGATGGGAGGTATGATACTGCGTGAAGAATTTGACAAAACACTGAAAGACCCAAGTCGAAACAAGGTCGCGGTAGTAGACACCATTCCATTAGAACTACTGTCAGCATTGGGAGAGCCAACCGTGACAAAACTCTTTCATCGGGTGGGCAAGATGTATGAGACAGGCTAAATACCTTCAGGCTTCAAGAAGAATATAATAATTCCAAAATTACTTACAGAAGAATGGAGAAACTGGTAGAAGATCACCTTGGGGAAGATCAGTTTGGATTCCGGAGAAATGTATGATCATGCGAGGCATTACTGACCCTACGAGTTCTCACAGAAGATGAGTTAAGAAAAGGCAAACCTAGGTTCTCAAAAAGTTGACTGGAATGCTCTCTTTCAAATTCTAAAGGTATCAGGGGTAAAAACAGGGAGCGAAAGTCTACTTACAGCTTGTACAGAAACCAACTGGCAGTTGTTAAGAAGGGAGTGAGAGGGGATGAAACCTGTCCCCGATGTTATTCTATCTGTATACTGGACCAGCAGAATAAAAAAAAAAAAAAAAATTGGAGAAGTGGCAAGAAATAAAAACTCTGATGTTTGTCGATGACACTGTAATTCTGTGAGAGCCAGCAAAAGACTTGAAAGAGCTGTTGTGCGGAATCGACAGTGTCGTGACCGGAGGGTATAAGATGAACATTAACTAAAGAAAAATGAGGATAATGGAATTTAGTGTAATTAAATAAAGTGATACTTGGGAGTTAACGATCATTGCGCTTTCATTTAAATATATGGCCGGAAGAGTTAGCCTACAGAAACTGTGAAACGTACCCTGTCGTCCAGGACCGTGTACCACAAAGTGCGTAGATTCATCACGAGATGGGGAAACTCACAGGCGCCTGTTGTCTATAGAGGCCAAAGCGCTGTAATGTGCGAGTGAGACAGACGAGAACCTATGTCATAGGGAAACCCAGTAGAAGCTGTTTGTGGCTGCGGAGACGTAGCAGTGTTAAATATGGGGGACGTAAGACCAGCCATAAAGTGAAGCATTTATGAAAACTATTTAATTCTGTAGTAATGCAGGGAATGAAGCCACAGTAATTTTAATCTACCATCCTTTATAAATTTTCATGGCGATCCCAATAAAACTTGATTATTGATCATATCTATAATAGTTAGGTATTTACTGTCAAAGAGAAAATTTACAAGTTTTGTAACAAAGACCTGAATGCTAAAAACTGAACGCTTTAGTTTATCTTAACGATCAACATTTCATATAGAAGCGCATCATTAAACTGACAACTGTTCTAAATATCAACTCTGTAATTTTATTTGTTTAAAAGATATAGTAAATTTAAATTATCAGTATTTTTGGTTAAGCGTCAGGTCATCATTTACTCCACACTAAACACAATTATCAGAAAGCACATTGGTGAAAGGATACTGGGCGTGACATTCAAAGTTAAGAAGGAAATTGTATTGGTTTTATGTAAAAGTATTTAACGTTTATTATGTAATGGATAATATTGTTACTTTATTTAGAACGTGAAAGTGGCCAAGCTCTGATTATTTAAATATGTTAAAATGTAAAATAATGTAGAATAACCTGTAGATAGTCTGATGGACAGCTTCAGGAAAGGGAACTGCCCTAGTCAGTTGAGCGAGGATATTCAGCGCAGGAAACGCGGCTGGGGACGGGCAGAGGGACAGTGCTGGTGCCGACGCGAAAGCTGAAAGTTCTGCTCTAGACACCATAGGGTACAGTTCGGATTGAGACGCGAAAGCGGACAGTCGGTCTTTAGGCGGCTAGGAAGTGAAACGACTTGGAAAATTTCGCGTTGTGTGGATCACGGGACTTGGTGTCTGAGCGGCGAGCAGCCGCGCGCCTGGTGTATACTTTAACTTCTCGCGTAGATAACTTGTATTTCGCGATGAGATTGTGACTGATCGAACTGTGTCAATTGGATATGCGCTCGAGTGTAACAATAAATCTAAATACGATCACTTTCGCTATTAGTTTCCTTTCTGAATAAACATTATTCTAACCAAATCGCAACTGTGTGACCTACATCATTTATGGGTCGTTAATTTATTATTATTACTGTTATTATGTGTTGTGTTAACTCTGTATTAGGCAAACTTGCCTTCATCCATACAAATTAACCAAAGGATAACAAATGTCTAATTTAGGGCGTGTAATGCGACACGTTCAGTTCAGCCCCTAGACGACTTTGAGCCAAGACATTTCCACGAAGAGGAACCGCCTGTGAGCCTGAAGATATTTGGGATGTTAGCTCGCATACTGAAGGAATTAGAGGCGCTTAAAGCAGTAGATGAATTTTGCAGTTCGGGCAGCAAAATAACTGATGACGGTCGATTAAGGAAGATGTAAAATATAGACTTGCAATTGAAGGAAAAGTGTTTCTGAAAAATTTGTATAATCGAATAAAGATTTAAGTGTCAGGAAGTCGTTTCTGGAAGTATTTGTATGGAGTGTATCCATTTATGGAAGTGAAATATTGACAATACAGAGTTTACGCAAGAAGAAAATAGAAGCTTTTGAAACGTGGTGCTGCAGAAGAAAGCTGAGGATTAGATGGGTAGATCACTTAACTAATGAGGAGGTATTGAATTGAAATGGGGAGAAGAGAAAATTGTGGCACAACTTGACTAGAAGAAGGGATCGGTTGGTAGGACATTTTCTGAGGCATGAAGGGATCACCAATTTAGTATTGGAGGGCAGATTCAGAAGAAGGTAGGTTCCTATAGCTACTAGATGAAGAGGTTTGCACAGGATAGAGCAGTACGGGAAGCTGCATCAGTCTTTGGACTGAAGACCGCAACAACAACAACACCGTTTAAGGAGGACAACCAAATACGCTGTCGGTCAATGCCAAGACGAATAACTGCTTGCATAAGGACCAGAGTTGGACAAATATGTTACTGATTTACTGAGTTTGTGAAGCTCTTCCTCTTAAATAAATCATCCAATTTTTCTGAAGCTGTAGTCATTTGCTTGTCTGTGCATGTACACCGCATCTACCGCTTTCCAGCTCATTTGGATGATTTTTCCATGACGCTCCATTTTTTTCTCTTTTTTTCCCTTAGAGTGTACTTACAGAAGAAATGCTTTAGGTTTCATCTCGAATTGTTTAGTTTATTTCATCATCCTCATTTTATCTAAGCTTGTTACCTCACCAACGCTTGACTTTTTGACAGGTATTTCATGGTGATGTAAGGAGTGAGATGCCTAGTCGCCATACCTTTTTGTCCCTTGTTTTTACCCTATATATGTGAGTCTCAGCTTTTTAACTAAGCAAGATCCGATAAGCAATTGTCTCAGGTGACAACTTGATGTTTGCAGCGACTATCTTGAAACCATTAGGAATCCCTTCCAGAGTGTGCAAGGTGAAATGAAATTACAATTAGCGTTGTTTACTGAGTCATATGTAACTAACAACCACATACATAATCAGTAAACAAATAATAGGGCAACTTCTTCCCCATACGTTTTGTCGCTACGTTAACTGTATACCCTTATATTAAAGGTAAAAAACTTCGTCAATTGCACACTCCTTCCTGCCTGATTTGTCGGCTTCTATCAATTCTATTGACGTAAATGTGGCACTGAATGATTTGTTAACTGCACTTTGTTATGCATCTACTGCTACATTTGCATATTTTCATGGTACTTCTGGAGCACTTCTTCTGTATGACTGTGGACTGACTGTAGACACAGATGCTTTCGAAGCCGAAAGTGCGTATTTTCTGCTAAATCTTGACAATTTTGGATACTTTCTTTTAAAAAAATGGCTCTGAGCATTATGGGACTTAACATCTGAGGTCATCAGTCCCCTAGAACTTAGAACTACTTAAACCTAAGTAACCTAAGGACATCACACACATCCATGCCCGAGGCAGGATTCGAACCTGGGACCGTGGCAGCCGCGCGGTTCCGGACTCAACGCCTAGAACCGCTAGACCACCGCCGCCAGCTTTGTTTTATTAAAAAAAGCTTTCATCGTAACGTTATCGCCGGCCGTGGTGGTCTAGCGGTTCAGGCGCTCAGTCCGGAACCGCGCTACTACTACGGTCGCAGGTTCGAATCGTGCCTCGGGCATGGATGTGTGTGATGTCCTTAGGTTAGTTAGGTTTAAGTAGTTCTAAGTTCTAGGGGACTGATGACCACAGATGTTAAGTCCCATAGTGCTCAGAGCCATTTTAACGTTATGATGATAATATGTAATACAGTGCATACTAAATAGCCGTTTTCCCTTAGTTTATTGAACACAGCAGATAACCATAACAGCTAAATAAGTCAGCAGCTACATAATCTCTCACTTTATCTAAACCCGTTCATAAAATTCGGCTGGTTTCTCGACTTCGTGCGTATAGAGAATATGTTGGTAACACTTCGTATCCTTGCTTGTTACGCTGTGTCACCAAACAGTGAAGCTGTGCAGTTGCGCAGGGCGATGACGTCGGTGTCTTGGGAATTCTGTCACCGAGTGTACATCGTACTCAAGTCGGTACTCGTTTACATTATAGGATATGTTATATAAATTATATGTACATTATATAATGTATATATTATACAATAATATGTATGCATTATAGGATATGTTACTAAAATATCGTTTGCACAGAATGCCATGATACACAGAGAAACTGAATCAGTTAAACCTGGGGAAGATTAGATCATTACGGAGACGCTGTAATTAGTATCTTATTTATGAAAAACTAAGGGAGAACTGCATCACGAGCTGATAGTAACAAGCATGTGAGTTGACGAAAATCTTGTGTAATGGCAGAGTAAAATCGAATAGAGCAGAACATACTCGAGTGGAAAACCATGAGGCCGTGCCATCTCTACAATTACTAATTACATTATTTATTCGCCTTGTATCCAGCATTACCACCTGCAGCTTAGTCGGTAGAAACATTATTCGCAATAAACAGGGTTCAGTTTTCGAGTCCCAGAGCTGAACACAGTTGCAATTGCCAGGAAGTTCGAAAACAGCACTCAATCCTCTGCGGAGTGGATGATTCGTTCGGAAATTTCGAGGCCATTTGCATCCCACTGCCTGTCTGCAGAAGAATGCATTGCCACCTATTGTCATGGACAAAAGATTATAAATTTATCGTTAGAGGGTCTCGGAGAAGTACAAAGAGTGGTTCTGCATCTAATGGTGCAGGACAAACACGGGAAGAGGGTAGTATTATAATGGTAAATTGTCGTAGCTCTGCTGGGAAAGAACTGGAGTTTCAAGCGCTCATAGAAAGCACTGAAGCACAAATCGTTATACCAAGTATTGATTGAAAACGGAGGTAAGTTCATCCGAAGTTTCTACCAAGGTCCTAATGGTGTTCGGAGATGATAGATTAAATTCAGTTGGTGGTGGCGTGTTTGTTGCTGTTCCAAATAGTATACATTGCAGTGAAACTGAAGCAGGTAGGTGCTGCGAGTTAATATGTGTAGTGGTTATAGTCTGCAACAGGAATTAACTAATAATTCGTTTCATTTACCGCTCCTTCCCCACCCCCCCCTCGCCTCACCCAGCCAATTCAGATGACACAGTTGCAGAAAGATTCCAAAAAGTTTCAGTTCTTTCTAATAAGTACTCGACTTACGTAATTATAATTGATTTCTGACTTCAATCTACCATCGATACGTTGGCGAAAATACATGTTAAAACTAAATGGTAGCGTAAAACATCGTGCGAAGTTGTACTAAATGCTTTCTCCGAAAATTATTTTGGTCAGTTATTTCGGGAGCCCATTCGAAGTGTAGATGGTTGCGATAACACGCTAGAGCTCTTAGCAATAAACGATCCTGAGCAAATAGAGCATTATGATGGATATAGGGATTAGTGATCACAAGGTCGTTGTAGCGAGACTGAACACCATAACGTGCGAATTCTATGCAAATTAACGTAAAATTTATCTATTTTAAAACACAGATAAAAATTCGCTTTGTGTCTTCCAGTCCGTCCAAACTAATTATCGAAGTGTACAGACGAAAGATTTATATCAAATAAAGAGACAGAACGGACAAGCCACTGTAGTAATGTAAAAGCACGCCAGATACAAAAGAACGCAAATTATCCAAGTCAGGTGCTGTTTTACTGAAGCTCGAAACTTAGCGCAGATTTCAGCGTGAGAAGTTTTCAGTAATTTCCACAATGGCAATCATTTCTTGAAATCGGGCAGAAATAAAAAGAAATTCTGGACGTATGAACAGTATACTAGTGGAAGTACACAATAAATGCTTGGGCAGATTACAATAATAGCGTCATCTGCAAACGGAACTAATTCTCTTGTTGTATATGGCTGTAGATCATTTACATATACGATGAAAAACGGTGGACCTAAGATTGAGTCTTGGGGAACCCCATACGTGATATCTCCCCAAACAGCATAATGTTACCGGACTGCATTGATTGAGTTACCAAGCACTACTTTCTGCATTCTGTTGATTAAAAATGACGTTATTCATTGCTTAGCTATGCCTACAGTCCCAAAAAACTTCAGTTTATCTAGGAGAATATTGTGATAGCCACGCGCTGGGTAGCCACATGGTCATGGACGTCCTGTCACGGTTAGTACGGCTTCTCCCGTCGGAGGTTCGAGTCCTCCGTCGGCCATGTGTGTGTGTTAGCGTAAGTTCGTTTAAGTTACACTGAGTAGTGTGTAAGCCTAGGGACCGATGACGTCAGAAGTTTTGTCTCGTAAGATCTTACAACAAATTTCCAGTTTCAAAAATATTATCATTCACAAAACAAAATACCTTAGATGGCTCGCAGAAAATACAAACCGGCGCTGTTTTGTTATTTAAAGCTCAGGACTGCGCCTGGATACATGGTTCCTGGCAGACAGTTCATAGTTCGTAGAAAAAGAAGGGAAGTCATCGGAAGTGGTCTGGGGGCACAATAACGAAGTTTTATACGCCGTTTGCTATTCCTAATGTACATTACTGGCCATTAAAATTGCTACACCAAGAAGAAATTCAGATGATAAACGAGTATTCATTGGACAAATATATTATACTGGAACTGCCATGTGATTACATTTTCACGCGAGTTGGGTGCATAGATCCTGGCCGAATAACTGACTTATTACGCCTGGGAATTGAGTCAAACAGAGCTTGGATGGCTTGTACAGGTACTGCTGCCCATGCAGCTTCAACACGATACCACAGTTCATCAAGAGTAGTGACTGGAGTATTGTGACGAGCCAGTTGCTTGGCCGCTATTGGCTAGACGTTTTCAATTGGTGAGAGATCTGGAGAATGTGCTAGCCAGGGCAGCAGTCGTGCATTATCCTGCTGAAATGTAGGGTTTCGCAGGCATCGATTGAAGGGTAGAGCCACGGGTCGTAACACATCTAAAATGTAACGTCCACTGTTCAAAGTGCCGTCAATGCGAACAAGAGGCGACCGAGACGTGTAACCAATGGCACTCCATACTATCGCGCAGGATGATACGCCAGTATGGTGATGAACAATACACGCTTCCAATGTGCGTTCACCGAAATGTCGCCAAACACAGATGCGACCATCATGATGCTGGAAACAGAACCGGGATTCATTCGAAAAAATGACTTTTTGCCATTCGTGCAGCCAGGTTCGACGTTGAGTAGACCATTGCAAGCGCTCCTGTTTGTGATGCATTGTCAAGGGTAACCGAGCTGATAATCCGTGCTGCTGCAAACGTCGTCGAACTGTTCGTGCAGATGGTTGTTGTCTTGCAAACGTCCCCATCTGTTGACTCAGGGATCGAGACGTGGCTGCACGATCCGTTACAGCCATGCGGATAAGATGTTTGTCATCTCGACTGCTAGTGATACGAGGCGTTCCGTACTACACTCCTGAACTCACCGATACCATATTCTGCTAACAGTCATTGGATCTTGACCAACGCGAGCAGCAATGTCGCGATACGATAAACCGCAGACGCGTTAGGCTACAATCCGACCTTTATCGTAGTCGGAAACGTGATGGTACGCATTTCTCCTCCTTACACGAGGCATCACAACAACGTTTCACCAGGCAATGCTGGTCAACTGCTGTTTGTGTATGAGAAATCGGTTGGAAACGTTCCTCATGTTAGCACGTTTTAGATGTCGCCACCGGTGTCAACCTTGTGTGAATGCTCTGAAAAGCTAATCATTTACATATTACAGCATCTTCTTCCTGTCGGTTACATTTCGCGTCTGTAACAAGTCATCTTCGTGGAGTAGCAATTTTAATGGCCAGTAGTGTACATAAACGATTTAGCAGACAATCAGAGATGCTCTCTTAGACTATTAGTTGGTGATTCTGTAGTTGACTGTCTTTAAAACAATGAAAATGAAATGCATAATGGTTTAGACAATTTATCTGCTAGGCGAAAAAAGTGGCAATTGACCCTAAGCAATAAAAAGTTTGAGGTCCTCCACATGGGTACAAAAAATAATGCATTTAATTACGGTCACACGATAACTCACACAAATCTAAAGGTTGCTAATCAACTAAATACCTACGGATAACTTAATTTTGACGTATCATGTGGAATATGTTGGTTGGAAGGCGAACCAAAGACGGCATTTTATTAGCAAAACACTTAGAACGTGCAACAAATCTAATAAAGCGACTTCTTACGCTGCGCTTGCCCGTCCTCTTCTGGAGTACTGCTGCGCGGTATTGGATCCTTAATGGATAGGATTGGCGGAGGTCGTCGAAAAAATTTAATGAAATGCAGCTCGTTCTGTATTGTCGCGATGTGGGTGTAGAATGTCACGTACGCTCGTATGATAAACGAGTAGGGGTGGCAGTCTTTAAAATTAAGGCGATTTTTTTGGGAGAAGAATTATGTGAAACTGGAGTTCGATAGTGGGAAAACGATAAGAAGTAATAAGGAAAATATAGATTGCGGAAAAATAATGAAAGAGGAAGTCACCTGATATAATTCTGCACATACTAAAAGTTAATAATTGCTAACAACTGGTTTATGAATCATGAAACAAGGTTGTGTACGTGGAAAGGACCTAGCGACTACATAACAATAAAACAGAGAAATAGGAACCAGATATTAAACTGCAGAACATTTCCAGGGGGAGAAATGGATTCGGATCCCTTTTTTTCGTTATTAACTGCAGATTAAAACTGCAGAGAGATAGGAAATTAGGGGTACGGAACCAGGATAAATTGAAGAACCGGTTGATGACAGTTTCAAAGGGAGCATTACAAACAGTTGAGGAAAGGGTGACTTCGAAAGAGGAAATAGTGAAGGCAGCAGAGAAGCAAAAATACATAAACATTAATTCCAATAAAACTTCTTAGATAACACAAGAGATATTAAATTTAACTTACGAATAGAGAAAATATTTTAAAAAAATGAAATGAAACAGACAGAAGAAAATGCAGACGCATATAAAATGATGCAGGTACGAAGTGCAAAATAACAAAACAGGAATTGTTAGAGGGCAAGTGCAAAGCTATAGGTGTATGCAATGAAAGGGAAAATAAAAAGGGCTTTTCTAAGAAAGAGAAGCATTATTATGAACATTAATATCTCAGATTGCAACTCAGTACAAAGCAAAGAAGGAAAGGCTGAATTGTGGGTGGATAAATAGAGGGACTATTCAAGGGAAACGAACTAGAAAACAATATTATAGAAGGAGAAGTAGAAGTAGCTGAGGATGTGAGGGGTAACCTCGTGATCCATACATACAGCGAAACAATGCACGTGAAGTAGACAGAAACACCTATCAGAATTATTGATATCCTTCGGAGAATATACTATGACAAAACTATTCCCCTTGGTATGGATGATATTTCTCTATGAGGCAAGAAAAAGAACTTCAGACTCAAGAAGAATGTGATAACCCCAAATACAAACAACGCAGCTGTTGACAGGTATGACTTGTTTAGTAAGTTACGGTTATAAAATACTAACACGAGCTGTTTGCAGAGGAATGGAAAAATTGGTACAAGCTGGTCTCGGGGCAGATCAGTTTGGCTTCTGGAGAAGTATAGGAACATGCAACACAGGCTGAGGAAAGGCAAATCTACATTTGTAGCTCTTGTAGGTTTACAGAATGCTTTTGACAATGTTGGCTAGAATACGCACTCTGAATTTCTGAACGTAGCAGGAATGAAACGCCGGAATCGAAATGTTGCCTACAAATTGTACAGAAACCACACTGTAGCTATAATAGTCGAATAACATGAAAGGGAAGCAGTTGTTGGAGAAAGGAGCAAATAAGAATTGTAACCTCCCCTCACTGTTATCCAGTTTGCGCCTTGAACAAGCAGTGAACGAAACCAAAGAAATATGTTGAAGGGGAATCAAAATACTTGCTGAAGAAATAAAAACATTTCGATTTGCCGATGACATTGTAAATCTGTCAGAGATGGCAAAGGAGTTAGAACAGCAGTTGAATAAAATCGAAAATGTCTCGAAAGAAGTTACAGCACAAAGATCAAGTAAATTAAAGTAACGTAAATGGATTGCAATCCGGTCTTGTAAACTGTCATACGGCCGGAAGAGCGGTGTGCTGACCACACACCCCTCCATATCCGCATCCAGTGATGCCTGTGGGCTGAGGATGACACGGCGGCCGGTAGGTACCTTTGGTCCTTCCAAGGCCTGATCAGACGGAGTTTAGTTTTAATGGATTGCAAGTGACTATGATCAGGTGATACCGAGCAATTCCATTAAGAAGCGAGAGAGTAAAACTAGACAGTGAGGTTTGCTATTTCGGCAGTCAAATAAATGAAGTTGAATGAAGTAGAAGAAGATAAAATACAGATTGCCAATAGCAAGGAAAGCGTTTTATAAGCAAGAAACATTGGTCAACGTCGAAATTAAATTTAAGTGTTGGGAAATCTTTTCGATAGGTATTTGTGTGGAAGTGAACGGTGGGTTACAAACTGTTCAGACATCAATGGAACATAACTACCTGAAATCCTGTGCAACAGAGAAATGCTGAAGATATGATGGGCAGATAGAATATATAATGAGGAAGTACTGGAGTACTGAAAAGAGAAATTGATGACACATCTTAACTAAAGGAAGAAATAAGTTGATAGGACACATCCTGAGGCAGAAAGGAATAGTCAGTTTGGAAATGGAAGTAACTGGGAAGGGTGGGGTTGGGGGAGAGATTCAGGGTAAGACAAAGGCTTGAGGACAGTAAGCATGTTCAAGTGAACATAACCTTCAATAATTCTGCTGAGATAAAAAAATCAGTCTTGGGACTGAAGACCACAACAACAACAACAACAACAACATGATCTTTAAACAGCTGCCGCACAGTCTCCTCGTCTCCCTTCTGAAGAGCTTACGAATATACATAAAGAAGTTGTGTTCTTCAATAAAAATGTTACAAATGTAACGATGATTCCACCTGGTCGTACTTAAGAAATCGTAACAGACGATTTACAGACACTATCCGAGTAAAACAACTGACACTCAGATGCCTGTATTTGATAGTTCCACAAAAGTCAAGTCTGGTCTTACACGTGAAAGGGGCAGCGAAAATCAGTTTCCGAATTTTTTATTAATTCATTTTATTTATTTATTTATTTAACTTGACTGATTAGGGCGATTAGGCCTTCTCTTGCTTCGGACCAGGGTTGAAGCACACAGTGCGTTCTTTACATCATAGTATCTGAGAAATATCTATTTCAATTTGACAAACAAAATCAAAAGGATTTGAGTATCCACAGTGACAATGTAAGTGAATAATACTGTGAAAAAAGTCAATATTGGCAGTATTTCTGTGGTTCTTCGGTTTTCATGTTTCAAGTTTTTTGTTGCATTTAAACATGGTGATTCTGTTTGATGGAAGGAGTATTTAATCCGACGGTAATTTACTCGTAACGACATACAGATGAAAAGAGTCTCCACTGAATGACTAACGTACGATACGAGAGCAACCAAGAATAGCAATTAGTCCTGTGTGGACTAGTTGTGGCGTGGGCAGCTACTTCTCGAAACTAGCGGCATGACAGGACTAGCAATGCAGACGCTAAGTGCAGTTACGTCTTTAACTAAGGTAACTAGCTGTGGGGTGAGAAACAGAGGTGTAGTTGTGCTCGCACGGCACGATAACGAGAACTGCTGTGAAGGGAAGGGAAGTGCAGCGAGGCGGGGACCGGGCAACGTTCGACCCCGTGGGCCAGGTCGCGGACGCGGGCTGCGCTCTGCGCATGCGCCGCAGCTAACGACCCTCATTGCAGATTCCGCTCATGTGAATGAACCTCCAAGTGGGGTCCTCCGTGAGTATTAACATCCTGCGTGATACTGACCTAACACAAATCTGACGGCTACGCAGCTGTGCCCGCGCCCTATCCCAACGTTGCGCTTCGCTGCGGATGCGGGAACAAATCGAACATATTGTTCGGCGCGCAGTTAGTCGTTACTGATACACCGCTTCCGCACGGCGAACAGATACTCTCTGAAACACAAAAGACCAGTTACTGCAGTTGTAGTTTGAGGGCTGAAGCAGCTATTCAGCACCTTTTGATGAATATTTACTCTTCAGTTGTAAATCTACTCTGTAATTCACGAAACCTTTGCAGTTTTTCATTTGAAATGAACGCTTCTTGCAGCATCCCGTATTGATTTTTTCACTGATTAATTTTTTCATGGCTACATCGGGACGCTTTACTGAAAGTGGAGTTGTCCATATGACTGACAAAACGCATGTACCTCAGTTTAAACTTTCATTTTACATGAGACAAATGCGTAATTCATGTACTGAGATAATATTCTGAGACGTGTTGCTCTGATTTCAGTAGGCTTAGAAAACGACCTAAATGGAACATAGGAAAACGCTGAGTTGTAATAAATATGTAAATGTACATCGCTACGTTAACGTTTTATACACTTTTCCTTGCCTCGTGTATGACGAGCTTAATATCATATTCTATAATTTATAGTCAAATAATTAAAATGAAAGTACGAAATATCATTATCTTTAGCTCAACTCTTTTATTTGTACTTTTTAATAGTCACACACTCTCCATGAAGTAAATGAATTTCATCTCATAATACAGTAATTCTAAAACCCATATACAACTAACACTGGCAAATGTAATTATAAAATGAAAAGCAGCCAGCACTCAAGTTAATAACTTACTTCCTAGAAAATAAAGAATGATATTGTAGAGACAGCTTTAACAGGCAATGTGCCAAACCGACATTTTTTGGTAACAAATGTAATTTCGTAAAATCATGATCACTACTGATGTGACGAGGAAAAATGCTATCTTCCAGCTGAATATTACTGTTTGAATATTCGAAAAGATAAAATTTAATCTTTAATATTTAAATTTTGAAATTAGGTTTGGAGTAAAATAAGTGAACTATGTCGCAGTTTTAATTTTTTTTTCTTCTTAAAGAATTACATACTTAAAACATAGCTCCGCTTCTGAAATCCTCCTTTTAAAAGAAAATGGCATTGACAGTGTTGAATGTTTACTAGAGAGAAAGACTAATTTTTATTTAGCAGGAAGTGGATACAGTTGCAACTTTGAGTTTCTCTCCTTATTTCCCTTGATTTGTACTGTCTACTTAATACAAGTATCTGAGTAATACATGATGTGCCATAAAGCTCCTAAACAGAAATTTTTAACTGTGCCTTTTTAGTTATTTTAATGTTTGCAAGTTTACTTGCTGCATGTGATTTGAAACTCAGTTCTTGCTATAAAAAAAGGTATTAATATCCGATTGCTGTAGTTTCTATACTACCGTCAGGCGTCTGTAGGTAAAAAATATTTCATCGTAATTTTTGTTCGTAATGAGTGAATCTAGGCTTAACAGTGTAGTGCTCCTAAGTTATCCCGTAAATACTAGAGTGTTAAATACGTCTGTTCATTTCCTAACACCTTTCTGCGTGTTACGCTCCTTATAATGTTGTTTCCTGTAGTAATACGCTATTGTGTTGTTGCAGTAATCAGTCCGAAGACTGGTTTGATTCAGCTCTCCAGGATTTCTTCGCTTCAGGAAAATCATCGATAGGAAATGTTTGTTTATTATAAAAAGTTACTAAGAGGTTCGTAAAATAGGGTGCAATAATTATTCAGAAGGGAAAGAAGTAAGAAGAAAATTTGCGGAAAACGGCGTAGGGGCTCTCTTGGTAAATTGGTACTTGGAAATTACGAAATGTAACTCTTTTAGTGTAGAAAAGCTACAGACATAGATTTAAGGCGTTCCCGCATTGATTACTAATTATGATAACCATAAAAATTTGTAGACAAGGAAACCGACGTCGGTTGTGAGAACTGACTCCCGTGCAAAATTCCGCAGCATGTTTCGTTTTAGTGTAGGAGCGTCTTTTATGGTAAGGGAGATAAAAAACTTTGAGAACTCCATTAAGGGCCACGAGCTGGGCCAACTTCATACAAGCAGCGGCCTACGCGGTTACGTACTGTTATCAGCATCATACAGCTCCTCCTCCTCGAGGAACAAATAGATTCTTTGTTGGAAATGCTGTGTTGTCGCTTCCCCCAGAGTGTTGATTTATTTGGTCGTATTTTATTTCAGTTGAGCTATAAATTACTGAACGACAGTAGCAAAATGCCGGAACCACACACAAAGAGCTCTGCTATTTTTCTACGTTACCTTGGCAAAATTTGAATTCTGCTGAAGTAATTTTAGAATTCTTGCTTTTCCCACACTCACGTCTAGGGCCTTGCTTTAGTCAGAACATGAGAGAATTGACCGCAAACTACCCCGGGCGGTTTGGCAACACCTGTGTAAAACAACAAGTGCCTGGCAGAGTTTTTAGATCGGTTACTACTGCTACAATGGCAGGTTAACAAGATATAACTGAGTTGGAACGTGGTGATATGGTCGGCGCACGAGGTAGCTATGAAGTGGTGATTTTTCCGAACGACCATTTCACGAGTGTACCGTGAATATCAGGAATCCGGTAAAACATCAAATCTCCGACATCTCTGCGGCCGGAAAAAGATCCTGCAAGAACTGGACCATAGATGACCGAAGCGAATCGTTCAACGTAACAGAAATGCAACCCTTCCGCAAATTGCTGCAGGTTTAAATGCTGGGCGATCAACAAGTGTCAGCGTGCGAACCATTCAACGAAAGATCATCGATATGGGCTTCCGGAGACGAGGGCCCACTCGTGTACCCTTGATAACTGCACGGCACTAAGCTTTACGCTTAGCTTGGGCTCGTTAACAACACTGGACCGTTGATGATTGGAAACATGTTGCCTGGTCGGACGAGTGTCTTTTCAAATTATATCGAGTGGATGAACGTGTATGGGTATAGATACAACCTCATGAATCCATGTACCCTGCATGTCAGCAGGGGACTGTTCAAGCTGGTGGAGGCTCTGTAAAGGTGTGGGGCGCTTGCAGGTGGAGTGATATGGAACCCCTGACACGTCTAGACACGAGTCTGACAGGCTACACGTACGTAAGCATCCTGTCTGATCACCTGTACCAATTCATATCCATTGTACATTCCGGCAGACTTGGCCAATTCCAGCAGGGCAATGCGATGCCATACACGTCCAGAACTGCTCCCGAGTGAGTCTACGAACTCTCTTCTTAGTTTAAACACCTCCGCTGGCCACCAAACTCCCCAGACATGAACATTATTGATCATGTCTGGGATGCCTTGCAACGTGCTGTTCATAAGAGATCCCCAACCCCTCGTACTATTATGGATTTATGGACAGCCGTGCAGGATATATGGCGTCAGTTCCATGCAGCACTACTTCAGACGTTAGTCGAGTTCATGCCACGTTGTGTTGCGGAACTTCCCCGTGCTAGCTGGGGCCCTACACGATGTTAGGTAGACGTACCAGTTTCTTTGGCTCTTCAATGTACAAAGGAGCTACAACCATTGCAGAAAGCTGAGTACATACCCATTTTTGTGGAATTATCCTTTAGTAATATTATTTTGCTACCTCAAACAGTTTGTTAAGTATTAGCGATTTACACGTATTGTAGTACATGTATGATAAATATATTTTACATCAATTCAAACGAAGCCCACTCGTCTCGTGTTCTGAACTACGTCCAATGTTCACGGAAAAAGTAGCTTTGGTTTTTGTCATAAACAGAATGCGGTTCGATATACAGTTTTACTAGAACATTTTATTCAAGCTAAATTCTGTTTAGAGTGAAACTGAACTGAATTTCTGAGATTGTTCCGGAATATTTTTGAACATGTTAGTATAAGCGACACGTGGTCTCCGGCAGCTCGTTACAGAGTAATGATGCAATTACGCCTTATGGAATTTGTTGTCATAGTTACTTTTCTTCTGTGAAAATCCCTTTACAACAGCGCAAAAGTCAGTAATACGCAGTCATTAAAACGTGCAACACAAAGAAAGTGTATTCAAGGATCCTCAGACGTTACATGTATACTTTCATTTCAGTTTGTTTAATTTCTTCTGTTAGTGTACAGTATAGTTTGTAGTAAATGCTGAACTGTTGGCTTACAGGTACTGCTCAAGTTGCTAATCACCACGATCGCTGCAGTGTGTACAGCGACGCTCCATCACCTGTTTTACACGCTCAAGAAACCCAAGAGTTTGCGGTACTATTTCTGCGGTCGTTGAGATCCTAGCAACCAGGTCCATTTTAGAATGGATCACAGAGTCTTAAATTAAGCTTTTCACATGGCTCCGGAAGAAAAACTACATCTGTGTGATGTTTGATGATGGAGCTGGCCTTGAAAAAGCATCCAACGTCGCTCGAGGTTTACCATACGTTCAGCTTGTTTAAATTATCTAGTAAATGTCACAAATCCAAGTTGACGTTGAATGTCCCCAAAAACGCTCACTAAAGATCACAGACTTCACAACATTAATTTTTTTAGCACAGGTTATTACACTACATACACTCCTGGAAATGGAAAAAAGAACACATTGACACCGGTGTGTCAGACCCACCATACTTGCCCCGGACACTGCGAGAGGGCTGTACAAGCAATGATCACACGCACGGCACAGCGGACACACCAGGAACCGCGGTGTTGGCCGTCGAATGGCGCTAGCTGCGCAGCATTTGTGCACCGCCGCCGTCAGTGTCAGCCAGTTTGCCGTGGCATACGGAGCTCCATCGCAGTCTTTAACACTGGTAGCATGCCGCGACAGCGTGGACGTGAACCGTATGTGCAGTTGACGGACTTTGAGCAAGGGCGTATAGTGGGCATGCAGGAGGCCGGGTGGACGTACCGCCGAATTGCTCAACACGTGGGGCGTGAGGTCTCCACAGTACAGCCAGTGGTCGGCGGAAGGTGCACGTGCCCGTCGACCTGGGACCGGACCGCAGCGACGCACGGATGCACGCCAAGACCGTAGGATCCTACGCAGTGCCGTAGGGGACCGCACCGCCACTTCCCAGCAAATTAGGGACACTGTTGCTCGTGGGGTATCGGCGAGGACCATTCGCAACCGTCTCCATGAAGCTGGGCTACGGTCCCGCACACCGTTAGGCCGTCTTCCGCTCACGCCCCAACATCGTGCAGCTCGCCTCCAGTGTTGTCGCGACAGGCGTGAATGGAGGGACGAATGGAGATGAGAGTCGCTTCTGCCTTGGTGCCAATGATGGTCGTATGCGTGTTTGGCGCTGTGCAGGTGAGCGCCACAATCAGGACTGCATACGACCGAGGCACACAGGGCCAACACCCGGCATCATGGTGTGGGGAGCGATCTCCTACACTGGCCGCACACCTCTGGTGATCGTCGAGGGGACACTGAATAGTGCACGGTACATCCAAACCGTCATCGAACCCATCGTTCTACCATTCCTAGACCGGCAAGGGAACTTGCTGTTCCAACAGGACAATGCACGTCCGCATGTATCCCGTGCCACCCAACGTGCTCTAGAAGGTGTAAGTCAACTACCCTGGCCAGCAATATCTCCGGATCTGTCCCCCATTGAGCATGTTTGGGACTGGATGAAGCGTCGCCTCACGCGGTCTGCAGGGCCAGCACGAACGCTGGTCCAACTGAGGCGCCAGGTGGAAATGGCATGGCAAGCCGTTCCACAGGACTTCATCCAGCGTCTCTAGGATCGTCTCCATGGGAGAATAGCAGCCTGCATTGCTGCGAAAGGTGGATATACACTGTACTAGTGCCGACATTGTGCATGCTCTGTTGCCTGTGTCTATGTGCCTGTGGTTCAGTCAGTGTGATCATGTGATGTATCTGACCCCAGGAACGTGTCAATAAAGTTTCCCCTTCCTGGGACAATGAATTCACGGTGTTCTTATTTCAATTTCCAGGAGTGTATGTGTTAGCATTTGATTCAAGACAAGAGGATAAACCGAATATTCCGTAATAAGCAATACTTCCTGCGATTTACTACAATGGCCACTACGTGAGATGGGTGTGGGTGGAAGTAGTATGCTGCAGGACTCTTCTTGGAAAGTCCCCTTTCGGTATTATAACAAAATCCTTTTCGTGTGCGTATGAAGTTTGATGTGGATCTCCGCAACGCTGTCGTCAGTACTAAAGGAATCCGTAACTAAACGCCTCTTCTTTGGATCTTAGTTATTTCTTCTTATGATTCTCTAGCTAGGGTCCCCGCCTTACAACCAATACTTAGAAATTGAAATATTAGTGGTGATTTATTTCACCACTTCCTTCGTGGCCTTTTGATTCGTCCAATTAATCTCAGCTTGGCATCCACTTCTCCCACAACTATTTGGAAACTGTCGCTCTACTTTAGAATGTTCCAGACGGATATTCGGGGATATTTTACATTTATTACTGGTTTTAGTTGCTTATCGCCAATGGTGTAATCGGAAAGTAATGGATGTTCCCGCAATACACTACGTTTATTTACGTTATAGGGCAACAACCAATCCACACATTGAACTTCTACAAGTCTTCCTGCAATTCGCTACAGTTTTTGGGATTGCGATTTTTCTATAGAGGGTGGTCAGAAGAAGTCTAAATTATCTGAAAGCGTGTTGCGGCGTAAGTTGTTCAAAAATGGCTCTGAGCACTATGAGACTTAACATCTGTGGTCACAGTTCCCTAGAACTTAGAACTACTTAAAGCTAACTAACCTAAGGACATCACTCACATCCATGCCCGAGGCAGGATTCGAACCTGCGGCCTTAGCAGTCGCGCGGTTTCTGGACTGAAGCGCCTAGAACCGCTCAGCCAGAGCGGCCGGTGGATAAGTTGGGATGAGAAATAATTGTTAAGAAAGAAATTTGATACGTTTCCGAGTTATTTAGCACTGAAGTTATCCAAGCAGGTCGTTCTGCACACAGATTCAAGCACGCACTAATATGCGGTAACGTACAGACATCTGTGGGTTCAACTGCTCATTACCAGTAAAATGTGCCTCTTTCGGATTCTTATACATCCAAACTATGTGAGCAGAAGCTACGTTTGTTCGGTATGAAGAAACTAAACGAAGAAGACGTTTGGTGACACTGTTTCTGGCAGACTGCTTGAACTGGCACGGTTGGAGACCTGACTGGCTAATTTCAATGTAAATAACCCGGGAACGTCGCAACGTATCGGATTCGTTCTGTCTAAACAGTTACTTCTCAGCAGAAACTCTCATGCAACACATTTCAAAGCTTCTTAGACTGTTTCTGACCGCCCTGTATGGAACAGCATCGTCTGCGATCAGCCTCGAGAAGATACCTGCGTTATCCACCACCTCATGAAGAGTCACTAAGTAATCTTTTTATAAGTGTAAAACATATTGAAAGTGCATTATGGTACAACTTATTTCCAGTATGCCACAGCACCGGCTTCACGATACTTTTGCAAGTATGTCACTGCCAAGGATCCGTTGATGTTGGCCACTATGAAACGTTCTGTAAGTGCTAATCGCGGCCGCAACCCACAAATTACACAACATATTGCTGCGTAGGTTTACCCAGACACGGAATACACTCCGATACAGAATTAAAGTCTCACTTTTTTGAAACCCCGTAATTATTTACAACTGCGATTGATAAAAAAAAAGGCCAGAGCTTAGAAGTTCACTTGAGCACCACATTTCTGCCCAACACCAACGGAGATGGTTCAAATGGCTCTGAGCACTATGGGACTCAACTTCTGTGGTTATCAGTCCCCTAGAACTTAGAACTACTTAAACCTAACTAACCTAAGGACATCACACACATCCATGCCCGAGGCAGGATTCGAACCTGCGACCGTAGCAATCGCACGGTTCCGGACTGCGCGCCTAGAACCGCGAGACCACCGCGGCCGGCCCCAACGGAGACATGTGACATTATGGGAAGGTTGTCTTAACCCTTGTTATCCACATTTCTAGCTTTCTGTTGGTGTCTCCTCGATGGATGTTAGAATCGCGACTCCCAATGTTGAAATCACGCCATTTCTTATTGGTTGCCGAGAGAATCTTTTCAGGCATGCCGCTGCTCAGAAACGACTCGAGAAGGCCTGAGGGGGTGACATAAAGAACTTCAGTGAAGCCACCTATTACCTTGAGTAGTTGATTCCCACACATTTTGAGGTCGGAAATGACAGTTCAGAGTGCGATGAGCAGCAGGACGACGTTCTTGACCGTCATTGACACTGACCGTCTTTGACACTGCTGACACCTCACGGGCGCTTCAACCCTTTTCTAAAGACATCGTGGTCTGAATCAGTCCAGTAAATATGGGCTCTAAAATGCATACCTTAAGAGCTTGTGAGATATATATATATATATATATATATATATATATATGTGTGTGTGTGTGTGTGTGTGTGTGTGTGTGTGTGTGTGTGTGTGTCTGTGTGTGTGTTTGCATCGCATATCAATTGACATAGACTGTTATCCAATAGTGATACAAACTGTTGTTCAATATGATTGGGTACTTATAATCTATACATACTGAATTAATATCTGGTGTACTCCAGTAGTATCTGGTATACCACAATTATGACATAGCGAATAGTATTGGCTGCAATATCTACAATTTTGCAGATGACTCAGTTCAGCAACGTCCTCAATGTCACCTGCCCACATTTGTTGGGCAAATTAAAAATGTGCCTCTACAGATAAAACCCTTGATGAGAGGTCTTACCTGCAAGTAAGCAACCACTTGACACCCATCTCTTCCGGCTTGCCTACCAGCGGGCGTACAGATTCCTCCCATAGGGTTTGCTCTGTGTAGCTACATTTTTAAAGTGCTCATCATACGTGGACTTGCATCAGAAGAGATGTGCTTCACAAAAATGGTTCAAATGGCTCTAAGCACTACGGGACTTAACATCTGAGGTCATCAGTCCCCTAGACTTCGAACTACTTGAACCTAAGTAACCTAAGGACATCACAAACATCCATGCCCGAGGCCGGATTCGAACGTGCGACAGTAACAGTAGAGCGGTTCCGGACTGAAACGCCTAGAACCGCTCGGCCACAGCGGCCGGAGATGCATAAGTGATCATAGATCTTATGGAACGGTTTTGAGCCGTCTTGGCTGGTAGATGTCCTGTGCTTCCGTCCCAGAGCGAGTGCTATGTACAGTGCACTGTCATAGATACATAAGTCGAAACGTAAAGTTGTTAGTAAAAATCTCGTAAAGTTCATGAACGATTACTTTAAAGTTTTACCCGACACTCTAATAAACGTTCGGACAGACATGATCTACCCATTTTTGGTGTATAAAGTATACATAAACACACTGTATAAACGGAAAACGCTGTTAGCAAAAATCTCAAAAATTTTTGACCAGTTCATTTAAAATTTTTACACGAACCTCTAATAAACGTACACACAGACAAATGCCACTTATTTTTCAACTATATGTGAAGAAAAACTTTGTTACCAAAAAGATCGAAAAATTCTTGACCGATGTTCTTCAAATTTTTACAGGGTGCTCTAATAGACATTCGAACTGATATAGATTAAACATTTTACCGGCTTATAATTAGGAAACTACTACGGAATCTGAATCATCCGAAACTTTGCAATCCTACCCACACTCGGATTAAAGCCATGTGAAATACTCTCACTGAAGTTTCTATCCTCACGGGTTCAGCAAATGAAGAAGTTTCTTACGTACCACGTATACCAATGATTTCAATCGAATGACGGATTCATTTAACTATCTTAGTTTCCAATGAAGGTTATCTTTGTCACACCAATAAACAATTCTAAAAGTCAGAGAGATTTGGGAACAGGAAGTGAAGAGAGAGGGGGAGTGAGAAGATGGACAAAGATAGTTGGAGGAGGAGATTGACAGAGAGAGGGGGGAAACAGCAGAACGACAGAAAGAAGGAGGAGGAGCAGATGGACAGAGAGAGCGGGTAGACGGAAATTAGGACGTACATCCAATTCCCAGACTTATGTAGAAATTGCGAATCAATGTCGGATACGTATGCTCTGGCCAGAACTGAACAGGTTTAAGTAAAATAAATATGCCTGGACTTACTTAAATATAAAGCAAAAGGAAAATACTTGATTAAATTATGACGAAACGGAGAGAAAAGAGATTGAGGGTTTCTTTATTAACCTTGAAGTCTTGAAATCTACTGCTGAGTTCTTCTTTTACATCAGAGACAATGAGTAAATATATGATAGAATTATTGTTACTTTATTTCTGCGGGGAAGACAAGTGCACGAAATGTTCTTTTTCTCAGTTTGTGATTCCTAGATTCGTAATTTTGATTCGATTGCCTTCATTTGATCATACGTAGTACTAATTAAGTGATCTTTCCACTGGGGACGCACGTAATTTCGTTCAAGTGAGTTGTTACACCTATCAGCAAAGTAATATCAAACATCTATTTTGAGCCTTTAACCTCAGCAGCAGGCTTTCCCTTTTCCTTAATAGATGTTTGTATTTTACGTTTGAGACCTAACACACGCTTCACCACGTTTTAACGCCTAAACCACCACATTTTGTTATAATAAATTGTGTCTCCCAACTCTGACTCGACAGTGCGCAAAATTTAAGAAAGTCTCCATGCGTTAACCATGATAATAATGAAATATTACTTTAGTGAAATCTTTAAAGACACTGTCCAAGTTTAAAGACATATCAGAGAAGTTTTCGTAGATAATCAAGTAGTTGTGCTGTATTAGACAACAATTCCCAAACTGGATTCTTACTGTGTAGAGTAATTTAACTAACCCTCCAGTTTTCCTGCAAATGAAGGAGCTCCGTAAGTTGCTACTGCAGACAGATTTTCAGGTTCCGAACCGAGCCTGCATAGGACTCCAGTAACATTCTACATGAAAAACTTGATTTTTGTCGTGCCTTTAAGAGGGACTACAGCATCTAAATCTTCCATAAAAATATTCCGATATCACGCTCTAAAATTGCTGACTGCCCAGTTTCTCTTGCATCATAGCTCTCATGCCACAGAAAAAACTTCAACCACTGCGGCCTGCCGCTTTAATGTGTGCTCAATACTGGTGGCTAATTCGTAAATATCGCAGAGCCAAATACACCGAAGAAGGAAATGACTATTAGTAAACTCTATAAACAGCCCTGCATGAAACTGTATACAAAACTGATGAGAAATTGTACATACGAAACAACTTATTCCATAAAAAGAACTTGGTAATAGCTGAAAAACTAAAAACCACATAACTCCCTCAAGATGCTCACTTTTTATCACCTGAATTGCCAGCCTTTACTCAAGCATATCTATAAAAGAAGCTTTGCAGTAACCCAAAGGAACCTTGTGAAACACAAGAAACTTGCGTACACAAAGCTTGTTGAATTTATAGAAACTTCTCCAGCTAAACCTAAGTTACAACAATTTTACATTTAATGGCAACATTTATAAGCAACCAGATGGCCAAGCAATGGGTACCATAGATCACATATACATAAAACGTCTGGAACAAAAATTCTTAAACAACAAAGAATTTTCGTAGAAGATGTGTAAATAGCACACTGCTAGTAAAAGAAAATCCCAAAGGCACAGTAGACATTCTAAATTGCTCCAATACTATACTCCAGAGAAAACCACCAATAACATAGTACGAAATATCGCAAGACACGACAATACTATCACATTCAAAATTTTTGGGGAAAATACAATGACCAACAACACAATCCCTTTAACTTTATGTCACCCAAGCATTGACAAACAAGTAGCATATAGGTCAGTACTGCAAACGGCAATTAAAGTACCTTTTAACCTAGAAAAAATGCAACAGGAATTAAACATAATGAAACAAACTCCAGTTGCCAATGACTATATCTTCGTTAAGGTTGAAACAGTATTAGTCAAAATAAAGTAACACCCAGATAAAAACCACACCCAACAAGATGCAGACCAAAATAAGTAAATATCTAGCATCGCAGACATTGGCAACATATCAAAAAAGATTGCGAATATTGTCAAAAACGGCAAAGTAAAATTTTGTTTCTCTTCATTTAATAATCTACAATAAAAACAAGCACATAACATAAAGTGTAAGCATGGCCAATATTCAAACTCTTAAATACAAAAAATTACATGTGAGGAATGCCCCACTTTCTACCTCGGAGAACAGGCCAAGAATTCAGCACCAGGTATACTGAGCACATGAAAGCTTACACACACAAGATACACACAACATCAGCAATAGCCACATACCTACACAACGCAGGACACCCATTTGGAAAAGTACAGCAAAAATGCTCAGGTAGTTCACCAACTAAATGAAGGTCATAAAATGGATCTGTTGGAAGACCTTGATATATAGTCACATTACAAGAAAATTTAAGACAAAACGTTAAGTGAGCAGCTGGAAAGTGAATTAGTGAATTTATTCAGATACTTTGTTTGCATACTTAAAAGTAGACACCCATAACTAAGTGCCAAACTAAATATATATGAGCAGACAATTACCCAGATTATCTAGATAAATACCACCTGCATGAAAGCATACATCCTCTGTGGGCGACCTAGAGCTTTACCTCTGTTGACTTCACGTGAAAAAGCGTTTGTAACTGCTTGTTTATGTACGTTTGCTATTGTTACCGTGTACTGTCGACAGAAATGGTGTGTAATGCTTAACAGGTGTGACTGACTGCATAAATGGACCACAAGAAAACTGTAAATTCTTTCCAAATTTCCCATTAACTCTGTATAAAGATGGATCTTTCATCAAAAACTACGAGTGTTTCTTTATATATTACAATAAAAACAACAGAACAATGTAGCACCTGATACATCGCAAACATCATGCATAAACAGCATAGTACACAGATAAAGCTCTTGAAAATTGGAATCATTCCCTGAAATGCATTCTAAAAAATTGAAATAAAAAGAAAGTCGTAACTTGTAGCAAGAAAGTAACTTTACAAATAAACCTTTGTTTTTCCAGTCGCGAGCTCTTTTCGACAGTTTACAATGGATCTAATCCATCAGAAAGCAGTAGTAGAATAAAAGCTGTTTTCTTGTGATATCTAATTTTACAGTTTTGTGTATTTTACGAATGACATTTTCCGGCTGGAATGTTGCTACTAATAACAGTCCAGGCCGAAAGTATTGTGTTTTCTAATTTACTGCATGACTGTGAACGCAAGTACGTTGAAAATAATAATCTTCACACACTTCCTACAGCTGAATGGTCCCCATGTGCAGGTTTTATAGCTTAACATTCCTACTGTGTTCCAAACAGAAACAGACATATTGTGGATGTGCCAGTGAAACCCACCATAAAGAAGTTTTATTCTTAGGTGGTACTTCAAAATATGTTTTGTAGATGTTTTTTATCTAGACAAAACAGACATACCAATTTATCAACATTTATTGAACATAATTATTACAAAATAAACAATTATTTACAAAATTTTTATTGAAAAATAAATTTCTTTACATGGTACTTCAAACTGCTTTTTTGCAGAAAAACACACATTAGACCTTAAATTTCAAAATTTATTGCACACGATAATTATTATAAAATTTAAATTAAATTACAAAATTTGACTCTGATGAACTCTACGGAACTCAATTTTTATGGCTATCGCATTAACTTATGCAATTCCTGTAGTAAATGTTTGCACGCTCTTGGTGGAGGAATATTTGACATCTATTACACATTTTGTTCGGTATTTCCTCGGTCCACACTTTTTGCAGCGGCCTGCATTCGTGCAATATTCTCCAAACTAAGTTTTAACCTGTTAGAAAGATTTTTGGTCATTCTTTCCTCTCGCATTGGTTTTGGTAGTTCATACTCAGTTCTGCACAATTTAATTTGACTGTACTGTGGATTGATTTGTACATACAAGACATAGGTATTTATTGGAGCAATATGTAGCACGTTATAGAACAAAAAGACAGGGCATCGTTTGATACACCTTTTGCAGGAATAAGTACTTTCGAGTTTATCTGTTGTGTCGTCTCCTCCTTTGGTTTTTTTTTTTTTTTTTTAAATTTAGTACTGCTTCAGGCTTCTTGTGCTCTTCTGAAGACAGGCTACAGTCTGGTGTATTGCAGAGAGTAATACAACCCCCCCTTTTTTTCCAAGTGCGAAACCAACGTTACTTCCTCTGGAACCCAAAGAAGAATGAAAGTACTGGTCTGCTATTGTTTGGCTGCCTTTCCTTCGTAATTTCAGCTTTGTTCTTTCTGAGAGTTCCTAGTAATGTTGTACTTCCCTTGAAGAGATCTTTGACCATGGTGTAAAGCACTCCATCATCAGGCCACAAGTGGAGCATCGGGATCATCCGACCGCCGTGTCATCCTCAGATGAGGATGCGGATAGGAGGGTCGTGTGGTCAGCACACCGCTCTCCCGGTCGTTACGATGGTTTTCTTTGACCGGAGTCGCTACTATTCGGTCGAGTAGCTCCTCAATTGGCATCACGAACCTGAGTGCACCCCTGACCAGGGTGTAGTCTGTAAATAAATTATCGGTGGTAACGTTACGCCGAGTTTTCTCAATGCTTTCAACAAGCCTCAAAACAACATTTAATTGCTTTCTCGTGGTCCACTTTCCAACTTTCCTCTATGAATTTCTGCCGCCCAAACATATGCTGTTTTTACTTCATATAACAAACATAATTTTATTCCATATTTCCTTCTGGGTTTTGAGGGTATATACTGCCGGAATGGACACCTTCCTCTGAATGTAACCAATTGCTCAGCAACTGTGACATCTTCGTAAAGAACGAACATTTTAGACAACTGTTCTAGAAACATTTCAAAGAGAGTCCTGAAAGCAACCAGTTTATCACGAAGTCTCCTAGCTGGTTGATCTTCTTTGTTGTCAAGTCTGAGAAATCTGCTGATTGTATGAAAACGCTGAAGTGATATCGTTGCACGAAGAACTGGCCGATCATTCATATTGTCCTACAACTCTTCAAGAGATTCTCCAGCCGATCTGTACATACCAGCTTACATTGTAAGTCCCAAATCAGTCTTCAGTTCCTGACTTGTAATAGGAGTGAAAGTCGCGTCTTTGACTTGTGATACCCGTGTTATTTCTCTGTTGATTTCATTCTAAATCGCTATCAGCATCTCTTCAGTTATAAGCCGCGAAAATAATGATAATTTCGTTTCGTTGAAGATCAAACCATCTAGGTCCTGGAGCAGGACGGAGAATGTGTGCAGCCCTAAAATAAAAATTTGAATTAAAGAAAAATAATCTAAAATACAATTAAATTCAATGCAATAAAATAAATTAAAAAGAGATACAATAAAACCTGTATCTGACAGTAAGTTAAAAGTGAAGATGTACTGCGTAAAAGCCCCAAGGAGTGATGGGTGATAAAGGTTTTCATCTTTCGAGACAATCGGCTGGGTGCGGAGGTAAAGGGATAATCCTAAGAAAGCCTGTCCCAGCACCACGTTCCCCACCAAAACAATTAGCTATGGCTGGACCGAGTTTCGAATCCGGGAAAACAACGGTGACAACCCGCGCACTAGTTGCTAGACTATGACACGGTGCGATAATAATAATAATAATAGTAGACCAATAAAATATACATCTGCAATTACATTAGTATTTCAGCCAACGATACTCCGCCTTCATCTCCTTCAGTCACATCACTCTTCTCACCTCTAGCCTATTCGTTCTCATCATCCTTGGAACCATCTCGAATAATCTTGAAAATCAAGATCATTAAGAGGATCATCTACCATTTCATTATCTGAATCATTCAAAAGCGGCCGGCCGGGTTGGCGGAGCGGTTCTAGGAGCTACATTCTGGAACCGCGCGACATCTACAGTCGCAGGTTCGAATCTTGCCTCGGGCATGGATGTGTGTGACGCCCTTAGGTTAGTTAGATTTAAGTAGTTCTAAGTTCTAGAGGACTGATGACCACAGAAGTTAAGTCCCACAGTGTTCAGAGACACTCATTCAAAAGCCTCTCTATCTGATCATCACTTAGAAAAGGCCGGCCTGTGTGGCCGTGCAGTTCTAGGCGCTTCAGTCTGGAACCGCGTGACCGCTACGGTCGCAGGTTCGAATCCTGCCTCGGGCATGGATGTGTGTGATGTCCTTAGGTTAGTAAGGTTTAAGTAGTTTTAAGTTGTAGGGGACTGATGACCACAGATGTTAAGTCCCATAATGCTCAGAGCCATTTGAACTTAGAATAGGTCGAGCTATTTTGACACACAAGCTCAGGCTAGTAATGTAATTGTTACACTTGTGCCTATTCTCACAACAATGTGAAGTGCCTCTGAGCCATTGTTAGCCCGTACGACAACAATTGCATTTATTTAAAATAAAATTTTGTTATAATTCAAATGACGGTTTCTGGCTGGGGCTAAAACACCCATTCACATTAAGTGTTTCAAAGCTGTGTGTATCCCAAATTATTTTAGATTTTAAGATAAATATTGAGGACAACGTAAAATATTATATATCTGAGGATTACCTAAGGTCCTGTTAGAGCACAAATATTAATCACGGTTTTATATTAAATTTAGTAAATGAGCTGGGTCAGTTGGACCCATTAACAATAGGAAGGTTAAATTCTATCTATTGTCTTGATCCTTTACAGATTAAATCACTTACC
Source organism: Schistocerca gregaria (assembly GCF_023897955.1). Classification (NCBI taxonomy): domain Eukaryota; kingdom Metazoa; phylum Arthropoda; class Insecta; order Orthoptera; family Acrididae; genus Schistocerca; species Schistocerca gregaria. The sequence goes on along the minus strand of NC_064931.1, from coordinate 623,458,264 downwards.
CATTGCTAAGATATTTTAGATTATACTTGGTCCGGAAGCAATGCCAGCCCATAACTCAACATACACTCCTGTAAATGGAAAAAAGAACACATTGACACCGGTGTGTCAGACCCACCATACTTGCTCCGGACACTGCGAGAGGGCTGTACAAGCAATGATCACACGCACGGCACAGCGGACACACCAGGAACCGCGGTGTTGGCCGTCGAATGGCGCTAGCTGCGCAGCATTTGTGCACCGCTGCCGTCAGTGTCAGCCAGTTTGCCGTGGCATACGGAGCTCCATCGCAGTCTTTAACACTGGTAGCATGCCGCGAAAGCGTGGACGTGAACCGTATGTGCAGTTGACGGACTTTGAGCGGGGGCGTATAGTGGGCATGCGGGAGGCCGGGTGGACGTACCGCCGAATTGCTCAACACGTGGGGCGTGAGGTCTCCACAGTACATCTATGTTGTCGCCAGTGGTCGGCGGAAGGTGCACGTGCTTTCGACCTGGGACCGGACCGCAGCGACGCACGGATGCACGCCAAGACCGTAGGATCCTACGCAGTGCCGTAGGGGACCGCACCGCCACTTCCCAGCAAATTAGGGACACTGTTGCTCCTGGGATATCGGCGAGGACCATTCGCAACCGTCTCCATGAAGCTGGGCTACGGTCCCGCACACCGTTAGGCCGTCTTCCGCTCACGCCCCAACATCGTGCAGCTCGCCTCCAGTGGTGTCGCGACTGGCGTGAATGGAGGGACGAATGGAGACGTGTCGTCTTCAGCGATGAGAGTCGCTTCTGCCTTGGTGCCAATGATGGTCGTATACGTGTTTGGCGCCGTGCAGGTGAGCGCCACAATCAGGACTGCATAGGACCGAGGCACACAGGGAATCATGGTGTGGGGAGCGATCTCCTACACTGGCCGTACACCGCTGGTGATCGTCGAGGGGACACTGAATAGTGTACGGTACATCCAAACCGTCATCGAACCCATCGTTCTACCATTCCTAGACCGGCAAGGGAACTTGCTGTTCCAACAGGACAATGCACGTCCGCATGTATCCCGTGCCACCCAACGTGCTCTAGAAGGTGTAAGTCAACTACCCTGGCCAGCAAGATCTCCGGATCTGTCCCCCATTGAGCATGTTTGGGTCTGGATGAAGCGTCGTCTCACGCGGTCTGCACGTCCAGCACGAACGCTGGTCCAACTGAGGCGCCAGGTGGAAATGGCATGGCAAGCCGTTCCACAGGACTACATCCAGCATCTCTACGATCGTCTCCATGGGAGAATAGCAGCCTGCATTGCTGCAAAAGGTGGATATACACTGTACTAGTGCCGACATTGTGCATGCTCTGTTGCCTGTGTCTATGTGCCTGTGGTTCTGTCAGTGTGATCATGTGATGTATCTGACCCCAGGAATGTGTCAATAAAGTTTCCCCTTCCTTGGACAATGAATTCACGGTGTTCTTATTTCAATTTCCAGGAGTGTATTTCACTCTCTCGCTTCAACCTCGTATGACGAAGCATTGTAGCAACACGTGTGAGCTACATTATTTAGAAGAAAGGAACATTGGAATTGAACGTCGCACAGTCATCACAGACGGGGCCCAAACTCGGATTACGAAATGATGGGAATCGGAGGTAGCACTTTTTAAAGGAACCCTCCAGACCTTTCTCTGGAGTGATTTGGGGAGGTCGTGAAAATATTGAATCTGGATGGCTAGGCAGGAAATCGAACCTTTATCCTCCCGAAGCGTTATACAGAACTCTAAATGTGTGCACTAAACTTATGAACAGATTAACACTATGAGTGACACTAAACAAGTCGCTAAATCACCGAACATGAGAGGTAACATTCTTTGGCATTAGGGCTCTGCAGCTGCGTGGCGGAATAGCGCAAGTATCTCTCGCTGCCAATCACTTGCTTCCCATGCAATGCCGCTGGCAATTTCCGAACTCGTAATCATGCGGCGCGCGTTCACTGAGCAGCCCTACTACGAGGCTAAGGATCCGTGGACTCTAAACAGCTTCGTCAGAACGTAGCAGCACTTACGGACCTGCCAAGCGTTGGAATGCATTCAGCACTGCAATTCTGTTTAGCAGCTGGTTTTCCATGTTTTCTACGGAGAACATGTATGTTGTGTACGTGAATTAGTTAAATGCTACCACAGGGTCTGAGTATGATTATGTGTAACGAAATTTAAACTGATAATCGAATACTGATGTCACTGAAGGTCATTGACTTAGCTGTGGAATTGTAAATTTGCATGAGTGAATAGCTGATGAGATGATGCTCGCAATCAGTCAGGAACTAAAATCGCACTGATACTGTGACATATTTTCGACAGAACAAATCAAACAGGTCCACATTAGGAGAGTGACAAGTGATAACAATTGTCAATTTTGTTTACAATTAACCGATAACTTCAATCCAGCAGTACTGTAGGCTTTCAGTGAGCAAACCGGGCAAATGAATTAACAGGACTTGTTACAATTGATAATATTATGTGGCCGAGCGGTTCTAGACGCTACCATCCGGAACCGCGAGATCGCTACGGTCGCAGGTTAGAATCCTGTTTCGGGCATGGATGTGTGTGATGTCCTTAGGTTAGTTAGGTTTAAGTAATTCTAAGTTCTAGGGGACTGATGACATGAGAAGTTAAGTCCCATAGTGCTCAGAGCCATTTGAAACATTTTTTGATAATATTATGAGATTGTAATATTAATTGCACTGACTACAAAGACGAAGCAAGCTTAAGGTTTAGTGGTTGTCAGACATAGGTATTATTCGAATAAATTTGTATTTGGATAATTATCTGTGTGTCATTCACACAAATCTATCCGCTAATAAAATATTCACCGGTAATGCATTATACCTCTCGGCGAATACAAATAAATATTTGTTATTTATCATTTGTTACTTAAATAACGAATAAAGTAGCATACCACTGTATTTTCTTTGTTTACTTCTTGTACAGGACACTATAAGTGTTGTGTGTTCCCTTAGCTGAGTGCAGTTTATATTTGATAAATAACATATTAATGGTTTGAACAGAAATGTGCCTCGGTCGTTCAGTTGACATACGAGCATCAAGGAAAGTTGTTGTAATTCGTAAATCTAAAGAAGCTAGCCGACGAAGCCACAAATAGTCAGCACAAGCAGAAGCTAAAAAATTGTTATTCTGAAAACTAATTTAAAAGCAACAAAAAGTACATTTGTTTAAAAAGTGACAAAGAACTGGACCAGCAAACGGCGCTGTGTATTATTCATAATATGTTTTGTTCACACATTACGAATAATTGTTTTTATTCTTGTAAATGAATAACGTTCCAAATAATGTTATCCACAAAAAAATAATAATAACTTCAATCTGTATCTTTAATTTATCACTCGAATAAAATTTGACCTACTCGAGCAGTAAGAGAAGCGCATCGCGCATGCGCAAATTGCAAATTCGTAGGCTGTGTGAGAACGTGTGACGTCCGCGTGCCCACAGTCAAGTGCTCATTCAACTGAGTTACTGCATCGGTCATCTTCGGCAACTTCCGCCAGGGTATACAATGTGTATTCGCTCTCTCTATCACATAATCAGCCGAATACAGGCCTCTTGGGTGGGCTACTCGCTTGCAGGGCTCTAGTTAGCACATGTCTGCCGAACTCTTGAAGACAAGTAGTTCGCGAGTGTGATTGTTGGAACATGACGGGAGCTCTCCATCCACCGGAAATACGGGCAGCTGTGTGACCAAACACCAGAAAAAAAGGATTTGAACGTTTATGCTTACTGCCCACTATGTTTGCAGAAAAATAGGAAAATCTGTAACAAATGTCTGTAACAAATGTCTGTAACAAATGTCTGTAACAAATGTCTGTAACAAATGTCTGTAACAAATGTCTGTAACAAATGTCTGTAACAAATGTCTGTAACAAATGTCTGTAACAAATGTCTGTAACAAATGTCTGTAACAAATGTCTGTAACAAATGTCTGTAACAAATGTCTGTAACAAATGTCTGTAACAAATGTCTGTAACAAATGTCTGTAACAAATGTCTGTAACAAATGTCTGTAACAAATGTCTGTAACAAATGTCTGTAACAAATGTCTGTAACAAATGTCTGTAACAAATGTCTGTAACTAGTATGTGGTATTAATCCTTGATCTTTTACTGAACAATAAACAATGTTAACAGCATAGTCGAAATCGAAGGATAAGATTAAAATTAATAGCAGGAACGACTATTTTTTCAGGTCACAATGCGCGCCCACCGAGGTTACGGCCCTCGGTATGAGAAGCCCAAGTCTATCTTGTTTCTCGTATTTCGTGTCACACCTGCACAGCGGATATAAAATATCTGTACAACGATAAGCCGTTGTGTTTGACTCAGGAGTGCTGCCTGCGCATTAATACACTCCTGGAAATGGAAAAAAGAACACACTGACACCGGTGTGTCAGACCCACCATACTTGCTCCGGACGCTGCGAGAGGGCTGTACAAGCAATGATCACACGCACGGCACAGCGGACACACCAGGAACCGCGGTGTTGGCCGTCGAATGGCGCTAGCTGCGCAGCATTTGTGCACCGCTGCCGTCAGTGTCAGCCAGTTTGCCGTGGCATACGGAGTCCCATCGCAGTCTTTAACACTGGTAGCATGCCGCGACACCGTGGACGTGAACCGTATGTGCAGTTGACGGACTTTGAGCGAGGGCGTATAGTGGGCACGCGGGAGGCCGGGTGGACGTACCGCCGAATTGCTCAACACGTGGGGCGTGAGGTCTCCACAGTACATCTATGTTGTCGCCAGTGGTCGGCGGAAGGTGCACGTGCTTTCGACCTGGGACCGGACCGCAGCGACGCACGGATGCACGCCAAGACCGTAGGATCCTACGCAGTGCCGTAGGGGACCGCACCGCCACTTCCCAGCAAATTAGGGACACTGTTGCTCCTGGGGTATCGGCGAGGACCATTCGCAACCGTCTCCATGAAGCTGGGCTACGGTCCCGCACACCGTTAGGCCGTCTTCCGCTCACGCCCCAACATCGTGCAGCTCGCCTCCAGTGGTGTCGCGACTGGCGTGAATGGAGGGACGAATGGAGACGTGTCGTCTTCAGCGATGAGAGTCGCTTCTGCCTTAGTGCCAATGATGGTCGTATGCGTGTTTGGCGCTGTGCAGGTGAGCGCCACAATCAGGACTGCATAGGACCGAGGCACACAAGGCCACCACCCGGCATCATGGTGTGGGGAGCGGTCTCCTACACTGGCCGTACACCTCTGGTGATCGTCGAGGGGACACTGAACAGTGCACGGTACATCCAAACCGTCATCGAACCCATCGTTCTACCATTCCTAGACCGGCAAGGGAACTTGCTGTTCCAACAGGACAATGCACGTCCGCATGTATCCCGTGCCACCCAACGTGCTCTAGAAGGTGTAAGTCAACTACCCTGGCCAGCAAGATCTCCGGATCTGTCCCCCATTGAGCATGTTTGGGACTGGATGAAGCGTCGTCTCACGCGGTCTGCACGTCCAGCACGAAAGCTGGTCCAACTGAGGCGCCAGGTGGAAATGGCATGGCAAGCCGTTCCACAGGACTACATCCAGCATCTCTACGATCGTCTCCATGGGAGAATAGCAGCCTGCATTGCTGCAAAAGGTGGATATACACTGTACTAGTGCCGACATTGTGCATGCTCTGTTGCCTGTGTCTATGTGCCTGTGGTTCTGTCAATGTGATCATGTGATGTATCTGACCCCAGAAATGTGTCAATAAAGTTTCCCCTTCCTGGGACAATGAATTCACGGTGTTCTTATTTCAATTTCCAGAAGTGTATTTATTCAGCCACAGGGGCACAATGAATGTACCTACAAAACAAGAGCATTTAGTCCGACTGTAAACAATTTTATCAGCACAATACAGCGTTCAAAATCATCGCCTTTAACTCAACGGTAATCACTGGAGTACCTACGGGAACCAATTGTGGCCGGCCGCGGTGGTCTAGCGGTTCTAGGCGCTCAGTCCAGAACCACGCGACTGCTACGGTCGCAGGTTTGAATTCTGCCTCGGGCATGGATGTGAGTGATGTCCTTAGGCTAGTTAGGTTTAAGTAGTACTAAGTTCTAGGGGACTGATGACCACAGATGTTAAGTCCCATAGTGCTCAGAGCCATTTGAACCATTTTTTGAACCAATTGTGAATTCACAATATGTACTCAGAAATGGAAAATTTTCCCTTTCCTGGAGCACTCAAAGTTAATATTTGTGCCAAGTTTAAAACATAACACATAACTCCAGATGCAGAGTGAGAGTATTACTTTCTTATAATCCATGTGTTTATTGATATGATACCAGGCTGTATGTAAGCGACTGTGTGACTGGATGTACCCTACAAGATGGCTCTTGTATAATGCCATACTACTAAACTGTAGACTGTCGTTCAGTACTATGCCAGTTAACGATACCAGTTCAGACCCTTCTAACACACTCGTGCGTTAGCACGCCGCTTCCGCGATTACTGGAGGCGCACAGGCTCCGGCTAGAATCCGCTCGGCGGATCAACGACGAGGACCTCCTTTCCGGCTAGGATTGACGTTTTTTTTTAGGCTGATCCCCACATACGGCTGGGTGAATAGTGGGCTGGCATCCACTTTCTGCTTCAGTTAAGCGATTCGCAAATTTATTCGCATGGGTTGCCACAACACGCAAACAGCAGGGTTACACAAATTCCGTCCTGGTGTAAAAGGGGTGGGCACCTCCGACGACTAACATTCCCAAATCCAGATTATGTTGACCCAAGGAAGATACGTAATGAGGCCAAAGAAATGAAGGAGAACCTTGCCCTTTCAAATGAGTTTTTTGAATAGACGCCAGGGTCAGGGATTTTCTCTGCCTCGTGATCACTGGGTGTTGTGTGCTGTCCTTAGGTTAGTTAGGTTTAAGTAGTTCTAAGTTCTACGGGATTGATGACCATAGCTGTTAAGTCCTATAGTGCTCAGAGCCATTTGAACCATTTGAAGCAATAGACGCCAGGAAATATCAGGACTGAAATCTGAAGAGCTTCATTGCTGGTACACATTCGTCATAGTTTATTCTGAACAGTGGCGAAATACTGGAGTAAAGGAAATTTATCTAATTTTCTAGGAGATTCCTGAGTTCTTCTCCTTGATGTAATGCCCGTCCCGTCATACAGATTTAGGTTTTCCTTGATCTTCGTAAATCAGTTAAGGCAAATGCTGGGATGGCCCTTTGAAAGGGAACTGACGATTACACTTCTGTAATCCGAGCTTGTCCTCCGCTTCTTCAAATGGTTCAAATGTCTCTAAGCACTATGGGACTTAACATCTGAGGTCATCCCCCAGACTTAGAACTATTTCAACCTAACTATCCTAAAGGACACCTGCGCCTCTAATGACCTCGTTGTCGACGAGCCGCCGGCCGCTGGTGGCCGAGCGGTTCTGGCGCTACAGTGTGGAACCGCGTGACCGTTACGGTCGCAGGTTGGAATCCTGCCTCGGGCATGGCTGTGTGTGTTGTCCTTAGGTTAGTTAGGTTTAAGTAGTTCTAAGTTCTAGGGGACTTATGACCTCAGCAGTTGAGTCCCATAGTGCTCAGAGCCATTTGAACCATTTGTCGACGAGATGATAAACACTAACTTGCCTTTATTTACTATTTATTTGCTCCATTGTAGAAAACTTGCAGGGAAGAAAATAGAGCACATCACGAATAACGTCCCGCTTAAAAAGTGCGCCAATACTTTCGGATACCACACCTAATTTTACTTACATAACATCATAGCTTCTGTTCAAAAACAAATGTCGCAAATGCTTTGGTGATTTACAGATGCTAAATCAAGTTAGATGCGAAATACTGCCGGAAGGACCACAAAGTCTCGGCTTCGCCTAATGTAAAAGGTTTTGTGTCAGTTGACAATTTCCGTTCACGGCTTTTACAACATATACCTAAATGGACCGGTGAACAAACCAGCATCCAGAAGGCTGAATGTTAAGACCACTGGCTATCGGGCATTCCAGTGACTAATCCTGCTTTCGGTTGAATGCAAGCGGTCGTGTTCATTGGAGATTAAGGGCATCTGAACAGTTGACGACCACCTGCTCGCTCAGCTACTCGAAGGAAGCTAACTTTACGATTTCTTCATCGTTCTCTAACACGGATTCATGTAGTATGCTGGCTTTGACATTTGTTTTTATTTATCATTCTCCGCGTCCGTGCTTGCTCAGAGTGCTGTTGACGTAATGTGGAAAAGCGTTACCTAAAAGAAACACCAATAAACTGTGAATTACTGCGAGAGAAACACTGCTAAAAACACAAAAGTTTAACTAGCGATAAAAAAAGCACGTCCTCTAAAACATTAGTTTAATCGGAAATTTCTTATAGATTTGTGGTCCAGGCGGATAGACTATCACAATAACAACAAATAAACTGAAAATAGACGTCCACTGAGGAATGTCACGACTGTAACGAAACATGTTTCGGCGAAGACATAAATGTAACTATGTTTTGGTAGTAGGGGGACTCTGTTATTCATCCGTGTTTAATTATCTACTTTATTCTCTCACTCTGCGTGTAACTGAGTGTGCAGAAACTACTTGGTCACTAAATAAGTCGACACATAGCACGAAGTACAGTTAAAATATTTATAAAAAGGGAAACAAATTAACTGTGAACGTATATAATAACAAATTTCAGAGATAGGCTCTAAAATGCTGCGACGCAGTGCTACAAATAATATGGTGTAAGGAAGGCTTTAAAGTTAGATTTGAAAATCTGGGGCTTGTCAGTCACGTTGTTTAGTTCTACTGGAAAGCTGCAGAATGATGAACACACAAAATGTGATGCGACTGAGCATAACAGAGCAAACGTAGGCAATGCAAACAAGTTTTCACCTTTCAGTGTGAGTTTCAGTGAGACTGTTGTGACAATTGGGACTATCATTATAGCAGCACTCCGATTCTCAGTTTGATACCTCCAACGAAGTTTACCTTCTGTCTGTAGAGTTCAGAAGGTATAATGACGGCTTGTACTATTTGGTCATCTTCTATAAGTAAAATTTTGTTTTGCAATCAGCTTTCTGCACTGCTGTTGAAATTTTCTGTAGTATGGAGATTCCGTAAGTTTGCTGACTTTTACAAACAACCCTTCTGATGTCAATGACTCGATCTCCAGCGGTACGTGTCTTGAAGTTTCAAGGCGACATAGACTTACGTGTATGGCTGAAAATTCTTACCTCATATAACTGTGAGCATTGCTTAATTCTTGTTGCTTCACTCAGCAAAAATGGATGGCGTACGTTTCGAGAGCGTAATTTTTGAATGAACACGTTCGGAGTGATGGAACACGTGGAAATATTCATTGAACAAAGACCAGGGAGAAGAATAATAAACGTGAAAAATCCGAAATGTACTCAAATGTGGCATAATGATCAAAGTTCGTAGACAAATTAATATACTTCATGGATAAACACAACTAGACAGGCCATGTACTTTACATCCACACAGGATGTGATCCGGAAAAAGAAAAATACAACATATTGTTATTAATTTCTGAAGCATTGTCTTAGGTGTGGAAGAGCTCTGAGATAAACCACATGAAATCTTGGATGATTAAATTAGAGGTACATACATGTCCCCACGTGCTCTCAAGAAGCTGAAAGCGCGAACAGAGACGTAACCTTTCCCACGTAAATAGGACTGAAAAGTGTATCACGGAAAGACATATAATACTACAGAATCAGAAATGCCACATAATTTACAATCACGAAAATGCAGAGCAAATGTGTGAATCCAGCAACGATCTCACGATAATCCAGGACGAAGTCGGTTGAATGCAGCCATGTCATGGCAGCAGAATCAGACGAAGTATCTTTCTGATGCGGTTACGAGGCTTTCAGAAAGGAAGTACGCGGCCCAACATTCTGATAGTCTGTCAACGTTAGCTCGACTCGTGAAGATACACCATGCAGTTTCTGACCAGAGACACACCACGCTACCAGACAGGTAGTTGACTGCAGATCTTGGAGGGTAACAAGTGACTGTCATAGTGCACACGTATGCTCTATATGAAAGGTGTAAGCTTTTCAAACTTACCATAAATCCTCAGTTCCATAATTATGATGTCTTCCGCTATAGTAACTCTGGAGCAATTATAAGAAAATTACATGTGAACATGAATAGAAATATGTATAATAAACAGGTGTGATGCTTTGGATCGATTAAAAGTCTTTCAGTATTTGTGAACCAAAATTTATTTTTCTACAAGATATTGCAATCTAAGTGATTAAAATCCTGACTTGAATCTGTATGATTTATGTTAGTACCATGCCTCTGGTCACAATGGTGAACTGTGAGTCTCAATTTTGAAAGACAAAATTTAGTGCTGCTTAATGATGGCTCGTCAACAAGCCCTGCACTACAACTAATCTCATTGGTAATTGACAGAGACATAAGAGAGATCACTTGGATTCTGGTGACTTACCAAATGTTTCGATTTTCACAGGTTTAGTGGAAGGACCTTTCAGGACTAACTGAAGGCCCATTTGGTAAGCCAAGAAAGCGGACTAGAACAAGAATGTTGACAGATAAAAAGAGAACCTAAGAAAGTTAAATAAATATGACGATCTAGTCTAGGACTACTAAAAGCTAACTCAATGGCCTACGGAAGCCATCATATAGGCTATTCTCCAACAGAAACAATTCAGCATTAGACATAAATCTAGTCAGGCGTAGTGAGAAGTTGAATGCTTGGATTTCAGCAGCTAACGTAAGAAGTCAAATAGGAAGTATAAGCAGCATAGACCAAGCAACATTACATCTAGTCAGAGAAAATACAAGTATATATAAAGAAGATAAACAGAAAGAAGAAGAGGTATCGATGAGTGAACTTCGAGGAACTGGAGTGTTGTTCTAGCAATACCAAAAGCAGCGAGAATTCCTGCCAGATACACTTCATGTTCCATTAGTGTGTCGTACGCACGGGTTATCACGTGATCCCACAGTCGAAATAGAGTTGCATCGGAACAAGCTACAAACTGACCTGAAATTGGATTTTCTCTTTATACACACTTTTAGTGAAACATCAGGCGCAAGTATTAACTAGCAAGAAATGCAAAGAGAGGAGCCATTCGATCAGGTCGAAACTACAGTTTTGTACCAAAATCTAGTGGGATACCTTTGGAAACGGTGAGGAGTAAAGTTATTGAAAACACATTGTATACAATACAGGAAGCAGGTAGAAAGTTTTACGAGCCTATTCAAGTAAGGGAGGAAGATTAGAGTTTAACGTCCCGTCGTCATCATGGTCATGAGATATGGAGAACAAGCTTGGGATGTTGCAAGGGTAGGGAAGGAAACTGAAAGTGCCTTTTCAAAGGAACCATCCTGGTATTTGCTGGAGCGATGTGGGATCACAGAAAACCTAAATTAGGATTGTCGGACGAGGATTTGAAACGTCGTCCTGCCGAATCAGAGTCCAGTGTGGTAACCACTGCGCCACCTCGCTTAATCTGGCCTACTCAGCAATGACTGATAGTGGACACTGAACCCTACGCTGCAAATCTGCGTTGAAAGCTTTGCACAGATGTAGCGCGGGATTCTCGACAGAGCCTTTAACCCTTTGTGGACGGCAACAGAACCGGTACAGCGGCGGCCACATTGCAGCTCCAGCCTAAGACCGTACGGGTATGTTTTCGCTTTTCTGTCAGGTGTATCTGCCACAATATCGGTACGTGACGGAATGTTACTGCCATCTGTTGTAAACATCTGCATCTACTAACGTTTTCGGGAGGTCATGTACACATTCGATCTATAGGAACTAAATTCGATACTTGCATTTATGTTTTCACGTTTGGTGAGAATGACGCGGTCGAAAGGTTTTTAGTGACTATATAATCAGAGAAATATTGGTCAATGAAGACTCAGCTGTGGAATATGGTAGTGGTTTCGAAGAACACGAAGACTGGTAGGTATTACCAACATATAACGAAGATTCATCAAGTGAGATTGAAATTATACACGAACCGGGCCTTTCACAGGTGAGAAAGAAGCAAAAGGTAGGAAAAAGCGAATACAGACCGCTGACAGACGGCGAGTTTACGCCTCAGAATTACGCTTTTCCTGATGGTAATTTTGGCGTGAATCCTCATTGTGGAATAAGTGAGAAACCTAGTGAAAGTGAAAGTTTTGAGCTTACATTTGACGCGAAGTTGATGGGATACGTTGCCAATGAAACTAACAGCTTTTACAAAGTAGTGAATAAACGATGTCAAGGATCTTCCAGGGGAATACAGTGGACAGATACAAGTGCAGACGAGATGTATCAGTTTTTAGCAACCTCCACCCTGATGGTTCACGTAAAAAGGAATAGAATAATGAAAGACTACTGTTGTAGAGGCCTGCTGACTAAAACACCTCTCTTTTAGAAAGTAAAGCCTAGGGACAGATTTCTGACAGTCCTTCGAATGTTACATTTTAATGATGCAGGCTTTTTGGAAGACGCTGAGAGGCCGAACAGGCTTCACAAAATGAAGTATATTATGAATTTTTTGACCGTGAAATCCAAATAAATTCTAAATCCATTCAGAGAGTTCTGCATTGACGAGTCTCTAATACAGTGAAAGGTAAACTTGTTTTCAGGCAGTATGTACCAAACAATTGGCTCAGATCTGTATTAAAACTGTGGATTTTCACATTTTCGTGGTGCAGTGACTGATCCACAAAATTTCGGGAGCGCAGTCGCATAAATTCTACTTCTTCCTCTAATATTCCAGCTGTATATCGTTCAGCCATCTTCAGAGTGAGGTAACTGACGCAAAGCTCTTGCTCCTTGCCTTTAATCCTACGGACTGCGCTACTACGCACGCGGCCACGGATACACAAGACACGTTGATCGGCAGCAGAGAGATGTAACATATGCATGAAATTAGATCTATGGCTGCACAGTCGACCCACACGGTAACATCAATTTATGACTGCGAGCTGCACTGTCGCGACGAATTTATGAGTTTATCACAGTAAGTGCCTGATTCCATGTTTTTTTTCCAAGCTGAAGCAGGTATCTCTATTAATTAAATTCGTCGCCAATTGAATTTCAGTTGCTTCTTTCACTACTGAATCGCAGAAAGATGAAGTTGACGCTGAAATTTCGATGTTATCGTACGCCATAGAGTGCCCAGTGTCACTGCAGTGCCCTGCCACCGCCGATTAAACACCAGGCTTCTGAAGCACCACATCATCTTTAACGGAACCTAAGAGTGCTGCTGTCTTTGGTCGAGGATGAAAAATCAGTTTCACTTTGTGTTTGCTGAGGATCCGTCCCACTTTTGACGATATGCTTCCATTGTATGGCAGAAAATCCATGGATTTAAAACCTTCCGTATCTTCTTCTGCATTCCTTATGCCCACTCTTGGTTTCATTTGTAGTTCCTTACGTATCTGGTGTGGAGAGTACCCGTTGACTTCAAAACCTCTTCTCAATTGTAGAAGCTCGTCCTCCAGATTGTTCTCGTCAGCAATACCGTGTGCTCTATGTACCAGAGTTCTGAGTACACTCATCGTCAGCGAAGGATGGTGGCAGCTATTTGCACGTAAATATAAATCCATATGGGTCGTTCTTCGACATACTGCATGTCCCAAAATGCCATCATCTTTGCGTAGCACTAAAACATCAAAAAATGGAAGGCATCCATCTTTTTCGATTCGCATCGTCCTTTCGTCACATTCAAAATATCGTGCAAGATGTGAGAAACTGATTAAAGAACGATTTTCACTTTTTCTGTTATCGCCTGACTGTGATACGCTAGTCTACGAGCATTAACGCCTCAACTTCTCTTGATATCCCGATTCTTCACAGAGAGCCTGATAGTTCCTTCTTCGTTATTCAGACTTCTTTGATCACACTGGAAGCGTATGTGCCACATAGCCTCTGTGTCATATGATTGTGATTTATTGCTCCACATTTAGTTCAACAATTATCGCAGGATGCTGCAACTTCATTAATGGACTGCGCCATTTTCTTTTGGCTTCTCTAGCGGCGTACTTCGGTACTGTGGCTCTGGCATTTTAGTGTGGTTCCAGAACTGCAGACAAGAGCCTCCAAATAAACAGAAAAATTAATTAAATCACTTTATTCTTAAGGAAATAATTACAACTTTATGATTGCTTTCGAATACGCACAGTAAGTACAATTTCGATATTCACGGCAAAGTGACGATCTCCCACATAGCACTGAGCGTCCATTGGATCAACACAACATGACGTCTGAAGCATTGTGGAGTTACAGAACTTGTCCCTTATTTAATTAATACAAATGTAGCTGAAGGTCATTATTGCACTGCACGCAGAACTTTGCACGAAACACATTTTACGGGCAGCAGATCCAGAGCAGCTTAAGGCTGCTATCTAGGTGAACAAAAATAGTCTCTTTTCGGACGAAATCGTCCTATGTCGCTGGATTATGGTACTACATACCATACCTCCCTTAATCGCTGGAACAACATTGAACAGAAAACACTTCCTTATGTTCTAAAAATATTTGATAGTGGAACCTAAATAGAAGTCATCAGATGGCGATCACCGAACAAGGGTGACAAAACAAACATAATTTTGCAGAACCTTGGCAGGTGTTTCCTATTTAATACTGTTATAATGTTCTGTTAATCATAGATCGAACGCTTCGGCCCGCATCTCGTGGTCGTGCGGTAGCTTTCTCGCTTCCCATGCCCGGGTTCCCGGGTTCGATTCCCGGCGGGATTAGGGATTTTCTCTGCCTCGTGATGGCTGGGTGTTGTGTGATGTCCTTAGGTTAGTTAGGTTTAAGTAGTTCTAAGTTCTAGGGGACTGATGACCATCGATGTTAAGTCCCATAGTGCTCAGAGCCATTGGAGCCATTGGAACGCTTCGTTAACGTTGTAACAAACTGGGAAACTTGATGTGCGTTGGATTTCTTCTGTGTGGGTACTTGGCCTGGTAAAACCAGTCAACATCCTTACAATTGCCATTTGCTTCTCAGTACACGAAACTCGATACTGCAAATTCTTAAACTGGGTAAACCTATTTTTTTGGGCTTGAGAGACTATAAACATCAACTCGTAAATACATACAACAGTGTTATAACTTTTATGTCAGGTCTGACCATTATAGATAACTCATCAGGCAATCGGCAGTGTTTTATTGGTGTTACTTCTCATCACCCCTCATGATGTAAGCCTAAATGCTGGGTCGGATTACCCATCCGACGAAGGTAGCAATTATTTACATAATAAGTCTTTTTATTGCATCGTACAAATAACGATTGATAAGTTCACGTATTCTCCTGGTAGAACTATCCAACAACGCAAGTTTCTAGACAGTAGTTTCCGAGAAATAATCCCAAGTCCGAAATAACTTTGCCAATCTGTATCATCTTCGGACCTTAATATTACCGTCACGGAAACAGCCCACAGGAGGTTGTATACCTCTCTTAATAATGAATGCTTGTTGGTGTTGTTGTCGTGGCGATCTTCAGTTCGTAGACCGGTTTGATGCAGCTCTCCAAAAATGGTTCAGATGGCTCTGAGCACTATGGGACCTAACATCTGTGGTCATCAGTCGCCAACTTAGAACTACTTAAACCTAACTAACCTAAGGACATCACACACATCCATGCCCGAGGCAGGATTCGAACCTGCGACCGTAGAAGTCACACGGTTCCAGACTGAAGCGCCTAGAACCGCACGGCCACACCGCCCGGTTTGCAACTTTCCATGCTACTCTATTCTGTGCAAGCTTTTTCGTGTCCGAATAACTACTGCAACACACATCCTTTTAAATCTTCTTATTGTATTCATCCCTTGCTCTCTCTCTACGATTGTGACCTCTCACGCTTCCCTGCAATACTTAATCGGTGATCACCTGATGTCTCAGAATGTGTTCTATCAACGGATCCCTTCTGTTACGCAAGTTATGTCACAAAAATATTTTCTCCCCAGTTCTATTGAGTTTTTCCTCATTGGTCATACGATTTAGCCATCTAGTTTTCAGCATTCTTTTATAGCAACATATTTCAAAAGCTTCTATTCACTTCTTGTCTAAACTGTCTATCGTCCGTGTTTCACTTGCATATATGGCTACACTCCAGACAAAGACCTTCAGAAAGGACTTCCTTACACTTAAATCTATATTCTATGTTAAGAAATTTCTCTTCTTCAGAAACGCTTTTCTTGCCATTGCCAGTCTACATTTTATATTCTTCATGCTTCGGCCATTATCCGTTACTTTACTATCCAAATAGCAAAACTCTTCAGCTACGTTTAATGTATCGTTTCGTCGTTTGTATCCCAAGGCATCCCCTCATTTAATTCCACTACATCCCATTCCCCTTGTTTTGCTTTGTTTATGTTTATCTTATATCCTCTCCTCAAGACACCATCCGTTCAATTCAACTGCTTTTCCAAGTCCTTTGCTGTCTCTGGCAGAATCCCAGTGTTATCTGTAAATCTCAAAGTTTTTATTTCTTCTGACTGAACTTTAAATCTTTGTCCAAATTTTTCTTTTGTTTTCTTTACTCCTTGCTCGATGTACGGACTGAATAACATCGGGAATAGGCCACCACCATGTACCACTACCTCCTCAGCCATTGCTTCCCTTTTATACCCCTCGACTCATAAAGACCGTCTGGTTTCTGTATTACAGTCGACATTGTCTTACGTGTTTATATCTTTCACACGCAGGAGGCACTGTTGTGAGTGTACTCACCGCTAACACCATTAAGACTCCTGGAAATGACTTGTGCTCGAACTGTGAGAATTTGTCCGGCAGGTCTGGCCAAGCGGTTCTAGGTGCTACAGTCGGGAACCATGCGACCGCTACGGTCGCAGGTTCGAATCCTGCCTCGGGCATGGATGTGTGTGATGTCCTTAGGTTAGTTAGGTTTAAGTAGTTTTAAGTTCTAGGGGACTGATGACCTTAGAAGTTAAGACCCATAGTGCTCAGAGCCATTTGAACCATTTTTGTGAGAATTTATGTTTGAAAGCTGGTGTTTACCCGGTGAATTACGAATTCAGGAAATATAGAAAGATTCACTCATAAAGACAATGTCGGCTACCAGTGTACGATCAGAAGCAACAGTGGCTAACAGTGAATATCCACGACGGTGTCTAGAGAACGGTGGCAGCTTGTGCAGGCCGGTACCCTTCCAGGAAAGTGAATTATAACTCGCAGACGATTTCGTGAGCGAGGGCATTCTCGCGTGAGTTGGCACCGGCTGTGGGACTGCGAGCAGATATGCATTCATGAATGCGCAACGAAGCAATTAGCGGTCGAACTTGCAAGCCCGGCTTGGTGGTGAGCTTCAAGGCTGTGATGCGCGACCGATGGCTGGGAATTTTCAGCGCCAGGAATCTGGCGACCGTGTCGTGGCCTTAATGAGCTCAGCCGGGCGTTCAGGAAGCTTCCGTACTCACGGCCAGTGCGTGCTAACTGCAGCGGAAAACTTCTCGGAATCGAGATGTCACACCTTAACCGGTTTTCTCATGAAGTCCTGGCAATTACTGGTGTTACTGAGGACCATCAGATGTAAGGGTACGGAAAATTGTAAGTCAAGTGCTTTCAAAGGATTTTCATACTGTCGGAACACTGGTGCTTTCTGATGACGTGATGTTTCACTCGCTAGTATAAACAAAGAGATAAGGTTGTCTTTTAAAGACAATAATTACTTTAACTGAGCAATGTGTATTACCGAACCTGCCAGTAATTCTCTTCACTTAGTTGGCTGGACGGAGTGGCCGAGCGGTTTCAGGCGCTGCAGTCTGGAACCGCACGACCGCTACGGTCGCAGGTTCCAATCCTGCCTCGGGCATGGATGTGTGTGATGTCCTTAGGTTAGTTAGGCTTAAGTCGTTCTAGGTTCTAGGGGACTGATGACCTCAGAAGTTAAGTCCCATAGTGCTCAGAGCCATTTGAACCATTTTTTTCTCTTAATTTTGTTTCTGTTCTCTGTATTGCGGATCTTATTGTATCTACCACTGAGCATCGGAAGCTACTCTTCCAACAGGTTCTGGTCACCCAGTTTAAGTTCCATTAACCTCCTGAACAATGCTATGGAAAGAAGTTTGTTCTCATAACTTCTAACTCCGTGCACGGTCCGAATCAGCCTTCAAAATATTGTGGTGTTTGCGTAGCGCCTTTATTTTATTATTTATTCTGATGCTCCGTTTCCAGGAATATACGTCCATAATAGATTGAAAATGTTTATTCTATTTCTCTTTCACTCATTATAACTATTTTTCTTATCTCTTGTTGAAAGCACTGTGTACAATTACAGAACTACATGAAATGAAATCGTCATAAATTCTAAACGGTTAGCGTCAGGACGTTCAAACTGATGGGAATTAGTATGCGCATGCATGGTTTGATTTAGCGACGAAGCCCACTTTCATTTGGATAGGTTCGACAATAAGAAAATTCGGCTCGTTTTGGGGGCTGAGCATCCGCATTTCGCGATCGAGAATTCTCTTCACACTCAACGGGTGAGTGTATAGTGTGCAATGTCCAGTCACGGAATAATCGGTGCGATATTACTTGATGGCAGGATGACTACCGAAAGATACGTGAAGGTTTTTGAAGATGATTTCATCACCATTATCCAAAGTGACCCTCATTTCGACAAAATGTGATTCATTCAAGACGGAGCTCGACCCCATCGAAGCAGGAAAGCGTTTGATGTGGTGGAGAAGCATTTTCGGATACCCAGAGGCCACTGGCATGACCCTCGATCGGCCGCCATATTCTTCGGATCTCAACACATGTGACTCGTTTTTGAGGGACTGTATTAAAGACATGGTTTACGGCAATAATCCCAAACAAGTGCTGAGCTGAAAATAGCCATTCAGGAGGTTATCTTCAGCCGCTCATACAGAATTTCGCTATTCGTCTGCGCCACATCTTCGCCAGTGATAGCACGCATATCGAACATGTCATGACTTAAATCTGAATGTCTGTAGTGAGCCGGCTGGAGTGGCCGTGCGGTTCTAGGCGCTACAGTCTGGAGCCGAGCGACCGCTACGGTCGCAGGTTCGAATCTTGCCTCGGGCATGGATGTGTGTGATGTCCTTAGGTTAGTTAGGTTTAATTGGTTCTAAGTTCTAGGCGACTGATGACCTCAGCTGTTAAGTCGCATAGTGCTCAGAGCCATTTTGAACCTCGTTGTCTACGGGATGTCAAACACGTATCTCCTCTTCATCTCCTCCTAACGAGGAGAAGTTAACAGATCATAAAATCTTAGCTAAATGCAGAAAGAGCAACAAGTGACTGGCATTTCGTTAAGAACTGGCGGTTGACCCTCAACAGAAACAAAATCAACACACTGCATACAATAGAGTGAACATACTCTCCATTCTTCGGTTAAGTTATTGGTAATAAACAATGCAAACAGTAACAGTTGGAAATTATTTAAAAGTATTCGTCCATAGCGAGCTTAAGTGGTATGATCTTATAAAGCAAGCTGTAGGAAAATCAGATGCCAAACAGTTCATTGGAAGACCCTTAGGAAATGCAAATTAATTATGAAAGTAGAAGATTACAAAATCCTCTTTGTATTGAATCTTAAGTAGTTTGTCAGTGTGCAACTACTCGGAGGTAGAACTAATAGACAAGACTGAGGAGATACAAACAGTTGCGATGCATTACGTCACACGTTCATATGGTAAATGTGATGACAGAAATGCTCACTATACTCGCGAGGCAGAAGTTTTGTACATCACGAAGAGATAACTGCTTGAGGAATATACAGCCTACATCAATCGTTTGGAAGACTTCATTTCCGCTTATGAGTGCATGTATTTTAATATTGCCGTTTTCAAGTGTAAGCTGTTTGCGCTTTTTCGAGGTACAAATCGAGTTCACAGTGTTGGAAGCTATGGTGTATTACGAGCCTCTTTACAAATTTAGGAAAAGTAACTGACAGCCTCACTAACGTAACAGTCGTATTTACTCCTCTGTTAGCCAGTCGGATGCAGGCTGAGTACGAATTTGGTACCTTCTTAATTCAATCTGCATACGAGCGATCAGTAATCTCTATTTCTAATGCAATGTTGGTAACAATCGCTCATTTGTGGTGTATGCTCCGTTTCTAGTGTCGAATTGAGTTTTGTATTTTATTCAATGTTTTCTCTCAGGGTTCAGTAGTTTCTGGCGCATTATTTTGGAAATGAGTAGTGTTTTCTTTCTCTTCTTGTGGCCTTTATAAACGATTTGAAGTTTTTGGTGGTGATCCTCGGTAAGTTGTTCATCCCATCACCATTTACCTCCTTCTGATTTATCATGAACTAGCTGAGAAATCCTGCATTCTCCAGATATTTATTTATTACAGTCGTCTAGTTCATCTCCTTTTCCCTCCTCTCTCCGCCACACACCGTCAGGTGGCTTGCGGAGTATGGATGTAGATGTAGATGTAGATGTAGATCTCCTCTTTCCCCATCTCTCTGTCAATCTCCTCTCTCCCTCTCTCTGTCAGTCTCCTTTAGCCCCTCCAATCTGTCAGTGTCCTCTATCCTCCTCTCTCTGTCAATCTCCTCTATCCCCCTCTCTCTGTCAATCTCTTCTCTCCCCCCATCTCTGTCAATTTCCTCTATCCCCCTCTCTTAGTCAAGCTCCTTTTGCCCCTCTCGCTGTCCATTGCCTCCTTCCCCCACTCTCTATCCACTTCCACCTCCCCCTCTCTCTTTAAACACCTATCCCTTCGTCTCTCTCTACCTATCCCTCTTACCTCTATACTTCACCTCCACCCCTCACTCTCTCTCCACCACCACCTCTCTCTGTTGGCCTCCTCCACTCCCACCCCCACTCCCTATCTATCACGTCCGCCCCCCCCCCCCCCTCTATCTCTGTCTATCTCTTGCTCCTTCTCCTATCTGTGTCTGTCTCCTCCGTCCCCTAGGCTGTCTGACCATCTCCTCCTTCTCTCTCTACATTATCATAAAAAGAAGGCTAGGGGTTCTTATCCACACAGTATTTATTACGAGATTGTAACTATTATGTCTACCAAATTTGATTGAAATCATTCCAGGGATATAGGATGAGCTTTTTACCCATGGCTTTGTCTGCATAAGCACTTGTCAAATATATTTCACACGTGTTTAACGAACGTATTTCACACGTATTTGAACACATTACACAGCCGCACTATCGAATCCATGACGCGTCTTGCTTTATATACCCCTACCAATGGGTAGCCCCAACAGTGGCGAATACCAGAACATACTAAAAGGCTTTCGATGGTCCATAATATTCGAGAACATTCCACAACATTAGAGAGTGTTCTGGAATGCTCCAAGATGACTTTGGATGTTCGGGGATGATTCTAGAATCTTCCCGAGTGTTCCAGACCGTTCCTGAACATCCTGCGTCATTGTGGAACATTTCGGAACATTATGGAATGTTATGTAATGTTGTGGAATGTTCTCGAATACTCTCTAGTATTCTGAAATGTTCTGGAAATTTCTAGAGGACGAAACTTCCGAGCCCTTATACCTTCGAAAGCACGCCCTTCAGGTAAAAACAGGAACCTTCTTCATGGATGGGGGATAGAGGACTACCACACCATATAACTCCTTTGACTATGTCAGGACTCGTTTTTGAGTTTTAGAGCCGAGTACGTTGTGCACTTAATATACACTCCTGGAAATGAAAAAAAAAAAAACACATTGACACCGGTGTGTCAGACACACCATACTTGCTCCGGACACTGCGAGAGGGCTGTACAAGCAATGATCACACGCACGGCACAGCGGACACACCAGGAACCGCGGTGTTGGCCGTCGAATGGCGCTAGCTGCGCAGCATTTGTGCACCGCTGCCGTCAGTGTCAGCCAGTTTGCCGTGGCATACGGAGCTCCATCGCAGTCTTTAACACTGGTAGCATGCCGCGAAAGCGTGGACGTGAACCGTATGTGCAGTTGACGGACTTTGAGCGGGGGCGTATAGTGGGCATGCGGGAGGCCGGGTGGACGTACCGCCGAATTGCTCAACACGTGGGGCGTGAGGTCTCCACAGTACATTGATGTTGTCGCCAGTTGTCGGCGGAAGGTGCACGTGCCCGTCGACCTGGGACCGGACCGCAGCGACGCACGGATGCACGCCAAGACCGTAGGATCCTACACAGTGCCGTAGGGGACCGCACCGCCACTTCCCAGCAAATTAGGGACACCTTTGCTCCTGGGGTATCGGCGAGGACCATTCGCAACCGTCTCCATGAAGCTGGGCAACGGTCCCGCACACCGTTAGGCCGTCTTCCGCTCACGCCCCAACATCGTGCAGCCCGCCTCCAGTGGTGTCGCGACAGGCGTGAATGGAGAGACGAATGGAGACGTGTCGTCTTCAGCGATGAGAGTCGCTTCTGCCTTGGTGCCAATGATGGTCGTATGTGTGCTTGGCGCCGTGCAGGTGAGCGCCACAATCAGGACTGCATACGACCGAGGCACACAGGGCCAACACCCGGCATCATGGTGTGGGGAGCGATCTCCTACACTGGCCGTACACCTCTGGTGATCGTCGAGGGGACACTGAATGGTGCACGGTACATCCAAACCGTCATCGAACCCATCGTTCTACCATTCCTAGACCGGCAAGGGAACTTGCTGTTCCAACAGGACAATGCACGTTCGCATGTATCCCGTGCCACCCAACGTGCTCTAGAAGGTGTAAGTCAACTACCCTGGCCAGCAAGATCTCCGGATCTGTCCCCCATTGAGCATGTTTGGGACTGGATGAAGCGTCGTCTCACGCGGTCTGCACGTCCAGCACGAACGCTGGTCCAACTGAGGCGCCAGGTGGAAATGGCATGGCAAGCCGTTCCACAGGACTACATCCAGCATCTCTACGATCGTCTCCATGGGAGAATAGCAGCCTGCATTGCTGCGAAAGGTGGATATACACTGTACTAGTGCCGACATTGTGCATGCTCTGTTGCCTGTGTCTATGTGCCTGTGGTTCTGTCAGTGTGATCATGTGATGTATCTGACTTCAGGAATGTGTCAATAAAGTTTCTCCTTCCTGGGACAATGAATTCACGGTGTTCTTATTTCAATTTCCAGGAGTGTATATACTGATTACTGAGGTACACAGAGACTACACATGGGTATGACGGACTAGGATTTGACTTTGCAGAACACAAAACTGTGGGTGGTGCTGATACGTTTGCATACTGTCTAACTCAGGGGTGACCAAGATTTCAGCTCCCTCAGCCACACTTCACATTTCTCCCACCGCCTCGTCGCTCTGTCTGAGTGTGAGGAAGGGGAAGAGGGGAAAACAGCGAACGCGCTGCATTTAAATGACACTACAGTCGCACTGCATACGACTTGGTTTTAAGTTTAACATTTCAAAAAAGACATAGATCTTACACAAAACAAATTTTCGGTATTAATTAAATATTTTTGGCTCGCTGAAAACATAATATAGTTTTTATCTGGTGCCAAACTTCACGGTTGGTGCGTGTGGAGAAAGTATGCGTGCCAAAGCCTGCCCTGTCATTCAGCTTTGTTCGGCCCCTTTCGGAAATACCCGGCGATACATTTCATTTAGCACTGCGGTATGGCATTTTAATGTTGGCACAGCTCTCCGAGCTCGGCAGAATCATGGTATCAGCACTGTTTAACCTTCGCCATTTGTTCGTGGTATGAAGGGTGTTTACAGGTCCAGTGGCTGTTTGCACAAAAAAGAGGCAGTATAGTATTTATCGTACATAATTTAAACTTTTAGATGACAATGAAAGAATAAAAACTTACAACGATCGACAGACGGGATTCATTGTTCTGTATAAAAATAGCACTGCCTTGGTCTAAATGATCCCTCCAGTAGCTGACGGAAGAACTAGTCGAGCTAATATATGTTCTGTTGACTGCTACTTTGAATATTTCATATTTGATTGAGGAAGTTCATGGCGAACAAAAAATGATGACTTTGGGTTACTGAGAGTTTATAAACTATAATTATTTCGTTTCGACGGTGTCAAATTAGAAGAGGGAGGACGTCGCATCATGTCTTTGTAGCCCTGTTTCAAACCTGTTGGAGGGGGATAACACGACATCTCGTTCTGTGCTGTATGAAGTCTGAGTTTTACCAGCCCATTCTCCCAGAGGTTGTCATACAGTCTCCGAAAATTTTATGTGGAGAAAAGCCACTGATGATAATAATAGCGCTTACATGATTTAAGAAAGTTCAGCCTCATAGAGGCTGTAGCTTTGCAGTTTTAACAAAGTACGTTAGCCATAGTTATGTAAGACGGAATGGAATCTACAATTTGGACTTCTCGTCACGAAGCGAATCAGTATCACTTTGAGCAGTGCGTCAACAAGACTTCGCACGAGTAAAGCTTGTAAATTAGCCACAACCGTATTTAGATGTTTGATTTACAATTGGGATATCGAAATTAAAGGTGAAAGAAAGTTTCGAATAACAACTCGTCTTTAGAACTTCAAAAGGACTTGAGTAGCGCAAAGGTCCTTTTAACTGATACACTGTTTTCTTGCATTAATTTATGTGAATGCCAAAAACACATACTACAGAACAGCGGATGACGGCGTGAAAAGAGTAGGCAAGGGCTGTGGTGTGAGAGGGTGTAGGAAATGAAAAGCTCTGGAGTGAGTGTGCGGATTACCGTTGATTATTGTTTGTTACGCAGTACCTGATAGATATGCATACTAGTTCTATGATTATTGCTGTCACGTTTACATTATGTATTGATCTTTCTTTCTCTATCTCTGAGGAGTTCTTTTTTTTTTGGGTGGGGGTTGGGGATGTTAACGGCACAAGAGATAATGGATGCATGGTAATGCATGGTACTAGAGCTATCAATGATTTCTGTCTTCCTGACTGTATTTTACAGAGCTTAAATAATGTCATATAGAATTTTAACAATATTTATGCTTTGCATGTTTTACGTCGACTGTGTTGTAACAAGTTTTGGGTCAGTTGATTGTTCCTGTACTTCATCATTATCATTATTTTGTTGCATAAGGAAATGATGATTATTATTGCGAAATTCCGTATTTGTATTCGAATAATGAGAACCGTTTACTATATCACTGTTCGTTTAATCACTGATGTGTGAGTTGTTACCTGTACATCACCACCTTCTTTAGGATGTTGAGTTTCATAACTACGCATTGTTTATGGCCGACTATGAATCTTCTGTCGGTGTTGAACTAATGGATGAAGAAAAATCGTTTACCCGTTTTTAAAACTCTTCATCGTCCTGCCTTTGCTTAATTACGGCAGCGTTAAGCTGTTTAATGTTCAAGAGAGGATAACTGTACTTAGAAGATTCTTACCGTTGATCAGAACTCCTGTCACCCCGAAATAAATGAGGGGATTTTTTAGTCACTTCTGAGGCTCTTGTAAACTTGTTTCATTGTTTTCCAGTAATCAATTTGTACACCGTGGAACCATAAAAACGCATGCTTCCGAGTAAAACCTGTAAATGCGTGTACATTGACTAACATATGATAGGTTCGAACACCGGAGGCATTAATTTCTGTTTTTTGCTAGCCAGTTCCAAGAGCGTTTCATTATGTAGGCCAGCCTTTCTTTTTCTACCTGTAATATCAGTGGAAAGTTAGGTTTACAGGTCATTAAAGTTGATGATAGATGTTAATTCTAGTGCGCGGTTACAGCGCATCCCCGGATAAGCCTAGCTTATTGTGGACCACAGGCGCCGCATCGTAAACAAGACGGAAGTTGCGGTCCTGCTTCGCACGAAAGAAAAATTGACGGCCGTCTTCTCAAATGCAGAAAAGTGCTGAGACACTGGGTCGTAACTCGGAGCTGTAATAACGTTATCCCGGGGGAGAAGAGAGCCATAACGTAGGTATCCCGGAGGCGGCGTTAGCGAGGACACACTTTATCGCTGAACTTGAATAGCGAAAGGAGAGAAGTGGCTCCACCAATAATTTCATAAAAAACAGACAGGACGCAGTTAATCGCAGCCAAGAACGGCGCACCGGGAATAGATGGTCATTACTGCCACAGAATTAGAGGCAAAAAAGACAGGAAAACTATATCTCACCCTTCTTTGACGAGAATTCAGACTTAATAGATCTACTGCGCTTATCGTGGAAGATACTTGTTCTTCCCATGCGCTTTGCCTTTCTGTGTCACGTACTGTACTGAAATACATACAAAAATTGTCAGTACTGCTCATTACGTAACAACATCTACATCTACATCTTACTCCATAAGCCTCCTAATGCCATGTGGGAGAGGGAACTTCCGGTACCACTCACACATCTTCTACCCTACCCTGTTCCACTCGCGAATGGCACGTGGGAAGAGTAAGTGTCGGTAAACCTCTGTATTGGCTCTCAGTTCTTTAATTTTCTCGTCGTGGTCATGACACGAGACGAATCTGGGAGGAGGTAATATACTGTCCGGCTCTTCCCGTGGAGTTATTTCTCGAAATTTCAGCAGTAAATCTCTCCGTGATGCACAACACCTCTCTTGTAACGCCTGCTAATGAAGTATTCTTTGAGTATCTCGGTAACGCTCTAGCGTCAACTATACGATCACATGACTAAACGCGCCGCTCTTCGTTGGATCTCCTCAATCCCTCCTATTAGTGCTACTTGCTACGGGTCCCATCTTGATGAACAGTACTCGATAACAGGTCGAACAAGCGCCTCCTAAGTCACTTCGTCCATGGATGATTTACATTTCCTTCAGATTATATCTATGAAACTCAGACTGGCATCTGTTTTTCCATTTATTTATTTTATGTGGTCATTTTACTTGATGTCGCTCTGTATAGTTACTCCTAGCTATTTGACGGTAGGTACTGTTCCAATCACTTTCTCGTCAATCTTGTAGTTGTACAGTAGCGGCTTTCTCTTTCAGCGTATGCACTATATGTTACATTTATTTATGTTCAGGGCCATCTGCCAGGGCCCACACCATTCATCAATCCTTTGCAAGTCATTCTGCAAATCGATACAGTCTTCTGTCGCTGCTTGTTTTGCATCATTCGCGAACTGTTTTAAAGAGTATCTGACGCTTTCTACTAGATTTTTTATGTACATGGTACAAAGTAAGGATACCATCAAAACTAATTGGGGTACTCAGGAAATTATCTTTACATCCATCGATTCTGTTACATTAAGAACAACATGTGGAGTTCTATATGGAAGAAAGCCTAGAATTCTGTTGAGAAACTGGTCAAATACTTGATAACAAGGGAGATTTTCTAACCGTATACGCATACGTGATACATTTGTTTGAGGGATTCGATATCAAAAGTTTATTTTAGGTGCGAATGTAAACTTATTTACAAAGTAGGATCTTCATAATCAACAACACATGTTAAATAATTTATAGGCGTCTAGGAGTACCATAATTAATTCTTTTGTTTTGTAACCAGGTGTGGCCAAAGACTCGTGTAAATGAGCACGTCAGTACTACATCTCATCAGACTGCCAAAGTGAAAGAGTGACATCTTAAGGCGTAAACTCTGGTAACACTAGCAGTTAATTATTGTTTTACAGATACCCATGGAGTGCTAAGTGGCGGATTTTGTGCTTAAAATCTTATTGTTTCCAAACACACATCAACGGTGAAAGCCTTTTCACCAGGTAGTTTTCGTCGATGTATGCTCATATGCTGTCTCAAAATAACGCTTCGTCTCAACATTGGCTCTGCCCTTTTCCTTCTTTGACTTCCCAGAAACATCTTTGCAGTTCCTTAGCTTCTTCCGCAAAGCAGTAGAGTATACCGGTGATAGTGACATCATTACAATGGTGATACGTAGGCTCCATCAACTTTCACAGTCAAAAAGTACTACAATTGATTCCTCCTATTCCATGAGACGAAAACTTTTTCTTTTTATCATTTATAGACCTGTTGTGAAATGGAAGTCTGTGGTTAGCTATTTTAATAATAGTCATAATGTTGACATGCAGTGCATGACGAGTTCGAAAGTCCGGGGATTCTCATAAGAGTGAGCATTATCTTTAATTCTTGTTGAAAGCTTCCTTGCTCGTTGACATGAAGTGCTCAGTGGCGCAACGTATTACCCGACCACGGTGTTATTGAATTTGGACTCCCGTGCCCGTTATCGGAAACACATAGTGAAGTTACAGGAAACAAGTTTAGTGGTGTCTAAGGAAAACGCACAGCATTTTGAATGATTTGAAGACGGATGGCCCACACTATCAGGCGGTTCAGCGTGTTCTAGTGAAATGTAGTGATAAAAACTCGCAATAAGCCTACCGAAGCGCCCTCAGTCCCATGCGCAATAATATTGCGGTCGAGTAGTATATGTTTGAATCAAATGGCTCTGAGCACTATGGGACTTAACTTCTGAGGTCATCAGTCCCCTAGAACTTAGAACTACTTAAACCTAACTAACCTAAGGACATCACACACATCCATGCCCGAGGCAGGATTCGAAACGGCGATCGTGGCGGTCGCGCGGTTCCAGAATGAAGCACCTGGAACCGCTCGGCCACCCCGGCCGGCTCACTACATGTTTCTATCCGGGTTTATCTTACTAGGGGAATACGGAAGGTGCACATGAGTAGGCGTTGCTTTGACACTATCTACGTTCACGAACGGCACAAGTCTGTTTATTTTATTTTACCCACTAGACGAATGATAAGAAACTCATCTCATGAAGGATGAAGGGTAAAAATTGTAGAGCGAAGCGAACGCTTCACTCCAGCAAGCAGATTCAAAAGAATGTAGGGTGCAGTAGCTATGTAGAGATGAATAGCCGCACAGGGTACACAAGCGTGGAGAGATGCATCAAACCGGTGTTAGGGCTGAAGACCACAACTTTTTCGACATTTCCGATGTGTATGACAGTGTGCATGTTAACGTTCTGACATGGAAGATCCAGTCAGTGGGTGTGCCATACCTTACCCCCTTTACTCTCTCCTACGGCAACGTGTATTCTATGTCGGACAACAGGACACTACTTTCGTGGACTGCGTGTGGTTTACAGAAGACTGCCACAAGGCTCCGTCTTAAGTCCTATTCTTAATGCAGTGTACTCTTCAGATATCAGCACAATTTTAGGTCCTCCAGTAAAAGTTCTAATGTTCGCAGATGACATATTCATGTACACGTTCTCTCTCAGTTTGAGTATGATAATAAGGTGGTTGGATCGAACGGCTTACGTATTATATTCGTGGACGTACAGAACTGAACTTAATCTGAAAGACAACAAATCTTTGGCGGTTGTCTGCGCACGGAAGAGATGTTCGACAGCAATGCTCGAGATTCAATTAGGGCCTTTTACCATTCCAGTAAGGAGCTCAGTCAAATGGCTTGGACTCTTTGTCGACAGCAGACTGGCGTGGGTAAGCCATGTGGAATATTTGATTTCCAAGGTCGGCGAATCGCTCGATATCTCGCGTATGGTGGGGATCTGATGTTACAGTCCTGCTCACTATTCACCGTGTCATAATTCGATCTGTACTGGATTATAGGTGCACGTTATATGGCAATGCTCTGACATTCCTTCTAAGCAAGATCGATACTCTGCACTACCGTGCCATACCCATCTGTCTTGGGGCAGAGAATTCTACTCCTGGAAATGCGCTTTTGGTGGAAGCAAGCGAGGTGCCTCTTCAATTCGGGAGGTCTACCTTAGCTCAGAAATTCATAATTAGTAGAGCAGGGCAAACAGTTCATCCTCTTCTCCAAAATCTTAATTGCTTCATTGAGGACAACTGGTACGCCGATAGGATTCGAATGAGGAGGGTATACCCTTAGTTCAAATTTCAGGCAGCGAAGAAGTATGACACCCCTCGCCCTAAAGGACTCTCTGCCTGCTAGATTTAGTTTGGAATATGACGTACTCAACTACCAGCCAACAATCATTATCAGAACAGATGGCCGGATCGAACTCTCATTGCTTCTACTGGCGTTTCCCATTTCATTGCATCAACGTGGCCCTCATCGGTCAAAATATTCACTGGTGGCTCCAAAACAAGAAGGGCACCAGCTTTGCTTACTTCTGCGAACATCCGCCGTTTTGGCGATATTTAAGCTACTATAGGAAGCCAGTATGTTAACTGCCGAAGTCTTTGCAATTAAATAAGCCCTTTAATACGCGACCAATCGGTTCAACGACATCTTTATTGTCACGTTTTCGAGGAGTGCACTGGAAAATCTGGTAAAGCAGCAAGGAGACTCCAACATTAACTGTCATGTAGTCGATATAGTTAAGTTACTCTATTACTGTGAAAGTCAACATAAACGTATTCAGTTATTATGGATCAACTGACACTCTGGTTTTCATGTAACGAGATGGGAGACCACCTGGCAAAACAAATGGTGGCTGATGGCCAACCTTTTTACACCTGCCTCCCATATGCACAGATTTTGTTGCTGGCCTCTAGAAAACGGTTCCTCAATAATGGTCACATACGTGAGAGATCTGACAACAGTCCAAATGAAGATATTATGTCGCAATACAGCAGAGTATTCTGCGAAAAACCTGGTTCTCCCAGATACAGCTATGTAGATCTCATACCACTACCATAACACGCAACCGGCTGGGTCAAGGCTGTTACTCTTAACATCTTTATAGGAGGAAAGTTCAGAGATCTCCATAGTGCGAAGACTACTAAACTGAAATTGCCCAACTCAAACATGTGATACTAGGACGTTCACGATTTGACACACAACGCCGCAAGTTTCTTAAGGCCTCGATCAGAGCAGGAATTCCTCAGACTACATCGACAGCTGGCCACAATGGACTATGTCAGTAGCAATAAGCGGATATCCAGTTATAAATCAGACTCAAAGGTTCGAGCGTAACAAGTTTTGATCTGTGGACTATGTGGAGTGCGTGAATGTACAGAATGTACCATGAGGTTTACCTGGAATTAATGCAATTTCTAATGTGTATGCTGCATGTGTGACATTGTACAGGAAATCTGCAGTTACTCACTTCTCTGGCTAAATGGCTAATTACAAAGGCCAATAAATTATATACATAAAAAAACTTAGGGAAAGTACACACGTAGGTTACATACAGCTTGTTAATGCTATCACTTCTTTATAATGAGGTTCTGTTGTTACAACAAATGTTTTTTGCTGAAGGAATGAACCAGAAATGAAAAATTGCATTTCTCTTGACACATTTCTCTCTCGCGACGGCAGCTACCAAAAAGTTTTAGGAAGAGAGTAAAATTATGATGGGAATCAAAGCGTAAGAGTTGTAAACAACTTGCGAACCCTTGTGGCATTTCCATTACATAACTTAGTGAATATGATTGATATACGAACATAAATTACCCATTCTTTTCTGTGCGATTAGCAAAGTATATCATTATACGCAGGAAGACGAGAAGCTGAGAATAATTAAACGTCTTTGAGTTCCTTAAATTAGAGCCATCAAGTAAAAGCTTTTTACTATCTCAGACTCATTTCCTTTCATGCAGAATTCACCAGTGTTCGTGGTCGAATCAGATGAAGGATATTTTTTCGAGATAATGGCTTATGGAAGGACCCTGGAGCATATATAATGTACTCGCAGCAAAAATTAATCTACGTTTCTAGCTTGCAGGGATACAAGGATTAGAATAGTTTGACATCAGTGTGCTAGTTGGTTTTGTGAAGTGAGGTCAGAAGATTCAAACGAGGTGACATAATCAATGTTGCTACTGCAGAGTACTAGTGGTTATTTATATTGCAGGTCTCCCGACAGAGTTACTGAATAGACAAATGTAGTGAGATATTGTCTTGTCGTAATTTTAGGTATTATTCATTCTAAAATCAGTTTTGAGGTCCTTTTAATGCTTTTAGTTTTTTTTACAAAATATTTGGATTATGGAAAGCCAGAAAAATATGAAGTACGAGTAAGTACATTTGGTCACGATCTTTTTCTTAACACATTAGTGGAAAGCATAAAAAATGAGCACACTGACGCAATGATCTCAATAGAAAGAAATTTATTTCTGAAGAAAGGAATATGTTACAAATATTATAAGGTATGTCCACAGTATATAAAAATAACCTCCTACTAACGGACTCTCTTTGATACCCATTGCGTAGTTTCGACTGTCCACAACACATACCTGCTATCGTGCATAATGACGTTTATAGATGGGTCGGATGTCATCCTGAGAGGCAGTATTCAGCAGTTCATATAACTATTGGCCTTATCAGAAATGTTATGTTGCCGTTATTGCAAATTGGATCAGACACCGCCTCAGTGCTGACTGTAGGACAGTTCTGATGATAATGTTGGCCAGAGGAGATGACAAAAATTTTCGATAGCGAACATTGTGATGGAAGTAACGTGGGCACCGGAGTTATCATGTAGTGTATGTTCTTCTACATTTATACTCCACAAGCCACATTGTGGTGCTTGACGGAGAGTATTTTGTGTTCCATTGTCACTTAACCCCATTCCCTGTTCCATTCGGGAATGATACGAGAGAAGAACGATTACCCCTAAGTCTCCGTGTTACCTCCAATCTCTATAATTTTACCTCCATGGTCCTTCCTCAAGAAATACGTAAGTGAAAGACATATACTGACTGTTGCTGTTGTTGTGGTCTTCAGTCCTGAGACTGGTTTGATGCAGCTCTCCATGCTACTCTATCCTGTGCAAGCTTCTTCATCTCCCAGAACCCACTGCAACCTACATCCTTCTGAATCTGCTTAGTGTAGTCATCTCTTGGTCTCCCTCTACGATTTTTACCCTCTGCGCTGCCCTCCAATACTAAATTGGTGATCCCTTGATGCCTTAGAACATGTCCTACCAACCGATCCCTTCTTCTGGTCAAGTTGTGCCACAAACTTCTCTTCTCCCCAATCCTATTCAATACCTCCTCATTGGTTATGTGATCTACCCATCTAATCTTCAGCATTCTTCTGTAGCACCACATTTCGAAAGCTTCTATTCTCTTCTTGTCCAAACTATTTATCGTCCATGTTTCACTTCCATACATGGCTACACTCCATACAAATACTTTCAGAAATGACTTCCTGACCCTTAAATCTAGACTCGATGTTAACAAATTTCTCTTCTTCAGAAACGCTTTCCTTGCCATTGCCAGTCTACATTTTATATCCTCTCTACTTCGACCATCATCAGTTATTTTGCTCCCCAAATAGCAAAACTCCATTACTACTTTAAGTGTCTCATTTCCTAATCTAATTCCCTCAGCATCACCCGACTTAATTCGACTACATTCCATTATCCTCGTTTTGCTCTTGTTGATGTTCATCCTATATCCTACTTTCAAGACACTATCCATTCCGTTCAACTGCTCTTCCAAGTCCTTTGCTGTCTCTGACATAATTACAATGTCATCGGCGAACCTCAAAGTTTTTATTTATTCTCCATGGATTTTAATACCGACTATAAACTTTTCTTTTGTTTCCTTTACTGCTTGCTCAATATACAGATTGAATAACATCGGGGAGAGACTACAACCCTGTCTCACTCCCTTCCCAACCACTGCTTCCCTTTCATGCCCCTCGACTCTTATAACTGCCATCTGGTTTCTGTACAAATTGCAAATAGCCTGTCGCTCCCTATATTTTACCCCTGCCACCTTCAGAATTTGAAAGAGAGTATTCCAGTCAACATTGTCAAAAGCCTTCTCTAAGTCTACAAATGCTAGAAACGTAGGTTTGTCCTTCCTTAATCTAGCTTCTAAGATAAGTCGTAGGGTCAGTATTGCCTCACGTGTTCCATCATTTCTACGAAATCCAAACTGATCTTCCCCGAGGTCGGCTTCTACTAGTTTTTCCATTCGTCTGTAAAGAATTCGCGTTAGTATTTTGCAGCTGTGACTTATTAAACTGATAGTTCGGTAATTTTCACATCTGTCAACACCTGCTTTCTTTGGGATTGGAATTATTATATTCTTCTTGAAGTCTGAGGGTATTTCGCCTGTCTCATACATTTTGCTCACCAGATGGTAGAGTTTTGTCAGGACTGGCTCTCCCAAGGCCGTCAGTAGTTCCAATGGAATGTTGTCTACTCCGGGGGCCTTGTTTCCGCTCAGGTCTTTCAGTGCTCTGTCAAACTCTTCACGTAGTATCATATCTCTCATTTCGTCTTCATCTACGTCCTCTTCCATTTCCATAATATTGTCCTCAAGTACATCACCCTTGTATAGACCCTCTATATACTCCTTCCACCTTTCTGCTTTCCCTTCTTTGCTTAGAACTGGGTTTCCATCTGAGCTCTTGATGTTCATACAAGTGGTTCTCCTTTCTCCAAAGGTGTCTTTAATTTTCCTGTAGGCAGTATCTATCTTACCTCAGGTGAGATAAGCCTCTACGTCCTTACATTTGTCCTCTAGCCATCCCTGCTTAGCCATCTTGCACTTCCTGTCGATCTCATTTTTGAGACGTCTGTATTCCTTTCTGCGTGCTTCATTTAATGCATTTTTATATTTTCTTCTTTCATCAATTAAATTCAATATTTCTTCCGTTACCCAAGGATTTCTAGTAGCCCTCGTCTTTTTACCTACTTGATCCTGTGCTGCCTTCACTACTTCATCCCTCAAAGCTACCCATTCTTCTTCTACTGTATTTCTTTTCCCCATTCCTGTCAATTGCTCCCTTATGCTCTCCCTCAAACTCTGTACAACCTCTGGTTCTTTTAGTTTATCCAGGTCCCATCTCCTTAAATTCCCACCTTTTTGCAGTTTCTTCAGTTTTAATCTACAGGTCATAACCAATAGATTGTGGTCAGAGTCCACATCTGCCCCTGGAAATGTCTTACAATTTAAAACCTGGTTCCTAAATCTCTGTCTTACCATTATATAATCAATCTGATACCTTTTAGTATCTCCAGGCTTCTTCCATGTATACACCCTTCTTTTATGGTTCTTGAACCAAGTGTTACCTATGATTAAGTTGTGCTCTGTGCAAAATTCTACCAGGCGGCTTCCTCTTTCATTTCTTTGCCCCAGTCCATAATCACCTATTACGTTTCCTTCTCTCCCTTTTCCTACTACTGAATTTCAGTCACCCATGACTTTTAAATTTTCATCTCCCTTCACTATCTGAATAATTTCTTTTATTTCATCATACATTTCTTCAATTTCCTCGTCATCTGCAGAGCTAGTTGGCATATAAACTTGTACTACTGTAGTAGGTGTGGGCTTCGTATCTATCTTCCTATTTTCCTATTCATTATTAAACCTACTCCTGCATTACCCCTATTTGATTTTGTGTTTATAACCCTGTAGTCACCTGACCAGAAGTCTTGTTCCTCCTGCCACCGAACTTCACTAATTCCCACTATATCTAACTTTAACCTATCCATTTCCCTTTTTAAATTTTCTAACCTACCTGCCCGATTAAGGGATCTGACATTCCACGCTCCGATCCGTAGAACGCCAGTTTTCTTTCTGCTGATAACGACATCCTCTTGAGTAGTCCCCGCCCGGAGATCCGAATGGGGGACTATTTTACCTCCGGAATATTTTACCCAAGAGGACGCCATCATCATTTAATCATACAGTAAAGCTGCATGCCCTCGGGAAAAATTACGGCCGTAGTTTCCCCTTGCTTTCAGCGCTTCGCAGTACCAGCACAGCAAGGCCGTTTTGGTTAGTGTTGCAAGGCCAGATCAGTCAATCATCCAGACTGTTGCTCCTGCAACTACTGAAAAGGCTGCTGCCCCTCTTCAGGAACCACACGTTTGTCTGGCCTCTCAACAGATACCCCTCCGTTGTGGTTGCACCTACGGTACGGCTATCTGTATCGCTGAGGCACGCAAGCCTCCCCACCAACGGCAAGGTCCATGGTTCATAGGGGGACGATACTGACTGATGATCGCAATTTAAACAATAAACCACTCCGTAAAGGAGAGCGTCTCTCTTGCAGCATTTGCCAAGAGGTTGGATGACCATCTGCGTGAAGCTTTCACGCTAACTAAACGAACCTTTACCGAAACGCGTTGCTCCTGTTAGCATCTTCCCTATTCCATCCTGAATATTCCATTGCTCTATTTCTTCAATAATATATTCTATCTAATAGTGATCCCAGAATGACGAGCAGCATTCAAGTACTGGTTTACCGACTGTTATGTAAGTTACCTCCTTCATGGGTTTCTGAGAGTTCTTCCAATGAAGCTCATTCTGGCATCTACTTTCTCTGTCATTAGTTTTATGTGGTCTTCCCACTTTAAATCGCTCCGTGCACATACTCCCAGATGTTTAATGGATTTGAATCCGGGAATTCATTGTTCAGTAATCGTTTACTAATTCAATATCGCGTCTTTTCGTCTGTCTGTGCGCAATCCATTACACTTGTTTATGGTCTGGGTCAGTGTCAATCAATTACACTTGTTTAGGATCTGAGTCAGTGCCAATCCAAGTACCAAGCCTTTGTCTTCTGCAGTCTTGCTTTATTTTGCTACAATTTTCTAGGATTGCGACTCCTCTGTATACAACAGCACAACCCCTAACAGCCTCATGGGACTTCTGAAGTTTTCCACTAGATCATTCACACATATTTAGGACAATAATGGTCGCATAACATTCTCTTGGAGAATGGCAGAAGTTAGTTTTACGTCTAAAAATTTCTCTTGGTTTTAAAGGCCGATCCGTCTTTTATTTGCTGAGAAACCTTCATTCAAATCAAAAATCTCATTTGCTATTCTGAACGTTTGTGTTTGGTGCGTTAGGTGACTATGTGGAACTGTATCGAACAACCTCCAGAAGTCAAGGAAAACAAGATCAATCCGGGCTCCGGTGTCTACTTCCTTCTGCGTATTGTAAATAATCCTTGTTTACGGAATCCCTGTTGGTATCTACAGAAGAGATTCTATGTCTTCACGAAAGACTGTTATAAAGGAACATAATGCTCTTTCTAAAATTTAACAGCAGTCTGACATCAACAACATAACCTCTCAGCCCAAACAGTTTCTAGATTAGAGTAGTAAAATGTAGAAAAAAGTTAATAAGGTGGTTTTAATGCTTAAGGTGTTCTACATAGTTTCTACCCATTTGTGTACAATGCACATAACGTTCCTATAACAGTGTAAATCTGTCTGAAAAGCTATTCTTCTGAATATTAACCAACTCACTTGTCACATTCGCACCTTCTTTGGTCTTGGCGAGCCAGCAGAACCCATTCTACATTTTGCCGTTTTGTGGTAGGTTCGTAGTGATAACATTAAGTCTCCTTAACTGTGAATATTTTTTTCGTGAGAAGAACTGTCTGCGTTTTTTGTTTCCATCAAGCCGCGGCAGGCGTCCACGAGTCGTTCAGTTTGTTCTTGCTTTAAGTTGTGCGGGACAAGCTTAGCACATACTTTTCTTCAGAACATTCTGGAGAATGTATTGGACATTGATTTAGAGGTTTACAGTTCGTTGCTACTTTGGGATTTGTGACACAATAACGCTGCCACGCCATGGTAGCTCGTCCACTACTTAGCACTGCCTTCTCACAATCATCTGGTCGAATGTTCTTATATACTTGGATTAAAACAAGTCCAGAAACTTTTCAGACGGAGTATGTAGTTTACAGTTGTGTGCGTGTGTTCGACGACCCTTCTTGACACGGGGATGGCATGTGCAGTTTTATAATCACCAGAAATGCTTCACCCTTCCAGCGACCTACGAAAGACTGATGCTCAAAAAAGATAAAGTTCCTTCTCTCTCCATAAACT
Source organism: Schistocerca gregaria (assembly GCF_023897955.1). Taxonomy (NCBI): domain Eukaryota; kingdom Metazoa; phylum Arthropoda; class Insecta; order Orthoptera; family Acrididae; genus Schistocerca; species Schistocerca gregaria. The sequence goes on along the minus strand of NC_064931.1, from coordinate 623,420,655 downwards.
TTCGACGGAAACTAAATGTGCTGGATGGACACTGTACAGTCCAGGCAATAACGTAAGTTTCCACCATGCAGATGGCCATAAAAACAACATTATAATCGTTGTAACTATTCATTAAGGCAATGTAGCTACAAGACGTAACGAGACGAATAAGTGACAAATTAAAGAAGTGAGGTGTGCACGGATGAACGAATTTACCAGTATGAGGCATCTGTATTCGTATTCCTCTGCTGAATAGGGTTTTAACGTCTCAGATGTTCAGTAAACTATGGATTTAAGTGTGATTTAATTAATGAGTGACAACAAGTGTAATATGGATATTATATGGAAATAATACGTATTTTGTTGTTTCTGAGACACATAGTGAGTAATTTACGAGTATGACACTATACTGTGCCCTGTCGGTTGGGTAATCGGAGAGTGAAAAACAACCTGGAAAACTGGAGATTTATTTGTTGTGTCGCAAAACGTATGACATGTATTTTAAAATTAAACAAGAGCCGAGGAATATCAAATCATGTATTCACATGAATCAATAATTGCAATCTGTGATCCTAAACATCTATTTATAAAATATCTAAGCTATTAGAGGGGAAACAAAGTCCTTATAATTTATAAGAAGGTAATGGAGCCAGGATTGCTACGATACATACAGAATGAACAGTATTACTTCTGCAGATAACTATTACTTACTTTTTCAAATAAGAAGATCCATTTATTCTACCAAACCACAAGGAAACACCTACTTCAGGCAAGGGAAATACCAATAAGTAGATGTATTTGAAGAATTTGATACGTAGAAAGAATGTGTAGGGGAGACAGCAGTTTGTCATCATTATTGTTAGTGGAAACAGTAGTGTGTCATCATTACATCGCTGCTACCAACTTTTGATTTGGTACACAAAAATATTGAAAAGTATGTAGTTGAAGGTTTCAGCTACGTATTACTAACTTAAACTCAGTTTCAGGAAAGTAGATATATGGTACCACGAACGTTTTGACGAAGTGTGCCTCAGTGTTTAACCAATAAAGAAAAGAGATTTCTTAATGCGTTAAGTGTCGTCACCACTTAAGCTGGATGTCTTAGTTTGTAGCGTTGTGAACTGAACACATGCACGATAAGACATCCAGTTGCCCTGTAATTGAATGTTTGGAAAAAAGGGTAGATCACACTGTCAGAGCGCTTACTGCAACTTTATGTGATTACTCCAACTTTGCAATAATCACAGTCGGTCTAAATGCAAAATTTGATATTAAAATTAAAGTAAATGTTTTTGTTAGGTGGAAAAATCAGTGCGTAACCACTTTTGAGATTACGTCTGCATCTGGAATCTTAAAATTCAGTGTCACTTCATGATTTTGTATCATCCTCTTGTCTTCTTGATTTTTTTTTCCTTTTTTCCATTTATTTTTTCCAAATCGATAATCTCTTTCCCAAATGTCTGATGACAGAAAATATTTGCATCTAAACACCTGTGCAAAGAGATCCAAGTAAATCTGCGTTATCAGTGCAGTTCGGTAGACAGAGCTCTGTCTCCAACTGTGAATGAGACAATACTCTGTGTACCCTGTGCATCCTGTGCGTTTAAAGCGCAGTTAAAGCAGAGAGTGTGCGCCTGTTGTTACATTACGGCAAGAAGATTTTTCGGCATGGAGGGTTGCGCGTCTCATCGCCACAAATCACAGCGTCTTCATTCGACCAATCTGTGCCGATGACTGTATCTTCTTATCTGATGATGGCGTAACAGCCGAAACCCTGTTTGTAAAATAATAAATATTATAGGATATTATACTAGTGTCGTGCGTGTTTCCGTTCATAATGTATAAAATATTCTACCAAGAACCGACGGAATAGTCAGTCAGTGCAATGGAACATTATATTTTCGATGTTATTATTGAAACTTGATGCCTTCCCTCGTACACAGCGGTTGTTATCTCATTTAAGTCCGTCAAAACTGAGGAAAATAATCTCAAAATTTCTAAACTACAGATTATCTTGTTTAAGAACTGCAGCACATGTTTTTCATCAATTTCGAAAACTGTTTTATGTTTAGTAACTGTGATTCTGATTGATGCAGTTCCGGAAAAGCCTAGTTTGCAAAACAAATCATTTCTGTCGCATACGCTTAACTAGATTAGCCCGTTCCGTTGAACTAATCTCACCATTATCTATGTTATTATGAATAAAAACCATTTGTCACTAAGTAGAGGTAGTCACTTTTGCAATATATGTCAGAAAACTCGCGTATCACGTTACTACGATGAGCGTATAGTTGTGTGCTGTGGAGAATAAACGAGGAAATATATTCTGATTTAATGAAATAACACATTTTCGTTTGGGTTATCTTTCGTATCTCTTGGGTAATTGTATAAAATTTCCAAAAATGTGTTTTAGACAGCATGTCGTGCCATTCATATTAATCCAAATTTCTCAAAGGTTTACGTACAGATGAAATAGAATGAAACTATCGGCTTTCTTCGCGTAAATTTTATGTGTATGCAATGCTCTGCCATCTCACGGTTTATTAGTTACTCACAGAGACTGCGATTCTGATCCCAGAAACTGCGTAAACCTATGAAAACCCAGGGATATGTACTATCCAGTTGGTTTAGTCTAATGGACACGTAACTGGAGGGAGCGAGTGCCAAACTAGCGGATCTGGCGCTGGAGCTACTGTGGCACCTGTTTCCGAACTCAGAGCAGCCCAGCTGTTGCTGTTGCTGTGCAGACAGGCCTCAGTTTTTGGGTACGGGTGCAGTGTTAGTGCCAAACAAGATGGTGCTTCTCGAGCACTTCCCACACAACTTCAGCGCCCGCATAATGTCAAAAGTAGCCACGATACAAAACCTAGAGTTCTCTAGAAACTTGCTTCTGTGTTCACGGACTCGGGGCAAAGTTTGTCACAGTGCATTAGCTACACATTTCCAGCGAGTGAAAATGATGTGGATACATGCAAAATGTCAGTGTGTATATTTCCAGCTACAGAGAATAAGTCATACTGCACAGAAAAATACTTCAAATATTCCGAAAATTAAATGCAGCCGGCCGGGGCGGCCGAGCGGTTCTAGGTACTTCAGTCTGGAACGCGCGACCGCTACGGTCGCCGGTTCCCATCCTGCCTCGGGCATAGATGTGTGTGATGTCCTTAGGTTACTTAGGTTTAAGTAGTTCTAAGTTCTAGGGAACTGATGACCTCAGAAGTTAAGTTCCGTAGTACTCAGAGCCATTTGAACCATATATTTTTAAAATTCACTTTGAAGACTCACATAAAGCTGTAAAATGATCAACTACGTGTTACTCAACCCTTCGTTGAATGTAACTACGTTGCTCACAGTTTATTTACGCTCCAGGGGTTGCTGGATGCTAAATATCTACCACTGAAATAGTTCAAGGAAAATGTTGGATCTTTGTAAACGAATCGAAGGAAAGCCGTCACAGCCGGCCGGGTGGCCGAGCGGTTCTACGCGCTACAGTCGCAGGTTTGAATCCTGATCCTGCCTCGGGCATGAATGTGTGTAATATCCTTAGGTTATTTAGGTTTAAGTAGTTCTATGTTCTAGGGGACTGATGAGACCAGAAGTTAAGTCCCATAGCGCTCAGAGCCATTTGAACCAAAGCAGTCACGGGATTTAGAAGTGAAATGTCTTCGTGCACATTTGCCTACAAAGTCGTCGATGTCCACAGACAGAATTTCAACGAAATCATTAAAAGTACATGCACAGTTATTTAAAAGTAGTAGTAAAAACAAATCGACGTATTTATACTTAGCGCCATTCATACAGATATGTGGTACATTTAAATGACCAAATCTCATCGACATGCACATCGAGTTATTAGTGATTTTCCTATGAAAGTGGAGTGTTGCATCGAAAATGTTTCTTTGTAGCCTTTGGGACGTTCACGAATATAAAAGGTTGATCTCTGATAATGTCTGAGGTGAGCGCCCATAAGCTTCAAAATGTTGAATTGAACATCCGATTAAACTACGCTACTGGCCATTAAAATTGCTCCACCTCGAAGATGACGTGCAACAGATGCGAAATTTAACCGACAGGAAGAAGATGCTGTGATATGCCAACGATTAGAGAGCATTCACACAAGGTTGGCGCCGGTGGCGACACCTACAACGTGCTGACAGGAGGAAAGTTTCCAACCGATTTCTCATACACAAACAGCAGTTGACCGGCGTTGCCTGGTGAAACGTTGTTATGATGCCTCGTGTAAGGAGGAGAAATGCGTATCATCATGTTTTGCGACTTTGATAAAGGTCGGATTGTAGCCTACCGCGATTTCTGTTTATCGTATCGCGACATTGCTGCGCGCGTTAGTCGAAATTCAATGACTGTTAGCAGAGTATGGAATCGGTGGGCTCAGGAGGGTAATACGGAACGACGTGCTGGATCCCAACGGCCTCGTATCACTAGCATCGAGACGACAGGTATCTTATCCGCATGGCTGCAACGGATCGTGCAGCCACGTCTCGATACCTGAGTCAACAGATGGGGACGTTTGCAAGACAACAAACCATCTGCACGAACAGTTCGACGACGTTTGCAGTAGCATGGACTATCAGCTCGGACACCATGGCTGCGGTTACCCTTGAAGCTGGATCACAGACAGGAGCGCCTGCGATGGTGTACTCAACGACGAACCTGGGTGCACGAATGGCAAAACGTCATTTTTTCGGATGAATCCAGTTTCTGTTCTAGGCAATATGTTGGTCGCATCCGTGTTTGGCGTCATCGCGGTGAACCCACATTGGAAGCGTGTATTCGTCATCGCCATACTGACGTATCACCCGGCGTGTTGGTATGTTGTTGTGCCATTGGATACACGTCTCGGTCACCTCTTGTTCGCATTGACGGCACTTTGAACAGTGGACATTACATTTCCCTGCGAAACCCTACATTTCAGTAGGATAATGTACGACCGCATGTTGTAGGTCCTGTACGGACCTTTCTGGATACAGAACATGTTCGACTGCTGCCTTGGGCAACACGTTCTCCAGATCTCCTAGCAATTGAAAACGTCTGTCAACGGTGGCCGAGCAACTGGCTCGTCACAATACGACAGTCACTACTCTGGATTAACTGTGGTATCGTGTTGAAGCTACATCGGTAGCCGAACCTGTACACGCCATCCAAGCTCTGTTTGACTCAATGCAAAGGCGTATCAAGGCCATTATTACGGACAGATGTGGTTGTTCTGGGTACTGATTTCTCAGGATCTATGCACCCAAATTGTTTGAAAATGTAATTAAAAAAAATGGTTCAAATGGCTCTGAGCACTATGCGACTTAACTTCTGAGGTCATCATTCGCCTAGAACAAAGTAAACCTAGCTAACCTAAGGACATCACACACATCCATGCCAGAGGCAGGATTCGAACCTGCGACAGTAGTGGTCGCTCGGCTCCAGACTGTAGCGTCTAGAACCGCAGAGCCACTGCGGCCGGCAAAATGTAATCACATGTCTGTTCTAGTATAATATAGGTATTTGTCCAATGAATACCCGTTTATCATGTGCATTTTTCTTCTTGGTGTCGCAATTTTAATAGGCAGTAGTGTACAAACAATGTCATAGTTATTTTGAGATGTAACATATTACCACACATATTTTAAAGAAAATAACACTTACCAAAAATAGTTAAGACTACAACGAAGAGAAAAAGTAGTATTGTGCTAAAACTTAAGGACGAAAGTGACATTCATATGGTGCATCACTGCCAAGTAACATAGCTCGATGAAACTTGGACTATACCGACAAAGAATTGCTGCAGTATACTACAGAAGGCCAGTGAAAGAAATACGTAACACCGGTTAGTGTACCACGTTCAAAAAATTTGACATTAGTACGTTCATGTTACATTATTCCTCGCAACACTGTTACACTTGAACCACTAAAACTAACAAGTTCGATAATTTTCCTGGTTGCATTACGTGTTCCCAGCTCTCGTCATATGAGGGTACGCCCAGCATTGTCGAACATGTCCGTTCTGGTGGTCCAGATGTCATGGTGAGAAGAGCCATAATGTTGCAAGGGCGTACTGTTCACCAAGTCTTTGAACACCGTAGCCTAATGGGTCAACTTTATTGTGATGTCGCACTCGTTCTCTATGCGCGTCCTTTCATGGTGACATTCGCCCTGACTTCACTTTTATGGATGACAAATTGCGACCGCAACGAACAGCGCTTGTGGAGGAGTTCCTGAAATAAGTGATTTTTTTTGCGAATGAACTGGCCTGTCCGTTCCCCCGTTCCCATCGAGCACGTGTGAGATGAGTTGGGGAGGCGTATATTTGCAGCACGTCAACATGCACCAACGAACACGTAGCACTTGTCAGCTGCGCTGGTGAAGGAACAGAACGCCCTCCTACAAGAATTCCTTACCAGTCTTGTAGCCAGCATGGGAGCACGTTGCAGAGCATGCATTGCTGTATGTGGTGGTTACAAAACCAATTAATAACCATGGTCTGGATTTTGTCCAGGGGGCCATCATATTTCGCGGTGACTTCTATGTAATTATTGTCTGTGACTAATAGTGTCATTTCTGCCTGCCTCATTGCATTTTATTTCAATTACGTTCTGTTGTATACTGCAGCACTTCCTCCTATGTATGGTCCTAGTTTTAGCGAGCTATGTTCCTTGGCAGTGACACGTCCTGTGAAAGTTACTTTTGTCCGTAAGTTCTGCACACCAGTTTCTATAATGACAAATGGCCACGCCTGGCGGCGTTGCGGGAACGTGACGAGCTAAGGAAAATATGTACACACATCAAAAAAAGTTTTCCATCACCTCGGTTCCGAGAGTTCCGGAACCTGTACAGAAAATAGGAACAGGGATCAATATAAAAATCATTTCCGCCCTTTTTATTGCTCATGAAAATCACACAGTGCGTGTTATACTACTATACAGCGAGACTCTCAGTGGTGGTGGTCCAGAACGCTGTAAATACCGGTACTTTAATACCCAGTAACACGTCCTCTTGCACTGATGCAGGCCTGTATTCGTCGTGGCATACTATCCAAAAGTTCATCAAGGCTCTGTTGCTCCAGATTGTCCAACTCCTTAACGGCGATTCTGCGTAGATCCCTCAGAGTGGTTGGTGAGTCACGCCATCCATAAACAGCCCTTTTCAGTCTGCACCAGGCAAGTTCGATAGGGTTCATGTCTGGAGAACTGGATAATATGCTGGACACCCTAATCGAACGATGTCGTTATCCTGACGGAAGTCATTCACAAGACGTACACGATGGGAGTAGGAATTGTCGTCCATCAAGGCGAATACCTCGCCAATACGCTGCCAATATTGTTGCAATATCGGTCGGAGGATGGCATTCACGTATCGTACAGCCAATACGGCGCCTTCCATGACCACCAGCGGTACCACCTATCACCTGCCCAAAACAGCAGGGAACCTCCACCTTGCTGCACTCGCTGGACAGTGTGTCTAAGTCGTTCAGCATGTCTAGGTTGCCTCCAAACACGTCTCCGACGATTGTTTGGTTAAAGGTATATGCTACACTCATCGGTAAACAGAACGTGGTGCCAATCCTCAACGGTCCATTTGGCATGTTGTTGGGTCCATTTGCATCACGCTGCATGGTGTCGTGTTTGCAAAGACGGACCTCGCCGTGGACGTCGGGAGTGAAGTTGGGCATCATGCAGCCTATTGCGCACAGATTGAGTCGTAACACGACGTCCTATGGCTGCACGAAAAGCCTTATTCAACATGTTGGCGTTGCTGTCAGAGTTCCTCCGAGCGATAATCCGTAGATAGCGGTCATCCACTGCAGTAGTAGCCCTTGGGCGGCCTGAGCGAGGCATATCATCGTCAGTTCCTGTCTCCATGTATCTCGTCCATGCCCCAACAAAATCGCTTTGATTCACTGTGAGACGCCAAGACAGTTCCCCTGTTGAGAGCCCATCCCTGGCCGAAAGTAACAATTTGGACGCGATCGAACAGTGGGACTGACCGTCTAGACATGGTTGAACTACAGACAACACGAGCCGTTACCTCCTTCCTAGTGGAATGACTGGACCTGATTGGGATAATCACCCGGGCTTGTATTGGGAGTGAGATGGTAACATATGGAAATCTCTGGTAAGATCTTACGGCACCAAACTGCTGAGGTCATCGGTCCCTAAGCTTACACTTACTTAACCTAACTTAAACTAGCTTACGCTAAGGACAACACACACACACATGCCCGCAGACCACCTGTACTCTTCCATGCTTGGTGTCTTCCCCGCCGTCGATGGCATTTTCCAACAATATAACTGTCGGTCTCACAAGGCCGGAATTCCGATAGGACACATCTGGTACGCGATCGGGGGCCTGGTTCGTGTCCATTACAGATCAGAAATCAGCTTCGTACATTCGCTTTGAACTCTGCAGATAGTCCTGTGACGTTATTTCCGGACTTGCCGCCTCCGTGCGCCCGTAGATTCGACTCGTGAGTCTCCGCCGCACATTGCGCCGGCCGCGGTGGTCGAGCTGTTCTAGGCGTTTCAGTCTGGAACCACGCGACTGCTACGGTCGCAGGCTCGAATCCTGCCTCGGGCATGGATGTGTGTGATGTCCTTCGGTTAGTTAGGTTTAAGTAGTTCTAAGTTCAAGGGTACTGATGACCTCAGATGTTAAGTCCCATAGTCCTCAGAGCCATTTGAACCATTTTTTGTCAAGAAACAGCCTGCCTAAATGACACAAGCTAGTTTTATAATGACTTGCCGGTTAGCACAGGATATTATTCTGTTTATCCATACATTTATATAGGTGAAACGTTTTCAAAGACAGCTGCAAATTTGTATTAATATCCAACATCTAGTCGGGGAATTTCTAACAATTAAGTTGACGTGTACACGTTTTCAAGGCGTTACCGTATCTGTAATGACAGTGCCAGAAAACGAGACATGAAGATGAAATACAACTCTAAATGGTAATTAATTATTAAAACAAAGCGTAGAAATTAATGATACGCTACACAATTCGCTGTTAGCCCATAAGCGCAAGTTGCCGTGACAAACGAATTAAGAAATAGGGCGCTTTTTTGTCGCAGAGACATAAAAGTGATGTTGCTCTGTGCTTAGTTTTCGTTTGACGCAGGACCTATTTTTTCTCATTATGGAGATGGCATGAACACGAATATAAGCATCCGGTTTGCAATGGTCGAAATTTGTATGTTTTTCGTCTAAAGCGTGAACTATAACGTGGATTTAAAATGGAATGACCATATAAAGTTTATCGTCAGTAGAGAAGATGCCACACAGATTCATTGGAAGAAGGAAATGCAGTCCGAAAACAAAGGAAGTAGGTTACAGTGCACTTGTTCGCCCACTGCTTGAATACTGCTCACCGGTGTAGGATCCGTACCTGATAGGGTCGATAGAAGAGATAGAGAAGATCCAACGGAGAGCAGCGCACTTCGTTACAGGATCATTTAGTAATCGCGAAAGCGTTACGGAGATGGAAGACCCTGCAAGAGAGACGCTCAGTAGCTCGGTACGGGCTTCTGTTGAAGTTTCGAGAACATGCCTCCACCGAGGAGTCAAGCAGTATATTGCTCCCTCCGACGTATATCTCGCGAAAAGACCATGAGGATAAAATCAGAGAGATTAGCGCCCACACAGAGGCATACCGACAATCTTTCTTTCCACGAACAGTACGAGACTGTAATAGAAGGGAGAACCGATAGAGGTACTCAAGGTACCCTCCGCCATACACCGTCAGGTGCCTTGAGGAGTACGGATTTAGATGTAGATGTAGAACTTATTCCAGTTAACACTCCTCCCCTAAAGGAACACATCTGCAATTCTGTCCACTGCATCAGGTAATTTTCGTCTTACTCTCTCCACAGTCTCACAAAACGCAGCTTCGTTGAAGGCAATCTGATGCTCACAATCGGTCGTTCCGCTTTGTCAGTGCTACTTCACAGCAGCAAGACCGTGTACTCATCTTCCGTTATAACAGTAAGTCACGACTAACCTTACACTCCTGCATGCTGCACGAAGAGAGAACGAGTCGACGAGTACGGAGAGGTCGCAGCGCCACACTTCTCGGAATCGCCACACTGGCGGAACTACAGCGGGAGTGAAGGAAGACCGTTAACACTGTAGTAACGGCGGCGCCTTGAGTTTCGAAGTATGCAACCCGCAGTTTATGGTATTTTCTTAACCTGTGCGCAGACATCGGGCTTGCCAAATCCATGTCACACAGTATTGCTGCTGTAGTGCGTTCATTGGGTTAACGAACATGCTATTAAGCAGGTTGTTATAATTTGACTCGTCAGTGTAACTGGAGCAGTGAAAAGATATAATAAAGGTGACAAAATTATTCACATGTGCATTCCCGACTATTCGTAGCCAAAGCACAAACAATTTTTGTCGGTCGAGCTTGGCACCATTATTACCTGATCGAGAGTGTGGGCCCATCATCATATGTGGTCTGCGTAAGACGCTGGACTTTGTTACATTCCGAGTTGTGTCACTGATATAGACCTAGCGAGAGCTACTGGAGTACGTCTTTCCACGTTCGCAATGGGCAGCAGCCACTGAGAGAAACTTATTTTCGCGTAGAGAGTTTGATACTCTCAGAAGTTTTTAACTGGATTGTATTAAGTTAATTAATGTCCCAATTTACCTGCAGTTTTGAATTTGAAACTTCCTAAGCAGAGAAGGAGGAAATAATTTCAATATATCTTGCTGGATTCTCTATTTTCCCATTTTGGTGAGTATTAATTTCCTGAAACAAACATGGGATTCGTTTCCAGTCCTGGATGAGTATGCTACCATTTCAGGAGCTAATAAGTTACGTACATTTTTTAAAGATTTGGATTACGATATGTATGCATTTTGAACAAAATGTAATTCGAAATTACGTGCAGCTTCTGTTCCCAGTTGAGAAGATTTGGTGTTAGATACAGATTCTGAATAACTGTCGTACAGCCTTCATGAGGAAACTTTTGTTAGAATGTAGAAAGGACTGGAACCTAAAATATGAATTGTTATTTTGATTTCTTTCATCCGTTATATATTCGAGAACCTATGTGTAATAACGAAGTGAGACGCTGAAGAAAACGTTATCGAACCGCTGGTAGTGATTTAAGCAGACAAACACAATCAATGATAATTGGCCCCTCCCCCCTCCTCATCCTAAACACGCACTTCATTTCTGTATGTGATACTATTTTTCCTCATGTCGATTATGTATTATAGCGTTATCCTACTCTGTAAACAACAATTACCCAGTCCTTTTTACAACTAGCGATTGTCACATTACTGAAGAAAGATAATGTTTTCCGTAATGTACCAGCGATCTGGATATTGGCTGGTCTGTTAATGGGCGATAGTAAGCAGGTGGTTGGAATAAATAAATACCTACTTCTTAGACAATTTAATTGTTAATCTCAAGCCTCGAATAAGCATTGAAATACAAACACAAGATGAACTTGAATATACGAATTTTATGAGTCTTCTAAACGTGTGGTGATAATACAAAGTGTACTCAGTATTGGAACTACAGCTGTCACTCTGCAGTGAGTTCATTGGCGTGTAATTGATAGGCATTTGTTTCGCATTAAACAGACAGTAAATTTCCTAGTACACTAACTGAAACCTCTGTAGTAGTTACGGCGTTTTATATGTTTGTCCTATAGTGAAGCGAGATATATCAGACGGGTGGTTGCGTATAGCGTTACAGAAGTTACTGCCTCACTGTGCAGTCGTGTCTACAACGGAGGCTGGTCGACCGTAACCTCTCGCTGTTGTATCGATGGCCGTGGCAGCGGTGTGGTGTCTGCCATGCCGTGTTAAAGCACCACTGAATAGTGCTATGATGAGTCCTTCAGGTACCGACAACTTTCCATATATAAGGTAATTCCGTGATCGTGTTACATACATTCAGGGATGAGAGAAGACGGTATATGTATGAATTTGAAGGAGGGTTGCTGGTTCAGAAACGACCCAGTGAAAAGTTACAAGCGAAATACCTTCTGACACCTCCGACAGTGGACCACTTCTGCTGCAAGTTCATTGCTTTCCATTTTTTTGGGAGGAGGTAGTAAGAACCAAAATAAGAAAAAACTGTCCGGGAATAATAGGGTCTAAAGTGCACATGTTAAGAGGTATGAGGGCATCGTCATGTTTTCTAATGTGAAACATCTCTTCATGAACAAGTGCTCATAAGCTTTAAGCTCGTGTTTTAGAGCTCATGTTTACTAGACAACTTTCTTTTTTTGGTCCATATTACCTCTTCAAAAATATAGAAAGTTAAGAACTTACAATAGAAGAGGTCCACTGTGAGATGTATCTGAACGATTTTCGCTTATAATTAGCGACTCGATAGTTTCCGGACCAGAGTCTCTTACCTCAAATTGATACTTTTACCTTCCTCCATAATCGCTAAAAGTTCGTAACTGTATCACGGAATTACCCTGTACAGCCATTCAGATGGAAGGCCAAATTCCTCTCCGATGATGGGAAACGTAACTTATATCAATGCGCTTCCTCAGGTACTGAGAAGACATAACGGTCTTACTGCGAACGCAGTGATTCCGTTTTAATGTGTGGGTTATGGAGAATTAACACGAATTTCGTGACGAGTGGGAAAGGAGATAGCTAGGCCACTGTCTGTCAGCCTTATTGTTGTGAATGACAAATTACTGACGCAATTTTAATCATTTACCAAATCAGCATCCTTTTCTTAGAGGTGTAGAGGCATCTTACCTCTCGATCAGGAGAGGGCTCTGCAAGTGTGACATATTAGGATTATTTTTTTTTTTTTACGTTTCAGCATCTGAAAGGAGTGGTAAGAAGTTGTGGGTTGGAGCTATCTCCTTATGCAAGTAGAGAAAAACTCTATCTACATCTCGATGTCTGCACAACAAGTGAGTCGTAAGGAGTAGGGGGTTTAGTGTCTCAGAGGAACGAGAGTGCCTTAAACTGGCGGTGATATTCAAAAGTAATAGACATGGGGAGTTTAAGCACACACATGTATAGCTCGTAATGTACGATGTAGGCTCCATAAGCGTTACTAATACTTCCGTCTACCAGTAGGGCTTTATAAAAACAGTATTTTCTGCCTAGGAATAAAACTGCACAGCAAATTGGCCAATGAGATTAAATACGTTACTAAAACGAACACATTTAAAAATGCAGTTAAAAAGTATCTGATAAGTAAGAAATTCTATACAAAGAACGATTACTTACAAGGAACCCCTTAAGAGCGAGGTCACAAGTTTAATCTTTAGTAAGGTTCATTTGAACATGTTACGTTAACAATAATGTCAGAAAAAATATTAGCTGCTAATGACTCACCATGTGCTACAGGAGGAATACAGAAAATGAGTGTCTAGCAGGCACAGAGATCAATCTTCTGTGTGGTGTATGTATTACATTTCACAAAAGGAACTTCGTTGACACTCAAGAATGTTCAAAATAAACCATTAAATTTCACCATGAACACCGAATGAAAAATGGCAAGCCACAGTGATCAGAAAGGTTAGCACCATCAAGGTCGAAGACGAATTTCCTCGATGTTACAAACGGTGCAAGACGTTCAGCTAATAATCCTCTCTTAAAGAATGCATATAGAATCATATTGGTGTAACGGGGTAATGAGAACTGATGGAATTTAATGGCATGCAACCGAAAGCGAAACAGTCTGTCGTGGAGCTTATCGTGAAATTGGTTATACCCTAAGGCGTGGCTGCAGACAGCGCGAAAAAGTGTTCTATAGGCACGGAAAAAAACTAACATCCAGAGGCTCAGTTTGTCTAGAGGTTGCAAGTGGTATGAACTGCAATGGCCGCAATTTTCAAGAGGGACAATTTGCTCTGAAGGATTATGATTTTCATACGCAGACCAGGAACCAAGAACAAGCAAGTTATTTTGATCATCTACTGGCCAAAAGCAATGCTCTTACCATAGTTTTAGTTCTCTTACGCCACTTTCCCCACTCTTTCTTACTGTGATGTAAATGTTCCCTACTGTCATTGAAAAGATCACGCACACGAGATATAATCGCAGGGGCAGAGCACCTCCAAATTTTTGCACCACAATAAACAAGTTTACAGCCAGTTTACCATCCATATTAACAGTCGACATAATTGTATACTTAGCGTTAAGGAGTTGATGTTAGCTGATCTTGATACAAATCTCTTGTTATCTCTAATTTCCAGGGTTCCTTTGATACGCATTTCCTCTTCAAATCCCGAGTGACCGGAGTTGAAAACAACTCATCTCCAATTTTTCTGGCCGATTCCAATGTTTGCTGTGCATCGTCAACCTGACTCTTCGTTTGAAATTTCGTTATCTTACGTCTACCAATTCTGTAGCACTGTCTGAAGCTATGCAACCATCCACTGCTTCCCTTGAAAGCACTATAAGCTATGTAACGTCAGTTTGCTGTGCATAACGTAGTGGGCCACATCCTATAATTTTTATCGAGCAAGCTTGAAATGCGCGAACACCAGTTTCTCTAACAAGTGCGCCTTGTCCGCCCTTGAATATCCGTAGTTTTACTTACGCAGCTCAAGGTCGTATTGCTGAGGACTTATTAGAAGTCTGCTCGCAATTTTTTGTTTTTTGTTTTACTATGCTGCGGATGATCTTCCATGTACGTAATTATGTTTAGTTCCCGCTCCTTAGACGACGATTGTCCTTTACAACGTTTCACTGGAGACGGAATTTGTGGCTACCTTTCTGACAAGGACGATGAACTACATGGCACGACACTTGTTTCACAGTCACTTTCACATATTAACCACGTATCGTCATCGGTGTACTCCTGATGGACATCGTGCACACAGTCGAACTTATACGACACAACACATTCCAGTTACTCATCTTGCAGAGACGCTAATATTTCGTGTACCAATTCTGTTCGGGCGTAACGACAAGCGCCGGTACGATGATCCAGAACGGAAGAGCAGAGAGAGCTGTGACACGTCGCTGATGAACCCCTGTGTAAGACGACATGAGCAGCCTCTACACGAAAAGAATGGAAGCGCCGCGCCTCGTAGCCGCAATGGGCATGGAAGAAGAGTCGTGATACAAAGGCTGTAGCAGTCACATATGAACTGCATTGCTTTGCTTGCAATGATATTGTATATATCGAAGGACATTGATTATTTGCATGTCGCCATTTGCTCGCGACAAGCCTTTGTGAATGCGCAAAGTTAAATATTGTCAGTTTAACTTATTTTAATAAACTCCATTAATACTATTTGCTTGTATTGTTGTCTACCGATCCGAGAAAACAGCTTCTTAATTACCGGCAGGAGTGGCCGAGCGGTTCTAGGCGCTTCAGTCTGGAACCGCGCGACTGCTACGGCCGCAGGTTCGAATCCTGCCTCGGGCCTGGATGTGTGTGATGTCCTTAGGTTAGTTAGGTTTAAGTAGTTCTAAGTTCTAGGGGACTGATGACCTCAGATGTTAAGTCCCATAGTGCTCAGAGCCATTTGAACCATTTCAACCAAAACAGCTTTCTTGGCACCCTTTATAAGAGGAGTGGGCAGAATACAATAAATTCTTTCTCACTCTGCGAAAATCCCTGGGTTCCTTTCTGCCGAAATTTCAACTTCGGCAACTGCTGCTGTAGGTATAATGTGCTGTTTGCTTTGTTTATTCTTGTCATTGACCTGCTTTATATCAACACCACTAGTAGTGTAGCACTGTTGCGAGCTACTCGGCAACTCCTCCAGTGACACCCGCTGTAGCTATTACCAGCCTATATTGTGGCTATATGGTAGAAAATGTGTGGGTCTTCAAATGGTGCAAACATCATTGGCCTTTTGCGATCTTGCACTCAAGGGATTCCTTGTTAAACAACACATATAGATAATAACGTTTGTAATAAAGCGTTTGTCATCTCACATAACACTTTCACACAATGCTTTCCTTCCTTTTTTAATTTCCTGCAAAACCTTAGTCCCAGGGCAGTGCAATGTATAATATGAACATCTTATCCTCTTCCTGAGTTCAACATCTCGTTCATTATCGAGAGATGTTGACAGTTTCTGAGACAAGCAGATCTGAAGTTTCGGTATACAAAATGGAAACCAAACATCGTTGCTATGAACCTGATGTCAGCTGACACTGTGTGTTTTATGAAATAATGTTTGTAGAGCGTCTGAAATATGTGCAGTGACAGAGAGTGAGCAATTATTGAACGGTGTAGCACTAGCTTTTTGTTAATAAACAACTTATTTGTAATACAATTCGGATAAATCGAATTAGGTAGCACTGTTTTAAACAGATTGGCGTTGTATTCGGGAGGGTGGAGGCTCCAGTCTTCATCTGGTTATGCTGATTTATGTTATCTGTGACTTCCCTAACTTACTTCAGACAAATACTGGGATGGTTCCTACTACAATGCCACGGTCGACTACCTATCCAGTCCTTGTCAGACTAAACCTTCAAGTGTGTATGTGCTTATATATACGAATTATGTTATTTTTGTTGTTCTTAAATTGTAATATCATTATCCTTTCAACGTCCTTGAAAATGTGATCCATGGATGAATAAAATTACTGTAACTCGTAATTATATATAGATAGGCAATTAACCTAAAAAATGAAGACAGAGAAGACAATTCGAGCACAAAACTTTTATTAAAACATAAAAAAGTGTCATTTACATATCAAGCAATAGTAGCAGTTACCCGAGCATTGCCTTGATAGAAACGATTTCACTGCTCCGTGAGTTGTTGCCAGCTGCTCCTCATATGAGAATGACCTCTAATTACAATCTCGTTGTCGTGCCAGGCGGGTTGAACTACTACAAAGATACCTAATTTACAACCGAGTGACGCTGTCGAAATGGCGCAACGTTTTGATGAGTGTCATTCGCAAGTTACGGTGAACTAAAGTCGTCGTGAAAAGATGATGTGCGTCCACACCCAGTGGGTGTCAGAGGGGAATGGGGAGAGGTGCTCAGTCAAGATCCACTGCCCGTGCCTTCCGAATGACTATCATCAACGAGTGCTCGCAGCGCACTGTTGTTACTATCGCAGGTAGAGTCCAGATGCCAGGTGCTTCCCTTATTATGCTGTCCAAAAATCAATTCGTCCTCCACAGTACTCTAGTCCGGTGAGAACCGAACTGACAGTTCTCTTTCAAGGTGTGCTTAGCGACAAAGTATCACATGCTTCATGCTGCTATTCAAATGGCTCTGAGCACTATGGGACTAAACTTCTGTGGTCATCAGTCCCATAGACCTTAGAACTACACTCCTGGAAATTGCAATAAGAACACCGTGAATTCATTGTCCCAGGAAGGGGAAACTTTATTGACACATTCCTGGGGTCAGATACATCACATGATCACACTGACAGAACCACAGGCACATAGACACAGGCAACAGAGCATGCACAATGTCGGCACTAGTACAGTGTATATCCACCTTTCGCAGCAATGCAGGCTGCTATTCTCCCATGGAGACGATCGTAGAGATGCTGGATGTAGTCCTGTGGAACGGCTTGCCATGCCATTTCCACCTGGCGCCTCAGTTGGACCAGCGTTCGTGCTGGACGTGCAGACAGCGTGAGATGACGTTTCATCCAGTCCCAAACATGCTCAATGGGGGGCAGATCCGGAGATCTTGCTGGCCAGGGTAGTTGACTTACACCTTCTAGAGCACGTTGGGTGGCACGGGATACATGCGGACGTGCATTGTCCTGTTGGAACAGCAAGTTCCCTTGCCGGTCTAGGAATGGTAGAACGATGGGTTCGATGACGGTTTGGATGTACCGTACACTATTCAGTGTCCCCTCGACGATCACCAGAGGTGTACGGCCAGTGTAGGAGATCGCTCCCCACACCATGATGCCGGGTGTTGGCCCTGTGTACCTCGGTCGTATGCAGTCCTGATTGTGGCGCTCACCTGCACGGCGCCAAACACGCATACGACCATCATTGGCACCAAGGCAGAAGCGACTCTCATCGCTGAAGACGATAAGTCTCCATTCGTCCCTCCATTCACGCCTGTCGCGACACCACTGGAGGCGGGCTGCACGATGTTGGGGCGTTAGCGGAAGACGGTGTGCGGGACCGCAGCCCAGCTTCATGGAGACGGTTGCGAATGGTCCTCGCAACAGTGTCCCTAATTTGCTGGCAAGTGGCGGTGCGGTCCCCTACGGCACTGCGTAGGATCCTACGGTCTTGGCGTGCATCCGTGCGTCGCTGCGGTCCGGTCCCAGGTCGACGGGCACGTGCACCTTCCGCCGACCACTGGCGACAACATCGATGTACTGTGGAGACCTCACGCCCCACGTGTTGAGCAATTCGGCGGTACGTCCACCCGGCCTCCCGCATGCCCACTGTACGCCCTCGCTCAAAGTCCGTCAACTGCACATACGGTTCACGTCCACGCTGTCGCGGCATGCTACCAGTGTTAAAGACTGCGATGGAGCTCCGTATGTCACGGCAAACTGGCTGACACTGACGGCGGCGGTGCACAAATGCTGCGCAGCTAGCGCCATTCGACGGCCAACACCGCGGATCCTGGTGTGTCCGCTGTGCCGTGCGTGTGATCATTGCTTGTACAGCCCTCTCGCAGTGTCCGGAGCAAGTATGGAGGGTTTGACACATCGGTGTCAATGTGTTCTTTTTTCTATTTCCAGGAGTGTACTTACACCTAACTAACCTAAGGACATCACACACATCCATGCCCGAGGCAGGATTCGAACGCGCGATCGTAGTGGTCGCGCGGTTCCAGACTGAAGCGTCTAGAAACGCTTGGCCACACTGGCCGGCCACACTACTGTTAATGAATATGTTGTACTCAGAGGTTTCGAAATAAAAGCTTTTCTTCTTCAGTGGGCCTTTTCCCCTCATCCTCATTAAACCGCCTAATAGTACTATTTACTTGTTTTTTTCTCGTAGTCATATTTTTCGTCGACACCAATATGATTCTATATGCATTCTTTAAGAGAGGATTATTAGCTGAACGTCCTGCACCGTTTGTAACATGGAAGAAATTCGTCTTCGACCTTGATGGTGCTAACCTTTCTGATCACTGTCGCTTGCCATTTTTCATTAGGTGTAACGGGGTGATGAGAACTGATGGAATTTAATGGCATGCAACCGACATTTCGACATTGAAAATGCAACCGAATGCAGAATGAATGTTAGTATTGAGCGGGTAAGTATAAACTTCAAAGGTTTATCAGTCACGGAAAATCTGTACTCCAGATGAAAAATATCGCGAGCTGTAATTAACAGGTATTGAAGGTTAGTGACTAGTTATAAAACGTTTACTTACTATACACGGTAGAACCTATGAAAACATATTTTGATACGTATATTAGGTTCTTCTTTGCAATGGATGTTCGTTGTCTTTTTATTTTTCCCCTTTATAGCAACCGATAAGTCATCATCTGAATATCATATGAAATACAAGCAATCACCACAATGGATGCATCTGAAGTATCAAATTCCCATGAAGTGCTCAGTGACTTCATGTTGCTTTAGTGCAACGTTGTCATTTGTACTTTCTGTCCCATCGCACTACTATTACTAATCCTTGAGTAGCAAAGTGGTTATAGTTATCAAAATTAATACAGTAACCTTCAGTATTTGATTCATTACCTTTGGTTACAACAACAAAATAATACACATCCCCCCTCCCCCTACGCATGGATGCTCATTTCGAAGAGATTGTTGAATGTCCTATCAGGATTAATATTATTGATGAATAGATTCTCCAAATTATTTGTATCCAGTCTCAAACGAAAACTTTCATCAGTTTCATTGTTAAGTAATTATTTAGGAATGCTGCTGTATGTTTGGCATAAATAAAATTTATCTACAATAACGTGATAACACATAACCTACTTCTCACAGGCAACGTAACGATAAATAAAAACTAAAAACAGAACCACTTAATCAGACGATTTTAATTATTTCTAATAAACAATTGAAATATAATTGTATCATCTGAAGTTAAGCTTTAGATAACCTAATCCACAATTTTATACGTACACTGCAGATTTATATATGGCAGTGTTGATATATACACACTTCTAGACTTTGGAACTGCAACATCATGATGGCGGCGTGCGACGAACGTCAAATTGTCATGAAGTATTCTGCATAACTGGATTTAAAAATGATAAGAACTACAGTGAACTACACAAGATTAATACGAACAACGATATCTACTCCTTGTATATATGGGAAAATTACAAATTGGGTTCCTCATTTTGAAATAGCATTTGAATGATTTCGTTCGTCAGAAAATCGTGTTATACTTCGCGCAAGAAGGAGAAACATCTACCAAAAAGTGTGGTTTTTGGTCTCTCGACATTGTGATTCATCATTAAGCGATATTGCTAGTCGCATTGGTCTAGGTATCATTACTGACATGCGAGTATGTACTCGATGTGGTCAGGACAGTCATAATCAACGTTATGCAGCATGTCAACAGCTCCACGCAACTAGCGCCCAAGAGACAGACGTATTCTTCGCTCGGCCGTGCAAGATCGTCACGAATTATGAGTCACGAAATTGGCTTTTTTGCAACAAGGCAAGTATCCCAGTGGACAGTGTGACAACGTCTGGAGCATCATGGACTGTCGGTAGGCCGACCCATATTCCAGCTCCGCATGACGCTGTAGCAGAGAGAGGCGTGCCGGCGATTGTGTGCCCAATGGTAACATCTTGCACAGGAGTTGCACCACGTTGTCTTTTCACAAGAAGCTCTGTTTTGCGATTAGCATTGCGATTAACGTATAAGTGTGTGCAGGCTGAGGACAACAAACTCTTCAGGATTACATTCATCATCGTCTTACCGACCCAGAAGCTGAAGTGATTGTTTAGGGTGCCACTAGGCACACAATACTACCACCTCTGATTCTCACAGTCGGTAATTTGAACAGAAGGTGGTATATATCTGACGTTTTAATTCAGAAGCCTGTGCCCTGTCTTCGAGGTCCACATGATGTTATCTTTAATCAAGATAACACAAGAATGCGTAACCCGTTCTGTCCTGATCTGTCTCGATAAAGAGAGTGTGAAACTATATCCCTGGCCAGCATCCTCTGCAGATCTCTCAACCACTGAAAACATCTGGTCACGGGTTGCGAGAAAGTGACACGCCACCACGCACCAGCCTCTACGATTAATTATCTCTGACACAGAACTGAAGAAGCATGAAATGACGTGATAGTATTTATCATCGAAGCTCAGTCTGGCTGGATGCCCAGCCGACTTGGGCCACTGTGGCTGCCACTGGTAAGAATTCTCTGTGCCAAATTTCGCACACTCTATACACGCAAATCACCTACATATTTAAGCGTAAATTCTTCTTACCATACATAATAAACAAAATGTCATTATTTACGATCTTTTCTGATTTCAGTGGCAAGCAGCGTTTAGCTTTATATTTAAAATCACTTTTACGACGTAGAATGTTTATAATAACATTTTTTTTTTCAGCCGTAGGATGTGCTAGACGTAATGCACATAGCTGTAACTGGGACGATACATACATAATACGGTATTGTGCTTTTCCAGCCTATGAATATCGTGAATATTAGGACTAAACGAGAGTTGAAGAGCATGCTTCGAGAGTCGTATATTTCTCCGCCTTGCAGGAGGTAATGTAAGTGCCAGTTCTAAACCGCAAAACATCAGCTGCTAATAAGAAATCGAGAAATGAAGGAAGAATAAGAATAAAAAGAAGGGTTACTAGAGGAAGTAGAAGCAGGGATAAAACATTTCTCAGTAACATCATTAATAAACTGATTCTCTAACAGAAATGGGATGTTACAGGCAGTGACTATGGAGTTATCTATGAAAGGTCCTGGTTAAGTGATGGCTTGGTCAGCTCCTAATAAATTTTCCAACAGATGTTAACGAATGGAGTGTGGCACACTACTCGTGCACCATCACCATTACAATCCACAGTTAATCATTTAGGGTGGTTTAGGAACACACCATCATCACTTTTCAAACTTCCGCCTCTAGCCAATCCTATAATTGAAGTTTAATATATTTTATTATACCATTTTTAAATAATGCCATTCACTTTTCATGTGCTGCAGTCTTTTTCTGAAATTACAAAAATTACTCCGGAAAATTACAGTTGTTTCTCCAAATATGAAAACATGTTCTAAGGTACGAGCAAAATGTCATACAGATAAAAACCAATATTGGACTGAAATTTATAAGTGTTGCAATGGAGAGAATTTTGTGAACGCTACGTTTAATAGTCTACTTGTTACATTATTAGTGTACTACACACCAATAACCAATAAGTAAAATAAAATTAAACAGAAGCACTATGAAAAACCAGTTCAAATTTAAATATATTTTGAATTATAAGCTATTGGAAAACAACACAGATTTTCATTTTATAGCGGATAAAATTGTTAAGAAACTCCATTAATTTGCAAGTGTCATATGTTCTATGGTAAAATACCTACTTTTGTTTCAAGGATCAAGATGCCTCACGACCGAAGAATTATGGCTTAAATTCCACATGTTATACAAATCGTTCTAACAATGTATTATAGCATTTTAGTCACCATAAGATAGTCTACATGAAGAATTAACAATATAATCCAATTCGATTTGACGTATTATGGAGGACTTAAATGTTAGAAAGTGAAATATCTACAAATGCTGTGGAAAATGCAATCTCATGTCTAACGACAACAAAAACTGTAGAAAATGGCGGAAGTGCTTGTGGTAGTCTCTAGTGCGCATTCGTTTAGGTGATGCTAAAATCAGTCGCTACACTGAAGTACCACTAAGAGATATCGTGTGTTCCCTGGTACACTATCATCAAGGTATAACACTCTCCCTATTTTATTTGACCATTGTCGAGAACGTAGAGTACATGCTGCAGCTATTGTGCGCCTTCCATGCTCAATTTCCAAGAAGATGAGTGTGATGCGAAAGTTTATTGGGCAGTTCTGACGAAAATATATGTCCAGTTACTGTTCTGCGAATACTGGTGTGTTTACGATTTCACTGCTACTCTATATACATTAATTGACTGAATTGACCATATTGTTTGACTGATAGTCTCTTATTAATTGATTGTACCACTATTTAATAAAATTTGAACTTGCTAAGTCCAACGTGAAATTAATTATATAGTATTATTTCTCTTAGGGCAACCTTAATTACTTCCTTTCGAGCTGTATAAACTCATGCTAAAGTGGTAGTTTATAAAAAGCATATTTGATTGTTGCTTCCTCATTCGGACATGTACTTACTTTACATAATCATAATCCCTCTCATCATCCTTAAGATACAGTTAGCTATCTTAGATTAGCTCCATCGCTCAGTACGCAGAAAGAATGAGATATTCCTCACCGCAAAAGAACTAAGTGATATCTAGTAAGCAGTTTTTGTTGATGCTACTGCGTTATCTGGGTGTAATACTCTACATAAATACATAATAACAGAAATTGCCATTCACTCTGAATATGTATGGTTTGTTGCTCTGAAGACTTAAGTCGATACTGAAGTTACAGATGCGCTTAGAGAAATGTATAGAAAAGCAGGTTAATTCCAACTATTTACCAGAGTAACTTTAAAATATAAATTTACAGCATTCTTTCAAATTTCTAATGCATAACACTAAATTATTCAGTACCCTTTTTTAGAGTGTTTAAAGCTTCAGTTATTTAACTCTTCGAACGTCCTTTCAAGTTCATAATATCCAAATAATTTATGAAGCACAAGATGTGATGATTAAGTAAAATTATGCAAAACACAGGTCAATTTAAATGCAACCTCCTGATGTAAAATGATAATAGCTCATTACGTAATGCCTAAAGTTTCAAACTGAGCGGTTCGAGGAAAAAGAAAGATTAGTCATTAAAGTCTCATAGACGCCGAGATTATGGGAAACGGAGCTCAATTGGCATTGGGCAAGGATAGAGAATCAAATCGGCTGAATTCAATTGAAAGGGTCTTTAACGTTATTCACAACAAGGGTTTCGGAAAATCAAAAAAATGGTTCAAATGGCTCTGAGCACTATGGGACTTAACAGCTGTGGTCATCAGTCCCCTAGAACTTAGAACTACTTAAACCTAACTAACCTAACGACATTACACACATCCAGCCCGAGGCAGGATTCGAACCTGCGACCGTAGCAGTCGCGCGGTTCCGAACTGCGCGCCTAGAACGGCGAGACCACCGCGGCCGGCTTCGGAAAATCAGTGGACAACCGAAATGTACGTGGCAGAAGCCTACCTGATCTCAGTTTCTCCCGAAATCCACTCTTGTGTCTTAATGACTGTGCAAAAGCATTTGGTGACTACGGCATGTTCATCTAAATTCCGAATAAGTTATTTCGTTAGAATCAAGGAACAAGTTTTCTGGAAAGGAAAATACCACAGATGTTCAGAATTCATAAAGAACATAAAACTATTCTGATATAATATGTTCGAAGATTAAAAGTCTCATCTCAGAGCTAGAGCTTGTTTGAAGGTAATATGGAGGCAAAGCAAAGTCTTTTTTCCTATCACAGAGCATAAATACTATGACACAAGGAACCAGAGTTTTATAAGGCATCTGGGACCCATAACGCAAATCACACATGAATTAAGTTTTTGAGTCTTTGACTTGGTTTGAATCAAGCAATGTGTTATTGCAGTAACTTAACACCACAGTTCATCTGAAAATTCCAAATCATACACTCCAGGAAATGGAAAAAAGAACACATTGACACCGGTGTGTCAGACCCACCATACTTGCTCCGGACACTGCGAGAGGGCTGTACAAGCAATGATCACATGCACGGCACAGCGGACACACCAGGAACCGCGGTGTTGGCCGTCGAATGGCGCTAGCTGCGCAGCATTTGTGCACCGCCGCCGTCAGTGTCAGCCAGTTTGCCGTGGCATACGGAGCTCCATCGCAGTCTTTAATACTGGTAGCATGCCGCGACAGCGTGGACGTGAACCGTATGTGCTGTTGACGGACTTTGAGCGAGGGCGTATAGTGGGCATGTGGGAGGCCGGGTGGACGTACCGCCGAATTGCTCAACACGTGGGGCGTGAGGTCTCCACAGTACATCGATGTTGTCGCCAGTGGTCGGCGGAAGGTGCACGTGCCCGTCGACCTGGGACCGGACCGCAGCGACGCACGGATGCACGCCAAGACCGTAGGATCCTACGCAGTGCCGTAGGGGACCGCACCGCCACTTGCCAGCAAATTAGGGACACTGTTGCTCCTGGGGTATCGGCGAGGACCATTCGCAACCGTCTCCATGAAGCTGGGCTACGGTCCCGCACACCGTTAGGCCGTCTTCCGCTCACGCTCCAACATCGTGCAGCCCGCCTCCAGTGGTGTCGCGACAGGCGTGAATGGAGGGACGAATGGAGACGTATCGTCTTCAGCGATGAGAGCCGCTTCTGCCTTGGTGCCAATGATGGTCGTATGCGTGTTTGGCGCCGTACAGGTGAGCGCCACAATCAGGACTGCATACGACCGAGGCACACAGGGCCAACACAAGGCATCATGGTGTGGGGAGCGATCTCCTACACTGGCCGTACACCTCTGGTGATCGTCGAGGGGACACTGAATAGTGCACGGTACATCCAAACCGTCATCGAACCCATCGTTCTACCATTCCTAGACCGGCAAGGGAACTTGCTGTTCCAACAGGTCAATGGACGTCCGCATGTATCCCGTGCCACCCAACGTGCTCTAGAAGGTGTAAGTCAACTACCCTGGCCAGCAAGATCTCCGGATCTGTCCCCCATTGAGCATGTTTGGGACTGGATGAAACGTCATCTCACGCGGTCTGCACGTCCAGCACGAACGCTGGTCCAACTGAGGCGCCAGGTGGAAATGGCATGGCAAGCCGTTCCACAGGACTACATCCAGCATCTCTACGATCGTCTCCATGGGAGAATAGCAGCCTGCATTGCTGCGAAAGGTGGATATACACTGTACTAGTGCCGACATTGTGCATGCTCTGTTGCTTGTGTCTATGTGCCTGTAGTTCTGTCAGTGTGATCATGTGATGTATCTGACCCCAGGAATGTGTCAATAAAGTTTCCCCTTCCTTGGACAATGAATTCACGGTATTCTTATTTCAATTTCCAGGAGTGTATATGTTGTTGAAGAATTTACATGAACTATAATGTTTCCAATTCAGGTACACTCATCGCATTGCCTGAAACGTATTTCCTGCCTAAAGAAGGCAAAACTAGCAAGTTGAACCCAAACTGCCATAACAGTTCGACTGGTATAAATTACACACAGTGTTCATCATAATATGGTCCACACTACGCCGACGGCTTGAACTGTGCTGGATATACTTTTAATAAGATATCTGAATGTCTGTGGGGGAACGGCCGCCCATTCTTCCTCGAGGTCCGAAATCAGAGAAAATAATGATGTCTGACATTGGGATCTGGAGCGAAGTGGATGTTCTAACTCATCTCAAAGATGTTCCTTTGGATACGGGTTGGGACTCTTGGCCACCCAGTCCATTTCAACGATTGTCTCACATTTGTTGCTTTCTTATAGGGTGCATTGTCATTCTAATAGCATCATCATCTCCGAATTGTTTCTCTTCTGCCATAGGAAGTCAAGACATTCGGACACACACACACACACACACACACACACACACACACACACACACACACACACACACACACACACACACACAACAACAACAACAACAACAACAACAACAAAAATAAACGTGAACATGGATTAGCTGCAATTATATTGCTTAGTTTTCCAAGTAGAAATAGTTGCGTCACACATACACACTAACTAATGGGATTTGTCAGGACACCCCTTTATAATGTGGGATTGACCATTAGATATCTCAATAGGCGTATCCGCCAGCATAAAAGGAGGTGGGGCGTATTCTGTTGTCGGTACAGCAGAGTGGATCGGTCAGGAGAGGTTTTTATATATTTTTTTATTTGAACACAGTTGCTGTAAATTCTGACCATTGCTTTCTCACAATATAATTTTACGATTCTCAAAATTTCATTCTGATGAAGACACCCTTAACAGGTGTATCAGTTATTTTCGACCAGTTGACTGTATAATTCCTATGTTTGATCATTGAGCTCTCCTGACCAATGCATTCTCCTGTTACTTCTCTTCTACCGACAGCACAGTATGTCCCACCTCCTTTTATGCTGGTGGGTACACCTATTGCCTAGTGCTCAAGTCCGCATTACAAAGGTGTCCAGACACGTTCCATCAATTGGTGTGCAAGTTTTCTTCCCCGCGCCCAATCCACCTCTCTTTTTACATTCAATACCATGCAGCACAGGCGATGATTCCGAAACAGAGAATTGGAGAGATGTATTCCATACCTTGTTGCATTTATACTAGTGTCTTACTCAAATTATATAAAAAGTTATTCGCATTTCATTTTTTTCTATTTTGCAAGCTACATATTAATTCCAGTTCATAGTATAAGTGACTACGTCGCACAATAATCACTCACACAAAAGTCCTTATTGGGTGCACTTAAACTCGTAATCGATTTTGTAGTTGAAGAATCGTGTGGTGAGTTAAAAGAGGTTTTCTTATAATTTTAAAATTAGTGAACACATATAGACCAGTATAGTTTTAACCATCTATCTATATTTTTCCTTTTATGGAGGGGAAGAGGAGAGGATAGACCATTATAGGTTATATGGAAGACAACGAGAGTACCAGGTCATCGGAAACGGAGGAAAAATTCCGACCGGGCAAGGATGTGAAAGTAAATCAGCAGTGGCCTTGTTTAAGGAACCATCCCAGCATTTTCATGAAGTAATATAGAACTTAAATCTGTTCCACTCGACAGAGTTTCGAATGTTGCTCCTTCTGAGTACAAAGTTGTGTCGTAACCACCGCATCTTGACAGTTATCACTGTAGATCAACTACACTGTAGACTGTAGACGGTAAAACCAGAAAGTTACAGAGCGGGTCACAAAATTTTGAAACCACAGAATAGTTGTAACATCAGAAAAACGCATAGACAAAGCTTTCTGACAGGACACGTGTCAACCATCAGGGAATTTTGGAAGTATTTCAGCGGTTGTAAGTTCATCCTGTCGCCACAATGTGATGGAGAAAATTGAAAGATCGTCATGTCACTATAAAAGCTCCATTCTTCCCTTATTTGTGTTTTGTTTATATTTTTGGTGGTTATTTAAGGCACACCTGAAGAACAGTCGGGGAATGGCTACATACGATCAAGGAAAACAATCTCGCAGAGGCTCGCAAAAGCACTAGGCGGTCGATCGTTAATCAAGCGAATGGATGCTGTTTGGGCCTACTGGATCTTGATGTCTTGCGCAACCATGTTCAAGACATATGACTGAAATACTTTAACGGGGTTTGACGCCAACTTCATTTAAAACTAATAAAGTGGGACGTGCATCCTTGTTTGGACAGACGAATAAAACGTTCTCCGACACGCCGGTACAATATTGACAGACAGCGTGCCTCCTTGCTTTAGTCTGGTTTGGGTGTAGCTGGGCGAATGACCGGGCCCGTTTATCATCCAGGCTAGACAGCGAGGCTAACGGCAGTATTATACGGCGATCGTAAAAATACGGCGATTTGTGAGGTAAGTGCCCCAGCAGAGATGCTCCGGACGCTGATGTCACCCTGCGTCGCCACGAATACCTAACTACAGTATAATCCTGGCTACTGCAGCACCGTGACATAACACCAGATCGACTTCTCGGAGAATATCACACATTGGTCGGTTGGCTTCTCTTCTCTTGCACTCGTATTTAGGTCTCCGCGCTGATTCCTGCCATGCCATTTTGGAGAAGACTTGTGCGTAACTGGCTGTTTCATCATCCATAGATCGTTCTATAATCACGATGCATTAATCCACCAAAAATATAACTGAAAGTAAACTCGGAATCATAATTAATGTTTAGAAAAATAATAAATGCAGAAATATTAGTATTTTCAGACCTATCCTCATGATAATTCATACTTACGTACAATCCTCTTTTGTTTATACCTACTTGCAAACAAATTAGTTAATAAAGTCAGAACAAATATTAGGTATTTCATTCACATCTCATCACTGAATGCACATGATACAGAATTTGTATACACACACACACACACACACACACACACACACACACACACACACACACATCCGCTACCAACATGTCCATCGTGAAACCCTTTAGCTTCCTAAAATCTGAGCCAACATCCCTCCCTGAGGAAGAATACACTGAGCTCATGAAAATAAAACGAGATTATAGTTGTTAACCACAGAGCTTGGGAATGTGGTTCCCCAGTACCGGTTACATGTATTATACTGTGGAAGTATGTAGCAGTATGACAGAGGTGTTTTATTACTCATTTGTGATACATTTTAATACCCCCACTTTATGAAATCAAAGTAAAGCTTTATTGTATTGAATTGCTTAAGAGGAAATCTTTAAACTGCCGTTTCAAATATGTTGATTTTTGTTATTCCTTTAATATACTCGGACAATTTGTTATACAGTTTGGTAGCCTGGTAGAAAATACAGACCTGAATACTTCCTACTTATTTTCTTGCTAAATACACTCTAAGACAAAAAATAAAAATAAAAAATATGACTCACTGTGAAGAAATTATCCGAATGGGACGGCGATAGGTAGGTGTGATGTACATATATTGACGAACAAATGATACACTTCCACAAAACATGGAAGAAATAGCTTCACGAATTGAGCAAGTCGATAACACTTTGGTCCACCTCTGCCCTTTTTCTAAACAGTCATTCTACTTGGCTCTTGCGAAGCTGTTGGATGTATTCCTGGGTTATAACGTGCCAAATTACGTCCAATTGGCGCGTTAGACTGTCAGACAGCCAAGATGGTTCCTCCAAACGTTCACAATTGGGGAGAGATCCGACGACCTTCCTCGCCAAGGAAAGGGTTTAATAAGCACGAAACCACGCAGTAGAAACTCTCGCAGAAATGTAAGCCGAGGTTGGCTTGCCATGGAATGCAACAAAACGGGGTGTGGAATATTGTCGATGTACAGCAGTGCCGCGAATGACAACCAAAGGGGTTCTGCTATGAAATGACATGCCTCTCTAGACCTTCAATCACGATTTTCGGGACCTATGGTGGAGGACAGTGAGGTTAGTAACCCACCGACATCCGGGGCATCTCCAGGCGCATGTTCCCTGGTCATCGGGGCTCAATTAGAAGCGCGACTCAACACTGAAGAGAAACTTACATCAGTCCTCAATATTCCAGCCACTGCAAACAGGGTTACAGGGGTCAGTTGTAGTCGGCGCAAGGGGCCCCGTGAGCTCAGCCCACTTCCTGTAAGCTAGGTGCTCACTGATGCACCAGCTGCACATCGGGTCGATGATAATGATAAACCAGAGGATCTGAGTGCCTCTTTGGCGATCGCTGCCGGCCGGAGTGGCCGAGCGGTTCTACGCGCTACAGTCTGGAACCGCGCGGCAGCTACGGTCGCAGGTTCGAATCCTGCCTCGGGCATGGATGTGTGTGCTGTCCTTAGGTTAATTATGTTTAAGTAGTTCTACGTTCTAGAGGACTGATGACCTCAGAAGTTAAGTCCCATAGTGCTCAGAGCCATTTGAACCATTTTTTGACGATCGCTCGGTCGTGACGTTCTGTCGTCTCTTTAGGTCGACCGCTTCCTTCCTGACGGTGTGTTTGGCCATGGTTCACTCATACCGGCCAGCATCGTCGAATGGTGATATAGGTCCTATTCAAATGTTGAGCGACTCGCCGATTACTCCAGTCGGCTTCTTCGCACCCAACTACAAGTTCTAACAACCCTACCACAACAAAGGTAAAATTTAATTATGAATGTACTGTTCCTTACGCTGCTAAATATTGCATTTTCGGGCAACAACAAAGTTATATTATGTGGCAAGTGTCATTAGAGCACAGTTAACAAAGACATTTCATGAAATAATGGATAAACTAGGCACTCCCACGCTGGTCTCGTTGTGAACTCATAGCTCAATCGTCGAAAATCTAGGTGGTGTTGATTCCAAGCTCGGATGCAAAGAGGCCTAGGTGTTATTCTGCGATATTCAAAAGTTTTATAGACGTTTTTCATAAACCATTGTTGAAGATTAAACTTTTGCAAGTTAGCACAATGGTGATGTACAAAAAGTAATCAGCACTCCGAATTTAAGTTACACTTCTTTTTTATTACTTTTGTTGCAACATCACTTCGCAATATAAAACGTACTTGAAAATATCTTCTTTTCTGTTAAAGTGCACATTTCATAAACTGACTACAATTTGCGTGTTTTCAACATCACGATCAAGACTTGACTCCCTAATAATCACTTACGCGCCCAAAAATCATAGTTACAAGTACGTCAAAGATCATAGACAGAAGAAAGTATACACATAAGAATAATATCATTGCAGTATAAACATATCGATGTGCCAAAGTACCTCTACATTAATGAAATAAAATCTGAATGTTGTCTCAGAAATATGTTAACTACCTTACAGAAACACAGTAGAATATTGCTGGTATCGAGAGGTTGAGGTGACGTGCCGCAATGGTTACGTAATTCAAGTACCATTACAAGGTTCTCTCTCAAATGCTGATATCGGTATATATTTTCACGCGCCTGTCTACGAGGCATAGCTACTGTACAACGGAGTACACTGAATGAAATTCACATGGACTTTATGCCCTGGTACCGAAGTGTCCACTGTTTACTATCCGCGCCAGCTGCGCAACGAAACTGCGCTGCAGCATAACACATTAACCCATCGGCCGCCTAAGTTTACTATTTCACCTTTTCCGTCGATACCTGTATGAATATCAACTTGTGACCAATTTGCGTAACTCCTTCGTTATTCGTCTTTTTTTTTTTTTTTTTTTTTTTTTTTAGAGTTTATTAAATGGTTCGTATGGCATGACCACGGAGAGCGCTGATATTGCGGTTATTTATAACCTTTTCTTTCATATCTGCAGTTGAATGGTAGGTGTAGTGGAACAGTGCGAGCTCAACATTTTTAAACAGATTTTTGCAAAGAGCGTTTCTGTCGTCAACAATTAGAACAGTAACTATTGACATTAATTGGGCTCATTGTAAAATTTTTGAACACTCACCGATGAAATGTCAAAATGGTTCAAATGGCTCTGAGCACTATGCGACTTAAATTCTGAGGTCATGAGTCACCTAGAACTTATAACTAATTAAACCTAACTAACCTAAGGATATCACACACATCCATGCCCGAGGCAGGATTCGAACCTGCGACCGTAGCCGTCGCTCGGCTCCAGACTGCAGCCCCTAGAACCGCACGGCCACTCCGGCCGGCTGATGAAATGTCATCTACCATAGAAAGAATACGTATTCTAACATCAGTATTCAATTGCGCCGTCGTTTTCAGTACGTCACAAGACACAAGAAGACATGCCTTTTGTCATTTGTTATTACACCTGACGACACTATCATTTGAGGAATACTTGATTATACTTGAGTGGTCTAAGACATTTGCTGCGTAACTTCCTTTGTATTTTAATTCTCCTATCTACCGGTGCTACTTTACCTTTGACGAACGATACATATGCGAATAGCGTTCACTCATACCGTATTTATTCCGTTTTTCTCTGTTACAGTGATCGTCCTGTCACCAGAATATCGTCTTACTGGCTCAGCGGACAACTATGTACTTTAAACTAGTTGGATAAGAAACCCGCCGACAACGTTTGAGAGGTTTTACGTGGATATTGTATGAATAGTTTGATGTTTATTTGGTGGACATAATTGTTACCATGACAGATAATTTTGGTATTTACAGTAAACCGCTGAACGTTTAATCGGTTTACATGCGATAGCATGCGTAGCTAATATGTTCCAAAACGCCGCGCATAAAAACTGTATTTTCCTGCGCTCATAATTCAAGTTTCGTTGGTGATAAAAAGATGGGGTTATATGTTTCGGATGGCCCTTGGGCTAGAGACCATTTCTATGCCGACAGAAGGACCGTCTCAATTTCACTATCCTATATACAGTGTCGAAGTATGAATATTACAAAATTCTTCCTCCATCAGAAAATGGAGCAAATCGGTTGGTTCCTTTATCCGTTTGATGTGGCCAACAGCGGGCTTGATGGGACCTATGGAGACTCCGTTTTTTTTTACTATATTTTCGCCGTCACCAGCAGACCAAAACCCAGACAAGGAGCCCAAGGCGGCTATGCACATTAAATCGCCGAAAGGTTTACGATATATTTCTAAGATAGGGATCTCGAACAACCTTAAAAGCCGCGTGGGATTAGCCGAACGGTCTGAGGCGCTGCAGTCATGGACTGTGCAGCTGGTCCCGGCAGAGGTTCGAGGCCTCCCTCGGGCATGGGTGTGTGTGTTTGTCCTTAGGATAATTTAGGTTAAGTAGTGTGTAAGCTTAGGGACTGATGACCATAGAATTTAAGTCCCATAAGATTTCACATACAAAAACAACCTTAAAAATTTTCGTGGTATCTTCATGCATTCCCAAGATACGGAGGTTCAAAGTTATCCTACTTCTACAAGCAAGATCCGGTATGACGCGAAACATAAATCATAAATAATCACAGAAAATTAGCCAAATTCTCTAGGTGGAAGAGCCATCTTCCTGTGTTAAGAAATATTTATCTGTTATCGAGAAACACTCCAAATCCTTGTAGTGTAAAGTGTCTCAGTAATCATCTGGGAACATGCAATTTTTTGTCACGTTAAATCCAGTGTGACATTCAAAATTAGTTTTGCGTTATTTCAGTTTCACATAAGTAATTATCTAAATTTTACTGATCAATAACTATCTTTCATTTGAGTCACGAGCTCTACTGCAGCAGGGGAGAGAAGGGAACCAGCGGAGAAATGTTCCTATCGGAGCATAAAAAATGCAAATATGTTGCTGTTTATTTAAAAGACCCTGACTGCATAGTGGGGTACCTTTCCCAAAATCTTTGGAATACAAACATGTTCGTGCCTTTTTATACCGAGAGCAAGGAAGACAGTGGAATTGGCAAATAGATGAAAAAGCAATAATACCGGAAGATAGTAGACAGGGATTGTGTTATACAAAGAGCAAAACACACAATGACAGTTGGAGAGAAGGAGAGAGAGACACAATGGCAGTGCAACGTAGTTGACAGTGACAGAACAGTGCTAGGAAAAGTGGGAAGGAGACAGTGTCAGTGGAGGGGCGAGGAATAAGGCGAAGGAAAAAATGGAAGTGGGTGAGAGCCACTGATAATAGAGACAGAGGATATGACAATCAAAATGAGGAAGAGAGAGAGAGAGAGAGAGAGAGAGAGAGAGAGAGAGAGAGAGAGAGAGAGAGAGAGAGAGAGTGACCTGGAAGAGAGACAGCAGCAGTAGGAAAGAAGGAACGAGGTGTTAGCAATAAATGAGAGGAAAAGGGGACAATGATAGTGAGGGGTGACTGGAGGAGTAGGACAGAAAGAAGTGAACTGTGGCTCCTACACGGGAGACAATAACAGAGAGATATAAAGAGATAATGTCAGTGAGTTAGGCTGAATGAGTGATTGAGAAAGCTAGGTTGAGGTGAGTTTATGTTTTTTAAGAAAAAAAGTGCGAAATTCTAGCATGCCAAAAGTTTTGGAAAAAATTTTAAAGGTGCTGAGAAGGTAGAACGAGGCACCTGTACCCCACTTTCCAGTCAGAGTCTGTTCAATATACAGGAACATATTCGCATTTCTTATGCTCCAATTGGAGCATTTTTCCACTGGTTGCTTTATGTCTGTAGAATAATTTATACAGGTGAAATTGATCCGAAACATCAAAATAAATTTTGGGAGTAATGCAACAATCCTAAAGAAAACTAGGTACACTTTTGTTGTAGGACGGTTTAATATTTGTACTACTAGCATAAAAAGTGCTACTTCGTAGTATCTGTTCGGTATATCGACAGCCATTATTGAAAAACACTGTACAAATGGTTCAAATGGCTCTGAGCACTATGGGACTCAACTTCTGTGGTCATCAGTCGCTTAGAACTTAGAACTAATTAAACCTAACTAACCTAAGGACATCACACACATCCATGCCCCAGGCAGGATTCGAACCTGCGACCGTAGCAGTCACGCGGTTCCGGACTGAGCGCCTAGAACCGCGAGACCACCGCAGCCGGCAAACACTGTACAGTAACGTACCATGAAGTATCTTACATTCTCTACATTCCAAAGACGTAGGCTCAGAACAGGAAATCAAATAAATAGAAATGTCCACCGAAGTTATTTAAACCAACCTCTACATGTGACGGCTAAATAAAAAAACTGCTCATCGTGGTAGGTCGTTAGATGGCTTGCAAAGTAGCTATATCGTTGCCCTTTCATGTACCCACTTATGGTTATGCCAAATCAGGATAGGAATGTCTTGATAATACACCATTCTGTAACATATTAGGATGTTAGGAGCTGAAGAACAAACTGAACTTGCTGACAGTCAAAATATCAGCTGATGAACTTTAAGCCAAATATCCTCGAGATAACTAATAAGAGGACAAACATTATAACAACGAGACGCACCACGGCAGAATATCCACCTACACAACCTTTCGAAAACGATGAGGAGCATGAAAAACATTCTGAGACCCTTTCTACCCTTTGGTGGCACAGCAGCACACCCCCTGTGAATATTGAGTTGTATCTCAGGACGCCAGGGACTAGCTATCCAGGCAAAATTGGAAAGTCTAATTTCATTCTGATACCAAGTACAGCAGTTTAGTTTAGTGCTCTATACCACATTGCAGTCTAGAATCATAAAAATTTTCTGCGTGCTGTGGTACAGTAGACCGGCAGCATGTAGATTCTAGGTAACGTACATCTCTGTGGCATAAGGCGAAAGAGTAGTATGCACGTTTTTAAATTTTGTTACATTATTTTTAAACAGATATATTACGTAGATTTTCCTTAAACATCACATGCTTAATTGCATTAACACATTTTCGGTTATGTTAAAATATTATGTGTTATATTCCTATATACCAGTCGATGTGTCGCTAATTTATCGTACCAGATCCTCAGAACATGTGTACTATACGAATATACCGACGGTAACGCGTAAGAAACACTGATATTAAATACCTGAAACTGTCAAGCAGCCTAGCCCACTGGCTTTTGGTTAGAGATTTCGGGCAGTCAGTATGTTAGGTAAGCTAATAACTACTAAATGAGAGAGGTATATCTGATAACGTTTCACTTTTATTCGTGAAAAAGCTAAGAACATCAGAAAACTTCATGAATAGATTGGAATAAAAAGAGCTGTTCTTATAAATCTGTACACTGAAGCGCCACAGAAACTCGTATAGACATGCCTATTCGAACACAGAGATATATAAACAGGCAGAATATTGCGCTGCGGTCGGCAACGCCTATACAAGACAAAAAGTGTCTGGCACAATTGTTAGATCGGTTACTGCTGCTACAATCGAAGGTTAACAAGATTCAAGTGAGTTTGAACGTGGTGTTATAGTCGGCGCTCGAGTGAAGGGACACAGCATCTCTGAGGCAGCGATGAAGTGACTATTTTCCTGTAGGACTGCTTGAGGAATGTCAGGAATCCGGTAAATCATCAAATCTCCGACATCGCTGCGGCCGGAAAAAGTTCCTGCAAGGACGGGACCGACGACGACTGAAGAGAATCATTCAACGTGACTAAAGTGCAACTTTTCCGCAAATTTCTGCAGATTTCAATGATGGGCGATCAACAAGTGTCGGTGTGCGAACCATTCAACGAAACATTATCGATATGGGTTTTCGGAGCCGAAGGCCCACTCTGGTACCCTTGATGACAGCATGGCACAAAGCCTTACGCCTCGCCATGACCCGTCAACACCGACATTGGGCTGTTGATGACTGGAAACATGTTGCTTGGTCGGACGAGTCTCGTTTCAAATTGTATCGAGCGGATGGACGTGTACGGGTATGAATCAATTGGCTCTGCATGTCGGCAGCAGACAGTTCAAGCTGATGGAGGATCTGTAATGGTGTGGGGAGTGTGCAGTTGGGCCCCCTGATACGTCTAGATCCGACTCTGACAGGTGACACTTATGTGAACATCCTGTCTGATCACTTGCATCCATTCATGTCCGTTATGCATTCCGACGGACTTGGACAATTCCAGCATGACAATGCGACGCCCCACACGTGCAGAATTACTACTTAGTGGGTCCAGGAAGACTCTTCTGAGTTTAAACACTTCTGCTGCCCACCAAACTCCCCAGACGTGAACATTATTGGACTTATCTGGGATGCCTTGCAACGTGCTGTTCAGAAGACATTTCCATCCCCTCCTACTCTTACGGCCTTGGGGACAGCGCTGCAAAATTCATGGCGTCAATTCCCCCCCAGCACTGCTTCAGACATTAGTTGAGTCCATGGCACGTCGTGTAGCGCCACTTCTGCGTGCTCGCGAAGGCCCTACACGGTATTATGCTGGTGTACCAGTTTCTTTGGCTCTTCAGTATATAGTGAGTAACGAATTAGAAAGGATCGCTACCAGCGCCACACTAAACAAGTCGACTGAAACGGTGTCCAGAAAACAATTTATGGGCACACAGATAATAATTTCAGTAGTGATAGAAGATGGATCAAAGTAGTATGATATCAACACAGTATACAACCGGAAATGAATTTGGTATTGAATCACTGAAAAGTTATTAGAATAGCCAAGCCGCGAACTTATAGCTCATAACGGCATTAGTTAATCGATTCATCAGTAGTTAGCGACTGAAAATTCCCAAGAAAAGAAATGTTGATTTGTAGAGAAAACATGAATAACTTCACGTAACTCAAGCAGTGCCTCAAGAACACTAACTAAACTGCAAATCAAGGTAAGCCTCTCTTTCTCCACACTGTCACATGACCAGGGAGAGCTCGCATCGTAATCTCAATCTGTAGAGGGTCTCTTCCTCTTTCTATTTCGGTAATCGTTATTTAAAACCACAGCACACATCAGTATATATGTAGTACATGCCAACAGTAAATGGAAGTCCTAGATTTCAGTACGAAATAATATTTCGCTTAGCTTTTTCTACATGTGTAGTCGGCCTCTCTTTATCCCAGAGTTGACCTGAGGTCTACAATATTTTGATAAAGCATGAAATAACATAAATTCTAATTGCAGAATGTGAACAATTTATTCCGCTTCAGTTAAGTTGAACATAACACACATCATTCCGCCCTCTTCTTTATGTCTCTTTTCACAACCATTAAACATCATCTTTACAGACACTCCTCTTCTCTGAGAAACGTGCGTCACATAATTAGCATTGATAAGCTATGACAATGATAATATGTAGAAAATACTGAACTGAATCCAACTGCACTCTCGAGAACTGATGTTACTGCTATTTATAAACTCTTCAGAGATTTTAATATAAACTGACATTATGGAGTCGTCATATAATTAAACTGCTGTTGCGATCTTTATCTGTGCTATTACACTTTAAATCAAATACGTTGTTGTGAATTTATACAGCTGTTAATACTTATTTGAGTATAAAATGTATGTAGGTTACTAAAACGATATTCAGGGTGGATCGCTCTTTCGATTTACTGTATTTGTTTACATTTTCCATAATATCGAATTTAAAGAACATAACTGTCCACGCTTTTTAGTGTTATTGCGAATAAACGACAAAACGGGATACAGTTAACAATAAAACCTTTCTGCAATCGTTTTAGAAGAGAGGTGGGTATTTCGCGATTAAAAGCATATTTCTGCTCGCTTCTATTCTCGAATTTCCACAAATTACATGTTTCGAGAGGGGTGTGAATGTCTTAAACTAAGTAATTAATCATCTAATGAGTGTGAATATCATTTTGAATAATTTTCTGTTTCGACTTGTGCTTCTGCCACACATTACAAAATATACGAAACATTTGTAAACATACCCGGTAATTGTGATTCTTGAGTTTCTCCCGGCGTATTTGATAATCAAAATATCCACGGGTGTACTGCCGGTCTATAGTGTCCAACGGGCACAATATTTCGGCGATCAAACATGTCGCCTGCACACCTGATGATGGCGACATGTTTGATCGCCGAAATATTGTGCCCGTTGGACACTATAGACCGGCAGTACACCCGTGGATATTTTGAATACCAGGTAATTGTTTATAGTCGTATATTTTTTTATTAAATTAAGTTTTAGATCGGGTATCGTATTTTGCTTTAAATTATTCCCTTTGATATACTCTGTGAGAAGTCTTACTGTGGCCACAGTAATCGCAGCCGAAGGCGGTGGCCCTAACCGCTGAGGAGTGTAAGCTGGTGACTGTAGTGGGTTAAATGCGTGAACCCGATCTCATAATCTTGTCGATATCAAGGCAGTTGAATAATCTCCAAGCAGCGAAAAAGTTAAACGCTGGGATGACGCGATAGCGGCCGAAGTCCAAACCATCTCATCACCAGCAGCAGATCCACCCAGCAACCAACTGCGTTCACTAAGGCCTGCAAGACCTCCTGCACACATCGAATCAGCACTGGCAAAAACTCTCAGGGACTAGTTAGTAAAGGAGCCTAAGTGAATCACCAGCCCCAGGTATGCAAATTAGTTCTCTGTCTCCCACTATGTAATTTAACATGGCTCAGGCAGTGAGAACCATAGTTGCAGTAGCCGGCAGGGGCCTGACGAAGGTTGAAACGGCCCCTTCTCCACAATGGGATATTCTGCAATTTTAGGAAAGCTATCAGCGTTATTCTCACAAAAAGTGTGCAGGGAAGGTTTTTGAAGTTCACATGTGGCAATAATACTGTCTTAGCAAGACAGAGTCACGAGAGCAATTGTAGCAGTGGCTTTAACGAGGGCGGGGTCAGGTACATACACTAGACTCTCGCTAATCTGGCCCTCAGTAGTCGGGCCTCTCAGTATTCCGGTGCACATCAAAAAACACGTTCGCAATGAATTATCGTGGGCCACAATGCTTAGTTAGACAATGCTTTATGTACTGTATTTGAAATTGTAGCTTTCTTCACAGTTCGGAACCATGTCTTCTAAAAGGAAACACTTTATGCTAGAGCTCAAGCAGAAACTAGAAATTTCAGATAAGTTAAATTGAGGTCTCTCGCAGAAAGCCATTTCTGATGATTTCAATGTTGGACGAGCAACTATTTATGACACCAAAGGAAAGAAGATGTTATTCGACAATACTCAAGACAAATGGATAGTGAGTTGGGAATAAGGAAGGTTATGCGATAGAGTGAGAATGAAGAACTGGACGTAGCTGTTTAGAGCTGATTCATACAACAACGCAGTAAAGAAAATCCAGTCAGTGGCCGAATTATAAAGAAAATAGGAGCAGCATTTAACAAACAACTTGGCGATAGTAACTTGTTTACACCTAGAGAAGGTTGACTATCGAACTGGAAAAACCGACATGGCATTCGGCAGCTGACAGTCACTGGGGAAAGTCGCTGAGTTAACGATAAGGATGCTGATGATTTTGTAAGCAAGATATGGAGGATAACAGAGGAAGAAGATTTAACTGCTGATGCCTTCTATAATGCTGATGAAACAGGACTCTTTTACAAGATGCTTCCTCCAAAAGCTTTAGCTGCCGAGACCTAGAAGGGAGCTCGTGGTTACAAGCAACAGAAACAGAGCGTAATATTAATGGCGTGTTGTAATGCAAATGTGAGTCATAAATTACCGCATATGGTGACTGGAAAATCCCTACATCGACGTAGATTTCAACACACTGGCATAAATACTCTACCAGTGCAGTATTGCACGCAGAAGAAAGCGTGGATGTACAGACAAATATTCTCTTGGTGGTTTCATGAGAAAAGAGCTAAAGAAGAAAAAGCTTCCACTGAAAGCTATCCTTATAATTGACAATGATCCCAACCATCCTCCAGATGTTTCTCTAAAGACCATTGGTGTACATGTACAAGGACGCTTTCTCCAACCCAATGTGACAGCCCTAATTCAGCCCATGGAGCAGGGAATTTTGGAATCAATTAAACGTCATTATCGACATTCACTTCTCGTCTCCTTGCTGAACGAAAGTAAAAACGACTCTATATAGACTACGCTGAAGGTGTGGAAAGCAATTAACATACGAGATATTGTTTTCCAAGCAGCCGAAGCATTGGATAATGTGGAGAGCGCTACCATAATGAAGGGCAGGAGAAAATTGTCGCCATCCATTGATGCTGAGTTGGATCCAGTAGTGAGTGACAGCGATGAACCATTCAATTCGAAATTATCAATTACTTTGTACACTAACATGTTCCACAACCTTCCAGGGGGAGAAGAAATTGACGACGAAGTTGTTACTAAGTGGCTGAATGAGGAAAACTGTGATACGGACCAAACTTTAACAGATGAAGAAATAATCAAAAGCGTACGAGAAAGTAA
This sequence comes from Schistocerca gregaria, assembly GCF_023897955.1. NCBI lineage: Eukaryota > Metazoa > Arthropoda > Insecta > Orthoptera > Acrididae > Schistocerca > Schistocerca gregaria. Next base: position 623,379,331 of record NC_064931.1, on the reverse strand, counting down.
TGATGATAGCGATGAAGAAGAGGACACAGGAGGAGAGAGCATAATTTCTCCCGCTGCTGGTGCTGAAGCTGCCGAGGTCTTCCTGGAGCTCATTATGCAACAACCAGATACATACAGTAACGATGTATTGCTTGTAAAGCGGTTGTGTGATAAAGCATGCCACAGTCATGTATCATCATTGTGACAGTTAAAAATTAGTTACATGTTTCATAATGAGTGATACGACTGTATAATTATGTACAGTATACACTCAAGGACTAAGTTTTCTTTGAAAATTAATGTATTTATGGATTTACTAAAGTATATCCTCTATGTTTTAAAATTGTATCCTTCGGTTTAATGAAGTACAGTACACTATATCCCCAATGTTTTCAAAATAAAAATAAAACAAAATAAATGAACAAAATAAATATCAGACACTCAACAATCCGGCACTTACGCTAATCCGGCACCCATATGTGCCAGGAACGGACGGATTAGAGAGAGTATAGTGTATTGTTATTATACGCAAAGTTCGCTTTAGTGCCTTTGGATCCGTCTCCCACTGACCGCATGAGACCAGGGGTTAATAAAGGGGGTTCGAAAATTCCCTTATAAACTCATAGGACTTGAATAGCAACCCATGTCCAGAAACGTCATCCAACGACGCTACAGAGCATCAAAGTTAAAGGCGCCGACGCCTGTAAATGTATGCAGATCCAGAGTGATTCCATTATGATGGTACAAACTTTCTATGTCTATGAAGAGGGATAAATTTATCAATTTGAGGTAAGAGTCCCTCTACTGGAAGCGGACGAGTCGTATGTTATAAGAGACAACCAGTTTGATACCTCTGACTGGAATAAATGTACTGGCAAAGTTGTTGCTAAGATTGTAGGGTAGGCAACTTCCAGGCGTGGTAGTATGGACCAAAGCAAGGAAAATATATTCAGTAAAAATGGTCTCTAAAAGGTATAGCTGAAAAGCTATGAGCATTTCTTCATTTTCGCTATTTTGCTACACATCTCCTCCATTGAACAAGTCCTCATATATCTTAGGTATTGTAACTTAGCAAATTATTACGAGTCGTCATGTTGCACTGAAAGCGTAGCTTGCCGTGGAGCCAGGAGGAGAGCAGATTTTGGTTCTCACGCTGGTACATAGCTGACCTTGGCTACTAGGCGGAGCGAGGCGATTACTTGCTTACGCTACGTGCAGTATCCTACACACATTCTCTGTGAATCTGGAGAAGTACTAATAAATATTAATCGATCATTTTCCTACTTAGTATAGCCAATTCTACGGATAACACAACCATACTGTTAAAATTTCAAATCAGTAACTTCAGCATTTTCGGAGATATAAATTTCTACCTAAAACACATAACAGCCAAGCTGCCATTCTGAAAAGGAGTTAGGAACTGTAATGTATTCATCTACAGTATCAATTGAAACTACAACCAAGAGGATAGGTTCACATAATCTAATTTCCTGGAATTATCTTTAGTTCCATTCTGACGTAATTGATATTGCTTTGGAAAATTATTTCATCGTGTTTCGGTTGTGTGAGTGTTTTGGACAGACTGAGAGAATGAATGAAGGACATACATATAGTGAGAATGTGATATTTTATTAAAACTATGTAAATTTGTGCGTGAGAAAGTTGTTGTGCAATAGGAGAATTTGTGACGTACTGTACGTGCGAATGAGCTTGGTTCTGTAAGAAGAGGCGTTGAGTATTAAATTGATTACTAATTTATTTTGTGGAAAAGAACCGTATTTTGTTTTCATTAAATTTTACTTTGTTTCGAAATCACGAGATTTCTAGTCTAAACTACTTGTAGTAATTTGACTGGCTGACATCAGAAACACCGCGATTCTAGAAGGGCTAATTGGCTGCTTAACATGCTAGCCAATAGGAATTCAGCATTTTCCGCACGTTTGAGTGTGGCTTTGTGACTCAGCTCTATGAGTCGAGACAGTCTCTCGGAAGCCGTCTTCTGGTAGACACCTATGTTAAACCGCGCTGATCAAATTTGTACCAAAATGAAGAAATTCGCACGTTTGATCGGTTCTCGTGTCGCTGACGAAAAGTGACTAGAGCCTTGAGTATTTTGTGAAAGTCTGAGTTTGTGAGTGGTTTATTTTAAGAGACATTCACATGTGAACATTTCGTATCATACATAAACTCTGCGTGGCGTGTTTCGAGCAGATTAGGAGACATTATGGCGACAACCTCTTTACAAGAAGCCTACTGAACCACTGAATATGTTAACTCGCAAGTAGTCGTGAGTCAGTGACTCTTCAGGACGTTCAAAATATGTGGTCGGACTGAAAATCGTCTGGCTGCTCTTAGGAGTGAACTTGTAACAGAGACACAGTAGCATTGGATGATTGATGCCGGGTTATTAAATACGGATTTGATAGCTATTTTACGGGTTTTAAAGACAATAAACTAACTTAAAGGAAATTTTAGACTTTTTTCAAACGAGTCATGGAAGAATCCCGAATGCTCGACAGTTCAGCTAATTTTCAGCTATTGCCCATGGACAGGAGTAGTGTGGCCTTTGCATGGTAGACAATTAGTCGAATTTTCGTCAGTGCTGCTTTTGTCGGCAAAACCAGTATCTACCATCTCAGAGTAAACGGGAAGACAACCTGAAACCTATCCAGGCAGGTGGACTGATTGTTTAAAGGGTAGTGAGAGATTAACCCGCCCCGCTACTGTATGCATTTTAGAGCCCATGTTTACTAGACATTTGTTCCTGTTTTAGTCCTTACTTGCACCTCTGAAAGTTGCCTACGCTACAATGTTAGCAACAAAATTACCAGTACATGTTTTCCACTGTCAGAGATATGAGAATGGTTTTCGCTTATAACTTTAGATTCGTTTGTGTCTGGCACAGGGACCCTACCCGAAGCTGATAAATTTATCCTTCTGTATTATCCTACAAAATTTGTAACGACATCACACAATCACCTTGTATACAGGGTGTTACAAAAAGATACTGCCAAACTTTCAGGAAACATTCCTCACACACAAAGAAAGGAAATATGTTATGTGGAGGCGTGTCCGGAAATGCTTAATTTCCATGTTAGAGCTCATTTTATTACTTCTCTTCAAATCACATTAATCGTGGAATGGAAACACACAGCAACAGAACGTACCAGCGTGACTTCAAACACTTTGTTACAGGAAATGTTCAAAATGTCCTCCGTTAGCGAGGATACATGCATCCACCCTCTGTCGCATGGAAACCCTGATGCGCTGATGCAGCCCTGGAGAATGGCATATTGTATCACAGCCGTCCACAATACGAGCACGAAGAGTCTCTACATTTGGTACCGGGGTTGCGTAGACAAGAGCTTTGCAATGCCACCATAAATGAAAGTCAAGAGGGTTGAGGTCAGGAGAGCGTGGAGGCCATGAAATTGGTCCGCCTCTTCCAATCCATCGGTCACCGAATCTCTTGTTGAGAAGCGTGCGAACACTTCGACTGAAATGTGCAGGAGCTCCATCGTGCATGAACCACATGTTGTGTCGTACTTGTAAAGGCACATGTTCTAGCAGCACAGGTAGAGTATCCCGTATGAAATCATGATAACGTGCTCCATTGAGCGTAGGTGGAAGAACATGGGGCCCAATCAAGACATCACCAACAATGCCTGCCCAAACGTTCATAGAAAATCTGTGTTGATGCGTGATTGCATAATTGCGTGCGGATTCTCGTCAGCCCACACATGTTGATTGTGGAAATTTACAATTTGATCACATTGTACAGTACATACTGACAAAACTAAAATGAGTTCTAACATGGAAATTAAGCGTTTCCGGACACATGTCCACATAACATCTTTTCTTTATTTTTGTGTGAGGAATGTTTCCTGAAAGTTTGCCGTACCTTTTTGTAACACCCTGTATACATACATTTACAGGCGCCGGCACCTATTACTTTGGCGCTCTGTAGCGTCATTGAATGACGATTCTGGACATGGTTTGCTATTTAAAATATGACATACTAACTTCCCTCTACAGGTCCAGGAAGTTCGTAACGAGAATTTCCAAACTCCCTGTGTGCAGGCCGCTGCTCGCCACAGTGACGTCTTCTCGGGAATGTAGATATTAGTGAAAACAGGCTTTATTGGCCTGTCGCTCAGCGGGGTGTGAGACGGTTGCTGTTTCACAGTTACCAGATATCCCGCGTGCCGAGACAAAATATGAGTCAAAAAATCTAAATGTCACCAGAAGTGAGCTTGATGCCAAAATCAAATATGATCACCTATCTACATTACTAGCAATAGGAGAGGAAGGCTATAGACAAAAAACAGGGTGACTGTAAAATGGAGATAAAAAAACAGTTTAAATGTAGCACATACAAAAAGCCACACAAGGCTACAATTAAAAGAACACAAGGCACAGTATGACCGGATCATAAAAGGTATCGACGGATGGTGTAGCACATAACAAACACTGATGGTGAACCTCAAGGCAGTACACAATTAAAATCACACCTCTTGACGCACAGGAGAAACAGCATTAAACACAGCACTGATGTGGCACACTGACGATGATCAAAATGGAGGATCTGCCAGATGCAAGGAGATGAGGGAGACTGGAAGAACGGAGGGAGGGGAAGAGAGGGGAGAGATGAGTGGGGGGGGGGGCGAGCTGAAGAGGGCCAGGTAGGGAGGGATGTGGGAAAGAAAGAGGCAAGTATGGGGTGCAGGGTCTCAGGGGATGGGGGGGGGGAAGGAAAATCCACTCTGGGAGAAGAAGGTGAGAGGAAAAAGGGGGCCCTGGGGAGGGGGGGGGGACAAGGCCAGGTTATAGTTGGAAGGAAGGGTAGATGTCATGGCGAAGTTCGTCATCAGGGAGGGGGAGGCGTTGGAAATTGCCCTGATGAAGGAGATGGAGGGAGTGGAGGTAGAGAGAGGGAGGGACACAGCGATAGAGGCGCTGCACCGGGCGGGGGCTGGAGAGGAAGGAGGAAACCAGAGGGTGGGTGGGATCAAGCCTGCAAACAATGTAAAGGATGTGGAGATGTTGGAGGAACAGGAGGAGGTGGGGGAAGGGGATCAGTTCATACAGGAGTTGTGTGGGGGAAGGAAGGCGGATAGGGAAGGCAAGGCAGAGTGCATGGCGTTCAAGGATTTGGAGGGCCTTGTAAAAGCGGGTGAGGGCGGAGATCCAGGCAACGCTGGCATAACAGAGGATAGGACGGATGAGGGATTTGTAGGTGTGGAGGATGGTAGAAGGATGCAATCCCCATGTCTGGCCAAACAGGAGTTTCAGAAGGCAGAGGTGGGAATGGGCTTTCTGCTGGACAGTCTGGAGATGAGAGGTCCAGGTGAGGTGTTGGTCTAGGGTGAGGCCAAGGTATTTCAGGGTGGGGGTGAGCTGGATGGGACGACCATAAAGGGTGAGGTAGAAATCATGGAGGCGAAAGGAGCGAGTAGTGCGGCCTATGATGATTGCCTGGGTTTTGGAGGGTTTGAGACGGAGGAATCACTGGTTACAACAAGTGGTGAACTGGTAAAGGTGGGTTTGGAGGGTACTTTAGGACTTTTGAAGGGTACAATAGAGATCCAGGAAGTCGGTGTCATCAACGTACTGGAGAAGGTGGACTGTTGGGGGTGGCTTGGGCATATCAGCCGTATACAAGAGATAAAGGACAGGGGAGAGGACAGAACCCTAGAGGACGCCGGCTGTGGGATAAAAGATACGGGAGTTGGTGTTGTGGAGGGTGACATGGGAAGGACGGTGTGAGGGGAAGGAAGCAACCAGACGGACAAAATTGATAGGCAGGGCGTAGGTTTGGGGTTTAAAGAGGAGACTGGGATGCCATACACGGTCATAGGCATTTTGGAGGTCAAGGGAAACAAAAATGGTGGAGCGACGGGAGTTGAGCTGGAGGGACAGAAGGTGAACGAGGTTGAGGAGTTGGTCTTCAACAGAGAAGGAGGGTTGGAAGCCACACTGGGTAAGGGGGAGGAGTTGGTGTAGAGCAAGATGCTGATGGGTACGGCGGGAGAGGATAGATTCAAAGACCTTACTGAAGATGGAGGTGAGGCAGATGGGACGATAGGAAGAGGCGGCAAAAGTGGGTTTGTTGGGTTTGAGGAATAAGAGTACGCGGGAGGTCTCCCACAGGTCGGGGTAGAAGCCAGTAGAGAGGATGACATTATAGAGGTGGGTGAGGACAATCAGAAAGGAATAGGGGCTTTCTCGAAGGTGACAGCAGGTGACACAGTCATGACCAGGGGCCCTGTTGCGTTTGGACTGGAGGAAAAGTTTAATGTCTTGTGCTGTGATGGTAGTGTTTATGTCGGAGGGGGGCAACTGCCCCAAGTACTGGAGACTAGGAGCAAGTGGAGCGACCAAGGTATCGGCACATTCCATGATGGTGGGGAAAAGAGAATAATCAATGTGGGGATCATTGGGGATGCAGAAGACCTCGGAAAGGTGGGCAGCGAAGTGGTTGGCTTTACTGAGGTTGTCAGGAAGGGGGCGATTGATATGAAGAAGGGGGTAGTGAGGAGCGGAAACGGAACCAGTAAGGCAATGAAAGGCGGACCAGTACTTGGAGGAGTTGATAGGGAGGGTGGTGGCGTTTAGCCATGTGAAGGTCTGGCGCCAGTCTCGGCGTTTCGTTGCTGTAATAAGGTTCCGTACGTGGCGCTGTATTTGCCAGTGGCGTTGGAGTGTGTCCATGTCACGAGTGCGCAGGAGGGAGCGATAGAGGCGGCGGGATTTACGGAGGAGGAGGACAGCCCGCGGAGGAAGAATGGGACGGTGTGGGTGGATGGTTTTAGTAGGAACATGGGCCTCCACGGCGTTAGTAATTACCTTCTGAAGGAAGGATGAGGCGTGGATGATGTCGTCAGGATGGCGATAGGTAAGAGGGTGGCTTTCGACTTGGGTGGAGATGGAGTCCCGGTAGGCATCACAGTTGACACGGTAATAGTCATGGACGACCTTGGGAGGGGGTGCAGGGTGAGAAGGACTGGAAGGTGATTGCTACCTGTGGGGTCAAGGACGGCGACAGCGATATGCCCGAGGAGGTTGGCGGAGGCGATGACAATATCGAGGGTGGTGTCACGTTGAGGTCGGGTGTCCTGGGGAAGGGGAACAAGGTCACCTGGGATCGTGGAGAGGAACTGATGCCACCGCCGAAGGGCAGCAGGAGTGCGGCTATGGATGTTGAGGTCGGCGGCAATCACATAGGTGGAGAAGGCGCGGTCAATGTGCGAGATGAAGTCATAAGGAAGAGGAGCAATGTTTCTTCTCGATACACCCTCTATATTGATGGGATCCGTGATGTCACTGTGACACAAGTGATAGCGTTACAAACAAACAATGGTAAACGGAAAACGATGAAACTGTCGTAATGTTTTCAGTGGAAAAGCTATAAATGGGATGAATTAATTAAATAACCTCTACAAATAGAAGTATCTTATTTTGCCATGCTTTGGGCCAATCCATGCACTGTACGAGGGGCGTTTGAAAAGTCCGTGCAAAGACCGCGAGAGGGCACCACCGGCGCGTATCGAAGTCATATTTAGTCAGTAGCATCTTTCGAAAGAATGCACGCCAAGTTTCAGCCATATTGGTCTATTTCTTTGTATTTGGCATTCGTGTGAATCAAGGCAGTCGAGTGATTGTCAAGAAATGGACGACAAAGAATTTCGTGTGGTGATTAAGCATTACTTTATGAAAGCAAAACGCCTCGGGAAACTAAACAGAAGCTTGATAAACATTACGGTGACTCTGCACCTTCGATCAGAATAGCTTATAATTGGCTTCAAAATTTTCAGTGTGGCCGTATGGGCACATGTGATGCTGGACGTTCTGGACGCCCTGTGGAGGTTACGACTCCATGATATGGTGATGGATGACGGAAGAGTTAAGGTGCGTGAGACTGCAAGTGCTGTGGGCATCTCGAATGAACGGGTTCATAATATTTTGCATAAGCATTTGGACATGAGAAAGCTAACCGCAAGATAGGTTCCGCGATTGCTCAAGCTTGACCAAAAACGGAATAGCGTGAAGTGTTGCAAGGATGGTTTGCAACTGTTCAGGAAGAATCCGCAGTACTTCAAGCGTCGTTTCGTCACTGTGGGTGAAACATGGATACATTACTATTCTCCTGAGACAAAACAACAGTCTAAACAATGGGTTACCAAGGGAGAATCTGCACCAAAAAGGCGAAGACCATTCCTTCGGCCGGAAAGATTATGGCGTCTGTCTTTTGGGATTCGCAAGGAATAATCCTCATGGACTATCTGGAAAAGGGTAAAACTATTACAGGTGAATATTATTCTGCGTTATTGGACCGTTTGAAAACTGAGCTGCAAGAAAAACGCTGACGATTGGACCCCAAAAAATTCCTTTTTCCATCACGACAATGCACCAGCACATACCTCAGCAGTTGTGGTCGCAAAATTAATGGAAATATGATTCCAATTCGTTTCAAATCCCCCCTATTCTCCAGACTTGGCTCCCTCGGACTACTATTTGTTCCCCAATTTGAAGAAATGTCTTGTGGGACAAAGATTTCATTCAAACGAGGAGGAGATCGCAGCAACTAACTGTTATGCAGACTTGGACATTTCCTGTTATTCGGAAGAGATCGAGAAATTAGAACAGCGTTGGACAAAGTGTATGAGTCTAAAAGGAGACTATGTTGAAAAATAAGAAAGGTTTACCCCAAACACGTAAGTAGTTTTTATTTTTGCACGGACTCCACTCATATGGCCCACCTTGTTATGATATACTATTAACTTTGGTTACGAAGTCGCTGTCAGATAACGATTGACGGAAACGATGTTGTGGTTACTCGACTCTCCTGGTGACATTCCTTCGTTGAGGGATAAAAATAAATTACTAAGCAGAATCTAGGGTTCAGCCGAAAGTCGTCGAGTTCCGAGACGGCTGGTGGAGAAGCTTATGGGAGCGCCTCCGTTCCCTCCACAGCCAGAGGGTCTGGGCTACGACCGGCAGGCGGCGGCGCAGATGTGAATCAGGAGGCACACACAAAAAGAAGGCGCTTCGCACGTGGGTAGGCGAGAAGTCGCCGAAATCACGAGACAGACCTGCTGGCTGATAGCGCCTGTTTACTGCTGCCAGCTTCTTGCCGACGCCTCTCGTCTCAAACTACTCGACGAAGTAACATAGCCAGCCTCAGCATTTCACGCCATTTGCGACCGGTCTTCTCTCATAGGCGTTAACAAGATTCACAACTGAAATCTCTACATCTACGTTGCTGGTGTCGTCATTTATCACCCTCTGAGTTGAAATTTTAGAGACTTGTAGAAACAGGAAAACTGGAAATTTAACGTTTCATCCTCTTTAGTATGGAAGAACTAGCTCGGAATCAACAACGAAAGACGAAAGAAGTGTACTTAGTCATGTCAGACGATTTCATGAACAGTGAGGCGCAATGGTGGAGGCAGTGGACTTGCATTTGTTAGGACCGGCCCTTTCATTATCGTCCAGTAACCTCGAACTAGGTTTTACATAATTTCTCTACATTGCTAATGGTAATAACTTATTTCTTACTAGCTATTACCTGCGGCTGTACTCTCGTATCAGTAGTTTTGTTATGATGTGTTATGGTATGTAAGCTATTGAAGTACATCTACAGAATGCAACAAATTTAATAATTTTAAACGTGATTTATGTTCACTGATGTAGAAAAAGGATGTTTCATTTTCTACTTCACCTACTAAGGAGTCGATTTCCTTTTAATAATTTATTTATTTATTTTTACTTTTTAAAGTAGTCTAAGTTCTTGCTCAGGGTTCAGGCTATCTGCATATCACATTTCATAAAAACCGGATCTGCAACTTAATCGTGAAATCGTAGCATAGTTACTTTCGCTTTATAATATTGTTACAGATTTCTCTAGGCGTGCACGGCTAACGGATCGTCGATGCAATTACCCATTCATGGACACCTGGTCTGATTGGGGCAGTTTGCGCCGGTCAAATAAATACACACAATAGGGAAATTATGATCGTATCATTACTTTATCCTAACGCTTATTTAAAAAAAAAAAACGCCAACTTATGTCTGTAAGTGCGTTCATATACACTCCTGGAAATTGAAATAAGAACACCGTGAATTCATTGTCCCAGGAAGGGGAAACTTTATTGACACATTCCTGGGGTCAAATACATCACATGATCACACTGACAAAAACACAGGCACATAGACACAGACAACAGAGCATGCACAACGTCGGCACTAGTACAGTGTATATCCACCTTTCGCAGCAATGCAGGCTGCTATTCTCCCATGGAGACGATCGTAGAGATGCTGGATGTAGTCCTGTGGAACGGCTTGCCATGCCATTTCCACCTGGCGCCTCAGTTGGACCAGCGTTCGTGCTGGACGTCCAGACCGCGTGAGACGACGTTTCATCCAGTCCCAAACATGCTCAATGGGGGACAGATCCGGAGATCTTGCTGGCCAGGGTAGTTGACTTACACCTTCTAGAGCACGTTGGGTGGCACGGGATACATGCGGACGTGCATTGTCCTGTTGGAACAGCAAGTTCCCTTGCCGGTCTAGGAATGGTAGAACGATGGGTTCGATGACGGTTTGGATGTACCGTGCACTAGTCAGTGTCCCCTCGACGATCACCAGAGGTGTACGGCCAGTGTAGGAGATCGCTCCCCACACCATGATGCCGGGGGTTGGCCCTGTGTGCCTCGGTCGTATGCAGTCCTGATTGTGGCGCTCACTTGCCAGGCGCCAAACACGCATACGAGCATCATTGGCACCAAGCCAGAAGCGACTCTCATCGCTGAAGACGACACGTCTCCATTCATCCCTCCATTCACGCCTGTCGCGACACCACTGGAGGCGGGCTGCACGATGTTGGGGCGTGAGCGGAAGACGGCCTAACGGTGTGCGGGACCGTAGCCCAGCTTCATGGAGACGGTTGCGAATGGTCCTCGCTGATACCCCAGGAGCAACAGTGACCCTAATTTACTGGGAAGTGGCGGTGCGGTCCCCTACGGCACTGCGTAGGATCCTACGGTCTTGGCGTGCATCCGTGCGTCGCTGCGGTCCGGTCTCAGGTCGACTGGCACGTGCACCTTCCGCCGACCACTGGCGACAACATCGATGTACTGTGGAGACCTCACGCCCCACGTGTTGAGCAATTCGGCGTTACGTCCATCCGGCCTCCCGCATGCCCACTATACGCCCTCGCTCGAAGTCCGTCAACTGCACATACGGTTCACGTCCACGCTGTCGCGGCATGCTACCAGTATTAAAGACTGCGATGGAGCTCCGTATGCCACGGCAAACTGGCTGACACTGACGGCGGCGGTGCACAAATGGTGCGCAGCTAGCGCCATTCGACGGCCAACACCGCGGTTCCTGGTGTGTCCGCTGTGCCGTGCGTGTGATCATTGCTTGTACAGCCCTCTCGCAGTGTCCGGAGCAAGTATGGTGGGTCTGACACACCGGTGTCAATGTGTTCTTTTTCCATTTCCAGGAGTGTACTTTCACTCCAAAGTTTTACGTGTACTGTAAACAATAACCGACACAGGCCATTAATTTCTGGAAGTCTTAACTTATATTTCTTGCTTGCTAATACTCGTCTCTGGATTGTAAAGTAGTATTTCGCTTACTACCTTACATTACCGTTTTAAATTTTTGTATTAAATTGTTCTCAGTTTCATGGGGATATATTGTTTTCGTTAACAGTACTTTCAAAATTAGATTACACGTTGAGAGTTTACATGGTTGTCTGGCAAGACAAAGTTCATGTAAGTGTGCTGCTTGAGAATCAATACAAAACTTTAGATAAATGTAATTTTGTATAGAATGATACTAACTACACTTATATGTATATCATGAAGACAATAACAAACTTTGTTCGCTCTAGGGGAGGATAGTCGGAACTAGACCAAAATCGTAACTAGAAAAAGCTACATTAGTCAGTCAGTATCCTGAATTATGTTTTTCCCTTATAGATTGTTTTTCTCTTCTAAGATTGTATTCGGCGAAGTGAACCACTACCAGAAAACTTCTAAAAACTGCAGGTGATGAGAGTTCGATGTTTTGTACCCACTGTTCCTTGAGCATATTTGCGGTAACCGATCCCGCCCCTGCATTGCAGACAACGCCATCGCCAAAATTCAGAGCATTTTACTTGGCATACACTGACTTAATGGCTTAAAATTGTAGTATATTGTAAGAAACGAACTGTTTTACATTTTGCTCACAAACACTTTCAGAGACAGCAAAACAAACCCAGTTTTTTTCTCGAAAAATTTTAAAATACAGAATAAATTGAACTAGAGCATTATGCTAAGGCAACGCACTCATGTTTTGGCATATACTGCTCACAACAGCTATATCAAAAACAGAATTCTAGCAAAATAATGCAATAATGCCCTGTAAAACTACCCATAGTTTTTTTACTTTTTTCTGCATCCAAGTTGCGGTAAAAGAATTAACGTTGGCAATGGCGCAAATATGTCCTACGCCATGTGGAGATTATGCAGTTAACACCACTGGGCAAGAATGATGTTATTCCCTGCCCAGACGCACCACAAAAAGCACTCTGATTGGCCTATTTCTGAGAAACAAAGAGTAAATGGGAGGAAGGAGCATTGTCGGAAGAGGAGTTGAGAAATGTGATTTGGCCAGCTGATATGGTAGTTAAATACTGAGCTGTGACTGGGCTAAATATGTGTAGCGCAATTGACTTAGAAGCTCTGATTGTCGTATTTACAAGACGTTAAAATCCACAAAATGGGGAGAGTGGGGGATGGAGAGTGAAGGGGAGGGGAACGAGAGGAGAGAAGAGAGGAGGGTGACCGGGGTAGGGACGTAGCGTAGGAAGGAGGAAGTGGCTTAGGAGAGTGAAGGGGTACGATGATGTCATGTGTTAGCCCTGTATGTAAGCAATAAGGTGTAAGATGAAATTTGACCTAAAGAGTCAATTGCTTTCGTCCTATGGGCCTGAATCGTCATTGCTCTTCGGCCATACCTCATACTCAGGTATACAGGGTGGTTCATTGATAGTGACCAGGCCAAATATCTCACGAAATAAGCACAAACGAAAAAACTACAAAGAACGAAACTCGTTAGCTTAAAGGGGCAAACCAGATGGCGCTGTGGTTGGCCCACAAGACGGCGCTGTCATAGGTCAAACGGATATAAACTGCGTTTTTTTTAAAAAAGGAACCCCCATTTTTTTATTACATATTCGTGTAGTACGTAAATAAATATGAATGTTTTAGTTGCACCACGTTATTCGCTTTGTGATAGATGGCGCTGTAATAGTCACAAACGTATAAGTACGTGATATCACGTAACATTCCACCGGTTCTGACGGTATTTGCTTCGTGATACATTACCCGTGTTGAAATGTACCGTTTACCAATTGCGGAAAATGTCGATATCGTGATCAAAATGCCAAACGGGCGTGTTCTATATATGCTGCTCGGTATCCTGGAAGACATCATCCAAGTGTCCGGATAATTACGTTATTTAAGGAAACAGGAAGTGTTCAGCCACATGTGAAGCGTCAACCACGACGTGCAACAAATGATGATGGCCAAGTAGGTGTTTTAGCTGCTTTCGCGGCTAATCCGCACATCAGCTGCAAATTGCGCGAGAATCGGGAATCTCAAAAACGTCGGAGTTGATAATGCCACATCAACATCGATTCCACCTGTACCATATTTCTATGCACCAGGAATTGCATGGCGACGACTTTCAAACGTCGTGTGAAGTTCTGCCACTAGGCGCGAGAAAATACGGGACGATGACAGATTTCTTGCACGCGTTCCATTTAGCAACGAAGCGTCATTCAACAACAGCAGTAACGTAAACCGGCATAATGTGCACTACTGGGCAACGGAAAATCCACGATGGCTGCGACAAGTGGAACACCAGCAACCTCGGCGGGTTAATCTATGGTGCGGCATTATGGGAGGAAGGATAATTGGTCCCCATTTTATCGATGGCAATCTAAATGGTGCAATGTGTGCTGATTGCCTACGTAATGTTCTACCGATGTTACTACAAGATGTTTCACTGCGTGACAGAATGGCGATTTACTTCCAACATGATGGATGTCCTGCACATAGCTCGCGTGCGGTATTGAATAGCATATTTCATGACAGGTGGATTGGGCGTCGAAGCACCATACCATGGCCCGCACGTTCACCGAATCTGACGTCCCCGGATTTCTTTCTGTGGGGAAAGTTGAAGGATATTTGCTATCGTGATCCACCGACAACGCCTGACAACATGCAAATATTTTGTTGAGCCCAACCTACATAGGTAGGAATGATCATCAAAATAAAATAAGAGAAGTCAGAGCTCGAACAGAAAGGTTTAGGTGTTCGTTTTTCCCGCTCGCTGTTCGGGAGTGGAATGGTAGAGAGATAGTATGATTGTGGTTCGATGAACCCTCTGCCAAGCACTTAAATGTGAATTGCAGAGTAGTCATGTAGATGTAGATGCATCAGCGCATTGTCAATGCATGTACGAACATAACGGAAGGCGAACTACTCGCTGTTGAGAGGAATGTCGATACACGTATTGTCAAATGCATTATGGTTGACGGACATCATTTGGGCCTTTATTGCATTAATGTGGTATTTACAGGTAATCACGCTGTAATAGCATGCGTTCCCAGAAATGTTAAGTTCACAAAGGTACATGTATCACATTGCAACTACCGAAATAAAATGCTCAAAAGTACCTGCGTTCAGTATTTTAATTTAAAAAAAACCTACCTGTTACCAACTGTTCGTCTAAAATTGTGAGCCACATGTTTGTGACTATTACAGCGGCATCTATCACAAAGCGAAAAAAGTGGTCCGTTTAAAACATTAATCTTTCTTTACGTACTACACGAATATGTAATAAAAAATGGGAGTTCCTATTTTAAAAAGACGCAGTTGATATCCGTTTGACCTATGGAAGCGCCATCTACCGGGCCAACCATAGCGCCATCTGGCTTCTCCCTCCAAGCTAGACAAGTTTCGTTCTTTGAAGTTTTTTCGTTCGCCGCTTATTTCGTGAGATGTTTGGCCCGGTCACGATCAATGGACCCTCCCTTATAAGCTACCAACTACTAAAAAGTTGTTGTAGCTACAAAAAAGATGATTATTTGCAAAATATTGGAATAACTCTACTCAAAAAACAGCGATGAATTGAAAGCTGCTACACCAGTCATACATTTACAGTGGTTAATTTTTCAACTGAATAACAGGACTAATAGTAGTTTTAGGACATTGAAACTTTAAAGAAGACTCGAAGCTGGTTCTAGTGACAGACAAGATTGGCTTAAATTTACCTCAAATTAATGGGTGAAACATGATTCATAAATTTCTTAGCTTACCATTTTTGTTTCGCTACTTAATTGGCCATACACAAAACCAGACAAAGAATTACCACATAGTCGACGGAACAGCATGAAATTAACACGATATTGGTCGTAGAAATAAATCATTAAAGTAAGCAATACTGTTAAATCACTACCAAATAATCAGTTTTATAAAGTTTCTACTAACTGAAATTAAAGCTTCATGACCCATAATTAAAGTGTCGTTTTAGCAGTTTGTGACGTATTATCTCTTCCAAGGAACTCTTTGAGCGCAACGTCGCAAGTTCATTCTTTAGTAAGGCTCATTTGAAAGTGTTGAATTAGCAAATATGAAAGGAAAAGTATTAGCTGCTAATGACACACCATGTACATCAGGAGGACGACAGAAAATGAGTGTCCGGGAAATGCAGAGATCAACGTACGTATTACATTTCAAAAAATGGACTTCGTCGAGATTCAAGAAATGTTCAAAACAAACCCTTCACTTGCACCATGGACACCGAATAAAAAATGGAGCGCCACAGTGATCACAGTGGTCCACACAATCAAGATCTAACGCGAACTCCTTGGGAGTTACAAATCGATAAGGACGTTCAGATAGGTATCCACTCTTAAAGAACCGGCCTTTGTGGCCGAGCGGTTCTAGGCGCTTCAGTCCGGAACCGCGCTGTTGATACGGTCGCAGGTTCGCATCCTGCCTCGTGCATGGATGTGTGTGATGTGCTTAGGTTAGTTAGGATTAAGTAGTTCTAAGTCTAGAGGACTGATGACCCCAGATGTTAAATCCATAGTGCTCAGAGCCATTTGAACCGCTCTTAAAGAATGCATATATAGTGAAACTGGTGTAACAGGGTGATGAGAACTGAAGGAAAGTGGTAGCATGCCATCGACTGTGAAACAGTCAGTCGTGGAGATTATCGTGAAGCTGGCTATCATTTTAAGGCGTAGCTGCAGACAGTGAGAAAATATGTTTCATGGGCACGGAAGAAACAAACATCCAGAGGCTGAGTTTTTCCAGTGATTCCAGGTGGTATGATTTGCAATGTCACACTCTTTTCAGCAGGGATAGTTTTTCTCTGAAGGAGTATGATTTTTATACGCAAACCAGGAATCAAGCAAATCAAAGTTATTTTTATCAGTTATTGGCCAACGCCTATTTTCCAACTATTTCTTGCAGTGACGGGAGTGTTCCTTACTGCCCTTGCAAGATCAAGCACACGAGAAGGAATCGTAGGGGGCAGAGCACATACAATTTCTTGCAGCACTGTAAATAACTTTGCACCCAATTTACCATCCAGATTAACAGTGATATAAGTGTATACGATTATGTTAATGCATTGATGTCATTTGACCCTGATACAACTGTTTTAATAAAAGCACTCTGTCTTCAGGCCACGAGTGGCCTACCGGGACCATCCGACCGCCGTGTCATCCTCAGTGGAGGATGCAGATAGGAGGGGCGTGGGGTCAGCACACGGCTCTCCCGGTCGTTATGATGGTATTCTTGACCGACGCCGCTACTATTCGGCCGAGTAGCTCCTCAATTGGCATCACGTGGCTGGGTGCACCCCGAAAAATGGCAACAGCGCATGGCGGCCTGGATGATCACCTATCCAAGTGCCGGATACAACTGTGTTGGTACCTCTATTTTCTAGTGTTCCTCAGATACGCATTTCCCCTTCAAATACCGACTGGTCGGAGTTGAAAACAAATTCCTTACCAAACGACTGGATAAATTTGTTTATCTCATCTAAAAATTTTCGGGCCAATTCCGCAGTTTTCTGTGCATCTTCATATTGACGCTTTGTTTTAAATTTCGTTATCTTATGTCTTCAAATTCTGTAGCACTATTTGCAATTATGAAACCGTCCTCTGCTTCCCTTGAAATGATTGTAATCTATCTCATCCACAATCTGATGAGCATAACGTAGCAGGTCACTATCATGCACATGCTGTAAATTGTATGGAGCATCTTTGCGACGCACAAACAACAGTTTTTGTAACAAGTGAGCCTTGTCCTACCTTCAACATCAGTAGTTTTTCTACACAGTCATATTGCTACGGACGGATTCGAAATCTGCTCATTATTTTATTTATTACGCTGTGGATGATGTTATACATAACTAATTATCTTTAGTCCGCTCCTTTGACAATAATTGCCTTTACTACGTTTTTCTGGAGACGGGATTTGTGGCTCCCTGTCCGACAAGGATGATGAACTACACAGCTCGTGACCTGTTTCAGTATCACGTCCACTTGTTAATCATGTATCGTCATTATTGTAGTCCTCATGTACATGGTACGGACAGTCGAGTTGAGTCATCTTGCTGAAACACCAATTTTTCGTCTGCCACTTCTTTCTCACTCTGCGGATTTCCTTGGGTTCCTTGCTGACGAAATGTCAACTTCGGCAATTATGTCGTAGATACAGTGTAAAGTCTGCTTTGTTTATCGTTGCCGTTGCTCTGCTTTGTATTAACACCGCTAGCACTGTAACACTGTTGTGAGTTACTCGTCGACCAAGCAGTTCAGCTACGCTTTTAGCCTCATTCTGTGCTCATCATTGGATGTCTCCAGTCCTGCCCCCTATTGATATTAGCAGACAATATTATAGTTGCATGGTAGACAATATGTCATTCGACATTTGCTACCTCGCACTCAATGGGTTCTTCGTTAGACCGCTCCTATACAACTCCTCAGTATCCACAATTCATGGCAGCTATGGCTGTTATAGACCCATGTGAACCATTTTGAGCGGTTCTAGACGCTACACTCCGGAACCGCGCGACCGCTACGGTCGCAGGTTCGAATCCTGCCTCGGGCTTGGATGTGTGTGATGTCCTTAGGTTAGTTAGGTTTAAGTAGTTCTAAGTTCTAGGGGACAGATGACGAAAGAAGTTAAGTCCCATAGTGCTCAGAGCCGTTTGAACCTCTTTTTTTTTTTTTTTTTTTTTTTTTGCTGAGAGTAAGCAAAGGAATCCTCAAAACCATGCCTGTTGGTCATCTTACACAATATTCGAAAAGTACTGCTGGAGAGAGGTTGTGAGTCGCTATAGCAAATAGCAAAACACTACTAACGACACATGAGTGCAGTAGTCGCTTATGAGGAAAGGAACGGTTGCGTTGTCGAAAGAGTTTTGCCTACCTAGGAGTAAAGTGACACCACGCGTTTGTAAAAGAGATCATAACAGCATGGCAGGTAACTAGCAGAAGACTTGTGTTGTAACACCTACATGTGTCCAGATGAAGTCTAAAATATTTCACATGTTCATTCCCCCATGTCTCGATGAAAAGAAAAAACTTAGAGATTTCAGGGTTGCCTATTACAGAGTTTCAAACGTATTTCCTAAAAAAAAACATATTTCAGTTAAAACTCATTGTTAGGTAGGCTCACGCACGTAAATCATTGTGTGTGTTTGGAGTTTACTGAGGAGGAGATTAGTGTTTAACGTCCCGTCGACAACGAGGTCATTAGAGACGGAGCAGTTGAGGGAAATCACGGAAAACCTAAATGTCGATGCCCGGACACGGGCAAGTCCAGTGTGCTAACCACTACAGCACCAAGCTCGGTGTGTAGTTTACTGTGGCAATAACAAGTGATATAACTTTCAATATAATTCATACCTGTACACCTGCCAAACTCCATGTGTTCCCGTCCCAAACAAACCACTGCACATCATCTCCTCTTCTGTGCATGTGAACAAGTACTTAAGACACTCATTTTCACTTAGTCTAATCCATCAACTCCACCTGATATCTTTGTATTGTATATTTCAGGTTCAGGTCATGCAAGTGGTATTGTTACCCGGTCCAAATTATTACAAATAACTATCAGATGAGTTTCGTGGGTTGCATAGTCACTCACCAATTGAAGAGGCCCGTTCATTGTGGTTCTCTAAAGCACCATACCCTAGTCTCTGTTACCTAATGTTCTTTGAAATTGTACAATAATTCTTGTAAGTGCTGGCTGGGAAGTTATAAGGTAATTCCTGTCTGATTAGTTAAATGACATTTTGTACTACATTGTTTTATGAGTACAAAGTGTCATTTCCTCTACGTGCCGTCGCAATGATAAAATTTTTGCACTTCACTGATTTCGAAACAAAACTTAATAAACGGTTTTGTAAACGGGTGAGACTGATCTGCTTCCGTAAGTTGCATTCAGTTCTAAGTATAAAGTATAATACTTAATTTCAAAGTCTCTGAAAGAAATGTCGAATTTTTAGAGATCAGATTTCGTGAGAAATTTAAGTCGTTAGAGATGAGTAATAGTGACAGACAGATATTGATGTACCTGGAAATCAACTAAGGACTTTTCATAAAATCCTGGGCAGTAAAGAAAGTTGGAACGACGCCCAAAACTATATTATAATAATCCAAAGGGAGTTCCACGGCTGACAGTAAGTAATTTAAGATTGGAACATTAAACCTAAATCAGGATAGCCAGACTGGGATTTCATCTCGCAGTTATTCATCGCTTAAAGAAATCATCTCTTTGGCGGAGGCAGGTTTGCAAAACTTGGCCATTAAAACTGTCATACCTTGTAGACTGCATGCAAAATACCTTAAACTGCCATGAAGTGTAGCACATACTTGGATATGCAAATTATCAGCATTTCTGCGCAACCTCAATTGGCAGGAGTAAAGCCATATTCATTATCTGTATATGGAAAGATTTCGCAACAGATTTCTCTTTCATAAATCGTATCTCAATGTTGGATGTTTGTGAGATGGCCGCGCTGTGCGTCGTATAACAAGGAGAAATGTCCACCGGCATTTATCAGAATTAGGCAGCAACGGGATCGCCAGCTATTGAAAGCACGAGCCATCGTTTCGCGATATTGCTCCTGGTACTGGTGGAGTCCCATGGTTGTCATGCGGATAAGGAGTCGATGAATTCATGAGGGACGTACTCAACGCTATGCAGGATCTCAGCGGCACCACACGACAATCGCCCGAGAGGACAGACATACACTGGTGTGAAAAACTCATGGACTGCTTTTCGCCTGTCGTGTCACTGCCAAGTAACATAGCTCGATGAAACTTGGACGATGCATAGAAAGAAGTGCTACACCACATTACAGAAGGTAACTGAAAGAAAAACACATTGAGAAGAACAGAAATGACACTTTATTCAAAGGCAATAATTACACGGGAGTCATTGCCCTTTATAAGGGTCCCCTGGACACTATGGAAGGCAGTACCTGGTTCGTTATTCAGTATGTGAGCGCCACGGACGGCGATGCATGCTCTGTAACGTGCTCCCATGTTGGCCAGGAGGCTGGTAAGAAGTTCTCGCGGTAGGGCATTCCCTTCTTCCACTAGTACGGTTGACAATGCTGGGTGGTCGTTGGTGGATGTCGACGTGCTGAAATAGCTTTCCATAACGTATCCAACAAGTGCTTGATAGGATTTGAGGCGGGTGAACGAGTAGGCCAGTCCATTCGCTCAATATCTTCTTGATACAAGAGCTCCTCAACATGTGCTTTTCGTTACTGTAGCACATCGTGATCCATAAAACTGAACTCAGAGCCTGAAAAGGTGCAGGTGGGGAAGGGGTACAGTGTCAAAATATCTTTGACCAGTGGGTATACCGTCGTCAAAGATTTGGGGATCAGGAAGCTCATGGACGGAACGCCCTACCACAAGAATTCCCCACCAACATTGTGGCCAGCATAGGAGCATGAACTGCTGTCCATGCTAATCACACACCTTATGAAGAAGCATCTCACTGCTTCTGCAATGCCCATATGACCATTATAAATTGCGGTGACTTCAGTGTAATGAATGTCCTTCAATAAAAGTATAAATTAAGTTGGTCTCAATACGTTTTTGTTTCAGTTCCCTTCTTTCCTATAGTGTAGTAGTACTTTCTATGTATGGTCCAAGCTTCGTCGCGCTATGTTACTTGGCAGTGACATATCACACAAAAGTTACGTTCTTCCTCAAGTTTTGCACGCCAGTGAACTATTCACAAGCTAGTGCAGGATTGTAAATCCACGAGACGTGTCTCTTCTCATTACAGTGTTGTGACAAGTGAGAACACTAAACACAGCAGTGACACCACGTTGTCTTTTCAAACGTGTCTCGCTTATGCGTAAGGCACCAAAACGGACGCATTTGTGTATGGAGGCTCTGTGGAAAACAAACGTGGCCAGACTGCATTAGTCATCGTTAAATGGGGCTGTCATTTGTGGTGGTATGGGGTGCGATTGTGCACAGTACGATCATTTCTGTTCTGCAGCTCCATTTCTAAAGTGTTAAGGCCGGTAGTTGTACCATACATTTGAGTCTCCGTGAGAAGCTAGCACCCGTCCATATGTTGTTCCTGCTGCCGTAACCTACCAGTGTTGACCAGCACGTTCTGCAAAAGACAGCTTGTCATGCGTTGCAGTAAGACTGACAGGACACCGCCACACCAGCCAGTACGACGATGAACTCTGGTATAGAATTAAACCAGCATGGAAAGACTTATCCGTATCTTTCAGCAAAGCTCAATTCGACTCCTCGTTGCTGAGCCTTGATACAGTCGTTGTTGCTGCTCGAGATAGCAGCTGGTGTACTTAATTTCACAATGTATAAAGGTCCCCCTCCTCCCCTCTACACGTGCCCCCCCCCCCCCCCTTGCAAAAGAAAAAAGAAATCACCCAAATAAGTAACATTTAGTTATTTTAAAACCCTTTTTGCGTTGCAATTTTAATGTCCCACAGAATGATATTTATAAGGCCACGTTACTCTCTTAGTGGTTGAGCTGGAGTTTCGGTTTGTTAGTAGAACTGCGGCAACTGGCAGTTGGTTGAACTCGCACGCTGTAGGCGTGTGGAGACGCCAGCCGGTAGGATTAGCCAGTCCGCCGCTAATTGCCAGAGCATCAGCCTTACGGGAGACATCTGCCGCCCTGCTGTAACTGTAGATGCTCACTTGGGGGAAAAAGCACCACTGTTAAACCACCAACGGAACGTGTTCGCATTACCCAATAATTGGCCGCCAAATCGGCTAGGTACTCATGACTGACGATGACAATATCTTAGAACGAAAAATCTTCACTGGCCAACAAATTACAAGACGCTCCTCGGTTTTTTTTGTGTACAGGGGAAATATTCTAGCCCGACTTCACTCTTTAAGGCCACGGCATAGGCTGTAGCGTCTAGTTGGAGCTCAGTTTCTCTCTCTTTCGAAAATAAACGAACTGAAACATGCTATGTGCTTAGCTGATAAGTACTACTAGCTATTTCTGTCTCACAGCTACAGTAATGACCCATGGATCCTAACCATAGGTATTTGGTGGTTCAGTCCATATATGGGACGAATTGTCATGAAATAGACCGGGGCCAGTAATTTTCCTCTTAGGTCAGCTTATGACATCAATTATGGATTGCTGCTTACAAATTATTTCAAACTATTACCTTAAAATAAAATCAGTATAGGATATGAATAGTACAAGAGCTCATACGACAAGAAATATTGAAAAGAAGATTAGAATATAACGTCCCGTCGACGACAAAGTCATTAGAGGCGGAAAACAAACGCGAATTCGTTAGTGATGGGGAAGCAGATCGGCAGTGTCCTTTCAAAGGAACCATCCTGGCATTTGCCTTAAGCGATTTAGGAAAACCACAGGAATCTCAAAGCTGAATTTCCGGACGTAGATTCGAAACCTCGTCCTCTCGCATATGAATCCAGTGTCTTAAGACATCGCTACCTCCATCGTTAAGATATCTTGAGACTTGGTCTTTCGATGATTCATTTCTTTCAACGTGATAGTATCACAATTTAGGTTAAGCACTGGTAGTAATAAAAATGTTACACATTTTGTACAGCACATCACAAGACGGTAGCTGATTTAAAATCTCCATATAGTCATGCGTTTGGAAATGTGGAAAATTATGAACGTGAGGCAGAAATATTAAAATCTACTCAATAACTACTTCCCCATGAAGAATTATCAACATACTTTCCTCCAAAACATAGAAACTCAATGCTTTCCTGGTGGAATGATAAATACCACTTTTAAATAATGCAATACCATTAGATGTAGACACTTGATGGAAGATTTTTGTGCAGAGTACAGGAAGGAATAGGTTCCCCTTGACGCAGCAGCTTATAGCAAGTCGCCGTAGCAACGAATGCACCCAAAAGACTGGAAAACAGCGCAGGTGATGATGAAAGTAGACTTTCGCCATCAGTTATTGTGCGTATTAGTTAACGAAGGTCTACCGCAAAAATACAACTCTATACCTAGTTATCGATTGTGAACAACATAGTTGACCTTTGGGTCAACCTGTGAGTTGTTCAGGATGTATTCGTTTGATTCCGGCTGAGCTGACCAAACATTTAATGTCGACACACTCCGTATCAATGAGCTTTTTATAACGTTTTATAACGTGTATTATTTTGATATGTTCGATTTTCGCGCATATTGGAACACCTTCTTACATGTATTTTCAGGCGCTAATGCTACGCCTGCTATCGTAGTTCAACTGCTTTTGGATTTATACTCAAATTCTTTTAAATCAAGTTACCATTGCCTGTTTAGAAGAGTTTATACAGACTTGTACTTACAAGGGGACCGTACGAACTTCCACTCACCGATTTAATTTGTATTGGCAGGCTGTGTACAGCACCACTAGGACGTCAACATATATAAATACACACATCAAAAAAGGTTATGCATCACCCCGGTTCCCAGAACTCCTGAAGACAGACCTTGACTGTGGATATTGTATTACAGACACAGTTCCTTTGACTGTTCAGAGATGTCACTAAACCCGCCCAAAGATGTAAACAACCATGCATGAGCAGCGTCTATTAGACGGACGGCGTCCGACAGCCGATCAGTTCCATTCATTACACCATGAAGGAGATACACGGCTAGTGTTTTCTGTAGTTCGACCATGCCTAGACGGTCAATACTGCGGTTCGATCGCGTCCGCATTGTCATTTTGTGCCAGGAAGGGATCTCAACAAGGGAGGTATCCAGGCGTCTCGGAGTGAACCAAGGCGATGTTGTTCGGACATGGAGGAGATACAGTGAGAAAGGATCTGTCAACGGCATGCCTAGCTCAGACCGCCCAAGGTCTACTACTGCAGTGGATGACAGCTACCTAAGGATTATGGCTAGGAGGAAATCCTTACAGCAACGCCACGATGTTGGATAATGTTTTTTGCGCAGCCACAGGATTTCGTGTTACGACTCAAACAGTGCGCAATAGGGTACATGATGCGGAACTTCACTCTCGACGTCCATGGCGAGGTCCATCTTTGCAACCACGACAGCATGCAGCACGATGCACATGGGCCCACCAACATGCCGAACGGACCGATCAGAATTGGCATCACTTTCTCTTCACCGAAGAGTGTCGCATACGCCTTCAATCAGACAATCGTCGAAGACGTGTTTGGACGCAACCCGGTCAGCCTGAATGCCTCAGACACACTGTCCAGCGAGTGCAGCAAGGTGGAGGTTCCCTGCTCTTTTGGGCTGGCATTATGTGGTGCCGCGATTGGTAATGGAAGGTGCCGTAATGGCTCTACGATACGTGAATGCCATCCTTCTACCGATAGTGCAACCATATCGGCAGAATGTTGGCGAGGCATTCGTCTTCATGGACGACACTTCGCGCCCTCATCGTGCACATCTTGTGAATGACTTCCTTCAGGATAACTACATCGCTCGACTAGAGTGGCCCGCATGTTCTCCAGATATGAACCCTATCGAAGATGCCTGGGCTGGATGAAAAGGGCTGTTTATGGACGTCGTGACCCACCAACCACTTTGAGAGATCTAAACCGAATCGCCGTTGAGGAGTGGGATGATCTGGACCAACTGTGTCTTGATGAACTTATGCCTAGTATGCCACGACGCACACAGGCCTTCTTCAATGTAGGAGGACGTGTTACTGGATATTAGAGGTACCGGTGTGTACAGCAGCCTGGACCACCACCTCTCAAGGTCTCGCTGTATGGTGTTCTACATGCAATGTGTGGTTTTCATGAGCAATAAAAAGGACGGAAATGGTGTTTATGTTGATCTCTATTTCAATTTTTTTTACAGGTTCCTGAACTCTCGGAACCGAGGTGATACAAAACATTTTTTGGTTTGCGTAGTAAGACGCTTTAGAGAAAATCGAGTTTGAACATTTTCTTAGCGTTTAGTTTCACAGGCGCGTGGTTTTCTGATCGAATCTCACTTCAGGTTTTTTTTTATTTAATTCCCGTGTAAATATAATAACAGATATGCGTGGAACGCCACGAAATTGTATGATGACCGAACACCGCTTACTTATGTAACCTAAGTTCGTTTTGCCATTGACTCACTGAAAAAACTATGGAAATGCAAAGATTCGGCTTACATTACAAGTCCTGTATAGCGAAATAATTAGTTTCTTATGTATCGATAATCAACGTGATCCTCATTCATACAGTGATTCATAGGTTAAACATTGTACTTGCCGCAAATGTAGATAAAAACATAACTAAAATGCCTACAATGATCGATTCAAAGTTTCTGTGTAACAATTTTTTTTTCCAATCTCATTGCGAAAACTTTTTCCTTCTTTTCTCAGCATAAAGATTATGAAACTAATAAATGAAACATTCAATAATGATAGTTTTCACAGTCATAACAGTTACGTGGAAGAGAAAAATGAAGTGCAGTATGGATACTCGATCCATGGACGTCGCGTTCTTTTTTTTCCCTCTGTATCTCTTCCACTTCAGGCGCACCATAGTGCTCCCCAAAACCCATCTAACCTACGAAAGAAATACCCTGAAAAGTAACTAGAACGGATTTTTGCCACCATTGCAGGTTCCACACAGGTTCCACCATATCGTGGAATCATAATAAGTATGACGGCGTCGTTGACATTTATAACAGGTATCAGTGGCGGCTAGGCAACGAGCTTCTACCCAGAGAACGATGATGTTAAGCGTCCATGGTCCTCCCTTACGGCTCGTTTGTTGTCGTAGATGGGTCACAGCGCAGATGAAGTCCTGGTCGTCAGTGAATGCGATTGGCCAGAGCCCGGAACCAACGGATGCTGCCCAAAGAACTGGGGAAACGTAAATATTCTCCAACCTGCTGGCAGACTGGCTAGTGTAGCATCTATATCCGTGTCGTTCACTGTGGATGATTAGCCACGTATCGTAGTGCCTAGGTCCTTGACCGTAGATTGAAGGGTCGAACATGGGACATGGCAAAGGGTTTGATCCTCAGGGAGTAAGACTCTGTTTAAGTTCTGTCCCACAACTAAGTGCTCCGTGGCATCCTGAAACAATGGAGCCACCTCGATAGCGTAATAGATTGTTCACTCTCTACATTTCACCATCGCAGATGGGGCAAACACTTGCAGAAGACGGACGACACCGATGGTGAGCGAAACGCCTCGCGCTGATGGCAACTATTGAATATGTGTTGCCTCTATGCCATTACGTATTAGTATGGCCGTACCACCACCACCACCACCACCACCTTCAGTAATTGGCTTGCTGTAAGAAGTGTATCCATAAACATCCATACGCAGATCAGGTTGGACCTCTTGAAGAAGCACTGTATCAATGCCTGCCAACTGGATTTTGTTCTTGGAACTAATATTGTTGATACTGACTATACGTATCCAGTACACCTGGGTCATTGGATAGCACAATGGCGAATCCCTCAGTCGTTTGGGACAGAAAGTGCCACGCCGCCCGTCTGAGCGTGCCTGTCACTATCAACACTCATATTAGTGAACGGCCGAGACAAGATGTCCATACCGCGATCCGATAGATGTGTACGTTAGGTAGTATCTCGAGTCTGAGATTATTCGACTATCTCCACCTCAGACGACCAGTCAACAAGTTGGAGGTGTGGTACGCTAGGCGACGTATCACATTCATGTTCCAAGAACAAAACCCAGTTGTTAAAGGATATGAGTCGGACTTCTTGATATAGGGCTTCTTCAAGAGGTCAAACCTGATCTGCGAATGGATGTTTATGGATACACTTCCTACAGCAAGCCAATTACCAGGCCACAGAGGGATTATTTTCATCTTCCTGCAGTGTACCACCGTTTTGCGAAGCTTTTCCTGTGGACAGTCTTGTCATCTTTCGACGTTTAGGCGACTTCTGCTTACGGGAACACGTGTCTGTGTCGTGTGGATCACGATGAACAACAGAAATCTCCCGTATCTCCGCGTCTGAACCGGAATCGACCATCCGGTGCTCGCCTTCTTCTCACGGAAGAAGCGCAGATTGGGTCGCGGCTGTAAAGCGTGTTGACAGTTTCGACGCAGGCCATGGCATTGTGGGCGTGGAAACCGGACCTTCGAGGGATGTAACTGCAACAACAAAACATCATCGTTCGTCATGTTCCTCGCTAACTCAATATAGGTTGTGATTTAGGCGTCGTGTCAGCGCGAGATATTTTGGACGATGCGTCTCTTCAGGCATTCGGAGAGATCATACCATTCCGCCCGAACTCCGAACAGGTCCACGGTTGACCGCCATAAACTAAGATCGCTCGTCAGCCAACAACGGTCACATATGACGAGCTGTATTTGCTCAGTTCAGTTCACATCTGACGCACTCCGTTCAGAGGAGGTTACTCTTGATCATGTGTCAATTTTGTACCGAATGAAATAATACGTGCCAGTAAAGCCACAATAACCGTGGCCGGAACTTCAAACGGCAGCTCACATTGCCGTCCGAGTGGTGGAAACGATATCCACCGGTGCAACACCGAATAGGCCGTTCACACGCTGCTTCATCGACAAATTTCATGTAACCGTGAGATGTACGTCGATGAGGTCCTGTGACTCGACCTGCATACTTCAAGTAGAAAATGCTCTGCTTCTTATGCCTTAGGTCATGCGAACTGGGCATGGAATGTTAATTTTATCGTGGACTTTCTGCACGATAGTGTCATGGTCGGTCGAGGTGATCTGTTGACACCACAATACTACCTCTCAAGCGAGTTAACAACGGCCCTCTCGAGGAGCGGTGCACAAAGACACGCTCACGTCAGCCTCGCAACACGGCTAAGAGCTGACTGCTCCTGAAACTAACCGTTTAACACCCTCAGTTCCGGATTTCTTGAGTACTGGCGACCATACCATACATATAAATACAGGTAAAATTTTAAAAGTCGATTTTCGCGAAAATCGTTGAAAGTGGCGTCTTCCTCTTCAAGTATGTTGAAGTCGTTGTCGTGCGCTACACATCCTGTCAACGTGAATCAAATCACTGAGGGGAAGTTCGTGCGGTCCCCTTTTTAGCAGTAGCATACGATCTCTCGAAGAGAAACGGACTACTTGACCTCGGAAACTGGTACAAGTTTTGTGGAATTCTTACTGCAATTTATCAAAAGTAGAGTCAAAAACTGAACATTATACTTCGCGTTTGTATGCATGATTTTTCAGTACAAAAGGTAGGCTTTGGAGTTGACGGACGTGATAGTGTCGCAGTTCTTGAGTCCATAGAAATTGTAATTACTTGATGTCTTGTATTTGTGAGCTGTCATAACAGAGTAGGTTAACATGGCCATCGTAAGGCACGGAGCTATTACCCACGTTGCTTTCCACATCTTCATGCATAGGAGTATGTTCGTTGCCATTTTCTATGCCCATTTTAAATCGTTGCACAGAGGTCAGAATTTATTGCCTAGGTATCATTCTACAACTTTTTGGATTCATGTCAAGTTACTAGTTAAATTTGTGGGTATAAATATTATACATGAGAAGGCATCATTTTTAATTCAGGGCATATCCAGACTTTTGTAGGTAACACTGTGTCAAAACCTAGCAGGAAACTGACGAAGTTAGTCTGTTGAAGAATCGTGAGAAAGTTCAATATTTTCTACACATACATGCAGTGCAAGAGAACTAGTTGCCAAACTGCTGGAATGACCTCTTTGGAACGGAAACTATTCCCTGTAGGAATAACATGTGTTCCATTAACAGCGACCATATAAAAGTCAACTCGCTTTGTTTGTCCTACATATCCAGTCCTAGAAAGTAATAAATCCAGTCGACCAGGTTGATTACAGGTCCATTGAGTTAGGGAAGGAGTTCGATACAGATCCATACTGTTGCGCAGTTAAGAAAATTCGACATTACAGAATATCTGTCAAGATTCGTGTAGATTGAAGATTTTGCAGCAGGAAGAACACAACATGTCGTTCAATACGGAGAGAAATCATCACATGTTCAAAAAACTCCGTCGTATCGAAAGAGATCGTTATAGGAGCATTAATCTTCACAAAATGTGTAAATGACTTGGTGGATAGCGTCGGAAAATCAATGCATACGTTCACTAAGCAACAGTGCACAACTGTACTGAACACATTCCAGAAGACACATTACAGCTATTCTCCGCAAGCTATCTTTAACTGTGTGCCGGAGGGCACTTGTTACACTACTATTGGCTGTTGACAGCCCTCTGTATCAGCTCTAATCTCTCTAATTTTACATTCATAGTCGTTTATCGTGATGTATCTAGGAGGAAGAAATATATTGGTTGACTCTTCTAGGAACGTATGTGGAATTTTCAACGTGAGGAGAACAACGCCTCACTTGTAGCATGTGACACGGGATGGGTGAGCCTCTCTGTGACACTTTATCACTTAGCAAACGAACCCGTGACGAACCATGCTTCTCCTTGCATCCTGTCTGTTATGCCTACCAATGCTCCCTGGAGAGGATTCCCGTGCAGGAGCAATACTGAAGATTCGGTCAAATGATGGTTTTGAAAGGCATCTCCTTTTCTTCAATAAATCTCTGCAGCTGTCTTTCCTACTACTAATTCCACTTTAAACAGTTCCGTAAGCATACTCTCAGATAATTAATGGTCTGCGACTCTTCCAGTGATTGTATAGCCAAAACAACGGTTTTTTCCGCTTATTTATGCGCAATAGGGTACAGCTCTTTATGTGAAGTCAGCCGACAATTCATCCACCAAGCAAGTATCCTCAGAAAGTCTTCCGACCTTTCACGAAAATTTTCTAGTATTGCAACTTCTCTACACACAATATCATTATCCATGAACAGGCTCACGCAGCTTCTAATGTTATCTACTAGTTTTTCTGAATGTATTGAGTACAGTAATGGTTCTATTTATTTATTTATTGTTCCGTGGGACCAAATTAAGGCGAAGTCTCCATGGTAATGGAACGAGTCAATACATTATAACACGATAGTAGAAACAGACAAAATGAAATATAAAAAACATATTCAGGTGACAAGACGTAAGTTTAAATAAAGAAAATCAACAATGTAACACTGGAATTTGCTTAATTTTTCAGCTCTTCCAGGAGCTCCTCGACAGAATAGAAGGAGTGAGCCATGAGGAACCCCTTCACTTTAGACTTAAAAGAGTTTTGGCTACTGCTAAGATTGTTTGAGTTCTTGTGGAAGCTTATTGAAAATGGATGCAGCAGAGTACTGCACTCCTTTCGGCACAAGAGTCAAGGAAGAGCATTCCACTTGCAGATTTGATTTCTGCCTAGTATTAACTGAGTGAAAGCTGCTAACTCTTGGGAATAGTCTAATATTGCTAACAATAAACGACATTAAAGAAAATATATAGTGTGAGGGCAATGCCAAAATTCCCAGACTATTGAATAGGGGTCAACAAGAGGTTCTCGAACTTATACCCCATATAGCTCGAACAGCCCGTTTTTGAGCCAAAAATACCCTTTTTGAATCAGAAGAATTACCCCAAAAATAACACCATACGACATAAGCGAATAAAAATATGCGAAGTAGACTACTTTTCGTGTTGAACTGTCACTTATTTCAGATACTGTTCTAATGGTAAATACAGCAGCATTTAGTTTCTGAACAAGATCCTGGACATGGGCTTTTAACAACAGCTTACTATCTATCCAAACGCCTAGGAACTTGAACTGTTCCGTCTCGCTTATAATATGCCCATTTAGTCTGATCAAAATATCTGTTCTTGTTGAATTGTGAGTTAGAAACTGTAAAAACCGAGTCTTGCTGTGATTTAGCATCAAATTATTTTCCACAAGCCACGAACTTATTTCATGAACTACATTATTTGATAGTGTTTCAATATTACACACAAGATCCTTCACTACCAAGCTGGTGCCATCAACAAACAGAAATATTTTTGAAGCACCTGTAATACTATAAGGCATATCATTTATATAAATAAGAAACAGCCGTGGCCCCAGCACCGATCCTTGGGGAACGCCCCACTTAACAGTGCCCCATTGGAACTGAGCATCACTACCACTCTCAATATTGCGGAGAATTACCTTCTGCTTTCTGTTCTTAAAGTAAGAGGCCAACCAATTGTAAGCTACTCCCCTTAATCCATAATGGTCCAACTTCTGCAGTAATATTTTGTGGTCAACACAGTCAAAAGCCTTCGCTAAATCAAAGAAAACACCTAACGTTTGCAACCTTTTATTTAATCCGTCGAAAACTTCACAGAGAAAAGATAATATAGCATTTTCAGTTGTTAAACCATTTCTAAAAGCAAACTGTACATTTGACAGCAAATTATGTGAATTTAAATGCTCCAGTAACCTTGTACATACAACCTTCTAGATAACTTTAGGAAACGCCGATGGCATAGCTATAGGTCTAAAATTGTCAACATTATCCCTGTCTCCCTTTTTATAAAGGGGCTTCACTACCGAGCATTTTAATCGGTCAGGAAACCGACCACTCCTAAAGGAAATGTTACACATATGGCTAAGTACTGGGCTAACATACATAGAACAATCTCCCTCTTGTCAGTATCATGGAGGAGCATTTCAGGTAACAGTCTCGGAACACTTTTTTCTAAGAGCGCTATATGATTCCCTGTTGGGACAAGGTTTCTATTTAGTTGACCTGCTATATTCAGAAAGCGATTATTAAATACTGTACATATATGCGACTTATCAGTAACACGGACATTCCCACTACGCACTGATTCTATATCTTCGATCTGTCTCTGCAGACCAGCCACTTCCTTTACGACTCACCATATGGTTTTAATTTTCTCCTGAGACTTAGCTATTCTATCTGCATACCACATACTTTTTGCCTTCCTAATAACATTTTTAAGCACCTTACAATACTGTTTGTAATGGGCTGCTGCATTAGATTTTGCCTGTTTCTAACGTTTTCATATAATTGCCACTTTGTTCTACAAGATATTCTTATCCCTCTAGTCAGCCACCTGGGCTGCCTGTTTGTGCTAGTACCCTGTTTTGAACGTTCTAACGGAAAGAAACTTCAAAGAGCACGAGAAAAGTCTTGAGAAAAGCATTATATTTATCACCTACTGTATCAGCGCTATAAACATCTTGCCTCTCTTGTTCCTTGATAAGGTTTACAAAGGTCTCTACAGCAGCTGGATCAGCTTTCCTAAACAGTTGATAACTATATTTAACATGTGTTGCAGCACAAAAATCTTTTAGAGTTAAAATTTGTGCATCATTATCTGAAAGTCCATTCACCTTTTTGTTAACAGAATGCCCTTCTAGTAATGAGGAATGAACAAAAATGTTGTCGATGGTTGTTCTACTGTTCCCTTGCACTCTCGTTGGAAAGAATACGGTTTACATAAGATTATATGAATTAAGGAGATCTATCAGCATCCTTTTCCTTGCACAATCACTTATGCAATTAAAGTTGAAGTCACAACATATAACAAACTTTTTTTATTTCCTATAAAGTGAACCAAGAACCTCCTCTAGCTTTAGCAAAAATGTTGTGAAATCGGAGTCTTGGGATCTATAAATAACAACAGTTAGAAGTTTAGCTCCATTAAATTTAACCACACCTGCACAACATTCAAACACCTTTTCAGTGCAGTACTTTGAAACATCAATTGACTCAAATGGGATGCCGTTTCTCACATACATGGCTATTCCCCCACACCGCAAAGAGCTCCTACAAAAGCTGCCAGCCAACCTGTATCCTGGTAAAGGAAGCCTCTGAATTATCTCCTTATTTAAGAAGTGTTCAGATATACCAATAATTTCAGAGTCAACATCTATAAGCAGTTCACTAACTTTATCTCTAATACCTTGTATATTTTGATGAAATATGTTAATTCCCTCATTACTCGGATACCTAAGCTTTGTCAAAAGTGGTTCCTTTGTTAGAGAGACTTCCCTTAAGTAGGAATACCTATGAAACTGTCTTGGAGTATTCTGGAAGTTACCTCTACGTCCGAAAATTTCTCTCCCTTACATAACACACAAAATACCTTCAGCCTATCTACTGTAGTGGAAACACTTCAGCACTGAAGTTAACGTTTTTGAATGTGTTATGTGTGCTGGAACAGTGTAAAACATGCATAAGAATTGCAAGTTTTCCATCTTACACATGCAATTCATATCAGGAGTAGTCGTGATCGTACCGATTATGGTCGTGCG
Source organism: Schistocerca gregaria (assembly GCF_023897955.1). Classification (NCBI taxonomy): domain Eukaryota; kingdom Metazoa; phylum Arthropoda; class Insecta; order Orthoptera; family Acrididae; genus Schistocerca; species Schistocerca gregaria. Next base: position 623,345,617 of record NC_064931.1, on the reverse strand, counting down.
AAACACTTGTTAGTGGGATCATCACATGTTACTTCACCCACACTGATGTACTGGTTAAAAACAGTCTTGGTTGCTATTTTAGTTTTTTATTATTTTTCAACGACGCGTTTCGCCTTATTTAGGCATCTTGAGGTTATCTACATAGAAAACAGAGAACAAATACATCTATTTAAGAATCGCGATCTGCATAAAGGCAATACTGTTGATACCAATACTGTTAAGCACTGGTGTGCTGTATGCCACATATGGATTGGAAGAATTGCCATACTGATGTGTTTAACATAATGTGCTGTAAGTGTAACAGTTTTTGTTGTGATGTAGCTGGATAATGCCTAAGGGGGTAAAATTATCTAGTAGGTAAATAATAAAATATGAAGTTTATTGCAAAATAAGAGAACAGTTTATGCAGGAAAATGACTTCTTTTGACATATGAGTACATTATTCCATGATGCTTCAACTCTGTATTAGAGTTCATCAGTCGTAGCTGCTGACGATTGGTGGCGTGCCGCTCTATCGGCAGCCCAAGACCAGATGTTTTCAGTTGGAAAGAGACTTGAAGACCGTACTGACCAGGGTAAGAGTCCAGTACCCTATGTACCGAGGTAAGTGAGGGCACAAAGGCCAGTACGCTGTCTTGAACTGTCTTGGTGGAGGACAACTTCACGGAGACCTCGAAGAGAGTGAACCACAACCAGTCCTAACACGTTATAAACGCAGTGCCTGCCGTCCAACTATGACGATAACGGATGCCATTTGGCAACGTTAGTTCTCTTCGGTGCCTTCACACACGGGTACTTCCGTCACCGTGCGGTATGCATAACCGGGACTCGTCTGAAAAGACGACGTGATGCCAAGTGTTGTCATTGGGTGCATCGCAGTCGGCATGCTTTTCTCCGTGATGGTCAAAACACCATTCATCATCGCACTGTCTGTGTGGATACTTGTCTCGCGGCATTCAGGTGCATTTCGTGACTCAAGGTACGTGACGTAGTTTTACGCTGCACACGAACAAAACGTCGTCCTCTCGGGCACAAATTGTGTAGGGCCGTTATGATCCTTCACGGCGTTGAGTACGACCCTACTGAACCCGTCGATGCCATATTCAGCTGACAAACGTGAGATTCCGACCAACGGGAGAAGTAATATCGTGGAACGATAAAACACAGTCTCAGTCGCCTAAGACCCTGCCAACATTCAAATCCGATTACTTAATGAGCTACTCCCTGCGTAATTTTTCCTTATAGGCAGAATGTAGATGGCGTTACTCCTACCTACTTCCCGCCGTTGCACTGATATACTAATTTTTTGCGTAACCAAGCTTGAACACTTCATGCCAATTTGACATTTATTGCAAGCCGCTTTTCATGGTATTAGAATTTTAATGACCTGAAACATATTTCCTAGTTCACCTGTGCGATTCTAGGACGCTATATGTAACTAGAAAATTAATAGCAACTCTTAAGCACGAAGTTGTACTCGGTTGCAGTGCTGCATGAATTCATCACATATTCAAAGGACCGACGTCTTTAATTTCATTTCATTGTAAATTGTTCCAGTCAAGGTGCCAGGAGGATCTATACTATCGTCCTTTGATAAATCAGACTGAAAGTGAGTGATTATCGGTCAGTGCTGTATCATAATTTGATAAGTTACTGAGACTTCTGTTAGTAACATTGGATAAAGAAGATACTTTACATAGAGAGGTAACTACATCTGAAATACAGGAGTTGTTTCAGTTTTGTACAGGTTTATTTGTGAATGCAGTTGCACAAAATATTGATTGTAACCATTGATTCCAGTGCACGAACTTATGTTAAAACTCTTAATATGTAAATGCATCACTAACAAAGGTATTTCATTCAAAGACTTAGTTGATGGAAAGACTTAGATGCAAATGACATTTATGACTAAGGACTACATAATTAGAAATACCTCTAAATCCGTTTCGAAACATTGGTTTTGGTCTTCTACGCGTATCCTCACCTGTAAGACAAAAATGAAGAGGTAAATGTTAAATCGTGTAGAGAAACGTAAACAGATTTCATAAAATAACAGTTCACTTTCAATGTAAATTCTTTACATATCGAAATTTTGTTCGATTAGGGCTCAGGTAGCAAAATTTAATACAAACAGTGAATAACTCATTTCGTAAGTGAAACACATAAGATTCTTTTAGGCAACTGGAAAATGACGGATGTACGTGTCGAAATAGGTGACGTTGAGATAGAGTATTTATGTAGTATTCTGACTGAGATCATAAATGGCAACGATGAAAAGCAACGTGCTGTGGACGGAGTAGAGACTGTAGCGCAATGTTGGCCATTTGATAGTGACACTCATCCTGCTGGAAGACTTGCATCCGAACACTACCACCTACCTGATGTAAATAAAAATTGATTCATCTGACCAGGTGACACGTTGTCATTGAGCCACGGGCCAACGTCGACGATCGTATGCCCAATGCAGTCGTAACTGACGATTTCGTTGGGTCGACATGGGCTCCTTTAGCGGTCTGCTGCAGAGCCCCGTGTTAAAGAGTGTGCTCTGGACGGCGTGCCCCTAAACACTTGTGCGTTCGACCACACTGCTCTCTGTCGTCAGATCTTTCACAGAACGCTGCCTATCCTGCTTTCCAGACCAGGAAAGCTGATGACCTCCACGTACTGTGATGAGGCGTGGATGCCGTGGCTCCACCGTTTGCCGTCCTTCAATCGCTTACCACAAATTCTCATAGAAATAGTATGTAAACAGCCGATTGGGTTCGTTGTTTCCGAAATACTTATTCCCAGGTGCCGAGACGTAACAACTTGCCCTTTGTCACAGTTGCTCATGTCAACGCATTTGCCTAACGTATCATCACTACCCTTATTTTTACTTCCTAAGTGGCAGGGCGAGGGTTCTAATTATCTTTTATTCTCATCCAACTTCTATGTTTTGCTTAGCGCCTCAGGTGTCCGCAATGTCACAAGTTAGAATGTAATCGCCGGCCGGTGTGGCCGGGCGGTTCTAGGCACATCAGTCTGGAACCACGCGACCGCTACGGTCGCAGGTTCGAATCCTGCCTCGGGCTGGATGTGTGTGATGTCCTTAGGTTGGTTAGGTTTAAGTAGTTTTTAAGTCTGGGGGACTGATGACCTCAGATGTTAAGTCCCATAGTGCTCAGAGCCATTTGAACCATTGGAATATAATCTCGCGGAGGATAGCGCCCATAGTGTTTTGCCGATCAGTGTAAATGACTGTAGCGGCCAACCCGAATCTGCAGCTGAGGTCGCTAATGCACCCCTGTGCGGTAACGCACGGTTCGGGCGTAAGCCGCTTCGAATCCTGGTGATGGATGAAATCTTCACTGCCAGTACATGGCCGACAAGGAGAGAAGAGATGCTGACGTAAATCTCCCGATCACCAGACTTTGCGTAAATCTCCTAGGTTAAATTATAAAGCTTTCCGCTCTTTCTCGTAAATTGAGGGTGTGTGACACTGTAGATGGAGATCCGTCCGTCGAATGGGGACGATAAGCTCTGCGGCCCTCTTCGTGCTACTACAGAGGAGTAGGTTTTATTCAGGCACTGTGCTTCACTCTCCCCCTTCTCTTATTCTCATCATACAACACAAACATAAGAACGTACTATATGTGCGTCCATTACATTAACGTCGGAGGATGGACCTACCCCCTTGCGGTACCCAGGCAACAATATCATACGACTTTACAATACTTTTTCAGTAGTGACTAAAGATGGAAAGGTCACATAAGTACACGTGACGTCAGGCAGAAAAAATGGGATATAAACTCACCTACGCCAATGGAGAATAGAGTAGTTTAGCATGCCACGTAAATGGATTGTTGTCAGACCGGGTTGTAATTACACTGGTCAATGGCCTTTGTTTCGTTACTTAATGGAGTTCCCAAATACGATAAGTTCACAACACTAACCAATAAAGCTCAGATAGGAATCTAGCATTTTGTATGGTTATAAAAGTAGTAATAAAATAGTTTTGTACATTTCCATTCAGAATATGAGATCAAACATGAATCTAATATAAATGAAATTAATTATATTTTCCAAAAAACCTAAATTATTTTTTTATTTATTGTATATCTTTCAAAATTTATTTATTCAGTATTAATTCCAAGTAGCAAACGTGACTTGAAGTTTGCTTCTTGCACTTGATCTATTTTTTGTACGTGCTTCTGTTTGGTAGAAAACAGCAAATAGTTTTTGTCTGTGTGTAGCGACTTTTAATTTCTACACTAGTTTCTGTGTTTACCAAGGCACAGAACACGAGACGCTAATCAATTATTTTTACAAACTTTTGTGAGTGACATTTGTGATAACAATTGGGTATGTCTCGTAGCCAGAGTCTCGGTTAGTTTTGAAGGTATTAATATGGATGTGAATTAATGAAACCAATGAAGACGATTTTATAAGAATCTATCGCACTACTCCTCCAGAGCGGTTTTATTATTCCATCCATATTAAACGAAGGCAGTGATGATTCTGTGGTGTAAAATAGTCTGTGCAATGATTGGCTGACAGGAGTGGATCGAATACAAGCCATGTTTATTTATCTGTTTGCAAATCTAAAGTCCTAAATTTGGTGGTTTTCATATTTGTACTTGAATACTACAAAAATACTGTGTTAATTGATGCACCACATAAAAGTCTCTCAAAAGCGTAAGATTTGTTGTGCAAAAGTGTAAAGAAATATTACGATAAAAAGTATTATCGGAATGAAGTTCGTTGGAAGTAAGGTATTTTCGTTTCACGTCGTGGCTAAAGCCTAGTTCTTTAAGCGGGAAATAAACTTCATTTTAAAATAATACGCGACAGAAAAGTCAAAATCTATAATAACTATCAATTACCAATATTAATAAGTGCCTACCGCGTTACGACATTCTTGAACGGGAACAGGAAAAATGCCACATGTCGCGCCTATGCCATTTTGCGTTCTGCCGATTACGCCTTGTTATTTATGGGTTCTCATTTATAATTTGTATTAAACTTTGTCCGCTGCCTTCTTTTAACTTACGTGCTTTACATTTTCTCTCATTTTCAGTAACTAGCTGAAGCTCTAAAACTTTAATTTTTCTCATTTTGTAAAGACGACTTTATTGTGTAACTATCTGAGAGAGCATTTCCTTTAGCAACATGAATTGTTCAAAGTTTGCAATGTCCTAAGTTTACTGTGTGCCGCATTCCTAAAGGATTCGCATTCGGGAGGACGACGGTCCAATCTCGGGTCCGGCCATCCTGATTTAGGTTTTCCGTGATTTCCCTAAATCGCTCCAGGAAAATGCCGGGATGGTTCCTTTGAAAAGGCACGGTCGACTTCCTCCCCTGTCCTTCCCAAATCCGATGAGGCCGATGACCTCATAGTTTGGTCTCTTCCCCGAAATAACCGAACCCCAACCTAGAGGATTTTGAAGTGTAAAGGAAATATATTACGAGGTCAGCTATGTCGTTTTCAGTAGTGTGGTAAAAAATGAAATGAGCGTGTGGGATTGTTGGCCGGGAGGCCCCATGCGGGTAAGTTCGGTCGCCGTATTGCAAGTCCTTTTTAGTTGACGCCACTTCGGCGACTTGCGGGTCAGTAGTGTAGTGTTCGCTAGAAATAAAAGTTGTGTTAAATAAAGTCTCTATAGTCTTCAGAGGGACAGAATCGTGTATTTATGTAAGTTTAATAAGCAAACCGCGGTATTGGCAGTATTTTAGTATGTAACTACGTAAATACATCGAACGATATTGTGAAGTCCGTTGGCAGGATAATAGGATTTACTTTTTCTATTTCATTGATCGCTGTAACTATTAATTCCATGGCCTTATTTTACTACTGGTTCCCACACCAATCATAAACCTCCATTGTTTGACTTTAATTTGTAACTTGGTATAATATTACTTAATCATATCCAACTGTCTGTCTGCACTGGCTTTTCATGGCAACCATTAAGAATATTGCAGAAGGTTCAGATTTATTTTCAATACAGGGTTGTACAATTCTGTCACCTGAGAAGTTGTAGTTTGGACCTGGTCTTTGCCGGCAGACTATACTGCATGGTTTTATCTACGCATAATATGTATTATTTCCCTTCTGCACACAATTACTTTCTCTAGTTTTCAAAACTCATTTAATGAACGGCGTATACGGTACTGACTGTTTTGGTGATGCAACTATTATATGGTTTAACACTATTTTATACCCTGAGGTGACAAAAGTCACTGGGTAGCGACATGAACATATGCATCTGGCGGAAGTATCGCGTTAACAAAATACACTCCTGGAAATGGAAAAAAGAACACATTGACACCGGTGTGTCAGACCCACCATACTTGCTCCGGACACTGCGAGAGGGCTGTACAAGCAATGATCACACGCACGGCACAGCGGACACACCAGGAACCGCGGTGTTAGCCGTCGAATGGCGCTAGCTGCGCAGCATTTGTGCACCGCCGTCAGTGTCAGCCGGTTTGCCGTGGCATACGGAGCTCCATCGCAGTCTTTAACACTGGTAGCATGCCGCGACAGCGTGGACGTGAACCGTATGTGCAGTTGACGGACTTTGAGCGAGGGCGTATAGTGGGCATGCGGGAGGCCGGGTGGACGTACCGCCGAATTGCTCAACACGTGGGGCGTGAGGTCTCCACAGTACATCGATGTTGTCGCCAGTGGTCGGCGGAAGGTGCACGTACCCGTCGACCTAGGACCGGACCGCAGCGACGCACGGATGCACGCCAAGACCGTAGGACCTACGCAGTGCCGTAGGGGACCGCACAGCCACTTCCCAGCAAATTAGGGACACTGTTGCTCCTGGGGTATCGGCGAGGACCATTCGCAACCGTCTCCATGAAGCTGGGCTACGGTCCCGCACACCGTTAGGCCGTCTTCGGCTCACGCCCCAACATCGTGCAGCCCGCCTCCAGTGGTGTCGCGACAGGCGTGAATGGAGGGACGAATGGAGACGTGTCGTCTTCAGCGATGAGAGTCGCTTCTGCCTTGGTGCCAATGATGGTCGTATGCGTGTTTGGCGCCGTGCAGGTGAGCGCCACAATCAGGACTGCATACAACCGAGGCACACAGGGCCAACACCCGGCATCATGGTGTGGGGAGCGATCTCCTACACTGGCCGTACACCTCTGGTGATCGTCGAGGGGACACTGAATAGTGCACGGTACATCCAAACTGTCATCGAACCCTTCGTTCTACCATTCCTAGACCGGCAAGGGAACTTGCTGTTCCAACAGGACAATGCACGTCCGCATGTATCCCGTGCCACCCAACGTGCTCTAGAAGGTGTAAGTCAACTACCCTGGCCAGCAAGCTCTCCGGATCTGTCCCGCATTGAGCATGTTTGGGACTGGATGAAGCGTCGTCTCACGCGGTCTGCACGTCCAGCACGAACGCTGGTCCACCTGAGGCGCCAGGTGGAAATGGCATGGCAAGCCGTTCCACAGGACTACATCCAGCATCTCTACGATCGTCTCCATGGGAGAATAGCAGCCTGCGTTGCTGCGAAAGGTGGATATACACTGTACTAGTGCCGACATTGTGCATGCTCTGTTGCCTGTGTCTATGTGCCTGTGGTTCTGTCAGTGTGATCATGTGATGTATCTGACCCCAGGAATGTGTCAATATAGTTTCCCCTTCCTGGGACAATGAATTCACGGTGTTCTTATTTCAATTTCCAGGAGTGTATAACAGGTCAGTGAACTGGAAGAGCTGTCATTTGTACTCAGGTGATTCATGAGAAAAGGTGTCAGACATGATTATGGCCGCACGAAGGAAATTAACATACTTTGAACGCGGAATGGTAGTTGTAATTAGACGCACGGGACATTCCATTAAGGTAATCGTTAGGGAATTCAATATTCCGGGAACCACAGTGCTAAGAGTGTGGCGACAATATTAAATATCAGGCATTACCTCTCACCATTAACAACGCAGTGACCGACGGCCTTCACTTAACGACCGAGAGCAGTGGCGTTAGCGTAGAGTTGTCAGTGTTACTAAACAAGCAACATGACATAAAATGATCGCAGAAATCGATGTGTGACGTAAGACGAAGGTATCCGTTAGGACAGCGAAGCAAATGGGCTATAGCAGCAGACGTCGGACGCGAGTGCCTTTGCTAACAGCACATCCTCTGCAGCGCCTCTCCTGGGCTTGTGACCATATCGGTTGGACCCTAGACGACTGGGAACCCGTGGTCTGGTCCGATGAATCCTGATTTCAGCTGTTAAGGGTTGATGGCAGGGTTCATATGTGGTGCAGACTTCACTAAATCATGGACTCAAGTTGCCCACAAGGCGCTGTGCAAGCTGCTGCTGACTCCATAATGGTGTTGGCTGTGTTTACATGGAATGAGCTGGATCACCTGTCCAACTAAACACATTATTGACTGGAAATGGTTATGTCCCGTTACTTGGAAACCATCTGTGGCCATTCGTTTGCTCCATGTTCCCAACAAAGATGGTATTTTATGGATGGCAATGCGTCATATCATCGTGCCACAATTATTCGCGATTGGTTTGAAGAGCATTCTGGACAATTCGAGCCAATGATTTGGCCACACAGATCGCCCGACATTAATCCCACGAACATTCATGGGACATAATCCAGAGGTAATATCGTGCACAAAACCGTGCACCAGAAACACTTTCGGAAATATAGGCGGCTAGTCAGGCAGAATGGCTCATTATTTCTGAATTGGACTTCCAACGTTTTTTCGAATCCATGTCATGTCGAGCTGCTGCAATATGCTGCGGAAAAGGAGGTCCGACACGATATTAGGAGTTATGGTTCAAATGGTTCTGAGCACTGTGGGACTTAACAGCTGAGATCATCACTCCCCTAGAGCTTAGAACTACTTAAACCTAATTAGCCTAAGGACATCACACACATCCCTGCCCGCGACAGGATTCGAACCTGGGAACGTAGCGGTCACGCGGTACCAGACTGAAGCGCCTAGAACCGCCCGGCCACACCAGCCGGCTATTAGGAGTTATCCTACGATAGGGCCGGCCAGAAATTCTGCCAGCGTGCGGTGCTCCTGCACATGTGCAACTTCCGGGTCACATCGTGCACGCCACAGCCGTCACCGTTCACGTAGTGCATGTTTCTACACACAGATGTCGCTTTATCCACTTTCTGGGATACTCTGTACCGGCGCGTTCTAGTACTCTTTCCACAGCTTGCAAACAAACCATGGGAAGGTATTTTGCCTATTAAACATTTAAAATATTGTCACAGTCTACTCATTGAGACGTCTACTTTTATGTTAACAGTTTAACCCAGTAAGACAAGTAATACAGTTAACAACCGTGGGTTTTTATTAAGGCAGCTTGACTGACGGCACGTAAATACGCGTAATGTTTTTGATATAGTATTTAAGAAAGAGAGCACGTAGTGATTTCCTACGAACCTTATTCATGATTTCAAATAACATTAAACAAATGCAAGGTTTCCTATAACTAATTCTCGGTGCCCTCAGTTACACCCACATAATTTCTGTTTCATTGACCTCTGAACAGAATGATAACCGCAGACCTCTCGGTGATCACCTGTTATTTCAATACCATTATTGTTATATCTTCCATCAGTTCCGTCTGAAATCTGCATAATAACCGACAGTTAGATGAATGTTTGTTTTATCAACTTCAGCTGAGCGTAGCCCTTCACACATTAAAAAAAACCGTAATTGTAAGTATACATTGGAACAATCGGTTTAATGACCAATTTTCCTGATAATAATGTAACATGGAGCAGAATGAGGCAATAATGCACAGTTAGTAAACAATTTTTAATTATGAAAGGAATAAATCCAAACACGTTTACCACTGATCATGAGAAATGTTATAGTTAATATCTGGCACAAAAGCACGGCTCATTAACAAACGCAAGCAGTTGCGAAGATTTTCATCACTTATGCTTGATCGAAACCTTGATTTATTCATTGTCATCACCGAGAAAAATCTTTCACAAACATATGTCGACCGGAACATGTACATAACTCTCGCGGCTTCTCGGTGCAGGCGTGGAAACTCTTGTTGTGAAAAAATTTCGTAGAATTCTTTTGTACTTCGCACTGCAAAGAACTTGTCCTTCAGTCTTGTGTTGCACTGTAGGTCGATCTTTAGATCATTCGGAGCATCTTCAACTGACGACGAGAACGGTCGAGCAAAGAGGCGAATGACAGGAGACAAACTCGTAACATCTGCAAATCGTGCTCGAAATTGTTCCTTAATTAATTATTGACACGTATTCTTAAAATCTATCACTTCATGGACCAGTCCAAGAGTCGGGAAATGTGCAGTGTTTTCTGTCAATAGCTGGCTCTCCCAAAGCGCAAGCTTCCTTTCAAAGGCATTTACTTTTTCCAACATGTCAGATATTAAATTATTTTCACCTTGCAGACTGACGTTCAGGCAATTCATGTGAGACTTAACGTCCACGAGAAATGCAAGGTCTAATATCCAACAAGGGTCTTCCAACATAGATTCACTTTTTCCCTTCTCATGTAAGAATGTTACTATGACCAAACGTAAATCAAAAAATAATTTCAGCATTTTACCTCGACTGAGCCAGAGTGCTTCGGTATAGTACGGTATGTCGCCGTACTCCGCTGCTAATTCCTCCAAGAACAGCCGAAACTGGCGATGCGTGAGCCCACGTGTCTCCATATAGTTTACAGTACGCACAAGAATGTGCATGACGTTTGCTAACGTTACTGATTTTGCACAAAGCGCCCATCGATGCAGAATGCAGTGAATTCCGTACAACGTCTCACCTGTCCGCCCCAGCTTTTTGCGCATCCGTGCTATGACCTTGCATTGATGGTGCTCCATCTGTGGTCACTGAGACTAACCGATTCAAGCCCATACCGACACCATCAATCGCTTGCTCGACAGCTTGGAGTAAGTCCGCACCTTTAGTAGTCCCTTTCAAAGGTACTAAGTCCAAAACGTCCTCTGTTGCACAAAGTGTGTTATCGACACCTCGTATATACATCACAACCTCCGCTGTATCTGTAATATCTGTTGCTTGATCGCCGGCCGGAGTGGCTGAGCAGCTATAGGCGCTTCAGTCTGGAACCGCGAGACCGCTACGGTCTCAGGTTCGAATCCTGCCTCGGGCATGGATGTGTGTGACGTCCTTAGGTTAGTTAGGTTTAAGTAGTTCTAAGTTCTAGGGGACTGATGACCTCAGATGTTAAGTCCCATAGTGCTCAGAGCCATTATGTTACTTCATCGAGCATTCATTAGCTGGCTGAGCACATCGCCGGCCATAGCACTGATACGTCTTATCACTGTTTGTTTCGATAGACTGATTTCTTTAAACCTGCTAACGTTCGTGGTACGCGCAAGTTCTGCAGCATCAATCAGACACTCTTTCACAAACTCCTCTTCGGAAACGGGTTTCCCAGATTTTGCAATTGTTAATGCGATTTTAAAACTTGCTCGCAGTGAAGATTTAGTGTGGTTGTCATTCTGGAAAATTGAAAACAGTACATTGTACACCGTGGAGTAAAATAAATGTAACACAAAAATCTAAGAGTTCAAGAAGTATCAGTTACTTTGACGTACTTTAAAATCGAGTTGATGTGTCTCATCCGTTTTCTTAAGGACATTTAATTTTGCTTGCCGTTCTTCACTGCTGAGTACACTACACTCGTCTTTGTGATATGTATTGTAGTGTATTGTAGTGCCTATTATTCGGCGGCACAGCAAACACTGTGAGTTTTCGCCAACGGCTAAAAAAAAGAATTGCAGTTCCCACTCGTTTTTAAACGACTGAGAACATAGATCTCCCGTCCTTTGCTTTTTCAAAGTACTTGCCATTTATCACAAGGGAACCTCCCCATCGCAACCATCTCAGATTTAGATTTAAGTTGGCACACTGGATAGGCCTTGAAAAACTGATCACAGATCGATCGAGAAAACAGGTAGAAGTTGCGTAGAACTATGAAAAAATAATCAAAATATACAAACTGAGTTGTCCGTGTGCAAGATAGGCAATATCAAGGTTGCTATCAGCTCAGGAGCGCCGTGGTCCCGCGGTAGCGTGAGCAGTTGCCGAACGAGAGGTCCTTGGATCAAGGCTTGCCTCGCGTAAAAAGTTAAATTTCTTCATTTTCGCAAAGTTCTGATCTGTCCGTTCGTTCATTGACGTCTCTGCAAACTGTAATAAGTTTAGTGTCTGTGTTTTGCGACCGCACCGGAAAGCCGTGCGATTAGTAGACGGAAGGACGTGCGTCTCTAATGGGAACCGAAAACATTTGATCGCAAGGTCATAGGTCAACCGATTCCTCCACAGGAAAACACGTCTGATATATTCTATACGACGCTGGCGACGGCATGTGCGTCACACGACAGGAATATGTTGACGACCCACCTAACTTGTACACTTGGCGAATTGGTAAAAAGATTCTTCTATCTTGCCCGATTTCGGTTTTCATGTGGATGTGATAATCACTCCCAAAAAAGTGATGAAAACATAGGAGTTTGTCACACAAACTGAAAATAAGAAATTAAACTTCTCACTCAAGGGAAGACCTGAACCAAGGACCCCTCTTTGAGCAGCTGCTAATGCTAACCACGGGACCACGGCGCCCCTGAGCTCATATCATCCTTGATGATGCAACTCATAGGGGGGTGCGATGGGGAGGTTCCCTTGTCAGTACTTCTCTGTTAAGGTTACGGTCACCAGGGGTATTTTTACCGTTTGTTAACTAGACAGTGCGCATGGGTGGTATATTCATTTTCCTTCAGATAATAACTCCACAATAAGACCAAGAAATATTCTACACCAGACTTACTTTTCCCCACTATATTCATAGTGCCCCTGCCAATTATACTTGCTTGTATCACATAAACAGCGAAGTGGAGCCGCCGCCGTTCATTTAGGACACATGTCTAATAACAGATGTCGCTGTCGATCGCTGTCGCACACGTGCGCACATGTGCAGCACTTCCGCAAGTCTGCACACTGTGCAGCGTTTGGCCGGCCCTGTCCTACGATTTTTGTCACCTCAGTGTATTTCAACACAGGAATGTCTGCTTTTCCAAATGTGTTGCCCAACCAACATGTCTTGGATGTAATTAGTTGGTAACTTATTTACACTGTCCTTTACCAGAAATAGTTGGTGAACTGTGGACTCTTGTCCAAACTGTGTGTGCGTGCAAGGAGATTCTTCAGGAACATATCCTGGCCAGATCGGAATGTATTTGACGACATTCAGAACCTCTGATTGTATCATGTAGGATTATAGTGAATTTTTAAAGAAAGAGGGTATTTGCCGTCCTTTATTCCTCATCATTCGCATGTTGTCATGTATCGAGTCTCTGCTATAAAGGAAACTGCAGTCAAGTAAGTCCTAACTGAATTATTAATTTCTACAAAGGTTTTATGTTATAGCGTCAACATGAATGAGCCTCGTGAAATGCTACGTATTTGTGGATGATTTTTCATTTTACCGTAGCTTAAATGTCACCATATACCAACTGCTACTAACAATTTACGCGCTGAAACAACGTGTGGACGCAAAACAGTTTTAAATCTCCTGCTGATAACTTGATGTTTATCCTCCTCAGCTGTTCAGGTCAAGTTTTTAATCTTCCAGTTATAAAAAGAGGGATATCAATTCAGATTTTAATGATTCTGAGATACTTTTGGTTCTCACATTTGGTCATAAACTGAGGAGCTGTAAGCCCAATTTCTCAATGGAGTCAGAGATTTAAAATGCAATAGTCGCTATACATAAGAAACAAACACTATTCTCGAGATGCATTGTGAATTGGGCCATCTGTGGTTCTGCGTATTCATACTGACAACTTATTTTCTGTCTCCTTTATCTTGCGTTGTATAGATGTACACTGCGACGTCACTATTGCTATTTACAGTTAAATAATCCCATTGGTGCCATATGAGATCGCGAAAAAATGGAAGACGATTGTTTCTTTGTGTGCAGAGTATTTTATACATCCGTTAGCGTAAATTAATCACGCAAGTACCTTAATGAAGGTACATCTGGAAAGGTTACTTGTAAGTTCATCTATGAAGTAGAATAATGAAGGTGTTTTCTCTTAATGCAGATTAGGTAATAGAATAAAGAACAAATCGATTCACCCCGAAGTTACCTATCAGTAGCTGGTTAGGTTCTGATATTATAAGTTCTTTGGTAATGTAATATGTTTCCCCGAATATTTATTTTATTAAAAGGTGTTGGATTAATTCTTAAGCGGACAGAGAGCTTGGTTAAGCCAGCACTTTCATTGCTATCTTGCAAACCTAATATTTTCCTGGAAAAGTTTGCTGAACACGTCGGAGAGTGCCGTATATATTTCTCTTTAAAATAACTGCTTTATCTTCGGCTAATTACTAACGAAGTGTTGTCGTAGATGACTAATATCGTAGGATTCTCTGATAAAAGAGTTTTCTTGTTTTATCAAAGCTCAAAAACGGTTAGGTTTTTAAATCACAATCACAACTATTCTCTGAATTTGACGAGCACTGTAAGAACATGCCTTACTGCACAGCACATGTACCTGACCTACACCTTGCCACTGCTCGTCACTGAGTAGTTATTTTAACTGTTTTTCTCATCAAAAATTGGAACTATAGAATTTTACCGGGGAAAAGAAATATTGGTTGCAAATTTATCAATCGTATACTTCAAGCTGATTATCAGGCCACACAGTGGTATTCCATGTATTACTGTCAGGGGTGCGGTGAAATACTTTGTCACTTAACCAATTCGTTCAGCTTTGTGATGGGAAATTTGGAAAATATTTCTGCTGATATGTGTAATCTATTATGTGTAGTCCAGTTTGCTTCTGTAGACGATGACGAGGTGTTTTAGCTCTGTGTATCACAAAAGATTTAGAGTAACACAGTTTCAAAACCTGGAAACAGGTAGATAACGACGCACAGGACACAGTGAGACAAGCGCTCGCCGAAGAAGACACTGCTGTATTTACTTACGATTTTAGTTTTGGATTTAGTGTTGTACTGATGTAAAATCAATACAGGAACATACAAAACTATACTTTCATGTCATAATTTTTTGCGGTTGTGACCTTTCAACTTTTCCTTTCCAGTAACAACATGACTTTTCAAAACTAATGTCTGGTGTCAAACACAATTAAAAGCACTTATTATGGCTTCATGTGTTAGTCAGCGCTATATATCATCGTCGAGAAACAAATCAGCAGCCCCAAGATTTGTTTTGAATCTAGGAATGAGATTTTAAATACTGCTTATAACCTATAAAGCACCACTTTTGTTTCACTAATGTTGTCATACCGCTGTGAACCTGGAGTTGCTAAGAGCTGTTAACACATTATCTCGTAAGAATTTTCCAGCCTTTTGCAATGTTCCAAAGTTTGTAAAACTGGAATGAGAATTCACATCGATTAGATTTTTCCATTCATTTACGTGACACGCACTTTGAGAACTATTATTCGCTGTAGATTATTCATGGAAATGTGGAAAATAAAATTGAGGGTGGACGAATCTAAGTTTGAACGGTTTCCTCCCGATCCGATTGTGAATCGGCTGGTCTCATTGAATCGCTCAGCTTTAATTCATTACTTGCTCGTTAAGTAACTATTTCTCCAGTAAAGGTCATACACACCATAAACAGTAGTAGTTAGTGGCGTCCGTCTCCCAGTGGAGGATCTATGGAAGGCAGACAATTGTTTGAGGAGAGGCCGTATTTTTACTGGTAAATCCGGATCGATCGTGAGGCGGCACAGAGGCGTCTAGACGGTGAGTTTCCAATAGAATCGGCTAAGCCGGTGATTCGTATGCAGGCGCCGCGAAACCCGACCAGCCCTGCAGCTGTTGGGTGGCCTTCCTAATGTTTAGCGGGAATCATCGTCCTAACGAAAACATCTCACCAACGCTAAGACGTACAGTTCTGCTTATCGCATCCACATCTGTACTCCACTACGGAGCTAAGGGGAAATCACTAAGGCCATGTACACATTTAGTAATAGTCGGAAATTCCGTCTCGGTTTTGTGATAAGATGCTCTCGTAGTACATTCAGCTGCTATATTGTGTACTGTAAAAACCAAACTCAAAGCGCGAATCTTAGATCTCTTGCTTAAATAGGAAATTAACAGTCATTACCAAAGTGGAAATCCTGCACGAGGTGTAATGTAGATTCGCCTCGCCAGTGTTTGGTTTTGTGTACGCCTGGTATTTACGTTAAAAACGTGTACCATCGTGCGTGAACTACACCAGCAACACTATGGAAAACAACATGGGTTTTGAAGTGGTTTATTTTCTGCACTACTGGCCTTGAACTGAAAAGGTACAGAAAAATTCTTATTGAACTGCACTTGCGATGATGTGTTTACGTTATTTGATCCAAGGGAATGCCACACTTATCTCCTTTTTTTGCTTAGTATTTCCCTGTGCACAATTAATAGCAACTTCAGAGATGTTAAAATTCCCCTTCCCCTCACCCCCTCCACAACCAAACTGACCCGTCCCTTTCTTTTAAATTGATGGCGACCCCACATTCATTCAGTCTGGTGTAGAATATTTCTTGGTCTTATTGTGGAGTTATTTTTACCGTTTGTTAACTAGACAGTGCACATGGGTGGTATATTCATTTTCCTTCAGATGGAAGGTTACACAGACGCGGAAAACGAAACAATATGAATATATTTTTGTATATATATAAAGATCTTCATATGTATATGTATAATTAAGGCTCACCGGCCATTTGACCATCTTCTTTTGTGCGAATGCTCAAACAGTGCCCGAACTCTTACGAGAATCGGCAAAAAGCCGCGAGTAATGAGTATAATTGGCAGGGGCACTATGAATATTGTGGGGAAAAGTAAGTTGGGAATGTGGGTCTCACAGAAGGTGTGCCACAGATAAATCCCTGCAATCGCACTGTCCTCTGTGTTCTCGGTTCCCGGCACGGTAGCACAGCGTGTTCGGTCAGACGTTTAGCTGCCCTCTGTAATAAAAAAAAATGAGTGACCCGATCAACGATGAGCTTTAACAGGTGTTATGTGACGTCCGCCCTGAACATATCCAACGAACAATTATGAACAAAATGAAAACATTGATCCGTAGAGATTGTGTTTACGTAACGCCGGCGTTGAAGTTCTCACATGCTGGCCAAAAAGTTTTTTTCGGAATGTCATGTGTTTGCTGATAGCTGTAGGCAAAGTGAAACATTAGCCTTTTAGTTGGCAATATTTTTTGTTGTTGCCCGTTTCTGTAGTAGCCTGTTCGTGTAATATGGATTAAGTAAATATAATGAGGAAATGCTTGTGATTCAGGGTTGAATTTTGTATTCTCGTCTGACAGCCCTTAACAAGCTTGCCTCTGACATTAACCAAGAAACAGAAAATATTAATAAATTTAAATGAAAACTAGGGAAAAAAAGCCGGCACGGTAACTCAGCGTGTTTGGTCAGAGGGTTAGCTGCCCTCTGTAATAAAAAAGTGAGTTAATCGATCACAATGAACTTAAACGACGTCTGTCCCGATCAGATGCAACGAACGAAAGCGAACAAAATGAGATTAAAGAAAGGTTTATAGAGCGTCTGCCATGTAAGCAGGAGATCCCGAATTCGAGCCCCGGTCGTGGAATACATTTTCAACTGTCCCCGTTGACTTATATCAATGCCTGTATGCAGCTAGGGGTATTCATTTCATTGTTATACATTTTGATAGTTCCATACTAAACTCGCTTGTTTCAAATTTGTATCTTTCTTTTCGCTTAGATACATGTGTGCCTCTTCATAAGACATATCATTTATGTATTGCCTATCAAACTCTTATATCTCGGTTGTTTCTGTGTTAGTGTACTCTTCATTATTCTTTTTTTTCCTTTTCTTATTAGTTTGAGGTGTTTTGTTACTTGTCAGTATTATACTATCTCTATCTCTTCCGACTTCGTACACAGGGTTTAAGAAGGTGAAGCGGGCAAATAAATGAGCTCAAGGTTCAGCAGCAACGAAGACTCCCCCTATTCGTCTCCTGGCGTAAAGGAAAACGACATAGAAATGACTCATAAAACACAAATAATGTATTGATTCAATTACTGATTGACAAACTGCAGGACAATAGCATAACTGGACATTTCAATAGACCACAGTGTGCATTTCCGCACGCTCTTGTTAACAGTACTAGTTGCACTTTTGAAGATCATTTTCACGGTATTATTGAACTTAGATACGATCGCGAAACGAGTAAAGAGTTAGAATTACTATGCACACTTTTTCATTATTTGTGTCCTGAAGGCGTAATAGTAGGCAATGAAGTGGGCCGCGGCAGCCAATCCATCCATCGCAGTATATTTAATGGCAATATCATCTCACGGCTACAATGCGCATTTTCTCCGTCATGCTCGAACAAAGAAACAATCTTTTACTCCAAAGGAATCTTTCTTATAGTAGTAACGAGAGCTTGTTTTTAATAAAGCCTACATACTCGACGTCTTCCGTGGTCCAAATAATTGAGTATTTATGATATTGTATCTCGAATTGTCAGAGAGATAATGTTGCAAGTGTGTCTCAATAACGACATGCACGTTTCGTTTTCAATGGAACACTAAGGGGAATTAGATATGTTGTTGACGGCGCAATGGAAATTGAAAATGAAGGTTATGGTTTAAGATCCCGCTGACAACGTGGTCGTTAGGAACGGAGCAGAAATGAAGAATGGACAAAGATGTGGAAGAAAGCTGGCTGTATCCTTCTTCAAAGTATACATGGCAGCCTTCCCTTCAATCCATTTCTGAAAGCCTCGGATAATCCTTAATCCTGATGATCAAACAGGGATTTCAGCATCGTTCCTTTCGTACACAGTAAATGTACATTAATGTTTACGAAAATTATAACTCCAGGAACGAAATATGTGACTGAACAGATCTCTGTATATCACATAGAAGCCAATATGTTTTCTGGGCAATCACTGTTAAGTGGTTTCTATGGGATTCTATAAAGCTTCGAGGAGGAGGAGAAGGACAAGGAGGAGATTAACGTTTAACGTACTGTCGAGACGGAGCACAAGCTCGGATTAGGGGAGGATGGAAGTGCCCCTTGAAAGGAACGATTGCGGCAATTACCTTAAGCGATTTAGGGAAATCACGGAAAACTTAAACCTGGATGGAAGGACGCGAGTTTGAGCCGTCATCCTCCAGAATAAGAGTCCAGTGCGCTCGGTCATAAGACTTCGACAGTTTCTGTAGGATCCTGATGTGCGAGTGGTCGACAAACATGTTACCGGTATGTTTGATGGTTGCTATATCAGGACAGGGAAGTAATGGTATCCATCGTTCTTCGAGGGCGTCTTGCTAATTCCTTACCACAATAACTCGTTTCCGTCGCGTTTTAAGTCAACCACACACTAATATTGTTCACATCGACGTCTACGAGGCGTGGAGGAACGTTGTCACCTGAACGTGAGAGAAGAGTGTCCATGACCACTACCCGAATTAAGTTGTCCAATCTCTTGGCGTATCATCATGAACTGTCCAAGACGTCTACAAGTAACTGTGTACCATTAGCAAGCTGTTAGTATGACGTAAGAACAATGATCAAAAAATATTCTGACAGACATGTAACGGAGAGAGAGCGACGCACTGTCAACGACAATTGGGTCCAAACCCGACAGAAATTGTTGCTGTCAGTGAATGCAAGCCACCTCAAGCATCTTCCGGGCGTATATTGATTATGGAAATACATGTAGTGTAAAATCGGATTCGGGTTATTGCAAAATGCCATTCTTCACAGCGACGTATAAAGCTGCATGTCTTCAGCGGGCTTTACAACACAGAATCGGGAGAGTTGATGAGTGAAAGACGCTGAGTGCACCGACAGCTCAGTTGAGTGTATACCCGGCAGTGTGTGAAGGGGGTAATTAAAGCCGAAGATGGCTCTGTGATGTTTTGGGGGTGTTTTTCGTACCATGAGCTTAGCCCACTCATTCAGACTACCATGTATATTAACGAGGACGTTTATTTTAAGATTATTGGTGACAAAGTGTTGCTCTTCTTTCAAGACAGCAGCCATACCCACAGGGCCGCACGCATACGTTCCCCCATTGATTAACACTGAGGCGCCCTATCACACTCATCGCTTCCCCCCCCCCCCCCCCCACCACCGAAATTATCCAGTATTAATCCCATAGAAAATTTGGTTCCAAGTAGAAGAGAGGAGCAAACGTAACAGTCAACATCCCTACCATCTGGAAAGCTATGGGATCTCATCATGAATGAGGGCTTCAACTGGTTATAGAATACTTGAAGAAAATTTTGAACTCTATACTTCGCAGAATCACTGCTATTATCGATGGCAGAGGTGGTGTTATACAATATTAGCATGATATCTCCTGGGGTTAACTGCTTTTTGTCTCTTGTGCCTCTATCAGGACAACTCAGTTCAGCCAAAGAGAATTTTTTAAATATAGCGACGTAAGGTAATAGAAATACTAAAGGCTCTCTTGTGCCTCTATCTGGCCAACTCAGTACAGCCGGAGAGAATGTTTCAAACATAGCAATGTACACCAAACTAAAGTCTCACGCAGATTCTAAATTCTTTCTTTAACATCTAAGCAAACCCATTCGCTAATGGGGTTAATTGTTGACAACATAAAATTCTTTAAAAGTAGCAACAGTATCTATTCAATGGACTAAATTCAGAAGTGATGAAAAAGTAAATTAGGACATAACCTCCCAGCTACGACGAGATAATTATTGACTAAACGAGGGTTCAGATTCGTAAAGGACAGAAGGGAAATCTGTCGCTCCCTTTTCAAATGAAATTTTTTCACATTTTCCCTAAGAAATTTAGATCATAAACGAAAAACATAAATCTTAATTGTCGGTCAGGGATTTGCTCCGCCGTCCTGAACGAATCAACGTCTAGTGTCCTGGTCATTGCGTCACCTTGCTGCATTCATAAGACAGAGACTCGGTCTCTATATTACGAACATTCGTTTCAATACTTTCAACCTTTCACACTTATGAGAAAAAACTTATTACGACTCTCCACAGAAAAACTGCCCACTGGCGACGTTGAGAGCACGTGACGCGGTAAGGAAAATATACACTGAAGAGCCAAAAAAATTGGTACACCTGCCTATAATATCGTATAGGGCCCCTCGAGCACGCAGAAATACTGCAACACGACATGGCACGGACTCGACTAATATCTCAAGTAGTGTTGGAGGGAACTGACAACATGAATCCTCTAGAGCTGCCCATAAATCCGTAAGAGTACGAAGGGATGAAGATTACTTCTTAACAGCACGTTGCAAGGCATCCCAGATATGCTCAATAATGTTCATGTCCGGAGGGAGGGGGGCTGTGGCCAGTACAAGTGTTTAAACTCGTTCATGAAGCCACGTTGTAGCAATTCTGGATGCACTGTCCTGCTAGAATTGCCCAAGCACGTCGTAATGCACGATGGGCACGAGATGGATACAGTTGATGAGACAGGATGCTTACGTACGTGTGACCTGTTAGAGTTGTATCTAGACGTATCAGGGGTCCCATATCACTCAAACTGCACACGCCACACACCATTACACAGCCTCCACCAGCTTGAACAGTCCCCTACTGACATGCAGGGTCCATGGATTCATGAGGTTGTCTCCATGCATATACACGTCCATCCGCTCAATACAATTTGAAACGAGACGTCCGACTACACAACATGTTTCCAGTCACCAACAGTCCAATGTCAGTGCTGACGGACCCAGGTGAAGCGTAAAGCTTTGTGTCATGCTGTCATCATGTTCACGAGTAGGTCTTCGGCTGCGAAAGCCCATATCGATGATATTTCGTTGAGTGGTTCGCACGTTGACACTTGTTGATGACCCAGCACTGAAATCTGTAGCAATTTGCGGAAAGGTTGTACTTTAGTCACATTGAATGATTCTCTTCAGTCGTCGTTGTTGCAATCCTTGCAGGATCTTTTTCCGGCCGCAGCGATGTCAGAGATTTCATGTTTTACCAGATTCTTGAGATTCACGTTACACTCGTGAAATGGTCGTATGGAAAAATCCCTACTTCTTCGCTAGCTTGGAGATGCTCTGTCCCATCGCTCGTGCGCTGGCTACAACAACACGTTCAAACTCACTTAAATCTTGATAACCCTCCACTGTAGCAGCAGCAACAGCTCTAACAACTGCGCCAGACATTTGTTGTCTCATATAGGCACTGCCGACCGCAGCGCCATATTCTGCCTGTTCACATCTCTCTGTATTTCAGTACGCATGTCTATACCTGCTTGTTTGGCGCTTCATTATATAAGTGGAGCAGAAATGACTGGCAAATCATCTTAGTGACTACAAAGGCGCCAAATTGTTAAATCCTCTAAAATAATCGAGTCCGTGGAATAATGGAACAATGCCTGTGAACGAACCTCTGAGAAATGACAAGACTATTCGGCTGATCACATGTTACTATCGTGAGCATGTATGGAAAACGGTTAAAGGATGATGAAACCACGCATATGCGACAATCTGTTAGAGGACAACGTCTCATCACGGAACGTGGACGTGTGAGGCTAATCCATTCTTTAAATCAGGATTGGAGGCGATCTATTGCAGATCTAAAGACTAAGTACGATGCTGGTGGCGGCACAAGCGTTTTGGAGCACACCGTCCGAGCGCACATTTCTGAACACGGGACTGTGCAGCTGACGACACCTACGTGTTCCATGTGGATTCTACAGTATCGTCAGTTACGATTCCAGTGTGATGATCGACATTGTACCGTGCATCAAGGTAGATCTGTGTGCTGGTCAGATGAATCACTTTTACTGTTACACCAGGTCGATGGTCGTGTCCCAGTACGCCATGACCCAGGTGTTCGGCTGCTCGAAATATGCAGCGCACTACGAACTCGGGCTGGCAGGAGTATTATTACGTTATGAAGGACATTCATTTGGACTTCTGTGGGACCTGTGGTAGTAATCAAAGGCACCGTGACGGTTGTGGCCTACGTGGAAATTACTACGGAACACTACTTCCCTTCATGCTTGTTCTCTTCCCAAATGCCGACGGCGTCTTCCAGCAGATTAACGGTCCGATTCACCAGACCGGAATCGTGTTACAGTCATTTGATAAACATCATAGTAAACTTTCTTTGATTTCTTGGCCACAAAATTAGCCTGATGTGGCCCCGATGGTAACATATGGAATGCTATCGGGAGCCACCTCCACGGTCACTACCCATCGGTCGGAATTTCGTGACCTCTCTGGCGCCAAGTACCTCCAGAACCCCATCAAGGACTTGTCGAATCTACATCATGAATATTCGCTGCTATATTGCCTCTCAAAGGTTTCAAAAGTTAACAGCACGCTATTAAGAAAATTACTATAATATTTTGGCTCCTCTGCGTATATAAAGAACTATCCGCATGTTCAGAAAGCAGCCTTACGTATAGTTAAGGATCTGTTGTACTATTCTTTTAGAACTAAATTTAATAAACTGGTAGTGCCATACCGTAAGTTTATAAATCCAAGCTGAAAAACTTTCTCTCGGAAAAATCCGAGGACGAATCCTTTAAGTGCATCAAATGACGCCATGGGGATGCAGTTAACTGAAATGAATGGACAGGACACTATATTTCTCATATATGTATAATTTTATTTCCTTCGTTGCGTTATAACAGTTTTAAGTTGTTATAATGCAATGGTAAAAAAGGAAGCTGATTACGTAAAGAAAATAAAAAGCTGATCCCTTGGCCCAGTCATTTTGATTTTGTTTCTCCACGGTTTTCTCAATTCACTGCTTGTGAATGCCGGTAGATTTTCTATCGATATACAGTTTTTGATATCTTCCTTTATCACTGCCTATTGCTTAGAGTTCTTGACTGAAATAAATTCTAACACTACTTATTATTATTATTTGGAAATTTGTGGTAGGTTCTTATGGGACCAAACTGCTGAGGTCATCGGTCCTTAAGCTTACGCACTACTTAATCTAACTTAAACTAACTTACGCTAAGGACAACACACACACACCCATTCGCGTGGGAGGGCTCGAACCTCCGACGGTGGAACCGAGCGGACCGTGACAAGACGCCCTACACCACTCGGCTGCGCCACGCTGCTGCTATTATTATTATTATTATTATTATTATTATGCTATTGATTACAGTGGTAATTTAATTTAGGGCTTTCATAGTTCTATGATTTCTTAATTTTTTTTTCCTCGTTTGGTAAGTTCTATGTAAGTCATTACGTGATCTAAATTTTATTGTATCAGTGACACAAATGTCTAACTGAATAGGGGCGTGTATAATACCAGCCATCAGAAGACTGCATACGGGCAGCAAGATAATGGAAAGTAGAGAGGCTGTGTTTATCCTAATATCGAAGTTAATTTATTCCGACTGGTTTGCTTTGTCTGTTCATCATTCTCTTGTAGAATCTGTGTTCAAGTTCTTATAACTACTTACGCAAATTTTTTGCTTGCTTGCAGGTAGTAGCACTTTGTCTTTACGCAAAAGATTTACCGGCACTCAGAAGTGCATATACTGCAACACCGGGATCATCACAATTAAAAAAGGGCTACCAATAACGCAAAGAGAAAATAAAATACAATACATTATCATTTTTTACTAAGCAGATTTTACAAATGAGAAGCACTTACACTCCTTTACAGCTTCCCATAAAACAGTTAACGTCATGTGAAACAGGGGACTGATGACAGCAGATGTTAAGTCTCATAGTGCTTAGAGCCATTTGAATCATTTGATCATGCGAACTGAGTTCTAGCTTTGTGCTTTGTTACACATACAGTGTGTCCCAGAAGGAACGGTAAATATTCAGGGAAATGACAGGAACTAACACTCGAAGCAAAAAGAGTCAAGTGAACATGGTCTCCGAAATGCGTACCTAAAGAGCCCTGAACACTACTTAACCTTAGACGCTGTTAAAAAAAATTGTCTCCCACTGCAAGCTCTTTTATTTCCGTATTTTGAGAGGTGGTACTATGGAGCAAAAAAAAAAAAATCCAGTAAACATGATCTCTAAGATTTATATCTTAAGAGCAACTACCACTTGTTCATCTTCTATAGCGTGAAACACATCTCTTCTACTGAACAAGTGTTCATAACTCTTACTATATTTTTGGCTTCGAATAATCACTCCTGCCATATCCTTGAATATTGATCATTCCTCCAAAGACGCCGTATATTTTACCTGTTGTGGTTACTCCGCCTCTTTAGATGAGGTCACTAAAGCACGCCTCTGTGGTTTCACTCGACTCGGAGGTAAGCCGGTTCGAGTCTTGTTGGCAGATGAAATTTTCAGTCAGTATTCGGCCGGCAAGGGGAGGAGAAGTGGCGGCGTAAAGTTTCTGGCCACTGGTCTTTACGTCAATGTCCTGGATTAAATTCGATACGTTACCTCAGGGCCTCATGAAGTGAAGGCATTTGACACTGTTGATGGTGATCCGTCCGTCAGATGGAACGTCAAGCTCGGCGGCCTCCTTGGTGTTATTGGAGGGCAGAATGGCATGTGACGGCACTTGATTTCATTCTCTCCCTTCTCTCATTATCATTACCATAAAACACAACACCACACTATTCTCGCATTCATTACAGTCACACAGAGCCCTTACATATATGCCAGCAAGGATGTCATCCTACGAGGTTGGAGCAACCCCTGTCCAACTAAGACCGCTGAACGTATCCCTCGGAGTCTCCCAAGCATCACTGCCACTCGACTTAGTCGCTACTGGTTAAAACTGTTCCACTTTGTATACATATACTGATACACAAACGGTGCCTGTCACGGAAGGCGGAAAACAAATGCAGTTTATCTAAAGCAAGTAAAAAGTTCGTACCACATAATTGCACGACATTCCAAAGAAATTGTATGACTACAGTTCAACTATTTTAAATACTGTTTGTGGCAGGAAATCAGTTAAATGTTTAAATGGACATTTCTCATTAACTGACTGTTAGAACTGCTGACTTTGCAAGGAATGATTAACTATTGCTTGATGGGCAGCCATGGTATGTCTCATCATATATGTATAGCTCAATCCTCTTCACAAGAGGGATCATATTTAGTGGGCCCGCCGGGTCTAGCAAACAACATAAAACATCAGAACATCGCTACACTCTTTGAATTACAATGTTACGTTATATAAATCATGTTTGTGAAGATTTTATTTCCCTATGCCCTATGCCTTTCGAGAGTTTTGTTTAGAATATGTCGTTTAGTTCTTGTGTGTTCAAAAAATTCAAATGCTGTGAAATCTTATGGGACGTAACTGCTAAGGTCATCAGTCCCTAAGCTTAGAGACTACTTAACCTAAATTATCCTAAGGACAAATACACACACCCATGCCCGAGGGAGGACTCGAACCTCCGCCGGGACCGGCCGCACAGTCCATGACTGCAGCGCCGCAGACCGCTCGGCTAATCCTGCGCGGCAGTTCTTGTGTGTGGTGGCTTGGATAGTGTCGTTTTCTTGACTATATGAGACTAGTGGTGACGGCAGCTATGTTGAACATAATGAAACTGTCGTTCTGCTGTGACAAGTGATATCACATTTGGCATAGTTGTTTTTGGAGATAGCGGTGATAGAATATCTGTAGAGAAGCCCCCGATCTATGTTAGTTAGGAAGAAGACGATTTGGTTGTCGAACCGACTACGTGTCGCTTTTTGCCTTTTTTAAATGGAGAGTATGGTGGCAGATTGATCTGTTGCGTAGTTCTTGCTATACTTTAGGTTGGATGGTTATAGTCTGCTTCTACGTTGGTGAAGCCAACGAATGTTCACGATAACACTTTTATATACATAGATTGGGCAACCTGTTTTTGCATTTACGTTGCCGACCGAAATATCTAACTCTCGACTGTATTATGGAATTTTCCGGTGTTTAGTATATAACATCCGCGACCAAAATACGAGGGCGTGCTGAAAAGTAATTCCTCCTAATTTTTTACGCGAAAACTCTTGAAGCTTTTAGAAACAAACGTTATTAACATTCTGCATCTATATTCTTCAAGTCTACATATTTATTTATCAACATAGCTATTCTAACGACGAACACATTACTGCCAACGAGAGACCAATCTGTTGATACCGTCACTGTTGAATGTTTCATTTTTTTGATGAAACCAAACGTCACCTCTTCTTGCACCGCTTCAACACCATCAAAAGTGAAGTCCTCGATTCATTTTAAAATCTTTTAGAGTTTTCGTATAAAAATTCGGACACATTATTTTTCAACATGCACACTCACCTTCTTCAGTATGAGGGTCGTTCACTTATCAGTTTTGGTGTAGGTCATGTTTGTGTGTGATGTCATCCACTGGTCATTTCTCGAGGCTAGTATCTCCACCATATTGATGATGACAGCAATATGTCGCTGCTGATTGAACGGTCTACTAAATCCGGCACATAAAACTATGTACTGTTCATGAAATGCAAGACCGCCCTATATATGATTAGCTCCACCTTATCTTTGGCAGTGAAAATTGATATATTTTGAAACAACGATATGGGAACTGAGTCCGCCTTGATGCAAAACACCTTGTTATTTTTTTGCTTATTTATTCCCCAAACTAGTTTCGGCGACAAATATCACCATCAGCAGTGGGTTCTTTGAATCTAAAACATGCAGAAAATAGCATAGTTGTACAAACATACTAACGCATTATTACATGTTTACTGTTCGTTTTTTGAAATATAGTTTTCTGTGAATACTTTCATACATCTTATTTATTGCTACATGCCGTACAGCGAACGTGAGTAGAAGAATAACTAAGTAACAGTACAGTACACACCACAACTCTGTTCCACAACACTACCGAAACCCCAAGCGCTGACATACGTAAGTTCAACTTTTCGTATTTGTTAACTAACAGCCGCTCAGACAGTTGCAAATGACATGATGTACGCTGATAAAAAACAGCAACAGAAAAAGCATAGAAAATATACCGCATACTGTTGCAATAAAAACATGCCATTATGTACAATAAATAAGGTAGTATGAAAGTATCCATAGAAAACTATTTTTCAAAAAATGAACAATAAAAATCTAATAATGTGTTACTGAGTTTGTATAACTATGCAATTTTCTGCATGTTTTAGACTTAAAGAACCCACAGATGATGGTGATATTTGCCGCCGAAATTAGTTTGGGGAATAAATAAGCAAAGAAATAACAACATCTTTTGCCTCGAGGCGGACTCAGAATTCCCATATTGGTGTTTTTCTATGCAAACACGGACAAAATGGAAGAGTTCCAAGGTAAAGTTACGTATGTTTTGATTTGTTGAGAAACTGCTGCTCTACAAAATGTCTGCTGATGAGACAGAGTCTGTGCGTCGTGGTTACATGAAGGAGTATAAATTAGTGAAACATTATTTTGTTTGATTTTCATGCTCTAGGTTTGAAAAAATTCTCTTTCTAGACCTGTATATCATAGTTTTATTTTTGTCGTGATTTCTACTCCATTCTTTATTTTTCTTCGAATTAAGCGAATATTTTTCCAATTATCTTTATTTTCGTGGCTTTCTCTTGATATACGAGATATAGTACATGCAATTAAACTTTTTCTGATGTTCAGTTGCGCTGCAGCTATAAGTCATCAGAGATAACGAGGTGGAGCCTTGAAAACAGGACAGGCTTCACTTATAGAGAAAGAGAGAAACAGAGAGAGAGACCCTTATAAGGAAAGCGAAACCTTTTGCAGTTGGGTATACCACTTATCGTGGATCAGCATGGCAAATATAACAACAAATAAATACAAAAAATTAATACAAAAATTTTAAATGCTTGATGTTCCGCAACTTCTCATTATTTATTAAAGATTTTGGCAAATGAACATTTCTAGTGCAGCTCATGGTGACCAATAAATGACCTTTAATAAAATGAATATCCCGCTGAAGTGGGTAATTACTTGTCGGTACTCAAATCGTTCGCCGACGCTTAAGCATTCTTGTAAGGCATCTGTTCTCGCTTAAGACATTCTTGGGATACATAAAATCCCTTATAAACTTTTCAGGAATACCTATTTGCGCATTTACTGGAATGCTGTGTAACAAAGTTTGAAATCTGCTGCTACATTAGTGTTTCGTTTTCCGTGCAACGATACTGGAGAATTCACAACAGATGAAGGTCCATTTTACACGTCGAACTGTAGCATTAGACAGTAAACAGTGAATACAATCTACCTGTGAAGTTCTTCATTTACAAATTGGAAAATTATTTTATTCATGGCTGTCATTTTCAGCAACTGTAGCATATATTTCAGAATGAAATTCAGTCGTCAGTTGCAAATATATTTTCATTTTGCTTTGCCGGTTTCGACAAATTAGTTTATCATCTTCAGAAACCTACAAAATTAGTGGTCTTATAAATCTTCAGACCTAGGCTACACACATATGTTATGTATAAGAACTATGTTACAGACACTTGCTTAGTATTGCTTTAGCAGATGTCAATATATTCTTCATAGAAGCATAATGCCATGATATGTACAAAAATGTACATAATGTATGTTTTTTTCAGGATAAAATTCACTTATCAGTTGCAAATAAATTTTTATTATGCTGGACGTGCTGTGGCATTATGCCTCTATGAAGAAGACGTTGACATCTGCTAAGCCATTGCTAAGTAATTTTCTCTAATGTACTTTTCGTACTTCACATAAATGTATATCCAAGGTCTAAAGATTTATAATATCGCTAATTTTTTAGGCCTCTGAAGATGAAATTAATTTGTCGTAACCGGTAAAGCATAATGAAATTTATTTGCAACTGATGATTGAATTTTAAATTTTATCCTGAAAAAAATAATACTACAGGTTCTGAAAATTACAGCTATGAATAAAATATTGTATGTGATTATAGTAAAATCAGATTCTGAATTTAGTTCTGAAATTGGGAAATATATCTTCGGACATGAAAGTTAATTACAATCAAACAAAAATCGTTAAATTTGGTCCCAATGGGAGAAACTTGCAAATCAACAACTAAGAGAAGATTAACAGCAGCAACTACTGACTTTTGTCAGAGCACAACATAAAAAAGGCATGAAGAAGACGTAATTGCCGTTTGTGACCTGAATATATTACGAGGAAATTTCTAGTTTTCTATCGTGCGTAGGTATACAGATTACGAAAGGTCGTAGTTAATACTAATGGATACAGACGTCTATATTTGCAGATATAATTACTGTAATTATTTAGAATTTAGTGCTTGTCGACAATCAGAAGTGTACAGTTCAGGTACATTATCAGTTAGAAATAAAAATACATTAGAAACCAGTAAAACAATTTTAAAAAGTAATGATCAATATCATTATTTTACAATCTGTGGATTTCAGTTAGCCCAAAGCAGTTCTTCAACGGATCTGGCGAAAGAACGCAAGGGAAAGCTCTACTGTCTCATTGTACAAATTGAAGCTTTTATCGCCAGTAAGTCTATGCATTCATTTCTTCAAGAGCATTCTGTTACTTCGTGAACTATTTCAAAAACTAATTTAGTACCGTGTTTCTTCTCAGATACCGTTCTCTACGGCACTGACAATGCTTTTGCACAATCATTAATAAGCCCTATATAGTTCTGGCATATTATTAGTTCCAAATGGAAAATGTTGACAATCAGCTTCTTCAGTATAAGACGTGGCTGATGATAGAAGGCTATACCGTTCGTTGTGAATCGCTAACGAACACAAGAAACCACGCCCACCGTTACCTTCTGACACGATTCTTGAACCATCAGTCTACACTGGAGGAGATTCGCTTCAGTTTTCACAGAGATACGCGCTCGCTGACAACCTTAGGTTTCTGCCGCTTTTTACACTAAATTATCAGTAGATCACAGAAACAGTAGACTTGCAGAGGCGAGAAGGTCATTCATTCATAGTGGATCTCCTATAGGTTATGATCATTTTAGGTAGATTTTCCAACGTCTGAAAACTTCTATAAGAATCTTGAATTCTATTTAATGCGGTTTTACCCAGAAAAGTGGTTAGCATTTCACATTTCTTAATGACTGGATGTGTCGTTAGCGCAACCCTATGCTGTGTATATTGGCCACTGGTGCTCAAAGTTAAGTGGCTGTTCCACTATCACTCCTAATAGCTCATTTGTAGGAGTTGATCGCTTCGCCATAAACATGGATACGTATTGGTAATGTATATAATTAACGGATATACTTTAAGCTGGGATTACCGTACATGGTACAGCGATACACATTCTGATCCTAATCAGTGCCTGATATGTGGTCAAAACACATTGGTAATCCATGAGACTACGTTTCATGATCTGATGATATGGCATATTAAAGTTAATAGAGGACTTGATGCGAGGAATCCATCTGAGTCTCGAATAGAACTTACACTCCCTGAAACATGGCTGGCGGTTTAACTTGGAATGTGTACTTTCTTAGACGAAATGCGCTACTTATTACATGACATCTTGAAAAAAACAATAACCGAAGGTTTCTCAGAAGAAATTTTAAGGCCGTTTACGAGAAACCCATTCTACGCCTTTATTACAGCCCCAATCACATTACCAATTACTCTGTGCAATCAGGTAAGAACAAGCATACATCATCAGCCTACTCCTTTATTTAAGTATTGGAAGAATAATTTCTTAGAGATTCCGCGAGCAAAGTACGTACAACAAGTTGATAAGGATCTCACCTTGGGGTAAGCCTCAAGGTAGGACCAGCGGTCCTATAATTAGTTCTGATATCTTACGTATATCACTCTCTTCGCGAGGAAAATACTTATACACCGTATCTAATTCCCCATGAGTGTTTGTAAAACGAGAGAGTTTAGATATTATCGTAATATGAAACCTGGCCTAATAATAATAATAATAATAATAATAATAGTAATCTATTTTCCTGAAAACCGAAAAGAATATCAGCAAACAGTGTTGTTTTGTTGATAATCGTTCTCCGAGCCTTGTGGAAGGTAAATTGAAATGAGGATAGCAATTCATTAGTTTCCAGCCATATGTCAAGACAATTTGTAACGAGTCCTCCAAAATTATTTCCCCACACAAGAGGACAAGGATTGAGATCTATCCCAGGTTTCAGTACAGTTGTAATAATCTGCGTAGTCCAGTCCTCCATAAATTCTCCCCTTACCCACGTTTCACTGAGTATCCGAAAACGTATTTCCAAAGCTCCCTGGGGTAGGTTTCTATTCGTATCTTATTATTAATATAATCAATTCCTGGAAGGATATTGATAGAAGTTTTCAGCTCACGCCTAGGGATTGGAACAAGGCGTTAGCACAAGGCAGAGAAACCACTCTTGTCACAAAATCTTCTAACCACATCGTGTCAACTGCTGAAGAACCAACTGCATCAAGATGTTTTCGAGATCGAATTGTCCACCATACCTATGAGATGTGCGATACTTTGTTAACGCTGTTGCAGTAGTTAGGTCGTGCCTCCTTTTTTATTGCCTTGTGAAATCTCCTTGTGTTAGTCGCTAGTCGTCTGTATCACATAAATCTGTGTAGCTTCTGTCGGAATGAAAAAGGGATATGGGGTTGTTTCTGGGTGTCAAGCGATATTACTATCATTTGTGTGTATGTGTGTGAGAGAGAGAGAGAGAGAGAGAGTGATTGGGAGGAGGGGGAGGCGAAGAAATGGATGAATGAAGAAGATGAGTGTGGCTAACCCTTTGTTCCCAGAAATCTGAGGAGCTTCTGTCATAATGAAAGAGGGATATGGGGCCGTTTCTGGGTCTCAAGCGATTTTACTATCATTTGTGTGTGTTTGTGTGTGTGTGTGTGTGTGTGTGTGTGTGTGTGTGTGTGTGTGTGTGTGAGAGAGAGAGAGAGAGAGAGAGAGAGAGAGAGAGAGAGAGAGAGAGAGAGAGAGAGAGAGAGAGAGCCGGCCGGAGTGGCCGTGCGGTTCTAGGCGCGACAGTCTGGAACAGAGCGACCGCTACGGTCGCAGGTTCGAATCCTGCCTCGGGCATGGATGTGTGTGATGTCCTT
Source organism: Schistocerca gregaria (assembly GCF_023897955.1). Lineage (NCBI taxonomy): Eukaryota > Metazoa > Arthropoda > Insecta > Orthoptera > Acrididae > Schistocerca > Schistocerca gregaria. Next base: position 623,312,658 of record NC_064931.1, on the reverse strand, counting down.
TGGTTAGTTAGGTTTAATTAGCTCAAAGTTCTAGGCGACTGATGACCTCACAAGTTAAGTCGCATACTGCTCAGAGCCATTTGAACCATTTGAAGAGCGAGAGAAAGAGAGAGAGAGTGTGATTGAGTGGGGAGGGGGGGGGGAGGCGGAGAAAGGGATGAATAAAGAAGAGGAGTGTGGCTAACCTTTTGTTCTCTCTTGTCAGGAAGAGAGCTTATGTTGATTGTAAGGAAGGAAAGGCATATCATCTTGGTAGAGAGGTAGTAATGCCAACATTGTTCTAACATCCGGACAGGTAGAAGCATTACCAGAGTTGCCTTGTATGGTTTTGATTATACAGTAGTGTATGACCCGCTCCTTCTGCGGTCCTATAAGAAATATTATCAAAGGACGCAAATTCATTGGCTTACCTTCAAAACTGTAAGTTGCGGTCGGCCTATCTGTAGCCAGATAGCCACTTCTACGGTTTATGCAAACGGTTATACTTGACTGAAATCTTTCTGTGGGATGGGCTCTTTCACAACTCAACACAACTCATTTCACTTCAACACTGCTAATATATCTTACATAACCGTAGATTTTTTTAACATTTGGTACGTAAAGGTTACCTTCGCACTTATATTTATGCGTATAAGTATATAGAGGGAGTTACTGACTTTAGAATGTAAGGACAAACATCTCCACTTTCACAACAGATGTAAATCTGTTCTGAGTTACGCGTCATGCTAAGCGTCTGACCTCTATTATTCCAGTAGGTGACGTGACAGTCGTAACTGTTTCAGATTCTTCTATTGATACATTCTCTCTTCTGATTACACCTTACTTTCTTATCATGTACGTAGAAATACAAGCACGGAAACTGTCACACGTTTGTTTGTTTTGAAGGGGCTATGCACTACAATTTTGATTCTATTCTTATTTACCAACAACCTGTTTACTTTACGCCTTCTCAGTTCGGGGGTATATTCATCAACTTTGTCCCCAAGTCTCGTAAGTTTCAGTTGTCCAGTACTCTGCCATACTCGAGCAGCACTCAAGAATGGGTCACACTAGTTTTCTCTTGCGATTTCATTTACAGATACCCACACTTTCCCTGGAGTCGGGGACTGCCTCCAATGCATCGTCCCAGAGTATTCTGTAAACGTTAGTCGTGGATGGGCGTGTCGATCGAGTTTCAGATACACTCGGGAGCAATGGTCAGCCGAATTAGGAATGCACAGCCTCTTGAGCTAGCTCGTGTTGCAACGACCACTACACCAACTAGTATCTTATAGTAAACAACGTATTCCATTGTGAGGGCAATGCTCCATCTCGGCACGTTTTAAAAATGTGGGACGACATCTTTTGTAGTTACTGATAAATTCAACATCGGTGCAAAATATAATTGGACTAGATGCATTTTCTGATTTTGGATTCCAGATCGTTAACAAAGTTCATTGAGTATACCTGTTGGACCCATTTCAAGATTTTCACTCTTTACTAAAGACCTGGTGTTTGAGATTACGTTGGGTTGGACAGAATATTTTTTGGGTCCATGTCTCTCTTCAGGAGCCATAACCAAATTTTTTCACCCCACCCCACTCCCTTCACAATACCTGACAAGATCAAGACCGATTTGCATTGTTGGTAGGAATTCTACATCAATTCCACTATTTCGTCTAGTCAGTGGGCCACCCCTATAGTGATGATTCAGAAGGCACAAGGCGCCAAGCACCTTTGCAGCAATTTTAAGCAGAAGGTCAGTGCGTAATGTGTTGCAAGCTACTACCTCATACCACGTCTGAAGCAGTTGTTGGCTAAGTCGTCAATTTTATGACATTCGTTATTGGACCGCTGCCTGGCATGCTAATGCAGATGCACTATTGGCGTTGCACGTGGGATTCGATCTGGAGTTAGATCGACAGGAGGCTCTCGTTTTCACATTCGATGATACGTTGCAGCGGACACTGTTGGATTTTCCTTGGGCGGAGCGGAAGTTCGGGGCAGTCACGGCCGCTGTTCCACTTTCTCAAAAAATCAACTCCGCAGTCAAGATAGGATGGCTAAAGCACACTCCTTCTGCAGCAGATTCGAAATGGCGTATGTTATGCCTACTGTGAGAGTGATCAACGTTATCCAAGGGTTCCCCATCCTCACCAGGGATGAGCAAAGCTGTCGTGGACTCACTCCTCCAGTGTTGGTTCCTTGCATATTACAGCTGCTGAATGTGCCACATTGGAGTATGTTTCGTATGGAGTATGTTTCGTATGAAGGTTGACATGACGACACATCTACTGGACAGCAATCGATCGCGATATATAAACATCTTATGCGCGCTGGTCCAGCCTGTGCACAGACCCAGGCTGCTCCGGTGCAGCACACTTGGGAGAGAATGCCCATCAACTTCGCGCCCCTTTTTTTTCGGTAGCATGTAGTTTCTGGTGGTGGATGCGTTGTACAGTTTCCTATATGCAGCCAAAATGTCCTCCGGAAACTCTTCGAGCATTAGCATTCGTTTTGCTATCGAGTGCTCCCATGGACCCTTGTATCTGATAACGGTTTACAACTTACGTCGCTAGAGATAGAAGAATTTAGCATTCAGAGTGGGATCCAGCGTATAATTAACCCTATGTTTCACCTGGCTTATAACTCAGAGATGGAGTGACTCATGCGAAAGTCAAGATCCAAATGACGAAGTCCATGTACGCCTCATCCTGTGGTTATGCATTGTCTAGTTTTACCGTGACAAACTGAGCGACGCCTGTTAATGGCAGTGGTCTGGTTGGACGTTTGCATAGGCATCAGTCCTGTATTTGTACATCCCGAGTCTCATACCCCAGAATATTGTGACCTGCTGGATTTTCCTGCCAGGGCTGTCCCTTTGGCCAGGTCTTTCAGCTTCCTGTAGAGGTGACTGTTGGGAGTAGTGGTGGGCCACAAGCGTCGGCATTTGTTTATGGTGGATGTTGGTCGGGAGCAGCTTACCCATCATTAAACAGAGTTGCATTTGTAACCTGTTGGAGCCGTGATGTCACTTACTATGCAGCAACCAGACACGCAGTCGGTCGTGGCATTTTCTCAGTAGGAGGTTCCTAAATGTGTCATGCTACTGCGCTGTCCGTCATACTACTTTTCCCCATGGAACAAGGCGCCAACGGCAATTACTCCAGCAACTCCCGACGCTGACTCCATGGACTTGGAACCTGCGCCCTCCTTTCTTTCCCAGATCATCCGTGTGTTAGTCCTCGGCCCCCCTCTTCCCCACATTGCAGGAGGACGATTCACTACGCCAGACTTTGCAAACTTCGACCGTTCTGGTGGAGTAAGCTGACTTGCTGTTACCTACTTTAGTTTTAGACTCATTGCCAGGCAATCTCGCGCCCTCTCCGCTTTTTCGACTTAGGTTGTCGCAGAAACCAGACCATTTTCGGACCTACGTAGCTCGTTCATTGGGAAGGGATTTACTACCCCCACCAATGGACATACGTATTGACACAGATGAATTGGGGGTGGGAATGGGAGGGGAGGGGAGAGTGCTTGCGTCAGAGGAATGCAGAAAACTGTCCGGGACAGTGCACACGAAACATTTTAATAGCAGAACCGTTCACCAAGGCGGCGAAGTACCAGGCCAGTCAATTCTTATGCTCAGATCGACTAAAATGGACCTAGCTTTGACTTATCATGGTCTTGGTTCTACATGTTAGTTATTTCGGTCATTCACACTGGTCGCGTTTGATGCTTTCCTACCTGTCAGTCTCTAATCAGCGTCTGGGCACTGTGCTACTCTGTAGATTGACTCAAACATCAAGGTTTTCCTCTTCCAGTGTCCAGCTCCCCGGCTTCTGCATCTAACACCCACTATCGGCTAGAGTAGTGACGTTTGTGCCGAGGGGACAGTTCTGCGGTGTTGTTACACCTGTGCAGATACAGATGCTAGATTATGTTGCTGGAGATTGCTTATTCCGTATTGATGTTCCAAAAGATGCCGGAAGATCACTCGCTGGCAGCAGGGAAGACGCTACGACATTTGATTTATCCCTCCCTGAATGTAGCTTCAGCTATCAGTAAGGAATGATGCTGCTACATGAAGATTCCCCACATGATCAGTAGAACGATACGAAACCGAGAGACTAGCTATTGTAGATGGAAGTTCCCATTTACATGATTACAGCAACATCTTTTCACCCAACCGTCTCCCTCTTCTGTTTTTAATGCCAGCTTTCTTCACTTGTTTTCATTTATAATTCACTTGGACGTTGTCTTACATTCGTATCTTCTTTTTGTTGAGGAACTGGTTCAAATGGCTACGAGCACAATGGGACTTAACATCTGAGGTCGTCAGTCCCCTAGAACTTAGAACTACTTAAACCTAACTAACCTAAGGACATCACACACATCCATGCCCGAGGCTGGATTCGAACCTGCGACCGTAGCAGCAGAGCGGTTCCAGACCGAAGAGGCTAGAACCACTCGGCCACAACGGCCGGCCCGGATGTCATATGAATAAGGTAAAATCTGCTAAATATATTGTTCGCTCTGCAAGAAAATCTTTCCTTTGCTAACCACATGCCTATTAGTAGTTACAGCCTATAGTAGTCAGAATATTTTTATTTAACTGGCTGCAGTTTCTGCCTGCGGTATTTGCTGTAGTTCTTTGTTCTTTGAGGTAGTTCTTTGAGGTAAGTGACTTTTGAAAAATTATAGGTTATTGTTAGGATTTCTTCTAATTCAGTGCCGTTCTTCTGTGTTCATTATTTGCAGTTAGACTGCGTTGCGTTTGTATTCTGTGGGCAATAATTTAATAGAATAAGTTTGAGATGTATTTGTCAGGGAAGAATCTGTAGGCCAGTGTAATGATAAAAACAAGCAAAGAGATAGTAGGCTCAATTTCACGCAGCAGTTTCATCCCGTGGAAAAGACTACGTAGTTCCACTCAGCAGTTTAAGAAGGTTTAGTTGAATTCAGCAGTTTCAGAACTAAATAAAGAAGTTTCGCCTCTTTCACCATACATCCCACAAAAATTGTTGATTACAGTCATCACACGTTGGCCATGTATGGGAACTAAAAAGAAAGTATTTACTTCAGTGTCGTGTTTCAGAAGTTTATCACCAAGAAAGTCACAGTTGCAGCCTAAAACCTGTATGATCGCAGCAATTAACCGTAAGCAGCATTGCTTTCCGCGAGCGGCCTCCAGCCGATGTTACTGGGCGGCGGTTCGCGACCAACTACCTTTACGGTATATGAGACCATCGTGTCCTCTTTTCTGCAGTCACAACTTGGAGAGTCTCGAAATTCTCAGCTGTAGACAGTTGCGGCAGTTCTTCCTGTCCCAAATGTTATGCTATTTAGTCTGTTCTGCGTGATTCGAAGAAAACTGACATCGGAAGTTTCAACGTCGGATTTTCGACTCTCGAGAAGCCGTTCCGGCTGAAGACCATTCCGATTTCCGATGCTCAGCGAGATTCTGCAGGCTGGTTGTCGACAACTCAGTTGCATGATATCGTGTATTGGGAGGGATTGATCCCTCTGCTCATGTGAGGTAGAGTATTATTTCTTACGCCGGCTCTTACATCTTCTTAATCGACACTGAGTATCATTAACGTGCATTTATCTCAGTGGTTCGACGTGAACGTATAGCTACGAAATTGAAGTTGGATCGAAGTAGCAATCCACATTAAGTGAGATGAACGTATTGCTCGCAATTACGCCCACAGCCAGTAAACACGTTTCGTGTCAGCGGAAATGGATACACAGCTGTATGATAAAGATTAATTCTGTATGAGGCCCCTGCAGTCAATCTTCCTGTAGATCACAAAACATAGAAACTTGAGGAGGCAGGTGCTCTACTGTCCAATGCAAACGAAAGTTGATAATGAAGTGTAAAGCGATATTTCAATGCCTGTGTTGAGAAAAGGTACTACGCAATCAGGCACTGCTGCGGCTGCAGTTGCTATGAAAGACATGAAATGTATTCGCAGTTGCGAATATGCATCACCTCCAGCTGCATAATGAAATTTTGACGATGTAAATTTATGCCGGACTGGAAAGTTTGGGTCTGACCCTTAGTTGCCGAAGCGGTTAAGGTGAGCAGTCGCTTGAAGAGGGAAAAGCAGGTTGGGGTACTTACCGGGCAAAAGTTTTCATTGTCGTCATTCCAACATATAGATGGAGGTGATTCACATTCGCAGCTGGGAATACATTTCGTATCTGAAGTGAAACGAAATGTCGTGTGACGAGGGTCTCCCGTCGGGTAGACCGTTCGCCTGGTGCAAGTCTTTCGATTTGACGCCACTTCGGCGACTTGCGCGTCGATGAAGATGAAATGCTAATGATTAGGACAACACAACACCCAGTCCCTGAGGGGAGAAAATCTCCGACCCAGCCGGGAATCGAACCCGGGCCCTTCGGATTGACAGTCTGTCGCGCTGACCACTCAGCTACCGGGGCGGACCGTATCTGAAGTGAAAGAGATACGTTGTCGTCCAATTACAGTAGCAACTAACTGAATTTAGAGTGGTTGAAACAGCTAAGTGAGAAATGAAGCTTTTATAGCGCTGCTGTGATCTTTAGGTAGAACCACTTGCGATAAGTTAAAAGTATGTTTCGTGTCAGGACCGTGTTACATTCGACGCATGCATGGTTTTGGCACGCAAGGTCGACAGTTTCAAAATGATACAAACGAGCTACCTGGAGAGCGGACGACCCGAATTTTTTTCACCTACGAGCACGCACAGTAGTGTTAGAAGTACCTGTCTAATGATATGTATCAACTCAAGTGCATCACAGAGGTTCTAAGAGGTAAATAGTTAGAGAACTATCTAAGGGAAGCTAAGTAGCCACAGGCCACAGTCCCACTAAATGAACTCTGTGTGCATCCGAGGCTAAATAAGTACTGAGACAATAGAGTACAACATATGTGTTTTCTGGCAAAAGAAATGAGTAGAGAGGTACAAAAGGTCGGGCGTGTCATGATTTTACGTGATGAGGTTCTGTATTCCGTCAAAGAAACTGTACAGAAGTTGCATGTCCTCATACCTACTGCTAGCGTTAGGGAAGTACTAATTTCAGTCATTGGTCAGGCAAATGTAAGAAATTAACAGGGAGCATAATTTTGTGTATGATCAATCGTCAGATATCTTTTTCATTAAGGTATAGAACATCCGCTGCAAACCCAGATACAGAAAACATGGAAATAACGTTTGTCTACAGTCGTTATTTCCATGGTTTCAGGGTTGAGCTTTCACAAGGCGCTGGGGAATTGCACGTGATAACAACTATTTTGAGTACTATCATCGTCAGTTATAATGACCGTGCTGCTGTCCTAAAGTAATAACAAGAACAAAACCTATGTTCTAAGGAAATATGAGAAATTATTATAAAACCTATATGTTGGCAGATAAGGACGCTGTGTGTCTGTGGAGCAGTGGGCGGGGGGGATGGTTTAATGTAATGATGAGTCTTGGCACGTGTTGTGGCGCTCAAGTGGGATGTAGCTCTATCAGATGCATGGCGAGCGATATATGGTGCTGGAAAAATTTCAACACCCTCAAGACCAAGCTAACTTCATTGGCAAGTGAAAAATGGCTCTGAGCACTATGGGACTTACCATCTGTGGTCATCAGTCTCCTAGAACTTAGAAATACTTAAACCTAACTAACCTAAGGACATAACACACATCCGTGCCCGAGGCAGGAGTCGAGCCTGCGACCGTAGCAGTCACGCGGTGCCGGACTGAGCGCCTGAACCGATAGATCACCGAGACCGGCAGTTAAACCTAACTAACCTAAGGACATCATACACATCCATGCCCGAAGCAGGACTCGAACCTGCGACCGCAGCGGTCGCTCGGCTCTAGACTGTAGCGCCTAGAACCGATGGCCACTCCGGCCGGCATTGGCAAGCGAGTTGAAGGAAGTTCATCACTGTAGGATTATATGATAATAAATTCTGACCAAATGAAACAATGCCACAGGAATAATATTAATACGCAGTGTTCTACACTCTAGTGGCAACGCAGGCATTTATTCTCGCAATGCCAACAATCATAAAGGTGCCGGATGGCATGCTGCGATATATTCTCCTAAGCATCCTGCACCAATCGTTGCAGTTCGGCAATGGTTCTAGCAGGCCCTGCAGAATGTGAAAGTTTCCGCTTCATCATAGTGTTCAATTAGTAAGTGATCAGGTGGTCCTACTTGCCAGGACAGTTGCTGTACACCACGAAGAGCGTTGCAGTACCCGTATGTGGACGTGCATTAACCTGCTGAATGGGTCCATCACTTTCCTGTCGAAGAAATGGCCGTAGCACTGAGATAATAGCCTGTACAGTGTAGCGGGAAATGGTTGCTTTACCATGTGGAAACACCGAAAGTGTCCACGAACTGTAACTGATGCTCACCCACACCAAGAGGCTTGGGCTGTGACCTTTTGTCGTGGGCGAATGCACTCTGGAGCAGACAGCTCACCAGGTCTGCGCTGTACAATTGGACGTCCATCACTCATACACAGACAGAAACTAGTCTTCTCGCTGAAGACATCAGAATGCCATTCCACTCTCCTGTTCTCTTTCACGACACCGCAGTAGCCATACTGGCGGTGTCGAGGTGTCAGAGGAAGTCTCACCTCAGATACACGTGATCTTAATCCTGCTGTAAGTAGATGTGTACTAATTAAACACTTGCTTGACAGCGCAGCCCTAGAACAGAAATGTGACGGTATAATAAGAAACCACCAATAACATTTATTAATAATTGTGATACAAAATTTACGCAGCTGTCGTACAAGTTTGTCGTATGGTATGTATGTCCTATACCTAATACAATGATATCGAAATAACTTTCGTGTCTCTTGGCAGTCTGTGATATTGTCACCACGACGAAGTAATTTCTAATTATACAGGCAATCATTTGCCTGCATCTATTCCTCCGTAAACAGCTACTTGCAAATCTAAATGTAGTTTTCTGAATGGAACTCATGGAACTGTGCTTCCTGGCGTATTTACAGGAAATGATGACATAGCAGGAACGGATGAGCTGCGGGAACTGAACTGAGCTAGCTGCAGGCAATGAACAGTGAGCGTGTCTTCGATGCATCTTGTTTTGTGCCTGTCGGCGGAATAAGCTCCATCTCAGCCAGTAGTAGCTGGAAGCAAAGAAATCCCTTGTTGACAGCGCTCTCTCGGCGGCAGGCAGTACTATCGGTGGACGAATACGACACGCTGGTGGATATGGGGGCGGAAACAAATGGTGGTCCTCAATAGCGAGGACCATCTATGATGTGAATGCTCAGAACTGATAAGTGGACTACACGTCATTCGATTTTTTTGTAATGTTTTATATTTATGGTGCGTGCAGTTCAGATCTGAAATATACCGCTCCCACAGCAGTTCGATGTAACTCTAGAAATTACTAGAGAAAATCGACACTGAAATTTCCCGACTAAGCTTAACACGTTGAAACAAGGTCGATATTTTATGACAAGCAGTATGGCTCTGTGTGCCAAGAATTAAATACTACGAGTAACATACCCTTAAAAAGAAGAATATTTTGGTTTCGAGAAGGTACTGAAGTTTTTAATTACATTTACATAGAAAAATTTAGTTACTTAAGGAAACTAGAATATAGCTGAAGGAACTTAGCCGATGAAGGCATAATTTGGGGAGCGGAACGACGCGCTGTAGGGGTGGATGGAGGTCCGATTTAAAAAATAAATACATAAAAAAGATCTGTAGTAGAGTGCTCACTCGCTGCATAGGGGACCTGGGATCCAATTCTGATGGAATCGAGTTTTTAAACAGGGGTACATGTTCTATGAGCATTTACGGGAAGTGTAAAATTCAAAAGAAGATATAAAAAAGATTTTTTCTAATTTTTTTACCTACTCAGTGTTGATTGACAATCTTTTATGCAGGACTGTTTATGAAGTAGTTTTGATGTATTGAGAACTGGATTTTTGTGTGCCGTATATAATTAGAAATTACAAAATGTGCATTTTTATTAGCTTGACTACAGCAATGTTACTTAGCATATATCTGATAAATTTTATATTCAAATGACGTAGTATTCGAGCTGAATGGAAACAGAAAACGGAAAAAGATAATGACCGAAACGAGACTTAATCTACCAATTTGTAGTCTCGTGTGCTTCGTTTTATTTTATGTCCTATACCTAATACAATGATATCGAAATAACTTTCGTGTCTCTTGGCAGTCTGTGATATTGTCACTACTACGAAGTAATTTCTAATTACACAGGCAATCATTTGCTTGCATCTGTTCCTCCGTAAACAGCTACTTGTAAACCTAAATGTAGTTTTCTGAATGGAATTCATGGAACTGTGCTTCCTGGGGTATTTACAGGAAATGACATAACCTTTGTTGAAATATTTAATTCCACCTGGAGTCGAACCCAGGCCCCTACGCAGAGAGAAAGAACTCTACCACAGAGCGCACTGCTCGTCGCTAAATATCTACTTTGTTTGTAGCATATTAAATATGGTCGGAAAATATCTAATTTGGTTTTTTCGAGGATTTTTGAGTGTTGCATTGAACTGCTTTGGGGTAGCTTTACTGACTTCTCAACTTAACGTACCGAACATATAAAAAATTACACAATCGGCCGTCAGTGTGGTCCCCTTGTGAGAGGCGCCTGGCGTGCGATGTCGCTGTGTGGTGGCGGCCTCTGGTGCTTCTGTTGTGTACCTCTTGAGCGTAGTGCGCAAGAACACTTTGAGTGAAAATTAGGAGGTAAAGCTTCTAAATTCACTAACAGACGTAATTTACATTACGGCAAACGTTCTCTTCATCGGCATTTGAAGTAATGAGAGCTTTTACTCGATGAATTACTACGGGGCTAAGTCGGATAACGAATCAAAGAGACTGTTCACATAGAAAGTTCTAATGAAATCCAACATCTGGACATTAAGAAGAGTACAGGAAACTAACGTCCACCTGGCTAGCCACGTGATCTAACGCGCTGCTTCCCGAGCGGGAAGGCGTGCCGGTCCCCGACACGAATCCGCCTGGCGAATTAGTGTCGAGGTGTGGTGTGCCGGGCCAGACTGGATGGTTTTTAAGGCGGTTTTCCATCTGCCTTGGTGATTGCGGGCTGGTTCCCCTTATTCCGCCTCAATTACACTATGTCCGCGATTGCTGCGCAAACACTGTCTCCACGTACGCGTACACAATAATTACTCTCACACACAAACATTTGGGGTTACACACGTCTGGTATGAGACGTTTACGGTGGGGTTTGCTGGGGGCCGAACCACACAACAACCCTGGGTTCCGTGTGGGGCGGCGGTGGGGTGGGTGGAGTGCTGTAGCCTGTTGTGGGGTTGTGAACCACTGAGGGCCGCGGCCGGACGAAGCCTCTCCGCCGTTTCTAGGTCCTTGGTTTACTAAAAATGGTTCAAATGGCTCTGGGCACTATGGGACTTAACATCTGAGGTCATCAGTCCCCTAGAACTTAGAACTACTTAAACCTAACTAACTTAAGTGCATCACACACATCCATGACCGAGACAGGATTCGAACCTGCGACCTTAGCGGTCGCTCGGTTCCAGACTGCAGCCCCTAGAACCATACGGCCACTTTGGCCGGCCTTGGTTTACTATACAATACACAGGAACTATGAAAGAGGGCTAAAGGTAAGAGAGATGAATCCGTTACATGCAGAAATTCTAATCCTGCGTGCTCAAAAGAAACAGCATAGCCTCGGCATATGAATGGCTGATGCTATATTTCAAGATTTCGCAGACAAATGACACTGCTTCATCACGATATAGCACAATTTGAAATGCAGTCGTCACAACCACAAGATTCCCTTTGTTTGACAGATCCGTTTATTTGAAACTATGATTCTGCATGTTAAGTACAGGAGGCCCTTAAGCGATACACTTCTGAGGCGTTATTTCATGACAGAGTGATCAACTGAAAAGATCCAAGATACTGGAGAACATTGTTCATTGTCAACGGACGGAATACCATAACAATTATAGCATCCACGATAAATTTCAGTTCATTTCTTGTAGCACGACAAATGTAGTAATTAACGTAACAGAAGGTACCTGAAAAGACATGTTCAGGCGAGAAGACACCCACTGATGATACCAGAAAAACGTTTGATATATTCGACTCCGATATTTTACTTTTGAAATCAAGCCACCAAAGTTCTTAACTTGAAACTTCTTAATTATACATTCCTGGAAATTGAAATAAGAACACCGTGAATTCATTGTCCCAGGAAGGGGAAACTTTATTGACACATTCCTGGGGTCAGATACATCACATGATCACACTGACAGAACCACAGGCACATAGACACAGGCAACAAGGCATGCACAATGTCGGCACTAGTACAGTGTATATCCACCTTTCGCAACAATGCACGCTGCTATTCTCCCATGGAGACGATCGTAGAGATGCTGGATGTAGTCCTGTGGAGCGGCTTGCCATGCCATTTCCACCTGGCGCCTCAGTTGGACCAGCTTTCGTGCTGGACGTGCAGACCACGTGAGACGACGCTTCATCCAGTCCCAAACATGCTCAATGGGAGACAGATCCGGAGATCTTGCTGGCCAGGGTAGTTGACTTACACCTTCTAGAGCACGTTGGGTGGCACGGGATACATGCGGACGTGCATTGTCCTGTTGGAACAGCAAGTTCCCTTGCCGGTCTAGGAATGGTAGAACGATGGGTTCGATGACGGTTTGGATGTACCGTGCACTATTCAGTGTCCCCTCGACGATCACCAGAGGTGTACGACCAGTGTAGGAGATCGCTCCCCACAACATGATGCCGGGTGTTGGCCCTGTGTGCCTCGGTCGTATGCAGTCCTGATTGTCGCGCTCACCTGCACGACGCCAAACACGCATACGACCATCATTGGCACCAAGGCAGAAGCGACTCTCATCGCTGAAGACGACACGTCTCCATTCGTCCCTCCATTCAAGCCTGTCGCGACACCACTGGAGGCGGGCTGCACGATGTTGGGGCGTGAGCGGAAGACGGCCTAACGGTGTGCGGGACCGTAGCCCAGCTTCATGGAGACGGTTGCGAATGGTCCTCGCCGATACCCCAGGAGCAAGAGTGTCCCTAATTTGCTGGGAAGTGGCGGTGCGGTCCCCTACGGCACTGCGTAGGATCCTACGGTCTTGGCGTGCATCCGTGCGTCGCTGCTGTCCGGTCCCAGGTCGACGGGCTCGTGCACCTTCCGCCGACCACTGGCGACAACATCGATGTACTGTGGAGACCTCACGCCCCACGTGTTGAGCAATTCGGCGGTACGTGCACCCGGCCTCCCGCATGCCCACTATACGCCCTCGCTCAAAGTCCGTCAACTGCACATACGGTTCACATCCACGCTGTCGCGGCATGCTACCAGTGTTAAAGATTGCGATGGAGCTCCGTATGCCACGGCAAACTGGTTGACACTGACGGCGGCGGTGCACAAATGCTGCGCAGCTAGCGCCATTCGACGGCCAACACCGCGGTTCCCGGTGTGTCCGCTGTGCCGTACGTGTGATCATTGCTTGTACAGCCCTCTCGCAGTGTCCGGAGCAAGTATGGTGGGTCTGACACACCGGTGTCAATGTGTCCTTTTTTCCATTTCCAGGAGTGTATTTTCACTTGAACTGGAATAACTGGGGAGGTGAAACATCCATATTTTTACTTAAATTGCCTAATGTTACTGAACCTTCTATAACTGCAGAGCGAAATTCCTTAATGCAACTTAACCACCTAAAACTGCTAAGTGAAACTGAACGTATCGTCACTTTGCTTGTATTTATCATTTCATATCTGACCTACAGAATTATGGCTGACAAACACAACTCAAACGCAGTATGACTGCTCAAATAATTAAAATAATTAACTTAAAAGAATGGCCCTGAATAAGAATAAATCCTAACAATAAACTATACATTTCATAAGTCACTTACCTCACAGAAAATCTTCACGACACGAACTACAGCGATACAAGCGCCACTACTGCCAGCTAAATAAGAGATTCTAACTACCGTAGGCTCTAACTACTAATAGGCGTGTGGTTAGCAAAGGAACAATTTTGTTGCAGAGCAAACAATGTATTTAGCAGATTTTATCTTAATCAAGTGACAATCAGTTCAAAAAAATTATATAATCATCAGTAATAAATCTCCATGACGGATACACATTCAGACTGCCCGCTCCCGCTAATACTGCAAACCTCCAACACTGCTAATTATTAACCTCTAACCTCCATCACTGCTGACTACCCACTCCCAACTTCCATCACTGCTGGCCGTTCACGTCCAACTGCTAGTCCGACCAGCCACAGAGTCTCTTACAGAGTGTGCACAGCGCTGTCAGAGTTATTAATGCAGAGCGTTGCGTGTCGTTGCCAACATACGAGGGCTATCCACAAAGTACATTACGTTTTCGTTTGTGTCCGTTAGGGGCGGGGCTAGCGCGGCCATCTTGGTGTCATGGCATTCCGCCGCTCAGTCTGCATCCTGCCGTGCTAATGAGAGGTTCGTGGTGTACTCCGTTGACTTACTGTGACAGTTTGTAATATCAGCGTTAATTGAAAATGCCGCGAAGTATGAAGTGCGTGCTGTCATAAGGTTTCTCACTGCAAAAAACTGTACACCGATAGAAATCTATCGGCAGCTTTGTGAAGAGTATGGGGACAACATAATCACTGAAGGTGGAGTGCGTCAATGGGTCATAAAATTTAAAAATGGCCGAACTAACTGGATGCCGCGGTCCGTGAAAACCGAAATTTCCCAATAACGGAACTCTCTATGAATTTTCCACAAATTTCACGAAGTTTGTTGCACGAAATCATTACCGAAAAGCTTGGTTACCACAAGTTTTGTGCAAGATGGATACCAAAAATCTTGACAGAGATTCACAAAAATCAGCGAATGGCTGCAGCGTTAACGTTTTTGGACGTTTACGAGAACGATGGCGACTCATTACTCGATCGCATCGTTACTGGTGACGAAACATGGGTTAAGCATGTGAACTGCGAGACAAAATTGCAGTCAATGCAGTAGGGCACACAAATTCCCCCCGAAAACCCAAGAAATGCATGCAGACAATGTCGGCAAGGAAGGTGATGGCGACTGTCTTTTGGGACCGAAAAGGTGTGATTTTTGTGGATTTCCTGGAAAGAGGCACTACAATCAACTCTCAAAGGTATTGCCAAACTCTGCACGACCTCAGAAGAGCAATACAAAACAAGCGCAGGGGAAAGTTGGGCTCAAGGATCTTCCTGATTCACGACATCGCCCGGGCCCACACGGCAAATGCCACTCGTGAAGTTCTCGAATCTTTTAAGTGGGAGTTGTTTCCTCATCCGCCGTACAGTCCCGGCCTGGCACCGAGCGAGTTCCACTTATTCCCTGCAATGAAGAAGTGGTTAGTTATGCAGCGTTTTGATGACGACGCACAGCTTCAAGAAGAGGTAACCACGTGGTTGAAGGCGCAGGCGGCCAAATTTTACGACGAAGGAATTTCCAAGCTCGTCCATCGCTACGATAAGTGCCTTAATTTAAATGGCAACTATGTAGAAAAGTAGTATTTTAGTGTGGCTTTCATCTGTATATATTAAAAGAATTCCAATACTTTATTTATTTTTAACTCCAAAACATAATGTACTTTGTGTATAGCCCTCGTACAAACACATAAGCAGCCTACTTACAAACTCTTTCAACTTAAATTTTTTCTGGCTGAAGGAAAATTTTTATTCATGTGGTAACGCTCTTAAGTGACTTTTTAATGGTTTTAGATGCAAGAATTATACAAAATACGTACCCGTTTTCAAAGCATACATTGTACACTTGGCTTCATTTTATGGACTGAAATAGCTAATTACGAAATATTTTCTGTTGTAATAAATAGTAAAATAATCATTCAATATTACCAATGCAAAATACCAATAATGATATTCAATTACGCTGTGGAATAAAGCGAACGAATCACACCCGTATATTCTGGTGGTCACGAGCTGCTGCGCACTGCTCGATTGATTTGCTGATACTTTCGTAGTGATCTCCAACAGTTAGCAGCATTTGCGCATTATGAAAAGATTGAACATTCAAAAACGCGTATCTCAGGTTTCCAGTGGGAAAATTCCTTTTATTTTAGCTGAGACATAATAAAAGTTAATGTACACAACTGTAGCCAGAGGGTGCCGAAGGGTTAAACAGTACTGTAAGTATAACTTAACAGCAAGTAATGTGGTATCATGATGGCAGTTTTCGGAAATACCCACATTCGCGCGCATGTTACTGGCAAATCTTGGTTTAATAACGATTAGTGTCATTTTTTAAGGTGTAAGAGACTAATAACGTGCTCGTTTTATACAAAATGAGACATTCACATCGCTGTTCTGTGTTACATAAGAGCCCCAGGTCATTAACGGAATGTGTCATGGCGGCTATATATTTAAGTATCCAAAAATAAAAACGGACGTAAATATTATCCTCGTGAGTGCTACAGTACTTCTGTTGATGCCTTATAAGGCAATCGGCTGATCAAGAAGATGTCGGAATAAAGGTGCAGAATTAAGTTTATTACCATGAATACCTGTTAACAGAACAGTAACGGAATGTAAATAAACAAACAAAATTGCCTGAAAGAACTGTGTGGACGATGACAGAAAAAAAAATTACGTATACCTCTGAAATACTATGAAGAACTATGGTGCCAACTTAGTAGTTGGAAATGTTTTCTATCAGTTGTGCATTAACTGTTTTTATGGACACACTGAAGACAATGTGTAAAATATAAGGCCCGATGTTGACAACTGTTGACAGAGATTCTACACTTAACAAAGCATTACGCCTAGACACTACGCTATGACACAGCAAATACATAGTAGAGCGGGTGCATTTACCATATTTCATTCCAGCCATTACTGCGTTCTCAGTATGGAGAAAATCTGACATCCCGAAAGTTATTCATTACCACACGGTCACATTCTTGAAATATAGTCAGTTACTTACTCAACCCAACGAAACGCGAAAACTGTACACGCTAGAATAACTCAGCTGAAGTTATGTCTCGGTTCTGTGCAGTCAATTAGCAGTTAATGACCATGTAGTCACGCCAGACCTCCACCTCAACCACCGTGATTAATCAATACCTTGCCGGCAATGACAAATGGCGTGACGCACAGCCACACGGCTCGGTATCGATGGCCGACGGCATCCGTTACCACTTGATATACCGGGAATTAATTAGCCGTCTGGCGCCACAACGTCAACATTAAACCTGTGAAGAGCGTGGCGACAAAGACCGGAACAAGGTTCACCAGCCGATACAGAAGGATGAAAATGCTTAGAGAAAGGATCTGTTCGTCACGAGGAAACGCTTGTATTTCATATGAAATAAACAATGCTTTCAACTTAAAATATCTGCCGTTTTCTAACCTTTCTTGCGAATGCCGCCTACAAATGTGAGAAAAAGTTACAAATGAATAACTGGGAGAATTTAAACTGTGAGAAAGGTATTGTCAATACGTAAATTTTTCAACTCGTTCACGACACTCATTGTTTCTGTTAACCTAAAGTCATACAAGTGAAAATTATTATTATATTAGCTGATTCATATAAGAAAAATTAATGAAATGAGGAAACTGTTAGCTGGAATTATTGTTTCATCAGACAATGGGAAATTCTAAGTCAAAATGTATAGATAGAGTTCTGCTCCTACTTCATTGGATGTGCATTTCAGGAACTTAAAATCTGCAACAGTTCCATAGGGTTCCGTAGGTCACTCTTCATAAAGATACAATGATATAGCAAACACCTCAAGAGCCCTCCCCATAATCGTAGCTGAAATAGGTTACTGCCGTCCATATAACACAATAATACACTCAACGTTGTATTACAAAAAAAAAAAGCTATACAGGCAATATTTTCCAGTGGGCGTATTTTCACAAATTAATTTCATACAGCCGTCTGCGGTGGCCGAGCGGTTCTAGGCACTTCAGTCCGGAACCGCGTGACTGCTACGGCCGCAGATTCGAATCCTGCCTCGGGCATGGATGTGTGTGATGTCCTTAGGTTAGTTAGGTTTAAGTAGTTCTAAGTTGTAGGGGACTGATGACCTCAGATGTTAAGTCCCATAGTGCTCAGAGCCATTTGAACCCTTTTTATTTAATTTCATACAACAAATAGCCATTAGTTACATGGGCAAAACTAACAGATTGAATGTATACTTTTTTCATAGTGGTGGCTCAGTGGTATAAAGTGTCAGCCTATATATACAAAGGTCTCACTGTTCGATTTCCAGTCATAGGATTTCTATCTGTCACGTATTACTTCTTTAAACTCTGGCATTATTTGTTGATGTGAAAAATGGCAAGTTGCTCCGTGGTTCGCAATCTACGCTAAACTGTAGGTTCTCCTGTAACTTGCTGGATAAGTCAATTTAAAGGTCGGAGGAAGGCACCGACATACCACCTCGAACAGGACCATGCCTATTAAATCACCGTTGTGTTCAAATAAAAATCGGATTGACGACTGTTTTACCTTATTTTCATATCGGACACAAATATTTTTTTAAAAAAAACAGAGTTCAAGTAGTAAAGGCAAAACATTCATATAAGTAAAATTCACAGACCTGGATAAGTATATTAGGTAATGAAGCATATCCGTAATATTAGTTGCGAATACATGTAAGGCAGAACAGCCTGTGAGTTCAATCAGAAAGTTTGGAGAGAGGTTAACAGTTTGTAATAAGATATATAAAGGCCGACATAGAAAGACTTGAAGGATAATACATTGTAATGAGTTATTTAACGATCTACCTAGAAATACTTAAAGCTTGAAGCATATGTTACGTACGTTAATAACCTTAAACGTTTACAGATATAGCTTTACAATGACAGAGTATGTGAAAACGAAGGAAAAGTAACAACTACCGATGGCAAGAAAGTGAACATTTAAACATAATGAATGATAACTGAAAACCGATACTAAAGTATCTACACGTAAATCAGTTAAAAGACGAATTAGCGGAAAAAAATATTTTAAAATGAGAAAGGAAACCATTGATGAGAAGAAGCTTGCATTTTGATATGGCTCATTAAAGGTCGGAATAATCTAAAACAACAAGTATATGAAGTTCCTACAGCTTTCAAATGTAATGAACATAACAGCCCCTAATTACCAAGTGTTAGTTTCCCACTTTATTTCGATTAGGAGAAAATTATAGCATTGTTGAGCAGTACAGTTTGCTGAAAATATAGCTGTAGGTTTCTAAAATATTTCAAACCTGTAGGACGTGTTTAGCGAATGTAAGGGAAAATCCTACTCGTCTTCATTCAGGCACATAAATATTATATTAAATGTATTTGAATACGTTATTAATGAAGTTAAAATAGCTGACTTGAGAAACCCATCCAGCACCACATCTTGGTACTCTTGGCTATCGCTGATGAATGGATTAGAGGAACAACTGAATTTACCACATTGACAATCCTATTGCAGCTAATATGTTCAAACGGTAACGTCGAAGTTTATTGTAGTCATCACAAAATACGAGCTGCAAAAAACCTAATGTTAGCACAAGTAATATCAAATATTTATAGGAAAAAATTGACGCGTAAGTAGTAGTTCCCTCTTTCAGTATATGTGGTAACACTGGTGTTTTATTTTGTTGCTTATAAATTTGGTGCATAGCCAAATTTGTTAGCTAAACCAATGCAAATCGACACCTAGCAGGACAACAGACCTGCAGATTACAAAACAAAAGTAAAGCATCATCAAAAAATTCTCAGTTATAACTATTCATGACGAATGTCACTATAATTAGCCAAGAATGACGGTAGACCACAGCTTCTACATAGGTATTCTCCCAGAGATGTTAGTCTAACTCTGCAGCGTTTCAAAGGAACAGGAACATACTAATCACATGTGAAAATTATAGCATCAAATAATGTTCTTTTATCTTAGCTCGCAACTTACACAGATTACTGGCAGTAATCCGCATATTAACGATACAGTCATCGCACAGAATGTTCTGAAATTTTCTGAGCACACTTCTTCACCTTTAATAATATCAGTGACCGTATCCCCAACAGTTCGAATCCATTCCGGTATACCACTTACTTTCACCACAAATTCTAGTCCTCGGTGGTTCTCATGTAATGATTCTTACTTTTTAGTGCGCTTTTGATAGGAAGTTTACAGATTCTGAGCTGCAGTCTTTGACGGGTAGTACTCTTTGAAGAGAAATACATGACTTCTGGCACTTCCTAGATGTTAGGTTATGGTTTGAGGTACAAATTAATATTTCCTAACTTTTCTTCTATAACCTTGGACGCATTTAATAACAACAACGCTATACTTCGAACGATAAAGGGTACATAAGAAATTTTTACCATCTTAAGAGCTATATATGGCCTATATACTCCTTTGCAGAGGCAGACTCAATGTTAGTTGCACCAGCTTATATTCTAGACCGCGGTCAAATATTTTGAGAGTGACAGCTGTGTTGTCCTGATAACAAACCGTTCGTGAAGATGTTTTTTTTTAATTACACGCTGCAAAGCATAAAACCAATGTTCGAAAAAAGTCAGTAAAATGAATGCGCAAATTTTTATTCTCTACTCTGGGTACCGCTTCAGTGGGGGGCGGGAGAACCATCCGCAATAAAAAATGTGTCTTTAGCCACCGTCAATTGAAGGCAGTTTGCCAATATTTTATTGTCCGTCGCGTCGGCTTACGTAAAGCGCTGTGTTCCCCTTCAAAGCGAATCCGTAGTTTCCCGGGTGGGGGTCGGGGTGGGCCGTTCGCTGACCCCTGTTCGCTGTCCGCTGTCCGCAGTTTGCAAGGTTCCCTTGTGCGAGTCGATTACCAGATCTCTCCGCACCCAGTCACTCACTGCCGTTCTGGTATTTTTTCTACAAATAAAATACAAACGTGCTTCATTGGTTATCATTAACCTAATTTCCTATTTTCAATTTTAATTCATTATCTAACAGACCACATAAATCACTTTGTTACGTTTAACGACCCTTAGTTGGTTTAGATGATGAAATCAACAGATATTTGGCACTAGGTCAAGTGCATAAAGAATAAATACATCAGTTTTAAGTTCGTTAATGGAAGGCTGGGATTATTCTCCGAAACGATTATCACCATGACCTAACAGGACCTGAGCCTATTTCTTAAGAAACAAATGTGTCTCGAAAATTTTGATTTGTTTTCTGACGGAAATAAAAAACTGAATTCTAAAGAACATATGTCCATTTTGTTCATTGAGACTAGAGTTCGATTGTTACTGAAGGCACTAATGTACAAAGGAAAAATAGTATTTTAGATGCTGGATTTGTCAGTGTTCAGCGATTGTGTTCATTTTCACACAAGTAAATATGATGAAACGTATCACAACTACGATTTACCGTTGTGCTTAATGTTTCAAGTCATTATAAGGTGGTAAGCCACACAGTTTGAGTATTTCAAAGTGTACTTTAACTAAATGACAACTCTAAAGTATTCGAAAATAGCGAGACAAAGTCGTCCAACAACAATTTCAGACTGAGGCAGACGTAAGAATAAGGTACGAACGAAAATTTGTGCCAAGACTGGGATTCGAACTCGGGGATCCTGCTCACTAGGTACATGCGCTAACCACTACTCCGGGAGGCGTAGTGGTTAGCACATCTGCCCACTGAGCAGGAGACCCGGATTCGAATACCGATTTTGGTACAAATTTTCATTTGTCGTATATATAAAGTTCGACAGTGCAGAACATTAACCTAAGCTGCCATCTTCGAAGAGACCCACTTTAATCACTTCACTTTCGTAAATAATACAATTCCGTGGAGCCGGTATAGAGTACACTGTTTTCGCAGCACGGGGTAGCCCTGCGGTCTAGAGCGTCTTGTTACGGTTCGCGCGGCTCCACACGTCGGAGGTTCGAGTCCTCCCTCAGGCATGGGTGTGTGTGTTGTCCTTAGCGTAAGTTAGTTGAAGTTGGATTAAGTAGTTCGTAAGCCTAGGGACCGAAGACCTTAGCAGTTTGTTTCCATAGTCCTTACCACAAATTTCAAATTTAGACTGTGTTTTCTTCCGATGTGTCGTGAGCTGGTCTGAGCCTGACAATCGACGTCAGGGGGGAGCATAAAGGTAGACTGCTAGTGTGGGTAGCAGTCGACACTCGCAGACGTACGGACATTCACGTCATTATGTTCATTGACGACACAACGCTGACGAGGTCATCGTACGTGTTGCTGTGCTGTATTCAAGTCTACAATTCTTATTTATGAGAGGTATTTCTCGTTCTCATAGAATCTGTTTGGCGCACTATTTGCTGTAGGATAAGGGTGTCACACGAATGATGTGGCGAGCTTTCTCCAGGGAACGGAATCCGATAGCACACGCGAAATAACATGAAATCACAGATAGATAAAATAGCTAAATTAGAAGGCAAACTGGAGGCAGCTTCGTCCCGCCATCTCCTTATATGCCGTATAGCTTCCGTACCGAAAAAGAGTTGCGTGCTTACTACTGCTACTAAATATTTGTTACACTTATAAAAACAAACCTCTTAATGAATATATATATATATATATATATATATATATATATATATATATATATATTCGTTTGTCTCTGATTTGTTCCATTTGCTTTCTCGTACCTTGGAATACTGCGCATCTGCATGAGTACAGTATATTCATTAAGAGGTTTGTTTTTATAACTGTAACAAATATTAAGTTTAGTAGCAGTAGTAAGCACGCAACTCTTTTTAGGTACGGAATCTGTACGGCATATAAGGAGATGGCGGGATGAAGCTGCCTCCAGTTTGCCTTCTAATTTAGCTATACATATATATATATATATATATATATATATATATATATATATATATATATATATAACTGAAAATTTGTGCCGGATTGGTGTTCAGACCAGGATTTTCTGCTTACAGCAAGCACTTGCCTTAACAATAAGGCTATATGCTCACTCCTGCAGGACTGACTCAAACTTCCGCTGTCGCTGATGTTTCCATCAATGATTTCTGAAAACTACCACCAGAGGTTCTCGCAAGTTGCATCGACTTATTCTTTACATATCAGATGCAGAATAACACAACGGTCTGCAGTCATTTCCTTTGCTATCCATGCATATTCACTGATTTTACCCGTATCAATCCATTCATTTCATTTCAAGGTATTTAATTAATTTTCATAACGTATAAATGGTCAGCATTCGCTTTTGTTTAAATAGGAATTACGTTGAATACCATTAAATTGAGCCCGCATCTCGTGGTCGTGCGGTAGCGTTCTCGCTTCCCATGCCCGGATTCCCGGGTTCGATTCCCGGCGGGGTAAGGGATTTTCTGTGCCTCGTGATGGCTGGGTGTTGTGTGATGTTCTTAGGTTAGTTAGGTTTAAGTAGTTCTAAGTTCTAGGGGACTGATGACCATAGATATTAAGTGCCATAGTGCTCAGAGCCAATTGAACCATTTTGAACCATTAAATTGACCCGTTCTACAACATTGCGGTATGTGAGATCCATGAAACATGTAACTAGCTATAACCAACTTAACTGAACTATTGTAAATGTTTGAAATTAGATATGAAAACGATTGGCAGATCAGCTATACCCTCAAGGGACCATTCTAAGGCTGGATAGTATTATATCTGACGGGTTCAGATATGATTTTCTCAAACGTATCATAATCTTTTGGCACTAATACCACAGACATGTTGGACGTTTAGAACTATCTCATAGTATTTTAGTGGGATGATTATAATGGATGCTTCGTTTGTCTCTGATTTGTTCCATTTGCTTTCTCGTACCTTGGAATACTGCGTATCTGCAGGAGTACAGTGTAGAGTATTATATTGTATCCGAAAATACGGTTTCCTAAGTGTGATGTCAGACAGAAGTGGCATTTCAGTTTCGCAATATGTTTTTCATATGATAGAGCACAGCAATCAGTCTTTTCTTTCAGGTTTTATTAGGCAGATATAGATTTCGGCTAGTGCCTAGACATTATCAATGCACTATTAGATATCAGTGCATGTCCCAGTACGTTAGTCCATTGCTGTTCGCCGGCTGCAGTGGCCGAGCGGCTCTAGGTGCTTCAGTCCGGAACCGCGCGACACCTATGGCCGCAGGCTCGAATCATGCCTTGGACATGGATGTGTGATGTCCTTAGGTTAGTTAGGTTTAAGTAGTTCTAAGTTCTAGGGAACTGATGACCTCAGATGTTAAGTCTCATAGTGCTCAGAGCCATTTGAACCATTTTTGAACCATTGCTGTTCTTGCTTCTGTCACAGTTCTTTCAAGACCTCCTAATGGAACGTAACTTAACTCGCAGTATGCGCCGATGTAGGTCTATATCTCCAATTACTTTGTGATGCTCATACGTCACCAATATACATTACGATGGTTAACGTTGCATAGTTGCCCCTCAGCCAATCTCAGTCACTCACAAAAACAGTTTCGTACATCAACCGCAAACGCCTTTGTGCAGCATTTTCATATCTGTGTGTCTAGGTGCCTCCGTAAAGTTCTCACTAACCAATTGCCTGACTATAATTGAAAAATGTATTTTTTTTTAACTGGATAATGTGTGGACCTATTGAACGCTGTTCCTTATGCCCTAGGCAGCTCATTTTAGTCATTGGCAGAGTCATCGACTGAAAATTCTGTTATCCAAGAGAAATACATTGTCTATGCGCAAATGTAAATCGACATGCTCAACAGGTGCATTATTTACGATGAAAATACGAGGGGGTGCTGAAAAGTAATGCCTTGAAACTTTTTATATGAAAATCCACACGATTTTTAAATTAAAACAAACATTATTAACAATTTACATCTCTATGCTTCATGATTACATATTTACAGCCCTGTAACGTTAAAGGACGTCGAATTGTAACGTGTAACATGGCTATGCGTAACATAACTATGTCGGTAGTTTAGAAACCGCTTGCTGTAATAGAGTTTCTAATCGCACAAGCCTTACTTCAAACGGGGAAACCTCTCCTTCAGCATGAAAATGCCAGACCACACACGGGAGCTGCGGCATCTCCAACAATTCGATGCCTTGGGGTCACTGCTATCTATCGTTCTCCATATAATCCTGACTTGGCCACATCGAAGTTTCCAGAACATAAAGAACACCTTTGAGGAATCCACTTAGATAGTGACTAAGCGGTGCAAGCAGAGGTGAGGTTGTGGCTGCGTCAACAAAGTTCAAGATTCTGCGCCGTTTGGTTAGAGGTGCCATGTCACGGGTTGTGCGGCTCCTCCAGCCAGAGGTTCGAGTCCTCCCTCGGGCATGGGTGTGCGTGTTGCTCTTAGCATAAGTTAGTTTAAGTAATGTGTAAGTCTAGGGACCGATGACCTCAGCAGTTTGGTGCTTTTGGGAATTCACACACAATTGAACATTTTTCCAAGGCTCTGCAATGATGGTATCAACAAACCAGTCTGTCGGTGGGAGGAACGTGTTCATCGCCAGGGTAACTGTGTTGAGAAATAACTATGTAGACTTGAATAAGAAATATGTACACTACAAATCATATAAAAAGCTTTAAGGCTTTTACATAAAAAATTCGGAGGCATTATTTTTCAGCAAGCCTTCATAACTACGTCTACACATTCAGACCAATAATATCATACAAATTGTTCACGTTGTTAAAAAGATTTGTTTTACTTTTTACAGTGCCAAAATTCTAAATCAGTGGCAGAAGTAGCTAAGCCTGTGAGCAAGACGACAGGAGCTCTTATCACCAGGGAAGTGACATAGATTCAAAAGTAACACGACGACTGTTGCACTTGCCGAGTAGATAAGCGTACGGAGTTAGCCTACGTTTCTTCATTCTGTGCGAGACTAAGATTTGATTTTATATTAGGATGGACACAGTGCAGATGTTCCAAGAAATTATGAATGGTTCGCCTTCCACGTGGCGACTTAACTAATGTATCGTCCATGTTTCAGCCAAAACACTTTACCTTGGCCCTGAATTTCGTGTATTTGCTACAAATTATGCCACATATATGTTTGCCACAACAGGTGATAACAGGCTGCCCATAGCTGATCCATCTGTTCGTTAATGTTTTTAATGAGGCATCAAACAGCTTGACGTGGTGGCCTTATGACCATTTAAACATCGCTGAGCTCATTTAGTTAGTTGTAAGGATTCGGTTCAAATGTTTCAAATGGCACTGACCACTATGGGACATCTGAGGTCATCAGTCCCCTAGAACTTAGAACTACTTAAATCTAACTAACCTAAGGACATCACACACATCCATCTAGAACCGCTCGGTCACTGCGGTCGGCTAAGGATTCGGGAAGCTGAAATATTGTGCAGAGTGAAACCATACTAAAAACTGCCCACAGTATTTGCATTCCGAAGTAGTAGTTAACTGAGTTGTTGGTCCCAGCCAACAATGCTTAGACTGCCTGTGTTATATATAATGGTGGAGATGAGGAAATTGTTTGCAAGTGAACTCAAGCATTTGTCCGGTTTCACGAATCCTCTCTAGCTCTAGTGTAACATTTCCAACGCGCATAAACCTGTTGATTGCCCGCGTGTTAATATGAGTAATGTACAGGCTTTTGGTACCACTTATTCATCTCGACATCTCGTTAAGAAGTTAGGCGTACCTATATTGTTGGCGAAATTTATGCCGTTATCGTAAATTGCAAAACCGCTCTTCCTCGTAGAGATAAATCAAATGATCCCCGTGTATTCTCGGCATGGTTGATTCACTGTGATGTATGTTAGGAATCCATATAAGACCATTTCTGAAAACCGGAGAGGATGATTGTGTCAGGTGTCGAAACACTTTGCGCAAAAACGAGTCACTTAAGTTTCTCGTTGGAAATCCAGAAACAAGCCATTAATTTCTCTTGCGATTTTTTTCTTATTTTGAAACCTCAGGAACTCAATGCTACGCTTAATATTCAGTTCATTTCCCTTGAAGAACTGTGCATCAAGATTTGAAGACCCTACTAGATAGGATATAAGCGTTGAATAAGATAAAAAAGAGAGACGAAAAGCAAAAAGCAGCAGTATACATTAACATATTTTATCTCTCTTCGTTGGGAATACCTTGAGTGTAACATTTTTTAGAAAAGTTTCATCTAAAAAGCTTCGATATTGATATCATGCCCAGGAGCTACCCAACTATAGACGTTTTCCACTCACACGTCCTGCAACGGCCAAAACCGAGAGGCTTGTTTCACTTTCTTCCTAACTTTTCCTCTTTTTGTTGTGTCCATGTCATTGGTTGGTACATATATACGTATTTTCTATACAAATCACAGTATAACAAAAAAAAGTCTCATTAATCACTTGAAACCAGATGCACATCGTATTAGCTTGTCTACTATTAACTGATAAGGATACCTGACAATGCATCTACGTGTTTAAGTATAGAGTGCCAAATACCAACAAATAATATCTCATTTCTGATTTTGTTTTACCAATGATAACACGTCTAAAATAAGATGAATTTTTGCACTATTCACTCATTTACGTTGACCGTATTTTCGTATATAAATTTTTCTCACGTAGTCCGAAAATTTTTATGCCTTATGACCAATATTACACTTTCAGGTAGCCCGTACGATGTAAACTGTAATACACTTGTAATACAACATCCATTCAGCAGGTTCACGATGAATGTTTATACTGCCACGTAATATTGCACATGTTATACAGGCTAGTCTGAGATGTTTACATATTCCGAATTCAATGATTTACATAAAAGTTTGAAACAGTGTAAATGAAGTTAAGGTTATGGACTATTTCTTCAATAAAAACAGACAAATCTACCTGATAGTGGCAGAATTAGCCTACATAGTACAAAATACACGTGAAATTCCGAGAAACTGAAAATCATTGTGAAGGGTGTCAACAGCTTGTATCAGATTCCAGAGGTAGCTTAGCTACTCTCAACTACTGATAAAAGATACATTATTGCCATTCACACAAAAGTAAACACCATTTTTAGTTACCATCCACTATAAAACTGGTTACAGTATCAATGAAACACGTTTCATAACACGAAGGCTTGCTAAAAAGTAATATTTCGGACTATTTTTATGC
This sequence comes from Schistocerca gregaria, assembly GCF_023897955.1. Taxonomy (NCBI): domain Eukaryota; kingdom Metazoa; phylum Arthropoda; class Insecta; order Orthoptera; family Acrididae; genus Schistocerca; species Schistocerca gregaria. Next base: position 623,284,609 of record NC_064931.1, on the reverse strand, counting down.
GAAAAGTTTTAAGTCTTTCTACATAAAATAAATGTTATTAACATTCAAAATCTTTATTCTTCACGTCTACATACTTGTGTCTCAGCATAGTCACCCTGGCAACGAACACATTTCCCCCCACGATATACCAGTTTGTTGAGAGCGTCGTTGATGGAGTCACATCACCTCTTCCTGCACCGCGTCAGCGCTATCAAAGTGAAATCATCAAGGGTATTCTTTAGGTTTTGGAAACAAATGAAAATCGGATGGGGATAAGTTGACATTGTATGGTGGATGGTGACGGTGGACCCAAGGCGTCGGATTCTTGCAGATCTCGCAGCACCCATGTGTGATGTGGCACCGTCAAGATGAAGGAGTGGATGTTGCATGAGTAAACGAACTCTTCAAATTCGAAAATCGATTACAGCAAGCTGTTTCTCACACACCGATATAGTTACGTTATACACAGTCATGTTTCACGCTGTAATTCGGAGCTCTCTAGCGGGAGAGGGCTACAAATATGTAGACATGGACAATAAAGATGAAGAATGTTAATAACGTTTGCTTTATTTAAAAGCTCTAAGATTCTTCGCATAAAAATTTCGGAGGCATTACTTTTCGCGCACGCCTTCGTACTATCTCAACTGTATATCCCTACAATGAGAGACTTTTATAGAAGCAGTAACTTAAAGAAAACAAAATTGTGCATTTTCACTGTTATGATACCGCCGTTCAAAAAAGGTTTTTGAGCCCAAATTATGCACAAGTAACTTGATGAGCCGAAACATAATGCTCACCTTTTTAATAGAAAGTTGGTCCACTTTTCGAACGCACTATAACAGCGAATTTGTAAGATTATAGATTCGAAATATGATCAGTAGGTTTCTTTAGGTACATGGCACTAGATGTATACGCAAAGATCAAGAAATTTATGTGAATTTCGGACCGGTCGTTTGTAGACACAGAGCTGGTGCCCGAGCAAATTCAAACGGCCCGCCAAATACGGTGTTTCTGTGTTTGGGTTCTCATATCCGAACGAGAGAGCAGTCCAAAAATTTGACATGGGACGGTAGTAAGGATCGAACCCAAACAAAAGGCTGAGCAGTCTTGTGTGCTATCATCTACACTGTGGGAACAACTAACACTAATTGTGTATGGCTGGCAGCTTGCATTTGCGCATGCAACCGTATGATTTCAATGCTAATTTGCCCGGAACTGCACAACGTACCGATTTTTTTTCTTAACCATTTTTTTGCCGCACAACGTACCCTGTAACACTCTTACGATCTCTGCAAACTGTTTCTGACCACCCTGTATAGCAGCACTCTGCGTCCAGGGGTTCAGTTCTATTCTCTCTGTATGTCGGTGTCCGCAATAAACGTGGTTTCAGTGCAAAGTGTTCCACATCACTGACGACCCTGCTTTCGATTTGGACTTGATTGTGGTTACGACGTGACACTATTAATGGCGAGCAGTGTATGATGTGGGCTTCACTATGACAAGGAGGCTGTATTGTAAAGTCCGACAGGAATAAAGATTTGAAAGATAGCAGGCATGTAAATTAAATCAAGTGCACAAGTAGAACCCCCTACCCATCTCCCCTTATCCTATTCCCACCACCAAACAAATACTCCCTGGAATTAAATTTGTGCGTGCCGAAGCACTCTGTGTTTCATCGCATACAAAGAATGTAATGAAAAAGAACAATTTCGAATTCAGCATGACTGATAAAGTGCGAGTAGCCGACCAGTCCTATAGCAAAGCATTTCTTCTGTAACGCAGGTATGGAGTCGACAGTAACCTGAGAGATGGTTATATACCGGTACGTACGGACAACATTGTATGGTTCACACCGGACAACTTATATTGTGTTAAATAGCAACGAAACGCATTCATACACTAATCATAACAGTTTGGAGCTAAGACACAACATTATGAGGATATCTTGAAATTATGATAAGTGGAATATATTGACCTTAAATGTGTCATCAGGACACTTAAATGACAAACGGATTCTTTCGGGGGGAATATCCAATTCAGATATTTTCTCGTTTACACGTGAATGTTTACTCGTATACGGTTAAAATTTATACAGTATCTAAGCCGTGTACTTTCGAATCTGTACCATTGCGAGGTACTTATAGCACAAAAGCTTGTGGATTAGTTGTCAAAGAAAATAAAATGTTCGGAGGAGATAATGAGAACTTTGCGTACCGTAAGAGATGTTAGCTCCTCCTGTTTTAGCCTGCCTGAGTAGGTGGCAAAATACATTTCAGCTGCCACGACCTTTGTAAGCAACGACAGGACGCAAATTATCAGTTCAAATTGGCAACACTCCTCGTAGCAAAGACCCCACTGCTCATAACCATATATGCCTGTTCTGTTAGCAATACCGTAAGGTTGAAGATACAGATTGAAAACATCGTAGTGGGAGCTGTCCACCCACATGGATCCCAAGTACTGTGGTGCAATGATGACACACTGGGTTCTCATTCGGCACAAAAACAGTTCAGACCACCGTCTGACCATCCAGATTTAGATTTTCATGATTTCCTTGAATCGCTTAAAGCATATGCCGGTGTGATTCATATGAAAGGGCACAGCTGACTGTCTTCCCTATCCCATCTTGTGATCAATCTCTAATGCCCCAGTCGTCGACGGGATTTTAAGGTGCAGTCTTCTTTCGTACCTTCTTTCATGCGTGGCACGGAGCTGACAACCGACACATTTAACTGGGAAGAGATCATGAAATTAAAAAAAAAGTAATTCTTGAACAATGTAGAGAAGAATCTACATATGTTCTCTCCAGAGAAGTCATGGGACATTATTTGTCGGGGGCTTCCAATTATTCAGTCGCATAATAGAAAACGTTTTCCTTCCCTTACGAGCATTGCTCCTCTTAATTACGAAGTGTAACCGTTTACTTCAGGTGACATATTTCATCCTACACTACAATTCCCTAGACCTCACGTATAATGTCGAAATGAATTTCAGGTCTTTCTGTACGTAATTACTTGTGTCTCTGCTGATTCCCTAATTCTTCTGATCAGTATATCTCATTGCACCATTCCGGAGTGTCGCACGGATGACTCACGGAATAAAAGGTAAATTAAACTTGTTGAAAGTTTTCTTCAGCAAAGAAATACAAACAGACGTTCTGACTAGTAACAGGTAATTTTAAAAAAAAAAAAAAAAAAAAAAAACAGCTGTTTAGTTCATCGACAGAGATTCGAAAAGTTCGCTGTAATTTAACTAGAGACTAATACTCTAAAATGCTACATTTAGTATAAAAAGAACTACGGTATGTATAGATAGTATGTTGGTAGAATTATATATACTGGCATCTAAAAGTCTAATGAGGAAATCTTAGTTTGATAGTACTATCCTAATGCTGTCATCCAGTAACAAAGTATAGTGAGCTAAGTACGTTGCATAGTTTAAAGAGTTTCTCCGTGAACCGCGACTATCGGTCCTTAATTAGAAATCATGTCACTCGATTATTGCTGTCTGTGAAAATGTGTAATATTACACTGAGATTGATGCGCAAAAGCCACTGTGTCTCTGACAATAACCTTGGACTCTCACTGAGCGCCCTTACCGATACTGTCAAAACAAAAAACAAAAAAAAAATGCTTTCAAATAAACTTCGCGCAGTGTAACTCTGGAGAACTGATTAATAATTTGTCAACTCGAAGCTCTCGGCTAGTGCTGAAGGCATAGCGATGTGTACCTTGCGTCAGTTACTGCATACTGAATCTTATTCCTCAGGCTCCATCCCTCTCTTCGTTGCAATGAGCCGGAAGGCGATATTAGAAAGGCGTACAACTGTATGAGACTTACTGCCGAGGCGGTCTGCGGTCGACGAGTCGATTGTGCTGCCATCGGCGGGCGGCAGACGAAAGCTGCTCCGCGCACGGCCGCAAGAGAGCGGCCTAGTCCGTCTGTCAGAAATTGGCCGCAACCGTCAACTAATAGGATTTACTGTTTCTTTGACATCAGCACTTATTCCTGTATTGCCTTGGCATGCAGCATTGATAGTCGCTTACAATATTAAGCTCCTTAATACGAAAATGAGGAGGAGTGAAGAACAAAATAATTAAAATTACCGTTGGCTACAGTGGCGGCACGCGTGTAGACACTGTGAAACTGCAGCACCCCCTATTTCAACATGATGTTACCGATAATATTCAATATAATCAGTCATTTTTTTCTTTAAATATTTCTTTGTAATTCTCCAGTATATAATCCGTAAGCTCATTGTCAATAGTCGTCCCCCAATTTATGAAAAAAGATGTAACAATCTTTGTATGGAACTGTACGCTACACAGTTCCATCGGCGAGGTATTCAGCTGCTGTGCACACGTGCACATAGTAAGCTTTTCATAGTGTTACGCTATACCAAAACTACGATTCAGTTGTTTTTACGGGTAGTGTTGCTAGCATTGATAAGGAAAGATACTAATGAATGTGTGAGAGACACTTCTCTTTGTGTTTTATATTTGATTGTTTGTTTTGCACATAATCGGAACCACACATCGTTAAGTGCTAGCCCATAGTGTATTCTATACGCCTACGAAACATAAATCGTATTTTGTAAGTAATAAAAATTAGTTGATCGCTTAACTTCAGCGATTTTCTGTAACCAAAGCAATTACTTTCGATGAAAGTAGAGTTCACAAAAATGGCTCTGACCACTATGAGACTTAACTACTGAGGTCATCAGTCCCCTAGAACCTAGAACTACTTAAACCTAACTAACCTAAGGACATCACACCCACCCATGCCCGAGGGAGGGTTCGAACCTGCGACCGTAGCGGTCCCGCGTTTCCAGACTGTAGCGCCTAGAAGCGCTCGGCCACCCCGGCCGGCAGAGTTTACACGAAGGACCATAAAAATATGCATTATTATTGTTTTTTATGAATAAAAGAAGCAAATTTTATACAAGCTCGACGAATTATGAAGTGCTGTTTGACATGTTCTGATTTGCGGTTTTTAATTATACCCCTTTTTTTGGAAAAAAAATGCGTTTGCTAGCGCTTTATAATAAATCTGTACTGTTTTTTTATTTCTACTAGAACATCCCTTAACTTCACGTTCAAATTGTCAATACTGACAACTTCCGTTTTACTATAAATACTGTTTATTTTTAGGTACAGTAGGATAACTATGTCAAACTATAGTTTTCTGTGGGTTTCGTGGCTGTTTATATGTCTTCACTCAGTTTTAGACAGTTTACCGCTACAGATTTCAATGGGAAACTAGTAGGACACATCGCATCCGCAGACAAAGCGATCGAAATGAGGTATCGCGGGATTAGTAGGCTATGTAACACACCTAATGTAACGCAGTAGCGATCTTAATCGACCAAAGCTACCAGACAAAATACTACAGTCCACGCCTACTTGTGATAGCCTACCGTAGCCTACGGTAGTTTTACAACTCTAGCTCTACGCGAGGCTGCGATGGGGTGAGGGCACGGATACTAAAATACACGGTAGGGGTCACAAGGTGCATGCCCATTAGCAAGCCGCGCCGCTTACGTGACAGTGAAGCCAAACAGCGGTTAGTAACCACCATTTGCCATGAAGTATTGTGTTGTAATTGTCTTTTCGAGAGCAAACATGGATGTTTACGGCGGTGTGAATTTTTATTAATGACTGGCGACTTGAGTACAAAGTTGCGCCGTAATTATCAGTGTACTGAGGGACTATTTAGAGTAAATTTTTAAGTGGAAAGTAGTGGTTTGCTTCTCGACTGCTAGTTGTACTAACCACAGCAAACAAATAACTAAGTGAGGAATTAAGTTTCCTACATATCCTAAAAACAGTAAAACGAAACGATGCTACTTTACAGGAAAAGGTTGCCAACTAATGAAGAAATTAATACTAGACAAAACGTTGACTGTGGAAATAAATACTGACGTGAAAGCAAAAATTTGTGATTACGCCAACAATTAGAAATCATGGAAAGAGAAATAAAGGTCTTTAGGTAAGGTATGTACAGGATCGTCTCTCTCGATATAGCGCTCAGTTGCTGGAATCAAATATGTTCAAAAAGTGATTGAAAACTTTTTTGCCAACAACAAGTGGTTATGTGTGTGTTAGAATTCCTAAGGGACCAAACTGCTGAGGTCATCGGTCCCTAGACTTACACACTTCTTGAACTAACTTAAACTAGTCAATGCTAAGAACAACATACACACCCATGCCTGAGGGAGGACTCGGACCTCTGGCGAGAGGGGCCACGCAATCCCTTACATGGTGCCTCAAACCACGCGACCACTCCGCGCGGCAAGCGGTTATGAAAGCACAGAGTGCATAGTGTTCTATATGGTCTGTGCCTGTGTGAGCCTGTTACCCCAGAAAAAAAAAACAGTGTCTTCCTAGATGGTGAAAGAGGTTGACGTCCTTTGAAAGCTTTACGATAGCATTTCATCGACCATAGGGAAAAATTGTGTAACTAATATAAAGTTTAATAATAATTGTAATAGTAATAATAATACAGTGGAACGTGGAAAATTCATACTTGCGTATCAGTTAAACCTGTGCACGCCGTGTGCCTTAAGCTTCAGTGGAGTGCGGCGTGGCGAGTGGGTTCACGGTGACGTCGCAGCCCACAATCCACCTGCGCGACATCTACCTTGTACTTTAATATTCGTGGGTGAGAATACTGTCGCTCTCGCACTATCAACTGCGACCCTGGCTCACTGATGCAAAGCAGTTGTGTTTTCTTTCCGCGTGTATTGTGCTTAAAAACCTTGTGTCATACTCTTGAATGTGATTAAGTGTACAATTACATTTTTATTCGTTTCCTGCTACTGAATTTAATAATTTTTTCTCCAATTCTTTTATTTTACAGAACACTTTAACCATCGCTTTGCAACACCAAGCTCTATGTTATGTGACTCTAAGTGAACTTCAACCGCGTAAGTTCTCACAGCTGTCCCTCCATGTAAACTTACAGTTAAGTAAAGAGGTAGTTCAACACCTAATATTCTAAAATCTCTGCCAGGCGTAAACGACAACAAGATATAGCTTTCATTCTGAATAGTACCAATGGAAATGTTGCTTTTGCGGCTGTGAAATAAAAATTCTACTGTTTTGCTTTTCTTGTAAGCTGTTTGGACGCGGTTTAACGTGGAAAAAAGATGGTTTTAGAAGTACAGACCAAATTAAAGAAAAAACTGAAAACCTTGAGAAGTCAAATAAGCACTTTGATAAGCATTAAGGGGGAAGTTGGTGCGGCATACAGACTTTCAATAAATTATTATAATATAGAGCTCATAAATGTTTGTTTTGCTTTGACACAATATAAAAACAAAGGCTAAAAAATTTCGGGAGCAGTACCCTCACTAATTTTAGATACAAGCCGCTACTATTTGGTTCTGTACCTTATCGTACACTATCATCTATCGACAAGAAGAAATAAATAAGCGACCAGATTGCGTATTCTAAGTATCACTTTTTGGTCAGGTAAGAGAAAACAAAATAATTCTACACGCTAATGCTATGAAGGCCATTTGTTAATCTACACGATATTTCTGTAGACTACCATATCGCTATTTAATATAAAGTGACAATTATTTATTGTTGCGGTTGGTCATAGCTACAGAGGATTTTTTTGTAATTCATCTTGTTGAAGCTCTTTCGTCAGTGGATAAGCAAGAGATGGTGATCATCTGCAGCAGTTTTCAGATAGTCCACAACTGTCATTATACCTTCAACTACTGTCATGGTACGGATCCCACGGAAGCCCAGTTGAATGTTCCTCATAGCATAATACTGCTACTATCGCCTTTGGTCACCAGTGCATGTTTCTAGCAACCGTTCGCCTGGATGACGGCAGTAGTAATTTCCGATGTCATTTTGTCAACAGGGGGACATGTAGATTCAAAATGGCTCCGAGCACTATGGGACTTACCATCTGAGGTCATCAGTCCCCTAGAACTTAGAATTACTTAAACCTAACTAACCTAAGGACATCACACACATCCATGCCCGATGTAGGATTTGAACCTGCGAGCGTAGCGGTCGCGCGATTCCAAACTGTAGCGCCTAGAACCGCTCGGCCACACCGGCCGGCGGACATGTTGGGGTCGTCTGCTACGGAGCCCCACGCTGAAAGGTTTTTACTAAATTCATTTATTATTCGTGAAATCTAAAAGGGTCGTCCAGGATGCGGTACGGTACCAGGTATATTGACATATTTTAATTATTATCCACGTCCTACTGAGTTTATGTGAAACATCTTGATCTACTTGATTTCATATACATTTTGAAACTATGCGATCCACCGTATGGGCAGGTTGAAGCATGGGAAGGCATACAGTTCGGATTTACGCGAGGTATCAAAAAAACATACAGGAACAGTGTTTACAGTTGATGGCGATCTATTTGTTATTAAGACACTTGACAGCCACGAATCTTTACATGAGATAGGGATAAACGTCTTCAGTACATGAACAAAAATTGTGTCAGACTATTAATTACGTAGTACCCTAATGTTGTTAATAAGAGGCGTTTATGAGAATTAGGATGCAACTACTGATATAATTTACTTCGTGTTTGTGGTGCAGATGGAGCCAATATGGGACAAAGGCTGCACGTCCTCGTAACTCAGTGGTCAGCTCGGCTGACTACCAAGTGGAAAAAGTGGGTTCGATTCGACGCACTGCCAGGGATATTTCTTTGGTGGGAGAACTGGAACGGGCTGCACTCAACTTCATGATGCTACTTCAGGAACCACTTTACCGAGCCGAAGCCGCTCCAAGAGACAAAAACTGCCATGGCTGAGAGGGCGGATTACTGATCCCACGCCCCTCGATACTGCATCCAATGTCCCTATTGGTAGAGGACGATACGGAGGGCACGCCAGGGTCTATGGACGGAGTTCGTGTTTTATGGGACAAATGCCTGGGAAACAATTGACTCAAACTCTCAAAAACCAACTTGTTAGGCGTTGGGGTTAGACATACTATAAATCTACGGGTGCTCTTCTAATATAATAAAATCCGCTGGAGTTCAAGCAGTGGGAGCGCCGTCTTGTTACTAGCCAGATTCCGTAATGGCGAAGAAAACGTTAAATGCAATAAATGCTAGATGAGAACAAATTCGGTACAGATGTTGGTACCCGTATGCCCTAATTTCGCGTACGACAATACAGAACATAGTATTGCTCATTGCATGCACGATAAAGAACATGTGGCATGTTCTGCTCAATATGAAAATGTTTAACGTTTGGGGAAACTCATTAACTTGGGTAAATATTCTCAAAACACGGGTACGAACTAACTGAATGTCATCGCTGAAGGCTATAGGATTAACCAACTAATAATTAGCTTTGATTGATTAAGTTGGCAAGTGGCATGCTTACTAACATAAGGATCACGGGCAAAACATGATTTTAATATGCTAGAATCACTCGAATTCCGAAAGAAAGGTCTTTGAATGTTTTATGACTAAATACGGATTTAATATGGTTCAAATGGCTCTGAGAACTATGGGACTTAACTTCTGAGGTCATCAGTCCCCTAGAACTTAGAACTACTTAAACCTAACTAACCTAAGGACATCACACACATCCATGCCCGAGGAAGGATTTGAACCTGCGACTGTAGCGGTCCCGCGGTTCCTGACTGTAGCGCCTAGAACCGCTCGGCCATCCCGGCCGGCGATTTAATATATGAATGGGCCAATGCTTCCCATGGCCACTACCCTCAACTTCCCTGCGCTACATCTTCTTTCGTTTGTAGATACACACACCATATGGCCTGGCTTAGTCCTTCAATCACAGTGCCGTGCACGTTTGCGTTAGTGATTCTGACTTATTATACAAGATGAAAATTAGAACACAGAGTTAATCTCGAATGAATGCGATTTTAATTCATCTAAACCAATGTCCTTGGTATGTGACTGTGTTTTTCTACGCGTCTAAGGAAATTGGTAGAGGGAAAACACTGAGCCAATAAATACATTTACATTTCACACTTGATCCACTACACATAATTTACTGGAAATACCAATGTTTCTTTTACTTGTGTTATTTTACAATACGTATATTGCCTGAAAAGGAAAATAGAAACTTACAGGAGGGGAGGAGAAAGCGAAATAAAAATTAACGGATTGAGAGAGTACGTGACGTTTTTTCAGTGACTGAATCAAATTAATAAAGAACTTTGCAGCATGAACCAGCTAATCAATACGTCGTTGCAACCACTCTCTCCTAGATGCAAGTACTGATTAGCTTGGGAAGGGTGTCATTTAGAAATTGTATGCTCCACTGAGGCAAGCTTTCCGGCAACTGTTGTGACTGGTTCTTGAAATCTTGGATACTCGCACTGGAACAGAGTTGACTTAGGAGCTGGTCCCACACAAGTTCTATCAAGGACAGATTTGGGCAACTTGCTGGCCACAGGATTACTTCAGCACCATGCAGGCAGTTAATAGAGACACGTGCCATATGTGGATGAGCGCTGTCTTGTTGAAAAATGGCACCACGATACTGTCACATGAGAGGTAACACAAGACGGAGGATGTCCAGGACGCAACGATGCCATCAGGGTCCCGAAAATCGCTAACGGACGTGACAACAGGAACACCGCCGTGCCTCTCCGAAACATTGGAAGAATGGGACCTCTCCAGAGATCGCTGCCACACACGCTGACGATATCCATCCGGGGTAGTAAAGAACCATGATTCATCGCTGAACACAGTGCGACTCTAGTCATCCAAAGTCCCTCCTTCCAGGTTACGGCACCGTTCCAAACGCAGCCAGTTGTGTTTTAGTGTTAAGGGCATCCTAGGCATTGGACGGCAATCCTCTGGTCCGGCTGCTGCTAGACCCCAAGCAACGCCTATGGATGACACAGAATATTGCCGTCAATAACGTTTTCTCGGATGGCAGGCACAGACATGGAGGGGTTACAGCGTGCTTGCTGCACAATACGGCGATCCTCCTTTGTAATGGTCAGACGTTGTCGATCGTCAGATTTCCATGCAATCCAACACTGGTCCACTGTTACATCAGAATGTCACAAAAATCTGGCTGTTGATCGATACGACCAGGCGGGCGATGGTCCTTCCAAAATCTGTCAGGTGCAGATAACGCTGTCTCAAACGAGTACTCTGAACCTCCATATTCTTCACAGTGATCACGTCTGACATTGTTCACGCCCGTTCGAAATTCTACCAGGCCTATTAACAATACTAAACACGAACAACACTAATACATTCTGGTGGTCCTTCTACCTGTCACAGATAATTGCCGCTCTAATCATTTACATTTCCAACGATGGTCTGTGTGTATAAGAAGTAACATTGACGAGAGACCATGCCTTCCTGGTGCTTCATTTCTTTCTTTTTTCTTCTTTTGTCATACGGTATGCGTTGAAAAAATGTGTACTCCTTCTACTGTCGAGTTCATTTGGAAACAACTTCAATTAACAAGTGATCTTGACTAATATATCATTGTAAATTCATTGGTCATCAGAGTCACGATCACAAAAGAACAGAGCAAAAAATATTCCAAAGACACGACCTTGCGGTTAATTATATCCAAAAATAAGCGACTGGGCTCGCTTCCGCAAGCATCATCGCTAAAAATCGTCAACATTATGATTAAAATTTTCCATGATTTCTGAGGAACACTGTAAGCGAATGCCAGTACTGCTTCTTTCTTATTTTCTTGAAAAAGCAACGAGTACTACGTAACTAATTACCTCGATGTTGGTTGGATGCGCTTGTTTAAGTCCTATGCAGATCGAATGATCCTAAACAGCGACCCTATCTTTGATGTGGACAGCAAACCCAGCCATGCAGCACTTTCTGTGCAGGAATGAATTGAAGAACACAGTAGCACCTCCATCACGTTGAATATCCCGCAGATTCACCAAATCCGAAACCTTCTCAGACGTTGTGGTATTTATGAAACAATACGTTGACTTAAACCGACAGAGGCAATTTGTCTGGTATTTCACAAGAGCAGATAACTGTGTCTGATAGTATATATCATTACAAGACTAACACGTTGGATTCCTCCTAAGTGCACGATAAAAGTAGGATGAAGACACTACAGAGTGCTCATAAGTGTGTAATCACAATTTCAATCAAAATCAGGTGGATAAATGTAAAGTCAACCAGTGTGAAATAGACGGCACTTGTCAAGCTATGTTTTCAACATAGAGGCCATTTTGAAAGCCTCCATCTTGGATATAATTCTTAGTTTTCAAATTTAAACAGAATAATGCGACATATCAAACACAGAATTACACTAGAACAGGAACAGTACCTTTAATATAAGCATAGCTTTAATCATTCTAGAGTTATTAGGCATACAATTTTGCTTCCGTCGTTTCGCAATAGATGCAGCAGAAAGTCGTGGTGCAGGTGGTAGGACGTAAGTATCATAGAGTAAGCTTAGGCAGTTGTAAACATAACGTCATCAAAATATTAGTTGATTCGTGATTGAATCATAAAGTTATTCTCGACTGGACATTTCGCCTTACGTGCCCAGTTCTCGTCATTTGCGGGAAGTTTTAATTTGCTAGTTTAACATGAAGATATCTACGGCCGAGATTCCTCCAATGCTAGGTAAGGCCTATGGCGAGTCAGCCATTACTGAGATAACGTGCCGAGAATGGTTTCAACACATCAAGAACGGTGATTTTGACGCCGAAGGCCGAACTGGCGGTGGAAGATAGAAGATTTTCGAAGGTACTGAAACCGACAGAAACTATCACAGGAGACAGTTATCGAAAGCAGTAGATGAGTTTGAGCCGAGCACTGAAAGACAAACGGCCACAATAAACCGATAGACAGGAAAACGTGACTTTACAGCTTGACGATGTTTGACCCCATGTCGCAAAAACCGTCAAAACATACCAGAAAACGTTGAACTGGGAAGTGTTACCCAACCCGCCGTATTCTGCAGACATTGCTCCTTCTGACTATCACGGCCCGGCTCATCAGCACTTCCTGTCGTATGAACAAGTGCAGAATTGGATCGATTCGTGGATGTCCTCAAAAGACGCCCAGTTCTGCCACCGTGGGATTCGTGTGCTGCCCGAAATGTGGGAGAAAGTAATGGCCTCCCTGACGGATCATCCATTATCCACAGTGCGGTGGTGAAATTTCTCCCAAAATTCCTTAAAGTAGGCTGAGTCACAGACAAACCGAAGAAAGGAAGGAAGGAAGCAAGATTAGAGTTTAACGTCGCTCCGACATTTAGGCCGCTAGATACTGAGCACAAGCTCGGAATGTTTCAAGGGTGGGGAAGAAAATCGGCCGTGCCCTTCCAAAGTAACTATTCCGGCATTTGTCTGTAGCGATTTATGGAAATCATGGAAAACCTTAATTTTGATGGACGGACTCCGACTGGACGCAGAAAAACCTATAGCTGGATGATCGAAGACGGGTAAGAATGAAACAATATCAACCGCTGTTCTGCTGTTGAGCCCCTCTTCATCTTGGGTTCGCACAGAGCAGCGTGTTATCTGCAGTTGTAAGACAAAGATGTGCTGCCGTCGTTGTTGTCTGAAGATGGGTGTTTCCCTATCCTCACTTTCTTTCAGCACGGTAGTATCCAACCTCATTACAAGCTAGTGGCCAATGAATACTTGGATAGTTTCTCCGTAGATTGATATGTCATAAAGCCACGACGGAGTGGCTGCCACGTTCCGCGGAAGTAACTCCGTTAGATTTCTCTCTGTGGAAACATGTGAAAGCATTTGTATATGCCGTGAATTTCAAAAACATGTCACGCTTCAGGGAGTGATTGTTACTTCTTGTATTCGTATTCCGTCACAATAGTTGATATAAGTCCATGAGGAATGGAGTAAGGGAAAGATACGAGGGCGTGCTGAAAAGTAGTGCCTCCTAATTTTTATGAGAAAACTGTTAAAGCTTTTTAAGTAAAACAAATGTTATTAATATTCACATCTTGATTATTCATGTCCACATATCTGCACCTTTCTGCCGCTGGAGGGGTCCGAATTATAGCACGTCACACTGCGCTGTATAACGTAACTATGTTGGTGTGTGAGACATTTCGTGCTGCAATCCAGTCCGAATTTGAGGAGTTGGTCCACATATGGAGCACCTTCTCCTTTCAGCACGATGACTCCATACCACACACGATCGCTGCGAGGTCTGCAACAATCCGGCGCCTTTGGTTCACTGTCCTCGATCATCCTCCATACATCCACAACTTGACCCCGTCTGATTTTCATTTGTTTCCAGAACTTAATGAACTCCTCCGAGGTTTTCACATTTGCCTTTTTCTGTACAAAACGTGACGTACCTCTAGAATACATAAAGCACCACTGTTTTTGTCGTCTGTTTTATATGTCTCATTAGCACTTTTACATTTGAAAATTGTAAGTTCCTTGCAAGATGGCGGCTTCCTAAATATCCGCCATGTTGGTAACATAGTCTCACAGATTTTATCCCTCTCATCTCATACTACTTGAGTTTAAATTTCTGTTTACCACCCTCTTTCTGTTTTTAAAGCGGTGTTCAGTGTCCCGTCGTGTATTAGGCAGCGTGTCCCAGGAGGGGTGGTCACTATTAAGGGATATGACAAGAACGAAGCATAAAAGTCTAGTACATATGGGCTCTAAAATGCATACATTCAGAGATATGAACACTTGTTCATCTTCAATACTGTGAAACACATCTCTTCTACTGAACAAGAGCTCATGGATTTTGAGGTATGCATTTTACGGCCTATGTTTATCAAACTTTCTTGCTTCGAATTATAGTACCTGTCCATATCCCCGAACATCTGGGACATCTTGAACAGATTTTCTTGTAATTTAGGACTAATATTTCGGATGATAAATTGAGATACCTGTAACTACGTTTTTTTTAATAATTTTACGACAAAATAGACAATGAGATACCAGTATTGCTGCATTCATTTGGCCAATAAGAGCTAACAGAGATCTTGTCATCGGTGACATGTTATTAAAAGTAGTTTTGAAACATGTCTAAATGCGCATAAAAGCATCGACATGCTATCGCTCATATTACTGTTTACAGATTGTTTTATAGTGCTTGAAGAAACATTATTTCACATCTGCAAACATATTTCTTTGTGACAAATTTACAAAGAATACATAACGAGTGTTGAGCGTCTGAGCGCATTATTACGGAACGCGCAGCAAGCACTCAAAGCCAACGCTATAGAATGACGCTTACAAAGCACACTCTGCTGACAAAAGTAACAGTGCATTACAGTGAAAATGATAGCATTTGTTATGTATGTGAGTAACACATCAAAATATCTGGAAGGAAATTTTTTGGTGCAAACAAGTACAGTGTGTAAACTGAGATGAACTAGCTAATACCATATTGTCTCTCTACTGTATCTTTATTGTTCCTGCGTAGACAGGGGTATTATGGTCGAATGACTAGTTACTGTTCATTTCTAAACACTCAAGAATTTCTGTATCTGTTTTTATGCGATCCTCTGAATATTTTGAAGAATTGAACATGTTTCCCATTTGTGACAATATCCTGCGAAATTTAATGATGTGACATTGACAGTAATGTCGAATTACGTTGATGTACGGACGTCATCATAATTGGCTGGGGATCTGTTACAACTTCAGATTAAAGACAAGACCATATCACATCCTGTGGCATCACATGATGTTAATTCAACAACTGGTAACAGTGATGTATGTTTTTGAACATGGAATCATATAGAAAAATTTAATCAGACATTTTATCAACGCTACCCCCTACAGCAGGGACAGCCAATAATTTGGCTTGCGAACTGTGCCCTGGATCTCGTGCCATAGCGCCCGACCTGGCGGCACACTTTCTCCATCGCCGTGCCACACTGTCTGCGCATGATGAGAGGGAAAGAGGGAAACTGCGAACGAGCTACGTTTAAACGGCAATGCAATCCCACCGCATACGACTTAGTTTCACATTTCATATATTTTTGGGGCAGTGAAGACATAATATAATTTATACCTGATACCAACTGTCGCCATACGGACACACACACGCACACACACACAGATTTCACAGATTTTCGCACTCGTGTTGCCGCGTAATCGTTTAGTGTCATAATCGAAAAAAAGGCCATTCACATATATATGTTGACCGAAATACAGTATTTTCACCACGATTGCAAACTCATTACGGAGACATGAAAACTCTTCCTTACGAAAACAATGCAGACATCATGGATAGGTTTAACGTGAAAAGATTTATATTTAAAACGGGAATTACTTTGCAAATCAATCAGAACCATCTGCACATGTACAGTGGTACATTCAACAGAAACGGCAAACAGTCTCGAAAACAGCTCCAAATGTTCAAATGTGTGTGAATTCCTAAGGGACCAAACTGCTGAGGTCGTCGATCCCTAGACTTACGCACTACTAAAACTAACTTATGCTAAGAACAACACACACACCCATGCCCGAGGGAGAACTTGAAACTCTGGCGGGAGGGGCCGCGCAGTTCGTGACATGACGCCTCAAACCGTGCGGCCACTCCGTGCGAAGTCACAGCTCCAGAACACACATAAGATTGGCAGTGTCCTCAAAACGTTTATAAATCTATCCATGTAATTCTTTGAAGGTCACAATCAGACATCGTGTATTCTTTAGCACCAATGAGCAAAGGGAACTGGACTGTGATTTTTTTTTCAGAATCTGTGCCTTCTACAATGCGATTTTCTTTTTAAATGCATCCCCATAAAATCGGATGTGTTATTTGGCACCTTTCAATATCTTACACTGTGCAATGTGCAGTCAACTCCACTTAAAATGCAAGGTCTGCAAGCCATTATGGATATTCTAATTACATTCCTGGGGTTCTGTTTCCTTTATAAATTCAACAATAGAGAGTTTAAACAGGAAAATATTTCCGTGAATTCCACTTGCTTTAACAAACGTGCTTTGCAGTGATATACAAAGTCTCCATCCTGTACGTCCATTTCCATCGAAAACCTTTGCAACTGGCAGTGGAATAACCCGTGCAACTTCAGAAAATGTACTATTTGACCAATTTTTGAATTTCTTCATGTGCTCCATGCCTGCAAATTTAGCGCAAAGTGCTTCTTGAGCTACAAGAAATCCTGACTGTCGATCACAGATTTTTTTGTTGCTCTTTTAGTGTTAACTAAAGCATTAAATTTTTTATGCATGGTGCTGTAAATGTCGTTTCATAGTAAATTTGATGTATCTATCGATTTTGCAACTGCATAATAGTACTGAGAATTCTCTCTCCACTCTTTTGTCATTCCTATTCATTTTAAAGCCTTCCGTTAATAGATCTATAGACTACCTCTATTTTGTGTAAACAGCCACCGGACCTCTGAACATTCTTCATACCATGAACAAAATAGCGAAGGGTAAACAGCGCTGACAATTGGTTCAAATGGCTCTGAGCACTGTGGGATTTAACATCTGAGGTCATAAGTCCCCTAGAACTTAGAACTACTTAAACCTAACTAACCTAAGGACATCACACAGCGCTGTCACCACGATTCTGCCGGCTGCAGTGGCCAAGCGGTTCTAGGCGCTTCAGTCCGGAACCACGTGGCTGCTACGGTCGCAGGTTCGAATCCTGCCTCGGGCATGGATGTGTGTGATGTCTTTAGGTTAGTTAGGTTTAAGTAATTCTCAGTCTATGGGACTGATGGTCTCAGATGTTATGTCCCACAGTGCTTAGAGCCATTTGAACATTTGAACCACGATTCTGTCGAACTGAAGTGAGTCGTGCCAACCGAAAAATGCCGCACTGCATTAATAACAAAATGATGAGTTGTACTAGGTACTTCCAAGAAGGACCAAGCAAAGCTGAGACTGACCAAGCCTCGGCCCACACGCGGTCTGCACATCAGGCTTGCGTGCAGTTTGGCCCTGTCCTACATGGTGCTTCGTGCAGACGTGGCAGACTTAAATCCCGCAAGAGATATTTTAACACAGGGCTAAATGATCCCCCGAAGGAAGACAATACCTCAGAAGAGGTACTAAAAGCAAAACAGCAAGATCGAAGATTTGAAAAACAGTGAATCGCACCTAAAAATGTGTAGCGCCTGTCAAAACTAATGTCATTAAATGTGACTTCAAAGGCGAAGTAGTGTGCTACTGTGGTGACGTCTAGGAGGACATGGAACATTATCTTCGATTTCCCAACTCAAAAAAGTGAAATGTGAGTGTAAAATTATGGGACTAAACGGCTAAGGTCATCAGTCCCTAAGTTTACACACTACTTAACCTGAAGTATCCTAAGGACAAACACACACACCCATGCCCAAGGGAGTACTAGAAACCCCGCCGGGACCAGCTGCACAGTCCATGACTGCAGCGCCTTAGACCGCTCGGCTAATCCCGCGCGGCATTTCCCAACTGCCTCAACGGATGTACGCTTCACTACATATGGCGTGAAAAGAATGAAGCAATGGACATGGGCTGAAAAACTTTAACAGTTTTCTGGACATGAATAAGTAGAATGAGTATACATGGAACATTTCAGTAATTTATAAATAAACTATGGTGACATATAACTCTTTACTTATTATTTATACTGTTCCCCACTGGGCGTCAACACACTTGAGCTGCTCCTACTTAAAGAATGAAAGACTATGTATGCATCAGCCCCAGCTGATACGCATTTCTAGTACTTTCTTTCTACGACAAGTAATGTAAGCAATATGGGTACTGATGAAAAACGCTGCGATACAGGATGTGTAAAAATCTTTCTCTTTACCTCCAGTCAGTGACCTCAAATGTCTATTAATATTTGCTTTTTATCGCTATCTATAAATAAAGAGAAAGTTTCCTATGGAACTAGGTTGGAAAATAGACAGTTTTTTAGCATAGAATGCACAACATTATTCGAAAACGTTGAGTTGTACCAAAATGAAGCTTGTGGACAGCTTGTACGATATGGGAGACATATCTGGATGACATAATGCGACATGCTGCTTGCAATTTACATCGTCAGTGGCCTGCATTTCTGAATCCAGCAGGATTACAAACCAATGACGTATCGACTATTTTTTGAGAGAAAGACATTTAAAATTTACAGATATACAGGATGGTCCATTGATCGTGACCGGGCCAAATATCTCACGAAATAAGCGTCAAACGAAAAAACTAAAAGAACGAAACTTGTCTAGCTTGAAGGGGTAAACCAGATGGCGCCATGGTTGGCCCGCTAGATGGCGTTGCCATAGGTTAAACGTATATCAACTGCGTTTTTTAAAAATAGGAACCCCATTTTTATTACATATTCGTGTAGTACGTAAAGAAATATGAATGTTTTAGTTGGACCACTTTTTCGCTTTGTGATGGATGGCGATGTAATAGTCACAAACATGTGGCTCACAATTTTAGACGAACAGTTGGTAACAGGTAGGTTTTTTAAATTAAAATACAGAACAGAGGTACGTTTGAACATTTTATTTCGTTTCTTCCAATGTGATACATGTACCTTTGTGAACTCATCATTTCTGAGAACTTATGCTATTACAGTGTGATTACCTGTAAATACCACATTAATGCAATAAATGTTCAAAATGATGTCCGTTAACCTCAATGCATTTGGCAATACGTGTAACGACATTCCTCTGAACAGCGAGTAGTTAGCCTTCCGTAATGTTCGCACATGCATTGACAATGCGCTGAAGCATGCTGTCTGGCGTTGTCGGTGGATCCCGATAGCAAATATCCTTCAACTTTCTCTAAAGAAAGAAATCCGGAGACGTCAGATCCGGTGAACTAGCAGGTCATGGTATGGTGCTTCGACGACGAATCCACCTGTCATGGAATATGCTATTCAATACCGCTTCAACCGCACGGGGCTATGTGCCGGACATCCATCATGTTGGAAGTACATCGCCAGCCTGTCATGCAGTGAAACATCTTGTAGTAACATCGGTAGAACATTACATGGAAATCAGCGCCATTTAGATTGTCATCGATAAAGTGGAGGCCAATTATCCTTCCTCCCACAATGCAGCACTATGCATTAACCCGCCAAGGTCGCTGATGTTCCACATGCCGCAGCCATCGTGAATTTTACGTTGCCCAATAGTGCACATTATGCCGGTTTACGTTACCGCTGTTGGTGAATGACGCTTCGTCGCTAAATAGAACGCGCGTAAAAAATCTGTCATCGTCCGGTAATTTCTCTTGTGCCCAGTGGCAGAACTGTACACGACGTCCAAAGTTATCGCCATGCAATTCCTGGTGCATAGAAATATGGTACGGGTGCAATCGATGTTGATGTAGCATTCTCAACACCGACCTTTTTGAGTTTCTCGATTCTCGGGCAGTTTGTCTACTAATGATGTGAGGATTAGCCGCGACAGCAGACAAAACACCTACTTGGAAATCATCATTTTTGTAGGTCGTGGTTGACGTTTCACATGTGGCTGGACACTTCCTGTTTCCTTAAATAACGCAACTATCCGGCGAACGGCTCAGACATTTGGATGATGTTGTCCATGATACCGAGCAGCATACATAGCACACACCCGTTGGGCATTTTGATCACAATAGCCATACATCAACACGATGTCGACCTTTTCCGCAATTGGTAAACGGTCCATTTTAACACGGGTAATGTATCACGAAGCAAATACCGTCCGCACTGTTGGAATGTTACGTGATGACACGTACTTATACGTTTGTGACTATTAGAGCGAAAAAACTGGTCCAACTAAAACATTCATATTTATTTACGTACTTCACTAATATGTAATAAAAATGGGGGTTCCTATATAAAGAAACGCAGTTAATATCCGTTTGACCTATGGCACCGCCATCTGTTTTCCCCCTTCAAGGTAGACGAGTTTTGTTTTTCGTAGTTTTTTCGGTTGATGCATATTTCATGAGATATTTGGCCCGGTCACAATCAATGGACCACCCTGGAATACTGAGGTATTATGTATTACACAAATATGTTTTAAACCAACTGATCGCAGCTGTATGATTTCTTCGTACCACCGACTGAAACGTTTTTGTCGGCTGCTGTTAGTGGCTTCTAAAGCCATCAGTATTTACTTTAACGAGAAGTATAGCTGCAGTTGTTCAACTAAGTTACATTTGTCGATCTCGTGTGCAGGTAACATTTTTCTTTTCGTGCACGCTAATGAAACGACACAATATGTAGTAACATTTCGTTTTCTGTTTTTGTATATCTCTACTAGATACTTCCCTATAAATATCAGCATCATGTTCTTCCATTGTAGATCACATCGTACTGTGGTACAAACGGTACAAACCATCTGCCGTACACACAATAAACTTTACTGAAAGCATGCACAATACGATCTGTCTGCGGTAATAATTCATAATTTGATTTATTTTTTGAAATGTTCATTCTCTTTGCAATTTTATTACTAAACTGCGCTCATGACTTCTATGCGTGAAATTTATTTTAATGTATGAATAATATCAATAGTCAAGAATAGGAATTGAGGTCAGGTGAGTATTAACTATGCGCTACATTGTGATTATTAGTGAAGAGGTCGTGCCTTCGAGTGGCAGGACGCCAACGGCAAGTTACTCGGATCAGTTATCTTCCTTGACTGATATCAGTTGTGTATATCTTTATTCATTTGAGTCCAAAACACATGAAACACAGTCAGTCTCCACTGTTAGCAACCTCTCTTTAGCACCGTCAGGATGGTTTGATCAGTCCAGAGCACCATCAGCCTCCTCCTCATAGTTCTGTTTTGATGTGGCGTCATACAGACTGCCATTGTGCTGTTGGTTGCCAGTAAAGGAAATATCGCTGGCACTGGGCATGAAACTGATTCTAAATCTTTTATTAAATGAAACTTAATTTTGTAGAGCCCACAAAATTGTGTCACACTATAAAAAACATAGTTACGTCGATTTCCTTTCTGTCGGTTTTACGTCAACATTCAACACAAAATAAGTAGGACAGGACATCGGCTGTAGCCTTGCTGAAAGAACCGTTTCGGCTGTAGTTTGAATGGATTTCAAGAACTCAGTGAAACTTAAACTAATACTGCTGGATAAGGACCTGAGTAACATTATTCAAGCCTTAATCAGTGCACAATCTAACTCCATGCACTTAATAAAATGTCGAGTGGTGAGGGCCTGCTGGCGGGGAGACCCGATCGCCTGGTGCAAGTCTGAGGTATCGCCACTTCGGCGGCTTGCTCGTCGATGACAGTGAAATGATGATGATGAAGACGACAGAAGCACCCAGTCCCTGAGGGGAGAAAATCTCCAACCGTGCCGGGAATCGAAGCAGGGCCCGCCGGCATGCCAAGCCGGCGCTCTGTCCACTCAGCCACGGCGGTGGATGGTACATTCAATGAGTGTTCTAGACAAGGTACGAGTTACATTCCAGGAGACAATAAGTTATAATGTTCAGAGTGATGAAATTCAAGTTGCCTTCAACGTCCAGTGACGCCTCGTTGCTCACTGTGTTCTATACTACAAACATATGCATTGCAATGATAAGACAGAAGTCCCAAGTTTTGCAGATATGTTATCCTTATCATCATTAAGAAAGGTGTGAATATTTAATCGTGAACAAGTCTCTCCATTAAACGTGTGACCGTATGGCTTTCGTTCTGAAGCATCGCCTAATCAACACTGTAATATTTGGCAGGTACAAACTTAAAGTAGGTAATTATCGTAGGATCGTGAGGAAAAGGTGACAAGATTTGTAAACATCTGATAAAGGATCGCTCGAAGGTCGTAACATGTGGCTACAGATCGGAGGAAGCATGGTTTTAAACTGTTTTGTACTAAGTCTATTTTTAATTGCTGATACCAGCAAGACGACTGTGTCTTGAAGGTATTGAAACACCATCGGACCTGGAAATGTTCAGATGAGGAAACTCTATAACAGTAACAGTGCTGAAAAATCTCATTTGGCAGGTATATAAATCTGTCGCACTGTCTGTGGCCACCTTGGTTACCAAGTGTTCCGTAGTGATGCGACTACGTTACAGTACGTAGAATCCATATAAAACACGAACTGTAGATGGAAAATCAGAAGCCAGATGTAAAACACTGTAACAAGATACACCCTTATACTCTGGCGCAATCAGTGCGTCAATGAGGGTCGGATGTATCTACAATCCACTCAACGCCACAAACTGGCAACTATAGCTATCAATTCCAGTTCGTATAACTATTACAGCCGCGCGGAGTGGCCGCATGGTTTGAGGCGCCATGTCACTGATTGCGCGACCCCTCCCGCCGGAGGTTCGAGTCCTCCCTCGGGCATGGGTGTGTGTGCTGTTCTTAGCATAAGTTAGTTTAAGTAGCGTGTAAGTCTAGGGACCATGACCTCAGCAGTTACGTTACATAGGAATTCATACACATTTTTAACTATTACAACTGAAGTAATAGTTACCTTTTTCACATTCGTTTGTGGGTGGTATGAATGATGAAAGGTGACGAATATAATTCGTTAGTCTGCATTAGTAGAAGAAGTGTTGTTTCCCGTTGCTTATGCAAGAAACCTTTGAGCATGACTGTAAAGAAAATCATGAATAATACGTTTAAGTTCTGTTAATTGTTGTAATAAGTATTGTTATTTTGGTGCTGAAAGCAAAACTGGGCGCTCTTGATCATTTTTTGGCACTTGCTCAAGCTATAGCAGAAACGTAGTATAAAAAAGTCACTGATAACTAAATAGTAGAAGTAATGAGTAAAAATATGTCTTTTGAAACTGTCGACCTATTTCTAGTTAACATAGTCACAAGTGTATTTGAGTGAGGTACGTTGTACGAGTTTCTACTCCCGTTGCAATTCCTAGCACAGCTATTCTACGAACAAACGTTTTTGACTAAAGCACTGACCGGGTAAACACTAATAAATCTATGGAAAAGCGTTTCGAAAATGGCCGCTTACTGTAGCATTAGGACTTGAGGAGCTAAAATTGTTGACAATGGTATTCAGTCCACGATGAACTAAGTGATTCATTAACAAAGAGAATAGCGCAGGGTGCTCCAGGAATAATAGTCAGTAATCGGGAATATGATAGGAGCGATCATTGGAAGCAAAAAAGTGCAGTAAATATGGGCTCTAAAATGGTTCAAATGGCTCTGAGCACAACAGTTCTCTAGAACTTAGAACTACGTAAACCTAACTAACCTAAGGACATTACACACATCCATGCCCGAGTCAGGATTCGAACCTGGGACCGTAGCGGTCACACGGTTCCAGACTGTAGCGCCTAGAACCTCTCGGCCACCCTAGCCGGCGCTCTAAAATGCATACCTTAAGAGCTATGAGCGCTTGTTCAGTAGAAAAGATGTTTCGCAATAGCTAATATGAAAAAAATGTTCGTCACTCCTAAGGTGGGTACTATGGAGCCCATGTTTACTGGACACTGTTTCTTGTTTTGGTCCATACTGCCAATTCTCAAGACAAGGAAAGCAAAGAGCTTACTGTGAAAGAGGTTTTTTTTCACAGTATGGAAGATGGAGAAGTACTGATATCTCTTAACGTATGCATTTTAGAGCCCGTGCTTCCTAGACATTTTGACTTCGAATGATCGTTCGTGTCATATGCCTGATTACTGAGCATCCTTCCTCGGACACCCTGTATTATTAAGCATATTTTCGAAAACAGCTATTAATAAAATTAGCGAGTCGTCGACGGCAATAATGGTATTAATAAAGTTTCTGTCTTGTTATAGTGATGCGACAACCAACTGGTTTTATCAATCATTTGACCAGTCGATTGTCTTGCGTTCAATCTTTTTTTCATTTTTTCATCGAATGAAACAAACAAATGAAACTAGTCTCCGCTGCAACGTCAGCTATATGAATGTGTTTTACTCACTCTTCATAATCGACTGAGATTAGTCTTTCTGTGTTTCGTCAGTTGTAGGAATGTTTTCACTCAGTCTCTGGGACTGTGTAATCACACTTACACACTTTTTTTCAGCCTTTCCGGTTATAGAGGGTGAACCACAGCTCCACCGACAAACTTTCGGTGGTTGTCCAGGGGTAGCTTGTGAGTGCTTTCTTGTAAGGCATAAATGGTCTCCGGCGACTTATTACAGAATTATTGCGCTTTGTCTTGACAATGGATTACTCGCGGTGGTCTTGTTCCATGACGCGCTCGATCACCAGGTATGACAACAACGGACTTGTTTCCTCTAGGGGCATTGGAAGAGCTTAGTTTACAGGACTGCAATCGATACTCACCCGGACCTTATTTTTAGGATTATCGCAGTAGCGGAAGTAGAACGCTAAATTCCTGTAATTCTTGAGCGTGTGAGACAGTGAATGGTGCGTCCCTGTACCCTCTTCCGACATCATGGTGTTCGAAAATTTGAACAACATCTGTAAGGGAACGGTCCTGCACTTGTTACGTGCTGTACTGTACACTGACAAAACAGACTGAACAGAATGTGATAAAAGAGTACGTGTTTCGTCGGAAGGTTGTTCCATTACTATGTTTTATGTTTTACGTTTTGGTTATTGCCTATTGCAGGCTTCTTCACATTTGTGAAGAGTTTTTACAGAAACAAGGGTGAATGAAGTAACAAACCGAGTAAATCATCAATGCATTATTACTCCGTAATAGCCGGAGACCTTGGAACCCTTATACGAAAATACACGAAAGGTATTCCTGAACAACCTCTGAAAGTTTGTCGGTCTTCTGGTTCACCCAGGACACGAAGCATAACTAGGGTTGTCAAGTTTCTAGAGGCATATAACATAACCTTTCTTACTACAAGAAACGACGAATAAAAAGTATATTTTCAAAAACATTAGTTTCTTTGATAGAGAGGGGGGAGACATCATTTTACGTATTTTACGTTATGAAACTCTTAGCAGACCATATATATGAAGACAGTAACTGTTCTCGAAAGAACAGATACTGTTGATGACCGTGCAGCTTTTCCCTAGAATAAATGATGACTAACTGAAACCCTCAGCTGCCGATAGGTGTTGTTGATATACTTTGATGTGGACAGCTGAAAATGTGTCCCCGACCGGGACTCGAACCCGGGATCTCCTGCTTACATGGCAGACGCTCTATCCATCCTTTTTTTTGCATTTTGTTCGTTATTGATCGTTGTGTTTGGTCGTTGCGGACGTCGCAAGACATCCTGTTCAAGTTCGGCGGTCGATCCTTCCACTCAGTTTTTTTTTATTACAGAGGCCAAGCGGCTCTCTGACCGAACACGCTGAGCCACCGTGCCGGCTGCTCCATCTGAGCCACGGAGGACACAGATGAATAGCGCGACTGCAGGGACTTATCCCTTGCACGCTTCCCGTGAGACTCACATTCCCAACTGTCCTCAACTCTACATATGTAATGTACCTTATAGACATTTGCCCATCTTACGGGAATCGCCAAAGCCTGCTCGAGTAATGAGTGGATGGGAAAATGTCTATAAGGTACATTACATATGTAGAGTTGTGGACAGTTGGTAATGTGAGTCTAGCGGGAAGCGTGCAAGGGATAAGTCCCTGCAGTCGCGCTATTTATCTTTGCCCTCGGTGGCTCAGATGGATAGAGCGCCTGCCATGTAAGCAGGAGATGGGGCTCACATTTTCAGCTGTCCACACCGAGGTATATCAACAACACCTGTCGGCAGCTGAGGGTTTCAGTTAGTCAACATTTATTCTTAGCAGACCATTAGTTGATACTGCACGATATGTGAACACCAACAGATGTTCTGAGCGCCGCTTCATATCAACCCCCTTCCACCCTATCCCACCACTCCTCCTCGTTATCCTCCAGAAAGTTTCGTACAGAAGGGGGCGCACGCAGCACTGCGGTACCAGGTTAGCAGCCGTTCACAGGAGGAGCGGACAGCACGCGCCACCTCCGCTGCTGCTACTGCCCTGGTCGGTGGCGGGACCGCAGGCGACGTCACAGCGGTCCAGAATGGTGCGTGAAACCGCCAGACTGTTTTACTTACAGTGATGGCTAGAGATAAACTTAAATGGAAAATGAATTAATAGTATATATGCCCGTAAAATACTGTTCTGACCACTTTTCAGTGGCTTTAAAATATAAACAGGTTTGTTTGCGTCACTAATTTGTACGTACATAAGCAGTAACGTTGTTTACCGTTGAAACATGTTAATGGCTCAAGAATTGTTTAAGGGCTGGTTCAAAATTATTTTTAAAATCTCATCTTTTTAATAAAACAGATTGCAGTCGCTAAAATTTGGCAGTGTTCCTTTCTTCTTCATGCACCAATAAGGGAAATTTTGTACTCAGCTTTATGCCGCCCACTACACACCAAATTAATTTGAATAATGCTTACTTCATTTAACATTGGCATAACTTCATGGTACTACGGTAGCATGCAACTGGGCATTAGTTCAACGAATGAAAGTCCTACCGACTGGTTTCACGCAGAATAATGAATGAATAGCTCTGTCAACTAAACCACCAAAGAGCTTTTTCATTTGAGAGAACAAATACATGATTCGACCGACAGGAAATCTAAAAACTAGTTTTATTTGAAGGGAAAGAAAGAATAATTTAGTCAGAGTGGAAAACTGTAACGGACTGTGTCGCTTTTTTCCGTTCGACTGGCCCAACTGACTGATTTCACTCAACAGAAATAAGTGGATAATAATCTATCTCGTATGTAAAACTAACATCGACTGTTTTCATACAGTTGTTCCTGTAGAATGATTTCATTCAAAAGGATGAATAAATAATTCGACTGACACACAAAACTATAACCGAACGATTATTTTCCAAGATACGTCTGAATGGATTATTTTCATTTGGTTGTTCCTATCATTACCCTTTTGTCGTTTAAGAATAGTGTTAAACAGCCAGCCGCAGTGACCGAGAGGTTCTAGGCCCTTCAGTCTGGAACCGCCCGACCGCTACGGTCACAGGTTCTGATCCTGCCTCGGGCATGGATGTGTGTGATGTCCTTAGGTTAGTTAGGTTTAAGCAGTTCTAGGGGACTGATGACCTCAGATGTTAAGTCCCATAGTGCTCAGAGCCATTTTTTTTAGTATTAAACAACTGAATTTGAAAGTTACGAACTGAGTGACCGAAAGTCATTGAAAGATACTGGGTGTGATACAAATTGTCGGCTACTGAAGCCTGTGCGGTGTAGTTGTCTCCGTACATTCATCGTAGATATGGGCTCCTGACGTCCCACATTCAAAGCCACGGCCCGGATGGCTCTGTGAAGACGACGTGACACCCGTTCATAAAACATTTGTGGTACTCCTGTGCTGCAGCTCATGAGTATGGAAACGTTGTCTCTGCGATACTGAAGACCTATCCTAGATATTGCCTTCTGAAATCCGAATACTTACGTTATCTACTGACGTGTTCACTATACACCTATCTGTAATAGATGCTTGGATATTGTGTGTATTTGGGTGCCACACCCCGCATATAGGTGCAACATTCATCTGTCATATGCAGCAAATCTTCAAACAAGACAACACTTTTCGTGATTTTCGGCCTGTCAGCTTGCAAGGTCGTTATAATTATTGTGGTTACATTTTGTGTTGTTAGAAATCCGAAATTAAATATAACTTCACAATGAAATGAAGGTATGGCATTCTTGGCCGGGAAACCCCATCTGGGGTTGTTTGATTGCTTAAGGCAAGTCTTTTTATTTGACGCCACTTGCGTGTCGACGATAACGAGGGCAACCCAAAATTCAGTCCCCAAGTGGATAACAGCCTGCTTCTTTCCTTCTGTTTCTCTCTCGCTCTCCCTCTCTCTTCTCTCTCTCTCTCTCTCTCTCTCTCTCTCTCTCTCTCTCTCTCTCTCTCTCTCTCCCTATTTTTTTTTAAAGGAAGGAGAGTGGTCAGCTTCATGTAGGTGGAGACAGCGTCGACAGTAGTCGAAACCCGAGGCCTCGCCACGATGCCTCTCCCTTCCCTTTTTTACGGAACACAAACGAAGGGTAAATAATCTTTAGTCATCTAATTGTTGCCTTCTAGGGATAAGGAAAATAACCAAAAAGCAAAAACAAAATTAGAGCATAAACACAACGTCCTACGGAACCAACATTAGACACTACATTAACAGCTACTAGCGACAAGACGTTTGCGGATCTTCCGAAATCGACTTTGGGACTGGGCACATCTTCACGAAGAAAGGGTGCGTATCGTTCTGCCACTTGTTTCAGTCCGGAAACTGACAAGCCCGTAAGATTACCTGGCACACCCCAGTTTTGGGGAGGCTCCAGGAAGAAACTATTCAGATAATTAGCCAAGTATTCTCGGTAGCGCGGGTGGAGTCGGAGACGGGGGAATCGTTCCTATAAAAAGGTCCAAAAATCAAAAAAGTGTTTGTCATAATCCCAGTAAATGTAAAATATGGCCAGGCCTTTGATCCATGCGACAGCATGTATCTTATTACATAGATATCCGGCAAGAGAAGTCAGGTCGCAGTCACTGCAGTCGGGTCGTGCATTGAATGAAGGCCAACAACAGTCTCTTCAACATCCACACTGCCATGGCTGACCCACATTCCACATTCATCCATATCAGGTAGATGGACTGGAGACATCTACATCTACATCTACATGACTTCTCTGCAATTCACATTTAAGTGCTTGGCAGAGGGTTCATCGAACCACAATCATACTATCTCTCTACTATTCCACTCCCGAACAGCGAGCGGGAAAAACGAACACCTAAACCTTTCTGTTCGAGCTCTGATTTCTCTTATTTTATTTTGATGATCATTCCTACCTATGTAGGTTGGGCTCAACAAAATATTTTCGCATTCGGAAGAGAAAGTTGGTGACTGAAATTTCGTAAAAAGGTCTCGCCGCGACGAAAAACGTCTATGCTGTAATGACTTCCATCCCAACTCGTGTATCATATCTGCCACACTCTCTCCCCTATAACGTGATAATACAAAACGAGCTGCCCTTTTTTGCACCCTTTCGATGTCCTCCGTCAATCCCACCTGGTAAGGATCCCACACCGCGCAGCAATATTCTAACAGAGGACGAACGAGTGTAGTGTAAGCTGTCTCTTTAGTGGACTTGTTGCATGTTCTAAGTGTCCTGCCAATGAAACGCAACCTTTGGCTCGCCTTCCCGACAATATTATCTATGTGGTCCTTCCAACTGAAGTTGTTAGTAATTTTAATACCCAGGTACTTAGTTGAATTGACAGCCTTGAGAATTGTACTATTTATCGAGTAATCGAATTCCAATGGATTTCTTTTGGAACTCATGTGGATCATCTCACACTTTTCGTTATTTAGCGTCAACTGCCACCTGACACACCATACAGCAATCTTTTCTAAATCGCTTTGCAACTGATACTGGTCTTCGGATGACCTTACTAGACGGTAAATTACAGCATCATCTGCGAACAGTCTAAGAGAACTGCTCAGATTGTCACCCAGGTCATTTATATAGATCAGGAACAGTAGAGGTCCCAGGACGCTTCCCTGGGGAACATAATGAAGAGTCTGCTATACATATGGAATGGAGTCCCTGGCGATTCATATATTTGTGGTTAACCACCAAATACCAGGCAGCTCTTGCGTCCGAATAGAGGAGAGTGCTGTGTAATGAAACGTCAGACCACCCGCCAAGTAACCGCCGGAACACGGCTTTCAAACAGGTTCTAGGGATGGCTTCATGTCATCCAGAAAGAAATGCTCACTTAGCTGGTCAGCGTTGACGTAAATGAAGTTCACAAGAGACTCCTTAAGGTGAAGTAATGTAGGAGAACTGTGCGCCACTTCATCGGAGGTAACTGAGAGGTGGTACCAAGTTCTTTGACAAGAGTTCCAATATAGCTGCACTGGCGACGAGTTCACATCTTCATTATTGTGACAACATACACTGACGGAAAAAAATCGCAGTAACAAGAAGGATTTGTGTGAAATAAACGAAAGCTGGCGGGCATGCTTCTACATTTGGGAGACGATGTCTATTTAAATTTCGCGAAAGTCACGTAAGAGTATCAGCACTAGGTGGATACCAATCAGGTTTTTAACGGTCGTAACGTTTGAGGTCGGAAGTGGTGAGTTGATGTTAGTCAACAATACTTTTAACGAGACAAAGACGCCATTATCAACACCTAACTGAGTATTAACAAGATTGGGTAATATGTCTACGAGAAGTTGGATGTTCCTTCTGCGATACTTCAGGTATACTCGACAGGAAAGTAACCAATGTACATGGTTGCTGGCAGCTGTGGTCACGGGAATGTATGGTAGGAATAAGACCAGGTTCCAGACTACGAACGCGGCGCTACCGCCTTGGCACATTGTACTGCATCTGCAGCAGCAGTTTCAGCAGCGTTTGGCCCCACAGTATCTTAACAAACTACTGCAAATCGGTTACTTCAAGGACCATTTCGCGTCAGACGCACTGTAGCGTGCAATCGAATGGTAGCCTAACCTCCCCCTTACTAATTGGCCTATCCTGTTTGCGATATAAAATATGACCGTGGATCGCGTGTATGCCTAATGGGTTTTTACTAATGGATAAGGCTATCTTTTCCGAAGAAATAATGCCGATAAGTAGCAGGAAAGTGAACAACAGACCCTTCTGACGGAAAAGTCTACTAAAATTAAGAAAGTAATCAAACCGAACATGTCATAATTTGGAAAACTGAAAGTTATTTGGTGCATTCACTCACTAACAACACTGGACAGTAAAAGGGGTACTACTGTTCATGAATCCAAAAGTTAACGGTCGCCAGCCCACTAGGGCAACTTACATCCAAAATCCTGTACAAGATGATGGGAAAGAAAGACATCTATTGTTAAACACCTACGTGGCAACTGAAGGTTGTCACGTTTCTTTGACAATTTTAAGTGAGTAAGTAATGATTAAAAAAAACTGGGAAGTCACTCTTACGTTATGTTTGTCATTAAACTTTGAAAAAAAAAAGAGTAATGATTTGAAAATATGCAACTAACTTGTATGTTAGTACTGAACTTCGTTACATGAATAATGACTTTCAGTGACCTCAACGTAACGTCGTCAAAGAAATTTCGAAAAAAAACAAGCACTTTTTACTTAGTAGTTACTTATTTTGCAAATTGGAAAATTGGATTTCAAATTATTGTCTGAACAACTGAACCTTTTTAGTGTCTTGAACAGCCAAGACGGCCGTGGTGGCCGAGCGGTTCTAGGCGCTTCAGTCCGGAGCCGTGCGACTGCTGTGGTCGCAGGTTAGAATCCTGTCTCGGGCATGGATGTGTAGTTCTAAGTTCTAGCGGACTGATGACCTCAGCTGTTAAGTCCCATAGTGCTCAGAGCCATTTTGAACCAAACAGTCACGTGCTCCAAGCTATATGTAAAATAAATAAAACTTCCGCACTCTTAATATGTGCATTTCTTTACATTTGGATTTTTTCCAGTGATTGATTCTCAATCTTGAAAAATGAAATTGCTTAACTTTACTCATATACTGAAACCTCTGTTGTACAACAGTTAATTGAAAGTAGACTGAGGCTAAATTTCTTAAAAGTGAAATTGTTGATTAATAAGCTGGCTGTAAATATTCAATTTGTTTCTTATGACACTGGGTTAGCATACAAGAAAAAAAAAGGAACAAGGACCCTGCTTGGTAACAATGTCTGAGGACAATGAGGACACAATCGTCCTGAGTTTAACTGACTATTATTTAAATAAATTTTATCAATCAAATCACATTCAGTAGTGCTGCTGGGTTAGTTGTTAATACTTTCTAGCAATGAACAGCCTTACTTCAGTGCTGTGCATACGACGAAACTCGGAGCCAACGACGAATCTGTGTTGCTGGGACTGCTGTTGTTGTTGAAGACGTTAGCATCTACTGGAGCACGGCTAATTACAGGAACGGGCAATCGTAATTAATACAGCGTCTTCCGCCCATCCACTGTCCTTACTCCTGTTACTAAACATCTGGCCGGCGCGCGTACATGATGCCGCCGAAACGGTGCACTCTACTGCGAGAGCGTTAACACCACACTTCCACACACTACAACGCACAAGCACGGCTATTTTCGTTGCTAGTCGATGCAAATAACAATTCCTTTGGCTTTTTCCAAGAGCTTACAAGTTTGACAGAAAGACACAAATAAATACAATGAAATGTCAACAGACTTCTACCTAAATGTACACATACAGTGAAGCAATGTCCTTACTTATTAAAAGAAAGCATCTAAATTACAAATATTTACTTACAATTCAGAAAAAAATATATATCGGTAGCAGCTGCCATGCATCCTGCATTTTCGGTGTTACAAACTGACACCAAAGAACCACCATTTGCGACTTCAGTGGTGTCAAGCGAGAGTTTAGTAGTGGGCAGGATGGAAGTCGGTTGTGTTTTCTGATGAGAACTGGTGCCATCTCGGTGCCGCTATGGTCGTGTGTTGGTTGGAAGGAGACAAGTTTGAGGGCCTGCAAAATCCCACGCACCCTGGTTGCAAAACTGTACGTCAGTATAATGATTCAACCTGCTGTGCTGCCACTGACGATCAACATTCCAGGGTGGTGTTTCCCAACTCGATGACGCTCGCCGACATATGGGTATTGTCACCCAACATGCTTTTCAGAATGTCGACATATTGCCTTGGCATGGTCGACCACCAGACCTGTTCCAATTGAGCACATAGGGGACAGCATCAGACGAGAACTCCAGCATCATCCACAAACAGCAGTTACCGCCCCTGTAGTGACTGGTATAGTGCAAGAGGCATGGAACTCCATTCCATAAACTGACATCCGGGACCGGTACAACATAATGCACGCACTTATGTGTGCTTGCAGTCAACATTCTGGCTGTTACTCTGGTCACTAAGTACCAGTATTTCACATTTGCAATGGCGTACCTCGCACCTACATTAACCTGTGATCTTGCAATTTTAACCACTTCAGTGTTATCTATTATATATGCATTCCCAGAGATTCATTACCCTACATTAATTATTTTTCGTTATTGCGATTTTTTGCATCAGTGTGTAAAGCAATTTCTCTAACCTGCACATTGACCATTCCAAGACCACACTCTATCATATGGAGGATGAGAAATTCGTATCGCACTCTCATGATCATTACCTCACTACAAAGTAACCAAAGACCGCCTTTAAACTGTATGCTACCGTCATTGGCATTTGGGAGGATTGTAGCCAGTATCCTCGACTGCAGATAGACGTTGGTGTAAGCCACCCAGTGTTCCATGTTCGATGTTTGCTGCACGTTGCTGTGGACCTCTGCATGAATGCTTTGTAAGAGACAACTACAGGTAAGGTCCACAATCTGACGACTGTCGTGTGTAAAGAGGACCCCCAAACATTTGATCATATCACAGAGTGAGTATAAGGTCAAGGTCCCTTCTGGGAGGCCACTGCCGATGAACATCAGCCCTAGACATCTCCAAGTTCACATGGTTTCCAGTTGCGGCATCGCACTGAACAGTCCATTCGAGTGATCTCTGGACTTCACCTGGCATATGTACAACAAAAGTCAGATTGTCTAGCTTGGAACTTCCAACGACTTGTTAAGTTCATGCTATGTCAGTGTTGCACTACGCTGGGAAAAAGGGGGTCCGACATGATATTAGGAAGTATCCCATAACTTTTGGTCACTTCAGCAGTCTAAAGAGACATGAACTGGTCAAGACAGACGTCATTATATCGAAGTTGATGGTGCCAATCCAGTAGGCATGGCAGTATCGTTGGCACCCATTGGGAATGGTGGAGGTGGGAGACCTGAAGAAGGCTTCGCTGCTGATAGTGGATCTCCCCAAATAACCAACGGTATTTAACTGTCGAGACGTGACATAACTGCATCTGTTTTCATTACAGCTGTAGATGTCGCGTCCTCGAAATCGTCAGTACTCGGACTTCAGCAGTGATCATCCCGCGGAAGTAATGGGGCAGTTGAAGGTTGCAACACGTTCGTGGTGGGGCAGAGACCAAATCCACCTGCTGTCCATCATCCAGAAACGTGGCTATGAGAGGCCTCTTACGAGTCCACTGCCAATCGCATCCCATAAGGGAAAGCGGCGTTCATGTGTTCTTGCTTGAGGTGGTCGCCGTCGTCGGCATTTTTGTCCTGTGTAGACATCGTCTGGCAGGTATTGGATGGAGTCAGTCGGCGTTTCTTCCGTCACTTCGGAGCCCGTTGTTCTCGGACATAAGAATTTGTATCCGACAATGACTGGAAGTATTTAATACTGTGGACAAAAGCGTCGGTGCTCATCACCAAGTCTGCTGCAGCCAACCTCTCCTCCAAGGCTGTTCCACATTCGCTTTGCAAGACCAGTGCTGGGGGTGGTGTTGGGGGGGGGGGGGGTACTCGAGAATAACGAACTGTCTGACTGTAGTGCCTTGCTGCCGCGTCGCTGCTGCTCAGAGTCGACTGGAGACGACGCTTCTGTTGACAGTCGACAATTAGATGAAGCGCTCCCACATACTTCAATAGGAGCACTGTAAGATCGGACAACATCTTCTTATTCCCTGGCGACAGTTGGGTCATGTGACATTATATGCAAATTGACGTCAGATATCCCTCTTGCCCACAACCGGAACACGTCTTCGGCTGTTCGGCTAACTGTCGTAACTTGCGATGGCACGGCATCCTCAAATGTTCAAACAGGACAGGACACGTTTGGTAAGAGCTATACGCTAGTGGAACATGTACTGGGGAATCAGTAAAGTGGTACCAGAAGTACTCACCGCCTCACACCATGAGGTGATATGCGGAGTGTGATGTAGATGTAGAACAGCTGGTTATACCAAATGAGATTACAAAACGAACGAAATTTTGTTGAAAAAATTTAAATAGAACATAACACACATGATTTTCAGAACTACCAAACCGACTGGAGGAAACATCTACAACGAATGAGATCAAAGAGAATCCCAGACTCCATGCCACATTAACACCGCAACGGTGTAAGATTGTTAGGCTGACGAAAGATTAGATGTCAGGAGAACTCGATGAGACCATAACGGCTCCACAGGCCTAATAGTTGTAAGGGAGATGACGATGATTGTTCTCTCGTTACGACAGTTTATCTGTTAGAAAAATTATGTTCAATAAATAAATGTAAGCTATAGATTATATGAAATATTGATTCCTCCATGAAGTGCCCTTGAAATGAGGGGCTACTTCATGGGTGGCAAAATTTTGATTTGGACTTGAGGAAAAAGATTAAAAGAAAATAATTTTTAGTATGTTTCCTATGATATTTGAAATTAATTCAAGTGCGGTGCGAACCTAGACTGAAGTAATGAAAGTATTTCGACTACAACTTAATAATTATTGTTTTCAGAAAAGGAAACCATACTTTTACAGCTCGGTAAAGTGCAGCCCTCAGAAACCGTCAGTGCACGGGTAAAATAGCGTCGCCCACTAATAAATGAATTTCATTACCTTTTATCAGTAAATGCTAGTGCAAAATTATGGTTAGCGAATATTAAATGTAAGCCCGCGTGGCATTTTAGCATACACGCAGAGACGTGGAGAATGAAATTAGCTGTACCGCAGTTCTTATGAAAACCTGAAAAAGACGTTTTGCACATTAACCTTCGACCTTAACGTTCTAACGTTGTAAGAGTGCGTGTCCAAAGAGGTCGACAGATCTAACTTGATGCGACATAGACCATGGCCCATCGAAGTAAAGCTTAACCTTTATTCTCAAGTGCTTCCATACTGAGCACTTGGACGCAATACTTAAAATAAAAAAATTAAAACATTAGTTTTGCAAAACAACAATATCTTCTTACTCCGCAACCTGTTTACGGCGAAGTGAATTTCAGGCAAAGGTGTAATGATACATCATTCACTAAACGTGGTGTAGGTTCCGGATTTCATTTTCAAATGGAAACACTTTCATTCACTGGAAATCCACAAATGCCTTTCTATTCTACTACGGAACCTAACGCAGTGGATAAGAAGCATATTCAGTCGGAGTGAGGCTCCTTTACAACTTTATGCTCTTCACCATGCGAGCCATGCATGAAGGATCTTACTATTTTATCTGTATTATCATTGTTATTCGAGTAACAATTAATGGACTGCAAGAAGGGGAAAATGGCTGATTTCTTACACCTCCATACATATTCCAGCTTACCACGGTTTTGAACATAAAATTTCCTTAAAATGATGTTGAAAAGATCACTAGCGTACGGCCGGATTTAGTAGTCAAAGACTGGCGATATTTGGAGAAGCAAATTTCGTACTATTGGAAACACACAAACAGCAAGGGAGACTGCAGTCTTCGACGATTATAGCTGTCTACATCCCAGGATACTTTTCGTATACTAAACGCGACAGGTAAATATTAAATTTAAGATTTCTGTTCTGGAGTGAAAGGGTTTCAAATTTACGCAAACTATTTACTAAAAAGTAAGTTTGAATATTATAGAGTGAAACTCCGTATGCAAAAAAATTACTGTCTTATCTACAACTCAGTGCATAAACTAACTTCATTCAGACGTGTATCCTAGTTACACTATTAAATATTAATGACACCGGCGAAGCGTTTTAATTTTACAGTATGATAGACTGGTCGCCTGAGGTGCTTTTTCAATTAGTACTGATATAACTTATGCCCTGCGACGAAAACGAAATTCATCGATTGTTGCTTTCAATAGCAGCGTTTATTTATTTAACACTGTGATCGAAGGAGTCTCCACGTTGCACACCATAAGGAAAATTTCGTGTGTATCTGTAGCGGCTATGATCACCTAGTTCTAGACGCAGGTGGCCTATCCAATGACTCCCGGGGGTAAAAAGCTTGATTTTCAGTATTTCCTATCACTGTTGACGAATTAAGAGGTATAATGTTAAGTTAAACGTTGAGCTCAATAAGGCAGGTGTTAAAGTTAGAAACCAAGCACACATCTTGAGGCAGTGTAACACATAGTGGGCAAATTGTCCCTACGGTATCCATCCAGTTTTGGTTTTGACGTTTCATTAGTCTACAGGTGAATAATCCGAAACTAACGAAAACACATAATTAAGGTTTTGTGTCTTGAACATTAAAGATTTTATATGCTTAATTTAAATATTTAACATATTAACCCAGTTGTAATCACATGATTGACTCTGTTTCATATAAGAGAATTCGATTCTTCAAAGAATCGGAAGTAGAATAACTACTGGCATACTTTCTAACTGTATCCGCAATATTTTGTTCAACTGGGAGCTTCCATATCATCACGTTCATTGTGAACACTATCTGTGGAACTAGCTGACTCATAATCTTAACTGTGTACTTGATTGATCACGGAAATTAATGAGCGACTAAATGCACTGTGTCACTAAGTTATATCTTCAGAGAGGGGAAATTGAAAGAATAATCTCGTTTGACGTTCTTAAGTGTGAGTAAGGTGCGTCTTTCTGTTATGTGACTATTTTTCTGTAATATTTTGTCAGAGAGACTTTCGATTTCTTGTGTTAATAATTTTTCGGGCTGCTGATTGCAAAAGCCCTGCCTATACTATTATTCTATGCAACTGTATAACAGTTTGGTAGTCGTAGAATGATGGATATATCGAGAATCATACAACACTTGCTACGTCGGGCTGGTCGAGGTGTTTAATTTTATAATGAATTGTGAAATGGAGAAAAGGTAGCTCATTCCGCCACTAACAACGCTTTTTTTCCAAAAAATGGTTCAAATGGCTCTGAGCACTATGGGACTTAACATCTGAGGTCATTAGTCCCATAGAACTTAGAACTACTTAAACCTAACTAACCTAAGGACATCACACACATCCATGCCCGATGTAGGATTTGAACCTGCGAGCGTAGCGGTCGCGCGATTCCAAACTGTACGTGAAACTGTGCTCCAAATGCGTATATATCGCAACTGCATTCGCAGCATTCGTTCAAAAATGGTTCAAATGGTTCTGAGCACTATGGGACTTAACATCTGAGGTCATCAGTCCCCTAGAACTTAGAACTACTTAAACCTAACTAACCTAAGGACACCACACACATCCATGCCCAAGGCAGGATTCGAACATGCGGCCGTAGCGGTCGCGCGGTTCCAGACTGAAGCGCCTAGAACCGCTCGGCCACTTCGGTCGGCCGCTTTTTTTCAGCCGCCAGTAATTTAGTAAATAGCAGAGAAATAGACTGAATAGCAAAGTAAACCTTTTCAGAAAGAAACAGCGATAAAATAAACAACGGTGAAATTTATTTAGTGCTAATAATCAGTTTTATATACCACCAGCCCTCATTTTTTCTTCCCCTTGTCGAGTGTGAATGCAGTTGCGTATTTACGTGTCACTGAGAGTGAAGTTACGATAAACGGAGAGTATGATTACGTCTAGCACTTGTGTAGGACAATATCAACCAGTACCTTCTTGAAATAATCGTTCTGGTACTTAACCAAAATGATCTAGATAATTCTGAACAGTCTTCTTGGGGTCCAATCAAGGCTACTTAAGAACCATGGCTCTCATCATCTCGCCAATACTCCATCTCCTTTCATCAATACTTTAATTTCGTTGTAGCGGTGTACTGGTCGCTATATATAAAAATACTAGTAGACAGAATGGGCGCGGTATTTAAGTTGCGAGAGAAATGTTGCTGCACCGTGCGGATTCTTCTTTTGAATTACCAAGTTGAAACGACTTGGGGGCGATGTGTTCCTCGAGCAATGAGACTTCTGCTCTAGTTTAGCTGCGTAACTAGCATTGCTAAGCAATGCCCGTCCGGAGGTGGACTACCAGTGCTGTTTATGTGTACTGCAGGAAGAACTGCTGTACATACGGTACATCCAAATGCGAATGCACCAAGTTGCGCAGATGCTTCTCCAAAGAGCCAACGAACTTAGCAAATGTAATTCAGCAGCACAATACGGGTATTAAACACGTATCTACTATGCAATGCAAGTCGCAATTTCAAATTAGGTTTCCAGTGTGCAAGAGGGAAGCACAATTTGAGAGAAAACTACGTTTAATGGTAAAATATAACATTCATGTACTTAAGTATTTTCAGTCATGTTCAAACGTAAATGGAATACATTTAACAGAGTTAAGGAAGAATTAAATAATTTTCTTTCTTTTTTAGTAAATTATATGTAAGACGATAAGTGGTAACTGTAGTAGCAGGTACAGATGGAATAATCGTTTAGAAATTATGTTACCATTCACTCCCGTCTCCCCCTCCCCCTCTCCCTATAACAAACACTTTTCATGTTTTCTTTTACGTCTATTGAACGCCGTAGTTCGAACATCTGCTCTCATGTTATGAACAGACGCAGGCAGAAATTCATTAATCGCCCACTTTTCTCTTACTCAGAAATTCACCTGCATATACAGTCGTTTATACCGCGTTAAAGGCGCGAATGGAACACGAACGCAGATAAGTGGCAGCGTAATCAGGAGCAGGCGGTTGTCGCAAGCAGTGCAGATGTTCCTCTTAGGAATCTGCCCAGTCAGAATTCAATGATAGAGACATTAAACACATAACTTTAAATTTCTCTAGACTTAGATCATATATTATATCCATAGATTCAGACAAGCTTCAAGATAATGCTTACTTGTGAAATAGCGCATCCTTATTCGAAGAATTCAGACCTTCCTTTGAAGACAACGCTAGATTACCCTCTGCTCATTATTCGACGATAACTTATAGCCAATAGTGAATATCACTGCTATAGTGTAGGTGAGATACTGCTCATTTTTCTGCTGAGTTGAGCAATAGGCAGTATACATAGCTTGTATATTTTTGGTTCTATTGTATTTAAAGATACGGCCCTTATTTAATTCTGCTTTGCTGATACTCTGATTAACCTTATGTCGGTCACAGCTGTTCAGATTGCTACACATTGAGGATCTACAACCATTATTTGTTAGTAACAAACTTCCATAAGCTTTTATCTATGGTGGCTTCCGAGTGACTTCTCTGCTGCATGATATCTAATAATTAAGCAGTTTGACACTTTGTGCTTGCCCCCGTTTATTTTCAACAATTCACTTCGTTTGTTATGTAAATCATATATTAAGTAATATAACACTGGCGTAGCATTTAACATGTGATTATTTTCGCTTGGAACTATTTCTAGGTTCTTAGGTAAAAACACCAGATTCATGCAGTTCTGATGAATTCGTTATTTCAGAGGTCTATTCATATGTTAAGCCAAAAAATGGTTCAAGTGGCTCTAAAGACTATGGGACTTACCATCTGAGGTCATCAGTCCCATACACTTAGAACTATTTAAACCTGTCTAACCTAAGGACACCACACACATCTATGCCTGAGGCAGGATTCGAACCTGCGACAGTAGCAGCAGCGCGGTTCCGGAATGAAGCGCCTAGAACCGCTCCGCCACAGCGGCCGGCTGTTAATCTAAATGTAATTAGTCACAGTAGGTTGCATAAAGCCAGTAAAACACTCTGATCCATAAAATATGTCTATGAAATAAGTAAAAGAATCTGCTTCATGAGGATAATAGCCGGCTGAATTGGCCGTGCGGTTCTAGGCGCTGCAGTCCGGAATAGCGGGACTGCTACGGTTGCAGGTTCGAAGCCTGCCTCGGACATGGATGTGTGTGATGTCCTTAGGTTAGTTATCTTACGACCTAAGATGTTAAGTCCCATAGTGCTCAGAGCCATTTGAACCATATTTTTTTAAGGATAATAATGAAACAGAAAAGGAATTGGAAGACATGGAAGAGCAAACCCTGTGATGTATCAGCGGGGAAGATAATAATGAAACAGAAAATGAGTCCGAAGCTAAAGAAGAATAAACCATGGGACCTATCTCTGGGACTTTTTTCAATCTAGTTATTAGGAGGACTAGAGTTCAAATCTCAATTAACCCATTACTATTTCCTTTTTACTAAATTACACACGGCCACATTTTTCCACTCATTTCACCATCGACAGTACGTTAAAACCTAACCTCCGTTCCATTTTCACCATTACTGTACAAACATAAGTGTTTCGAAGAATTGTAATATTCAATATTAGTCAAAAAAACAATGTGCCAATAATTCAGTTTGTCAACAATAAAGGGATTATTATAACCAAAACTCTTTAAACAATTGCCTCATATATTAGTTCTAGCCGATTCGGGTGTCTTAAGCTTAAGTAACTCAAAAAATCCTACAAATCTGTAGCAGAAATTGAAATGCTTTAGATCAACAAAAGAAAGAAAAGAAAGTAGAGATAACAAAAATAGGAAGGAAAAAGTAGAAAGTGTCATGCATTTACATGAAAGAACTATTGATGAAATGTTATGAAATATATATGACAAAAGCCAATCTGTAGAAAACTAAAAGTTTGAGCTTTGGCTGTAAAAGAAGCCAGCAATATTTACTTGGAAATGATAAGAGACATTAGAATAAGAGACTTTTACGTTTAAATTTACTCTTGCTCTGTCGAGTATCTACATAAACACGAATCTTTTCTGCTAAATGAATGCTTACGGCGTCGCGTCTCCACGTTGGTAGGCTCAATTTGCAAACGTGCTTCTCTCTCTAGAGTAACCACACAACTAACAACCTAAGTTTGACTATTTCTAGATGAGTGCTATAGTGCAAGGAACTGTCGTCATACCACTCACGAGTCAGTAGTACGGTGGCAAGTAAAACAACGCAAATATAATTCACGAGAAAGTGTAAAATAAAAGCAAAGCCTACTTCATCAAAATCTCTTTAAAAATTATTTTAATATTCTTAGCGAAGACAACGGTTAATTTTTCTAGGACAGTAGGGGATTATACTGATCTAAGAAATGGCGGAAAGAAAATCGCGCCTCGAACTACAGATCTGAAACGGTAGATGTGGGCCGATATACGCATAGATGTGCCAAATCAAGGAAGTCGAAGCTAAGCGAATGCGTTGATATGAGGCGTGTACTGTATAATCGGAATGTTATGTAGTGAAGTACATCCACGATGGCGTGTCAATTATCACTTGAACATCTGAAGTGCAACGTCTTCATGCTTACTCTGTCTTTCACTTGTTGGTAGCTAGTGAGAAGACTCTGGGTGGCAGAGCCACACTCACCGTGTGATGAGCTACAGAGCCATCCTGCTACAAGGTATCCCGTGAGACATCAGCGTCGTATTCCACGATGATTTAAGCAGAGATTGCCCTTCACGTGATTTTTTTCTTTGGCATAATTTTGTTCAGCACCCAGCTAACCATGGACCTGGTCACGGTAAGATGGCTTGCAACCACATCCGAGAGATGTCTGTAGAGATGT
Organism: Schistocerca gregaria; assembly: GCF_023897955.1. NCBI lineage: Eukaryota > Metazoa > Arthropoda > Insecta > Orthoptera > Acrididae > Schistocerca > Schistocerca gregaria. The sequence goes on along the minus strand of NC_064931.1, from coordinate 623,241,522 downwards.
CACACTAATATAATTCTGATTCTTGGAGAGGGGAACGAGGCCTTTTTGTCTCCTCTGGGATTTCGGTATTAAAATAGTCTCTGAGTTGGATCTCTGGGTGAGAACTGCTGCGGAGTGTATTTTCATCGGGAAGAATAAATCTGGCGTTCCCTCATTCGGGTAGGTAGGTACGAAACTTTTGAAAGGGAAATAGGGTGATTGAAGTGATTCTTGAGTTTCTCCCGGCGTATTTGATAATCAAAATATCCACGGGTGTACTGCCGGTCTATAGTGTCCAACGGGCACAATATTTCGGTGATCAAACATGTCGCCATCATCAGGTGAACTGACGGACTGAGCTCCTGTGAACGTGCCGGCACGGAGATCCGTACGCTATGGCTGCTCAGGGGGGAACTGGGTTCGGTCGTGGCGACGGCCGATTTAAATACCCTCCGCCCGCGGCGCGCTCCCTCCGCCGTCCGCGCCCCGCGCCACGGTAGCGTGGTGGAACAGATTGCGACGGCGTCTGAGATGACGTTGGTGTGATGGCTCTGTACGCCGTGGTCGTCACAACTATGCGTTTGCTAGATTTACTCTTGATTAACCCAATCGCTGGTTCCCAAGCCTTGCTAAGATTATAGCCACAGTCACGGTTTATGAGGTCGTCATTGGTGCGAATTTCGATGGCTTCTCTAACAACGCTGTCCCAGTATCTCGACGTCTGTACCAGAATCCTCCTGCGGTCATACTCCATAGCGTGATTTTCCGACAAACAATGTTCAGCGACCGCCGACTTGCTCGGATACATCAGTCGAGTGTGCCTCTGGTGTTCACGGCATCGATCCTCGACGGTACGCATCGTCTGACCAATATACGACTTGCCACATTGACACGGAATCTGGTACACGGCGGCCTTCCTCAAACCGAGGTCATCTTTGGCTGATGATGGCGACATGTTTGATCGCTGAAATATTGTACCCGTTGGACACTATAGACCGGCAGTACACCCGTGGATATTTTGATTAGGGTGACTGAAGTTACTTATACTGGGAGTTAGTGAAGTGTGGTAGTAGAAATACTGCAGAAATGTTTTAAAAATTATTATAATAAGATATTACGCAACACTGAGAATTGCCTCAAATAAAAGCATCTTCAACGCCAAATGTGGGCCAATAGGCAAAAAAGGTAAGTCACAGTAGAGAAAGTAAATGAGTAGTATGGTATTAGGTGCGTACAGGAAACGGATGGAAGGACTATTAGTGTTCAGGAAGATGAAACAGAACTTTGAACTTACCGATGGCATTGTAATTATTTCAGGAAAGAACTAGATCTTGGAACAACAATTGGACGGAATGGATAGTATCTTGAAAATAGGTTATAAGATGAACATGGACTAAAGTGAAACAAGGGTAATGGAATGAGGTCGAATTAAATGAGTCTATGCTAATGTAATTAGATTAGGAAACCAGATGCTAAACGTAATTGATGAGTTTTGCTATCAGAGCAGCAAAACAATTGACATGGCCGAAGTAGAGTGGATATAAAACATCTAGTGGCCACAAAAACAAAAATGTTACTGAAAAAGAGGAATTTGTTAATATATAGTGTAAATTTAAGTGTTACGAGGCCTTTTATTATGGTATTTGTCGGTGTTTAGCCTTATAAGGCTGTAAGCCAACCAGACACGAGAAGATTTTGGAATGTGGTGCTACAAAAACACGCTGAAGATTATATGGGTAGATCGGAGAGGCGAAAACAATCCCGTAATACTCGAAAACAGCATTATTAGTTTGCAGCTTGCCACAGTCACATCGATTAAATACATAGGAGTACCACTGCAAGGTGATATTAAATGGAAGGAGCACGTAAGAACGGTAGTAGGTAGGGCGAATGGGCAACTTCGGTTTATTGGGAGAATTTTGGGAACTTGTTATTCATCTGCTATGGAGACTGCTTAAATAACACTAGTGAGACCCATTCTTGAGTAATGCTCGATTGTTTCGGATCCCTACTAGGTCGGATTAAAGAAAGACAACGAAACAGTTAAGAGCCGGCCTGCTAGCTTTGTTACCGGAAGGTTCGATAAACGTTGAGTATTACGGAGACGCTTCGAGAACTCAAAGAGGAATCCCTGGAGATATGACGTTCTTTTCAAGGAATAATTTTGAGAAAATTTAGAAACCGCCATTTGAAGCTGACTGCTGAACGGTTCTACTGACTTCAAAGCACATTTCGCGTAAGGACCATGAAGATAAGTTAAGATAAGAGAATTTAGGGCTCATACGGAGGCAAATAAGCAGACATATTCCCTCGCTCTGTTTGTGACTGGGACAGATAAGGAAATTACTAGTAATGGTACAAGGAACCCTCCGCCATACACCTGCGATGGCTTAAGGAACGTCTATGTAGATGTAGGTGAATTGTGGAGGAACAGAATAGAATCGAGGCACACCTTGACCAAAAGAAGGGGCCGATTGATAGAACACGTCCTGAGGCATGTAGAAATCGTCGATTTGGTTTTGGTGTCTGTTGCGTGTGGTTGGTGGATAAAAATAATAGATTGAGTCCAAAGCCTGACTACAGTGATACTAAGCAGTTTCAGACAGATGTAGGTTTTAGTATTTATGCAGAACTGAAGCTACTTGAGCGTGATAGTCTTGTGTGGAAAGCTGCATTAAAGCTGTTGTTGGACTGAATATCACAACAACAACAACATCAACAAGTTTAATAAACGGATATATAAGCCACATTTCTTTAATCTTCAGTATCGGTAGTTTTTCTTATCTGTAACTTTGCTTCCTGCCCGCAGGTCATGGACTTAATTGGCAAGAAACGGTATTAAGATACAGGAAAAAAACACGCTTTGGGTTTTTCAGCTAGAAAAGCCTTTTACTTTTCAACAAGGCGTGTGGATTCATTATGAGACTTCTTTACAAAGGGGAGTGCGAGTAATGATGGGAGGTGTATATAAAGAAAACTGTATAAGTAAACCTCATCACCTACTATTCTGATCGTAGACTAATAAGAGTCTTAGTGTTAGAAGATAAACAGAAAACCTGAAGGCAAAGCTCTACGAGACAGTTATTTTCGTGTTAGATAGAGTAACAAAATACGATCAGAATCAGAACCGGTTTAGGCCGTACGTTTGTAATCTTCAGAATCTGCAGGTCGTCGGTGGCATTTGGCGCACAAAAGATTCTTGACATATATTGTCGTGCTCGGATGTATTATACGTCAGTCACTCTTCTCCTCAGACAGAATGTCGTTCTTATCTAAAAACTCTATTAACCGACTGTGAATATGTTTGGAGAAAGAGAATAAGAATTTAGTTCTGGGGAATATATAAAACATTATCCACATCATGAAGCAATATTCCTCTGGGATTAGCACAAAACTAAAGTATTCTCTACACGGTAAGGAGCTATGAGCAATAAAACAATCTGTTCTTATTAGAGCCGCGTGGAATGGCCGTGCGGTTTGAGACGCCATGTCACGGATAGCGCGGCCTCTCCCGCCGGAGGTTCGAGTCCTCCCTCGGGAATGGGTGTGGGTGTGTTGTTCTTAGCATAAGTTAGTTTAAGTAGTGTGTAAGTCTAGGGACCGATGGCCTCAGCACTTCGGTCCCTTAGGAATTCACACACATTTGAACACTTGAACATTCTTATTAGAGCAGTAGATCAAATTTCGCTGTGACACTCATGAAAACATATGGGGAAAATATAAATAATCTGACTAAGTATCTTACTGATGGTCACCGTCCGAGATAGCAAACGACCATAACGAGAGACAGTTCAGCTTTCTTGATTGTTCTTGTATGTCATCTAATAGTAATTTACTCGTTTCGAAGTTACATACATATATTCGTTTATGCAAAACTAAAATGTAGAGGGTCAAGTACGTCAGGATAAAACAGAGCTACAGACAAATGATTGGTGATTGGAAATGGATGGAAAATCGCTACTCGAGAATGGCAAGGTAAATGAGAAACACATATGGAGTGTCTATAACTGAAAATCTCTATCTAGTGGCCCTAAATAGGGTGTTTGTGACAGAAATTTGTTCCCTTTTGATCTGTATCTTAGGCTTTCAATTGTAAGCAACGATGTTGATACATTAAATCTTTACATGTGTGATGAAATCATTGTGTTTGCATAAACACGACTGCACGGTTGTAAAAACTTATTGATGTCACGTACGTCCAAATTATTAATCATTATGTTATAATTAACAGAAAGGCGTGGAATAGTTTAAAACTAGTTATAGTACTTGGTATATTAAAAATAGCTTCGATAAAAATATTCCCTCAAAACGAAACTAACAGTAGTACGTACGAGAACAACAGGCATTCTGGAGAAAATTTGACATCCAACTCCACCCTCCCCTCTCTCTCTCAACCCCTCCCTGAGAACCCACCTACTGCTTCACCATCCCAACCACTGCCCCACCCCCCGACCCCCTTTCTTTTGCAACCTGAATGCCGTTGACCAAGTATATAATTGCCATCACCAGTGGACAGTTTATCTAGATGTTAGCAGACGTCCATTTGTGTTATCTAAACGAGAGTGAACCGTCATTAGTCAGAGATGCATAATGCTTTAGACGTATACCTTGGGCATCCAGAAAAATCAATGAACTTCACTCCAGCGTACCATTACTCCCAGAGATAATGGTACCACCAAAGGAACCACAATTGAGGAGTTTCCAAGGAAGCTGATGTCCATATGATGCGAAAAAGTTTAATGTGATTTACTACAGGAAGCAGTGTCTGAAAAGGAATCCTATTTAAGCAATGTTCACTGGATAGTATAATTCTGTCATGCTCCCAATCCAGTGAAAGATTTTGGAAACAATTTCTTGAAAGTAAAGAAGCCAATATTTTTGGCAAAAGTATGAAGAATTTGTAAGAGAAGTCGCCATGTTAATCTGGTGGAAAGTTGAGAGCGTAAATACAGAGCTGCTGCTTTGATTGCTAAACTGATTTTCAAGTGCAGGGTCTCCATTAAGGGAAATTTGGTTGCTGTTGGATTAAGTAGACCTAACACTGTTGTTGAAAATCCACAGTAAAGAGTATTGACATAATACTAGAATTCCTGTTATAGATTTCGATTATGGGTATATATTGGAGAGATTTGAGGAAGAAGTGTTAAAATGTGTTATATAGAGACAAGTCACTTGATATATCACACAACCACTTTAAACATTTACGCTTTTATTAAAAGTGATGAGCATGGGTGGTTTGACACTTCTGGTTACCCAAATAATAGAATTTACAACCTCCCATGTGTTAATAAAAAGAATGTGAATTTAATGAAAAAATTATCAGTGTGGGATACAGTTTCAGAATTAATAGAACATTGAGAAAAACTGTACGCTCTTGAAACTAAAACATAATATGTAATGCTTAGAGCAATAAATGTGAAACGCTTATCACCTGTGGAATTAAGCACTGAAAATTACAAAGAATTTGTGTTAAATGATGTTTACATATCAACTGTATAATATGTAAAATATATAAAAAATAAACTAAATCACCAAGAAGTTCTAATTAACTCGTAAACGACGCTACATATTAAATTTCTTTGTTAACAATTATTTCTCAACACAGCCTACTTTGCAGCACCCATAAAAGTTTTCCAGTCAGTTTCTAAGCACCCTGTGTATTATGAACTACATATCTTAATGTATTTCTCGTGACCTTTATCTATGATATATATCAAAAGACCTTCATTGGAGACAGCCAAGCAAAGTAAATCCCTGTTCAAGTCTGGAACGCGGGTGATTACGGAAGTACCATCACCACTGGATGAGGATGATGTCATGTCCCCATCCATTTTTGTAGCATTAATCTGTTTGATTGGCTGCTTCATTTTTACTGCAGTAAAATACTGGTCTGTGATTCAGGGAACTAAAAATGTGCAACAAAGTTGGCTTAGAAGCTCCCTAATTGATCTATTTCCAACAAAATGTACGTGACTTAGGAAAAAGAAAATGTGGAGATGGGAGGGGAAGTGACGTTGCTGGGGACTGTGAGGTGTGGAGGGTGTGAGTGGGCAGGATGTTTGACGAGGGAGAGAGAGGGGTCGGACGAGGAGTGACAAGAGGTACGATGATAGGAGAGGTTTTGGGAAGGGGAGGGGAAGTGCTAGGGGGGAATCTGTGGCCAAATTTTATCCAAAATACCTGTTGTTCTCCTACTAACAGTAATATGAATATCTTGAAAACAGGAAAACTGGAAATCACACATCTAAAATCGTGATAATAACAAAAATACAGGACTAGGCGGTTAATTAACACACCAAACATTCATTACAAAATTGCACGTCAGATAAGGGAAGATTATATATTATGAATACAACAAAAAGGAAGAGAGAAATTATTACATATCCACGAAGAAAAGAAGAAAGCACAGTGGGAGGGAGTTATTGCAGTAATGTTAATGTGTTGTTGTAAAGTACCAATTGAAAATAAAGACGATGTAATTGAAGTGAACAGCAGTATCATGCAAGGGAGAATTATGTCCAAACACAAACAAATACAATAAAACTGGCGTCAATATTATGTAACTGAAAACTATGATTAATATAATAACAAGTTCTACAGGCGGCTCTGATATATGCATGTAGAGTCGACTATTGTGTCTATGTTTAAAATGTCGATGGGAGAGAGGAGAAAGAGTGAAAAACCTGTGGCTGAAACTTCCTCTCGAATAGCAGCGCAGTATCTGACGTTCCCTTCTGACAGACAGATCACAACCAGTAATCCATGGCCTCAGTCGACTAGATTTGGCTGAGATGTTTAGAAATTACCTTGTTTCGTCTCTGCGTTCTTCGGTGAGACAAGTACCTCGAACTGTTCGGTCAGCTGGGTGGATACTTTTTGTGAGGGCAACATCGTGAGGTTGATGGGATGTTCAATGTTTAAAATAGATTGAAGTGCAGGAGAAAACACCAAAAAGTTAATGTGCCATGCAGAATATGTGCAAGATTTTGTTTTTTCCGACGAGAATGTGTCCTTTCGTAGTTTATGAGGTCACTTGGAACTGCTGCGGTCTCCCTTATAATAAATGGAAAAGCAATTTCGTAAAATCTTATTTCAGTGAGTGTAGAAATTGAAACAAGACTTTTGTAATACGAGAACAAGAAGAAACAAGACCTTGGTACTGAATTTTGAGCAACCTTCCTCTTAGTAGCGTGCCGCTGACCTTTCCTTGCGAAAACACAGTTCTACCCAGCGATAACGACGACTGGATGTAAAGCCAGACAGTGTGCCTTACTTGATTTTATCTTAACAACGTCTGCAACTATGAATTACGTTATGACGGCAGGAGACTTATATTCTGGGTGTAGCTGTTTTTTACGTTTTCCTGAACTTACGACTTTGTAGGTATGCTTTTGGTCAGACAAATATTCTGATATGGCACCATGTCGGTAAACAGGTTCCATGTTGCCACACTGAGCTGAAACACCTTTTAATTCAGACAACACTAAATTTAGGGTCACAAGAACATCTATTACGAAATATTCTACCTGAATATCGCATTTAGTTATGTAAAACTCTGTTCCTTTTGATGGAAACTTGGCGTAGCAGATCTAACTCCACGAGAGCATCATTGCAGAAAAGAAGGATGTCGCACCCAAAAAAGTTTTTGTGTGGATCTTCTCTCCCTGACAATCCAGCTAACGTAACTGATGCCCTCTCTTTGAGGACGGATTAAAGTTGAATGTGTCACACCTGCAGTTACCGGCTATTTGAATTCCTGTAGCTATCACTGACGCAGTAGACAGTATTTCTTCCATGATATTCTGTGTACCGGGTTTCATAATTGTCAGCAGCTGTTGCCAAAACTGCTCATCACACATATGGCCATTTGGGATTGAAAATTACTAACCAATGTATCTCAACGTCCAATACCTGAAGACCAGATTCAGTGATATGAAATAAATTACAACGTACAATTACGAAAAAAATCGTCATTTTGAATGCTCGTAGCCGTGAAGGAGAATACTATATCCAACAGGTAAATCGCTAACAATAAATAATTAGTGAGTAGGTAAAATAATATGCAGCATACTTTAATGAACAAAAATGCTTCCAGATGCATATCCGAGATTGCGAATACTACACTGGCGGAAAAAGTCGCAACGACAAAAAATAAGTAATGTAGAATAACGAAATTTCGGGAATATGTTTGTCTAGGTAACACATTTAAGTGATTAACATTCCAAGATCACAGGTTCATGTAAACGCGAAACAAGCCGTTGAAATGCGGAATACTGCTGCATTAATAACTGGTGTGACAGCCAGAATATTGAATGCAAGCATTCTACTGTGCATGCATTGTGTTGTACAAGTGCCGGATGTCAGTTCCTGATACGGAGCTCCATGCCTGTTACACTTGGTAGGTCAATAGGAGGACGGTTAATTTTCGTCGCCCGATGACGTGGTCGATTGATGACAAATCTGGTGATCGAACAGGCCAAGCTTACACGTCGTTACTCTGTTGAGCATGTTGGGTAACAGCAGCTGTATTTCGGCAAGTCTTAATCTTTTGGAAAACGCCTCCTGCATGGCTGTTTTGCTTAATGGCAGCATAGAAGGTCAAATCAGCAGACCGATGTACAATATTGCCGTCAGGATGCTTGGTATAGCCACGAGAGGGCTCCTGCTATCATACTAAATCAAATACACGATACCATAACTCCAGACTATTACTCTAGTGTGTCTAGCACGCAGAAAGGTTGGTTTCAGGCCATCAACTGGCTCCCTCCTAATCAAGATATAGACATTACTAGCACCGAGGCAGAACCAGTTAGTTTTCACTTGACACCACAGAAGTAGAAAGTGGCGGTAGTTTGGGTTCAGTGGAATGCACGTTAAAGGGCATCTTGCTCGGGGCGGTCCTTGAAGTGACCGATTGGTAACAGTTAGTTGTGTCACTGTGGTGCCAACTGCTGCTCAGACTGCTGTTACATATGCAGTACGATGCGCCAGAACCACACGCCGAATACGATGGTCATCCCTCTTGGTAGTGCCAAAGGACTGTCCGGAGCCCAGTTTCCTTGCGACTGTCCTATCACGTGCCCACCGCTTCCAGTAGTCATGTACAGTGGCTACATTCCTGTCGAGTCCATCTGCAATATCGCAGAAGAAACATGCAGTTTCTCGTAGCCTTCTTAGACGACCTAGTTCAAACTCAGTAACATATTTATAATGTCGTCTTTCTCGCCTTAAAGGCATTCTCCACTAATATCAATTCACCACGGCCAGTCTCCGAGGAAACTAACACTCACAACCGTTACAGCATACGTTAAAGTCAAATCTGATTTTCATCCTCACAGCAGCGCTACTAGTACTACTACCACTGGCGCGAAATCTGAATGGACATCATCTTTCAGATGTACAAACACGCCTACCAACTTTTGTTTATGTCGCACCACTCCTGTTTGGTGTTGTGATTCTTCCCGTCAGTCTATATTTAGGAAGATTACTAAACGTTGTACATCTTCAATGTAGTTATTTTCTAAAACAGAAAAGAATTTTAAGAGAAAAACCACCCATTTGGTATCAATAGTAAGCTAATAAGTAAAAAAATGTTTTATCCGTTCGCATATAAAACTATCAACGTACACCTGAAGAAATGATACATGAACAGAAACAAAAAAACAACAGCAGGTTCTCTGACAGTGCGGAACAGAAATCTTCCTGTTGGCTTAATAGCTAGGCAGCTAGAGGCCAAATAATAAAATTAAAAATCTTTCTTCGTAATCCAATTCTTCAGTAAGACAATAATGTTAGTTACAACATTATTCAAGTATCCTCCTATGAAAGTTACATTACGGTTTTTTACACTCCTGGAAATTGAAATAAGAACATCGTGAATTTATTGTCCCAGGAAGGGGAAACTTTATTGACACATTCCTGGGGTCAGATACATCACATGATCACACTGACAGAACCACAGGCACATAGACACAGGCAACAGAGCATGCACAATGTCGGCACTAGTACAGTGTATATCCACCTTTCGCAGCAATGCAGGCTGCTATTCTCCCATGGAGACGATCGTAGAGATGCTGGATGTAGTCCTGTGGAACGTCTTGCCATGCCATTTCCACCTGGCGCCTCAGTTGGACCAGCGTTCGTGCTGAACGTGCAGACCACGTGAGACGACGCTTCATCCAGTCCCAAACATGCTCAATGGGGGACAGATCCGGAGATCTTGTTGGCCAGGGTAATTGACTTACACCTTCTAGAGCACGTTGGGTGGCACGGGATACATGCGGAAGTGCTTTGTCCTGTTAGAACAGCAAGTTCCCTTGCCGGTCTAGGAATGGTAGAACGATGGGTTCGATGACGGTTTGGATGTACTGTGCACTATTCAGTGTCCCCTCGACGATCACCAGAGGTGTACGGCCAGTGTAGGAGATCGCTCCCCACACCATGATGCCGGGTGTTGGCCCTGTGTGCCTCGGTCGTATGCAGTCCTGATTGTGGCGCTCACCTGCACGGCGCCAAACACGCATACGACCTTCATTGGCACCAAGGCAGAAGCGACTCTCATCGCTGAAGACGACACGTCTCCATTCGACCCTCCATTCACGCCTGTCGCGACACCACTGGAGGCGGGCTGCACGATGTTAGGGCGTGAGCGGAAGACGGCCTAACGGTGTGCAAGACCGTAGCCCAGCTTCATGGAGACGGTTGCGAATGGTCCTCGCCGATACCCCAGGAGTAACAGTGTCCCTAATTTGCTGGGAAGTGGCGGTGCGGTCCCCTACGGCACTGCGTAGGATCCTACGGTCTTGGCGTGCATCCGTGCGTCGCTGCGGTCCGGTCCCCGGTCGACGGGCACGTGCACCTTCCGCCGACCACTGGCGACAACATTGATGTACTGTGGAAACCTCACGCCCCACGTGTTGAGCAATTCGGCGGTACGTCCACCCGGCCTCCCGCATGCCCACTATACGCCCTCGCTCAAAGTCCGTCAACTGCACATACGGTTCACGTCCACGCTGTCGCGGCATGCTACCAGTGCTAAAGACTGCGATGGAGCTCCGTATGCCACGGCAAACTGGCTGACACTGACGGCGGCGGTGCACAAATGCTGCGCAGCTAGCGCCATTTGACGGCCAACACCGCGGTTCCTGGTGTGTCCGCTGTGCCGTGCGTGTGATCATTGCTTGCACAGCCCTCTTGCAGTGTCCGGAGCAAGTATGGTGGGTCTGACACACCGGTGTCAATGTGTTCTTTTTTCCATTTCCAGGAGTGTAGTTCCGAAACGATGAAACTCCTCTGCTCCAATTGCAATCTAGCTTTCATTAACTTCTGGACAGATCTGTAGCCATGATTAGAAAACGGGTTCGACGTAGCAAAATGAGAATAATAACTCTGGTTTGTAGTAGCAGTAACAGTTTCCACTGATTCAGATTACCACAGTTTATCAACGGGGAAAACTTGCAGGTGTATTCTAATTGCATTCACTGAATGTTACTGTGACATTATTTCCTTTCGCCACAGGTGCTGCACTATCTGAAGCGCTAATGTATGAGACTCGGCTTTGGGCAGCACGCTATCGAACGCCACCGCGCCACATTACAGCGAGTGTTACTGGTAATGGCACTGCTGTGCCGTCGAAATGTGCTCCACTATTCCATAGAGGTAAGCACAAAATACCATTATTCTACAACATACTTTTTCTCGCCTTGTGTTAACACGTGTGGTGAACAAGCTGCAAAAACCATCACTAGTCGTGTCGGGGCCAGTAGCAATTTCATGTGAAAGCAACACTGAACGGTGCGCTGTAGGATGAAACTGTTTAATGTGTGTAGGACAGTGGTTTGCGTATCGACGGAGGTGAAAAAATTTCTTATAGATATCAATACTGATTCTTCGCGATCTGTTATTAACGAATGCTAGCCGGCCGGTGTGGCTGAGCGGTTCTAGGCGCTTCAGTCTGGAACCGCGCGACCGCTTCGGTCGCAAGTTAGAATCCTGCCTTGAGCATGGTTGTGTGTGATGTCCTTAGGTTAGGTTAGGTTTAAGTAGTTTAAAGTTCAAGGGGGCTGATGACCCAGATGTTAAGTCCCATAGTGCTCAGAACCATTTGAACCATTTTTGAACGAATGCTGCGAATGCAGTTGCGATATATACGCATTTGGAGCACAGTGTCACGTAAGACCTGCTTTCTGACACCAACTCTTAATATATCCCAGGATCAGAAACAAAACGATAACCCGACAGTGGAGATTGGGCAAGAAAATGCCTGAATTGACCTCTGACGTATAATATCGTGGCATTTGATTCAGGAATAGAACGGAAAACTGACAAAACTTATTTTGCTTCCATATTAATTTTCGCCTCCCCCCATGAACCATGGACCTTGCCGTTGGTGGGGAGGCTTGCGTGCCTCAGCGATACAGATGGCCGTACCGTAGGTGCAACCACAACGGAGGGGTATCTGTTGAGAGGCCAGACAAACGTGTGGTTCCTGAAGAGGGGCAGCAGCCTTTTCAGTAGTTGCAGGGGCAACAGTCTGGATGATTGACTGATCTGGCCTTGCAACATTAACCAAAACGGCCTTGCTGTGCTGGTACTGCGAACGGCTGAAAGCAAGGGGAAACTACAGCCGTAATTTTTCCCGAGGACATGCAGCTTTACTGTATGATTAAATGATGATGGCATCCTCTTGGGTAAAATATTCCGGAGGTAAAATAGTCCCCCATTCGGATCTCCGGGCGGGGACTACTCAGGAGGATGTCGTTATCAGGAGAAAGAAAACTGGTGTTCTACGGATCGGAGCGTGGAATGTCAGATCCCTTAATCGGGCAGGTAGGTTAGAAAATTTAAAAAGGGAAATGGATAGGTTAAAGTTAGATATAGTGGGAATTAGTGAAGTTCGGTGGCAGGAGGAACAAGACTTCTGGTCAGGTGACTACAGGGTTATAAACACAAAATCAAATAGGGGTAATGCAGGAGTAGGTTTAATAATGAATAGGAAAATAGGAATGCGGGTAAGCTACTACAAACAGCATAGTGAACGCATTATTGTGGCCAAGATAGATACGAAGCCCACACCTACTACAGTAGTACAAGTTTATATGCCAACTAGCTCTGCAGATGATGAAGAAATTGAGGAAATGTACGATGAAATAAAAGAAATCATTCAGATAGTGAAGGGATACGAAAATTTAATAGTAATGGGTGACTGTAATTCGGTAGTAGGAAAAGGGAGTGAAGGAAACGTAGTAGGTGAATATGGATTGGGGCTAAGAAATGAAAGAGGAACCCGCCTGGTAGAATTCTGCTCAGAGCACAACTTAATCATAGCTAACACTTGGTTTAAGAATCATGAAAGAAGGTTGTATACGTGGAAGAACCCTGGAGATACTAAAAGGTATCAGATAGATTATATAATGGTAAGACAGAGATTTAGGAACCAGGTTTTAAGTTGTAAGACATTTCCAGGGGCAGATGTGGACTCTGACCACAATCTATTGGTTATGATCTGTAGAGTAAAACTGAAGAAACTACAAAAATGTGGGAAATTAAGGAGATGGGACCTGGATAAACTGAAAGAACCAGAGGTTGTACAGAGTTTAAGAGAGAGCATAAGGGAACAATTGACAGGAATAGGGGAAAGAAATACAGTAGAAGAAGAATGGGTAGCTCTGAGGGATGTAGTAGTGAAGGCAGCAGAGGATAAAGTAGGTACAAAGACGAGGGCTGCTAGAAATCCTTGGGTAACAGAAGAAATATTGAATTTAATTGATTAAAGGAGAAAATATAAAAATGCAGTAAATGAAGCAGGCAAAAAGGAATACAAACGTCTCAAAAATGAGATCGACAGGAAGTGCAAAATGGCTAAACAGGGATGGCTAGAGGACAAATGTAAGGATGTAGAAGCTTATCTCACTAGGGGTAAGATAGATACTGCCTACAGGAAAATTAAAGAGACCTTTGGAGAGAAGAGAACCACGTGTATGAATATCAAGAGCTCAGATGGCAGCCCAGTTCTAAGCAAAGAAGGGAAGGCAGAAAGGTGGAAGGAGTATATAGAAGGTTTATACAAGGGCGATGTACTTGAGGACAATATTATGGAAATAGAAGAGGATGTAGATGAAGACGAAATGGGAGATACGATACTGCGTGAAGAGTTTGACAGAGCACTGAAAGACCTGAGTCGAAACAAGGCCCCCGGAATAGACAACATTCCATTAGAACTACTGACGGCCTTGGGAGAGCCAGTCATGACAAAACTCTACCAGCTGGTGAGCAAGATGTATGAGACAGGCGAAATACCCTCAGACTTCAAGAAGAATATAATAATTCCAATCCCAAAGAAAGCAGGTGCTGACAGATGTGAAAATTACCGAACTATCAGTTTAATAAGCCAAGGCTGCAAAATACTAACGCGAATTCTTTACAGACGAATGGAAAAACTGGTAGATGCAGACCTCGGGGAGGATCAGTTTGGATTCCGTCGAAATGTTGGAACACGTGAGGCAATACTGACCTTACGACTTATCTTAGAAGAAAGATTAAGAAAAGGCAAACCTACGTTTCTAGCATTTGTAGACTTAGAGAAAGCTTTTGACAATGTTGACTGGAATACTCTTTTTCAAATTCTAAAGGTGGCAGGGGTAAAATACAGGGAGCGAAAGGCTATTTATAATTTGTACAGAAACCAGATGGCAGTAATAAGAGTCGAGGGGCATGAAAGGGAAGCAGTGGTTGGGAAAGGAGTGAGACAGGGTTGTAGCCTCTCCCCGATGTTATTCAATCTGTATATTGAGCAAGCAGTAAAGGAAACAAAAGAAACATTTGGAGTAGGTATTAAAATTCATGGAGACGAAGTAAAAACTTTGAGGTTCGCCGATGACATTGTAATTCTGTCAGAGACGGCAAAGGACTTGGAAGAGCAGTTGAACGGAATGGACAGTGTCTTGAAAGGAGGATATAAGATGAACATTAACAAAAGCAAAACGAGGATAATGGAATGTAGTCAAATTAAATCGGGTGATGCTGAGGGAATTAGATTAGGAAACGAGACACTTAAAG
The DNA here is from genome assembly GCF_023897955.1 of Schistocerca gregaria. NCBI lineage: Eukaryota > Metazoa > Arthropoda > Insecta > Orthoptera > Acrididae > Schistocerca > Schistocerca gregaria. The sequence continues at coordinate 623,226,486 of NC_064931.1, read as the reverse complement.
TAGTAAAGGAGTTTTGCTATTTAGGAAGGAAAATAACTGATGATGGTCGAAGTAGAGAGGATATAAAATGTAGACTGGCAATGGCAAGGAAAGCGTTTCTGAAGAAGAGAAATTTTTTAACATCGAATATAGATTTATGTATCAGGAAGTCGTTTCTGAAAGTATTTGTTTGGAGTGTAGCCATGTATGGAAGTGAAACATGGACGATAACTAGTTTGGACAAGAAGAGAATAGAAGCTTTCGAAATGTGGTGCTACAGAAGAATACTGAAGATAAGGTGGATAGATCACGTAACTAATGAGGAGATATTGAATAGGATTGGGGAGAAGAGAAGTTTGTGGCACAACTTGACTAGAAGAAGGGATCGGTTGGTAGGACATGTTTTGAGGCATCAAGGGATCACAAATTTAGCATTGGAGGGCAGCGTGGAGGGTAAAAATCGTAGAGGGAGACCGAGAGATGAGTACACTAAGCAGATTCAGAAGGATGTAGGTTGCAGTAGGTACTGGGAGATGAAGCAGCTGGCACAGGATAGAGTAGCATGGAGAGCTGCATCTAACCAGTCTCAGGACTGAAGACAACAACAACAACATTAATTTTCGGAATTTAGGTTTTGGTGACAGGCAGATCTGTAACACAGCCGCAGGTTTAGGTTGTGTTGGAAGCTTATAATTTTGTTGTGAGCTCGGAAAGACGACGGTTTTTAATATGACAGCTTTGGTGACACGCGATTCTTAAACGCAGTCCGAGGTCTACGGAGACTTGGCGAAGCCAATGACTTTTAAGGTAAGCCTACTGCTCAACAGGCAGCGGCAGGTGGCTATGGTTGTCAGTGGCAGCCTGGGATCGCTGGTAGAAGCGAGTCGTCTCCGCGAGTAGGGAGGCCGCAGAAGCTAACAAATCCGTAGCGCTCTGGGACGGCTAACTCGAGCGAAGTTCGTGACAAGTTATGAACGTGGCCCACGCCGAAGTGCAGAAATATAGTTTCACAACTTACAATAATGCGACAGACCAGAACAAAAAAATTGTTAGGTCAATGAGACAACGTCAATACCAGTTATTCGATAATTTCACTACGAAAATTTAGAAACTCACAGCAGATTGCTTGAATGAATAATTATACAAAATATCTATGAAAACTAAACGCACGTAGGTACATACGGGATGTTTCGCAATCCATGTTACACAATTGTAGAGGTTGGAGAGGGGACTTAGTAGATCAAGTTGTACTAGGAACCTATTTCCAGAAACGTTATCTGATGACGATACAGAGCTTCAAGGTTATAGCCACTGGCACCTGAAAATGTATGTAAACGTCGCTAAGAATGTGGAGTCTGCAACTTTCAGAGGTGGTGGTATGAACAAAGACGAGAAGAAATATCTAATGAACATGGGCTATAAAATGCGTACCTGAGGAGCTAGACACTTTTTCCTGTTTTTTGTCCACACTCTCACCTCTGAAAGTTGCCTACCCTACAATATTATTTACAACAGTGTCGATACATGTATATCACTGTCAGCGGTATTAGAACTGTTCTCGCTTATAGCGTTCGTTTGCGGTACACGGACCCTTACCTCAAATTGATACGTTTATCCTTCTCAATCATCCCTGAAAGCTTGTAACATCATCACGGAATCACCTCATATACACATACATTAACAGGCGCGGCCGTCTGTTACTTTGACACTCAGTGGCTAAGTTGGACGACATTTCCGGAGATCAGTCCCTATTTAAGACTTGATCTACTAAGTCCCCTATACAGCCTCTAGAAGTGTGTAACATGAATTGTGAACTCCCTGTATAATAACAGTCACAAACAGGGCACTTGACATTATCTACAGGGGTTAACTATCCGCACTGATTATTTAACGTCATGCTCCCAAATACAATCAATAAATGTTACATATAACATCATGAATTTGCTAGAAAACCGAATCCTCTTAGACATGCAAGTAACTGGAGCTAAGCTAAGTGTACATGTCACCAATCCCTTTCTCACAGTGGAAAACAAGTGTACATTCAACATTTATTTGAAAGTTAATCGAGTATTTATTCACTTAGCCGTTCTTAAAGACCCTCGTAATTTAACTGTAGTGCTAAGCATGTGAATTCAGAGAGCACCACTGCAAAGAACATTTGAACGCTCACTGCAAGTCGATCGGGTTTATTTATGTATAATTATAAACTGATGTTCCGTTTATTGAAACTGATGAGGACGTGTCTGAAAACAATAATTTTATAGTTTAACAATGAAGTAGTATACTTTGAAGAACCTGCGAGGTAAGAAATGAGTGGTAAAGAAAAGCGCTCCTCTCAGTATGTTGACTAAAGGCTTAAATTATTGTCAACTTCAATGTTTGTCAATTTTTTGAAATTTTGGTACTTACGTGGTAGCATGGTGCGGTGAAAGTATAGTGAGGCCCAAGAGACCGCACACTCGTGATCTGTCTCAGTTTGTAACTCACCAAAGTACGTAGTACGAGTGCGTGCTGGAACGTAATGCCTCCGAATTTTTTTATGTAAAAACTCTTAGAGCTCTTAAAATAAAAAAAAACGTTGTTAATATTCTACGTCTTTACTCTTCATCTCTACATACTTGCATCCCTCTGCCACTAAAGGGCTCCGAACTGTAGCGTGTAACATGGAGGTGTGTAACGTAACTCTATCGGTGAGTGAGAAACAGTGTACTGTAATCCAATTTCGAGTTCGATGAGTTCGTCGTTGAGAAATAAATGTGTAGGCATGGATAATAAAAACGTAAAATTTTACTAACGTCTGTTTTACTTGCAAATCCTTTAAGAGTTTTCGTATAAGAAATTCTAAGGCATTACTTTTCAGTACGCCCTCCTGTCTGTGTTGGCTGGAGACATTCAGATGAGTCGGCAGCACCAATTTTGTATTTTATAGGTGGTCGTCCCTGAAAAATCAGCTTGGGACTAAGAATAGTTTCTTGCTGCTTCGATTATCGGATTTGGCGATGAGCTGGTACTTAAATGATTTTGCAATTGTCTGAGCAGCACTAGGAATTTATGTACGGTGCTTTTAAATATATGAATATTTTGTGTGCTTATTACAGGGTATTATTTCGAGATATTTCACCCTATTACTTGGAGAATATCTCTTAGACTGAAGCGAAGCTCATTCACTTGGAGAGTTTTCATTTACGTGCCAGTTAAATAAGCAGTAAATAAACACTTAAAGTAGTAAAAGAGTTTTGCTATTTGGGGAGCAAAATAACTGATGATGGTCGAAATAGAGACGTTATAAAATGTAGAGTAGCAAGGCCAAGGAAAGCGTTTCTGAAGAAGAGAAATTTGTTAATATCCAGTATAGATTTAAGTGTCAGGAAGTCGCTTCTGAAAGTATTTGTATGGATTGTGGCCATGTGTGGAAGTGAAACATGGACGATAAATAGTTTGGACAAGAAGAGAGTGGAAGCTTTCGAAATGTGGTGCTATAGAAGAATGCTGAAGATTAGATGGGTGGATCACACGACTAATGAGGAGGTATTGAATAGAATTGGGGAGAAGAGGAGTTTGTGGCACAACTTGACAGGAAGACCACAACAACAACAAATAAACAGTTGGTTAAGGGAGTATTCTAGCAGATGTTCGCGTATACGAAAGCCCAACTGCACTGGCTATTTTTCATATGTTTAACTACTCCTCCCACACAGGTCATGAGGGCCCAATGGTACCGACTGGCCGCCGTGTCATCCTCAGCCCACAGGCGTCACTGGATGCGGATACGGAGGGGTATGTGGTCAGCACACCGCTCTCCCGGCCGTAGGTCAGTTTCCGAGAGCGGAGTCGCTACTTCTCAATCAAGTACCTTCTCAGTTTGCCTCACAAGGGCTGAGTGCACCCCGCTTTCCAACAGCGCTCGGTAGACCGGATGGATACCCATCCAAGTGCTAGTCCAGCCCGACAGCGCTTAACTTCGGTGATCTGACGGGTGCCGGTGTTACCACTGCGGCAAGGCCGTTGGCTATATATTCCATTAGTGGTCCATTTATTTTCGCTATTTGTTTTCCTGTATGGCCACCATTCATAATATCTCACTCAATTTAGCTGTATACTTTTGGTGTTGGCTAACACAATTGAACCTTGTTGGCTAACACCGTTGAGCCTTTTTTAATCCAATCATTCCGTTATCTTTTGTAGCCGGAGTTCCAGGAGGAATGGTCAGCATTCATGGATATGACAGGATAGCTAATGTGGAGGAAAGAACGTCGTACGGACACACGCACTGTTACCAATGGTTTCCCAGATAGAACACCGATTGGTGCTCCAAGATAACTAATATACTGATAGGTCCAGTCATTTTAAGCATTTCGCTGCAGAGACTCCAATATACTTCTAGCATGACGGAGAAAATTTACATTTTACCAAATGTGAGAGGCAACATCTCAACCTTACGTATCCTAATCGCTAGATTGTATACAATTTAATGGGCAACAAGATCGCCAGCCCTTATGCCATTAGAGTTTTGCTTATGTTTTTGGATGAAATCTGAGGTGTACAAACGAAAGGTGAATCTGCGAGATGAAGTACTTGGTCACATCGTGGACGTTCATGCCTGCATTATGAAACGTGCAGAGGCACTCAGACAAGCAACACATGTTCTCCCAAGAGTGCACAAATGCACTGAAGTTGACGGTGGGATATTTGAACATTTATTGTGAACGGTACAACAGCTGTAATGTGACTTGTACTATAATTCTTGGTGGTGAATGTGTTAAAATTTCTTATTTTTCAATTGATACTTTGTAAAAGGCATTTCGTAGTATTTACTGACTGTTGTGCGTCTGTACATGTGTCAACGTTATAATGTTCTGAATAATACAGGAAATGAATAACAATATACATAAAACGTGTTCTACACTCCTGGAAATGAAAAAAAGGACACATTGACACCGGTGTGTCAGACCCACCATACTTGCTCCGGACACTGCGAGAGGGCTGTACAAGCAATGATCACACGCACGGCACAGCGGACACACCAGGAACCGCGGTGTTGGCCGTCGAATGGCGCTAGCTGCGCAGCATTTGTGCACCGCCGCCGTCAGTGTCAGCCAGTTTGCCGTGGCATACGGAGCTCCATCGCAGTCTTTAACACTGGTAGCATGCCGCGACAGCGTGGACGTGAACCGTATGTGCAGTTGACGGACTTTGAGCGAGGGCGTATAGTGGGCATGCGGGAGGCCGGGTGGACGTACCGCCGAATTGCTCAACACGAGGGGCGTGAGGTCTCCACAGTACATCGATGTTGTCGTCAGTGGTCGGCGGAAGGTGCACGTGCCCGTCGACCTGGGACCGGACCGCAGCGACGCACGGATGCACGCAAAGACCGTAGGATCCTACGCAGTGCCGTAGGAGACCGAACCGCCACTTCCCAGCAAATTAGGGACACTGTTGCTCCTGGGGTATCGGCGAGGACCATTCGCAACCGTCTCCATGAAGCTGGGCTACGGTCCCGCACACCGTTAGGCCGTCTTTCGCTCACGCCCCAACATTGTGCAGCCCGCCTCCAGTGGTGTCGCGACAGGCGTGAATGGAGGGACGAATGGAGACGTGTCGTCTTCAGCGATGAGAGTCGCTTCTGCCTTGGTGCCAATGGTGGTCGTATGCGTGTTTGGCGCCGTGCAGGTGAGCGCCACAATCAGGACTGCATACGACCGAGGCACACAGGGCCAACACTCGGCATCATGGTGTGGGGAGCGATCTCCTACACTGGCCGTACACCTCTGGTGATCGTCGAGGGGACACTGAATAGTGCACGGTACATCCAAACCGTCATCGAACCCATCGTTCTACCATTCCTAGACCGGCAAGGAAACTTGCTGTTCCAACTGGACAATGCACGTCCGCATGTATCCCGTGCCACCCAACGTGCTCTAGAAGGTGTTAGTCAACTACCCTGGCCAGCAAGATCTCCGGATCTGTCCCCCATTGAGCATGTTTGGGACTGGATGAAGCGTCGTCTCACGCGGTCTGCACGTCCAGCACGAACGCTGGTCCAACTGAGGCGCCAGGTGGAAATGGCATGGCAAGCCGTTCCACAGGACTAAATCCAGCATCTCTACGATCGTCTCCATGGGAGAATAGCAGCCTGCATTGCTGCGAAAGGTGGATATACACTGTACTAGTGCCGACATTGTGCATGCTCTGTTGCCTGTGTCTATGTGCCTGTGGTTCTGTCAGTGTGATCATGTGATGTATCTGACCCCAGGAATGTGTCAATAAAGTTTCCCCTTTCTGGGACAATGAATTCACGGTGTTCTTATTTCAATTTCCAGGAGTGTATCTTGGAAACCATTCGCAATAGGGCTTATGTCCACAACTTTTTTTGCTTCAAATGATTGTACCTGTCATATCTCTGAATATGTAAATTGAAAGTGGAGAGGGGGAAGAAAGGAAAGGAAAGGCGAAAGTTCAGTGCTGTCAGCTGCATTAGGACATCCCGCGGAATGGGCGGCGGCGAGTGAAAAATGTGTAGCGAAACTGGATTCGAACCCGGAATTTTCTGCAAACTAGGCAGGTGCGTAACCACTGTGCCATCCGGGACACAGTGTTTTCGCAACTGTACGGACTACCTCGGGTCGCCTCACGAGTGATACTCGCTCCCATCGAGCGCCACCTGTAGCCACTGTCCGCTTCCTCCATAATCGCTCTTCCGGGATTCCCACAGGAGGTCTGACATATCTGTGCATCCGCACTGAAGAAGGTGGGTTCATTGCCGAGTTAGGCCTATCATATTATATTAATACTGACCATTCCACCTGGGAAACTCTGTATCCGCAAACGTGCATGAAATAAGACTTTAGGCAATAACGATTATTTCAATCAAACGCTCATGTAAATTCCTTAATACCTAAACCGGTTTCAACTGAATAGTCATTACCATACATATTTATTGGCTGATTATTTTGTCAGAATATGCTAGGAGCCAACATTTCCCTGAGGCTCGTAATCTTGTGTTTACATATTATTAATATCTTCTAGTCAGGAGACAACATTTCCATGAGGATACTACTACAGCCATTTAGTAGGGGAAGGAAATGTTTACTCCTGGCATGCTCTGACGCTGTGTTTATTGACATAAATAACAAGCGCTCACGAATAAAATGTAAATAGATAATATCTTACACAATGTAATGTCACGAGAACAATTGTAAAACTTCTTATACCCCGTTTTCCGGGTATTTTATTTCGGTGAGTAGGAGTCCACGGTCTGGATGACGCCATGGACCAAAATACACCAACGATTTCCCAGTTTGAGTGGCACTAATCACATTTCGTTTGCGTGCAGATTACACGCCGGCCGCTGTGGACGAGCGGTTCTAGGTGCTTCAGTCCGGAGCCACGCTGTTGCTACGGTCGCAGGTTCGAATCCTGCCTCGGGCATGGACGTTTGTTATGTCCTTAGGTTATTTAGGTTTAAGTAGTTCTAAGTCTAGGGGACTGATGACCTCAGATGTTAAGTCCGAAAGTGCTTAGAGCCATTTGAATCATTTTTGCATATTATGTGAGGACTCTTGTCGTCTGCTTCTCACACATTTTATTCCTATGAAATACCATCTCGCTGTCTCGACGGGAACTCTAAAGGTTACGAACTGAGATCCCAATCTACAGAACAGTCAATGATTTCCTATGAAGGAACGAAATACACGTACGAGTACCACAATTCAGCAAGACTTTCTCCTTACATAATATTAACTACAGTGCTTCACGCACATACTTTGTTCGTTATATTTGGGACAGGGGATAGTAAGAATTTGAGTAAAAAAGGCGACGGCTTTTTTGTTGTAAAAGTTTTGTTCCTATTGATGTTTTATGTTATTAAATTATGCCAGACAACGTAGAGCACTGGGGTCAATCTGGTCGCTACCGTCCGCAATTGGTTGTTCCAGTTGTCATGATCGGCGGTAGGCAGCAGGGCTTCTAGAAATATTTTCATTAAGTATTCATAAACTTTTAACATAAAATGTACGGTAACTAATTATCATATTATTATTATTATTATTATTATTATTATTATTATTATTATTATTATTATATGTTGTAACCTGTTGTAGCTCTGCTTTATAAATTTTATAAGGTACAGTTACTTTCCTTCTTTAGAAATCACCACTGTGGAACCAATTGGCGGTTAGAAAATTCAATTATTAACAGAGATATAATAATGGGTGGTAGGTAAAAAAGGTTAAATAGACCTAATTTTGAATATTTGTAAAACAACGAAAAAGTTAAGCACTCAGAAAACATGGTCAGATATCAATGTATCATGGTACACGTACGCATCAGCGGCTGATATGTAATTGATTACAGTTACAATTCTCTGCGAGACGCTGAGCGGCCAGGAGAGTGCATTGGCATTGTTCGTACTTACTGTTTTCACCAGCCCAACAGCGTCAAATGTTGAGTGATCGCTGTGAAGGACACGGAGACACCGCATATTCGTATGAGACAGCGTTATCACCACCTGGTAGAGTTTGAAAGAGCAGCTCCGATGTAAACTCCATCCCAGTGCTGTGGGCCAGCCTGCCTCCGGAAAGGAAAAAATAGGTTTATCACCCCCTTCCCAACCGAATCAGAGCATGCAGTCAGGTCAGAGGAGGTGCAACGTCGTACTGATAAGTGGGCTCACACTTTTCAGTTCTGCATAAATTTGAATCGACTTTGTAATTTCTGAAATAACACCCCACCCCCTCTCACCTCGTGAAGTTTCACTTCGTTTCCTCCCTCATGGTGGCTCAGTTTGTTGGTCAGGAAATGTATGTCGTCACTCTGAATAACTGCACTGTCCACCAAAATAAAAAATACTCATTGTGGTGTTACGTATCTACGTCTCCCTACATACTCTGTGGACTAGCGTCTCGGACATGACAAAGAGTGCTTTTTACATTTTTTTGTTATTTCCTTTGTTGTTCCCCTCGTGTTCATAGAGTGATACTTCACATTACGTAACAGAAGTTTCTTGTACATCATCTCCTTTCAGATGTATTACTAGTCCTCGGATCCTCTTAGTACAACAAGATTCCTTTGTGCTCCTTACTTCCGATTTCAAGTGTTCGTTGTATTTAATAGCATTCTGTAAGATTAGAAATTAGGCCTGAGTTCAGCGTCATACGAGTAATGTTGTATTTGCAAGTTAAAGAGGTTTCCCACACATCCATTCGCATGTAAGGTAGGCTGCCATTAATTATTCTTAGTGGAATTTCTGTACAGTTATTTAACAATGGTCCTTCCTCGTTAAGTACAGGGGATCTCAAGTTGATTCCGTATTTCTAGATTTCCGGAAAGCTTTTGACACCGTTCCTCACAAGCGACTTCTAATCAAGCTGCGGAGCTATGGGGTATCGTCTCAGTTGTGCGACTGGATTCGTGATTTCCTGTCAGGAAGGTCGCAGTTCGTAGTAATAGACGGCAAATCATCGAGTAAAACTGAAGTGATATCAGGTGTTCCCCAGGGAAGCGTCCTGGGACCTCTACTGTTCCTGATCTATATAAATGACCTGGGTGACAATCTGAGCAGTTCTCTTAGGTTGTTCGCAGATGATGCTGTAATTTACCGTCTAGTAAGGTCATCCGAAGACCAGTATCAGCTGCAAAGCGATTTAGAAAAGATTGCTGTATGGTGTGTCAGGTGGCAGTTGACGCTAAATAACGAAAAGTGTGAGATGATCCACATGAGTTCCAAAAGAAATCCGTTGGAATTCGATTACTCGATAAATAGTACAATTCTCAAGGCTGTCAATTCAACTAAGTACCTGGGTGTTAAAATTACAAACAACTTCAGTTGGAAGGACCACATAGATAATATTGTCGGGAAGGCGAGCCAAAGGTTGCGTTTCATTGGCAGGACACTTAGAAGATGCAACAAGTCCACTAAAGAGACAGCTTACACTACACTCGTTCGTCCTCTGTTAGAATATTGCTGCGCGGTGTGGGATCCTTACCAGGTGGGATTGACGGAGGACATCGAGAGGGTGCAAAGAAGGGCAGCTCGTTTTGTATTATCGCGTTATAGGGGAGAGAGTGTGGCAGATATGATACACGAGTTGGGATGGAAGTCATTACAGCATAGACGTTTTTCGTCGCGGCGAGACCTTTTTACGAAATTTCACTCACCAACTTTCTCTTCCGAAAGCGAAAATATTTTGTTGAGCCCAACCTACATAGGTAGGAATGATCATCAAAATAAAATAAGAGAAATCAGAGCTCGAACAGAAAGGTTTAGGTGTTCGTTTTTCCCGCTCGCTGTTCGGGAGTGGAATAGTAGAGAGATAGTATGATTGTGGTTCGATGAACCCTCTGCCAAGCACTTAAATGTGAATTGCAGAGTAGTCATGTAGATGTAGATGAAGTACGGCCATCGTCAGGAAACTATTTGAGCGAGCTGTTGTAGAATTTTAGAACATGATTTTTGCTCGAGTATCATGTCGTTTTTAGAAACCCAGAATCTACTCTGTAGGAATCAACATGGATTCCGGCAACAGCGATCGCTTTATTTGTTCATGAGACCAAGGAAATATTACATAAAGGCTCCCAGGTAGATGCTATTTTTCTTGACTTCCGGAAGGCTTTCGATACAGTTCCGCACTGTCGCCTGGTAAACAAAGTAAGAGCCTACGGAATATCAGGTCAGCTGTGTGGTTGGATTGAAGAGTTTTTAGCAAACAGAACACAGCATGTTGTTATCAATGGAGAGACGTCTACAGACGTTAAAGTAACCTCTGGCGTGCCACAGGGGAGTGTTATGGGACCATTGCTTTTCACAATATATATAAATGACCTAGTAGATAGTATCGGAAGTTCCATGCGGCTTTTCGCGGATGATGCTGTAGTATACAGAGAAGTTGCAGCATTAGAAAATTGTAGCGAAATGCAGGAAGATCTGCAGCGGATAGGCACTTGGTGCAGGGAGTGGCAACTGACCCTTAACATGTAATGTAATGTATTGCGAATACATAGAAAGAAGGATCCTTTATTGTATGATTATATGATAGCTGAACAAACACTGGTAGCAGTTACTTCTGCAAAATATCTGAGCGTATGCGTGCGGAACGATTTGAAGTGGAATGATCATATAAAATTAATTGTTGGTAAGGCGGGTACCAGGTTGAGATTCTTTGGGAGAGTCCTTAGAAAATGTAGTCCATCAACAAAGGAGGTGGCTTACAAAACACTCGTTCGACCTATAATTGAGTATTGCTCATCAGTGTGGGATCCGTATCAGATCGGGTTGACGGAGGAGATAGAGAAGGTCCGAAGAAGAGCGGCGCGTTTCGTCACAGGGTTCTTTGGTAACCGTGATAGCGTTACGGAGATGTTTAACAAACTCAAGTGACAAACTATGCAAGAGAGGCGCTCTCCATCACGGTGTAGCTTGCTCGCCAGGTTTCGAGAGGGCGCGTTTCTGGATGAGGTATCGAATATATTGCTTCCCCCTACTTATACCTCCCGAGGAGATCACGAATATAAAATTAGAGAGATTAGAGCGCCCACGGAGGCTTTCAGACAGTCGTTCTTCCCGCGAACCATACGCGACTGGAACACGAAAGGGAGGTAATGACAGTGGCACGTAAAGTGCCCTCCGCCACACACCGTTGGGTGGCTTGCGGAGTATAAATGTAGATGTAGATGTTTACATTATGTAATAGGCTGCTACCTTAAGGATATGTCTAAACTCTCACTAAACGCGTTGAGCTCATCTAATGGAATCCATTTAACATGTTTTTGAACAATAGACAGTGTGCAGTAACGTAGTGTTTCTGTGTTGCAGTAACAACCACTTAAAATATTATATTCCTTTCTTCTGTGTATAAAGGGCATAGAATCACGATCTACGTCACTTTTAATTGTGATAGGTACTGTTTATTCTGTGCATGTATATTTGGTTTTGTACGTGTCTGATTCTCTTTCTTGACTAGTCAATAATAAACACACATTTTGCAGTATAAATGGTGGGCTACACCATTTTGATTGACTTGATAAACTGGCTCTTGCAGGAAAAACAAACATATAATTTACAAGGTGATGAAAACTGTTCAGAATAGTAAGTGGTATGCGGCAGAATGGATACGACATGCGTAGTGTATGCTCATAGCAAGCTAACGGGTGCCCTGCAAGCCGGCCAGCTTGCCCATAAGAGCAACGCTCCCACAACGGCGCTGGCGCATGGGTCACGGCGCACCACCTGCCCAGCCGCCCGTCAAACAACTTCCTCACGTTTCTCATTCCTGCTCTCCTGCAGGGAAGTTCTGTGCCTCTATGATACCAGATAATTTCCTCTGCAATTTACCCAGCGCGTATCCGTAATGGCTAAGACCCTGCATTAATTATAAGGAGGGATGTGTTTCAATAACTGTTACAACACATTGATTTACATTTCCTGGATTGTTCCAGAAATATCTCAAACGAAACCTATAACCTAAGACGTTGCCTTAAACAGACCATCTCTTGCCCTGGCTGTAAAACATCTACATCCGCCTTCCTTTCTTTCCGTACAGTATTTACACTGTTTCTTGTCGCAATGGTTAAGCAGTGCAGCTTTTTTTTCGTAAATGATTACAGTTTATCACAGATGTTATTTATAGGTGTGTGTGTGTGTGTGTGTGTGTGTGTTTGAGGTTTACGGGCGCTAAACAGCGTGGTCATCAGCGTCCATGTTATTTATAATCAAATTATATGGTCAAATTATAAATTAAGTAACAGATGTGTGTAACACTAAATTTATTTCTGAATGAACAAACTCAGTTGAATTATTCGCCCTTTTTGACAGTGTAGTATCTTTGAGATAGAAGTTACGATGGTAACATTTTTGGAATGTTGAGGCCATCATTCATAAAAAGGTAATCACACAAATATCCATTTCCATTACTCAGATCGTTGTTCCCGTGCACAAGCTCCATTTCGGTGTTTACTTAGTAGCAGAGTGATCGTTACGGGGTTATTCATTACAGATGTAACTGTTTCATAATTAAAAGAGTCCACAGAGATAATCGTTAGAGTCTATGTCTTCAAGCGACGGACTTAAGGAGTTGACATAAGTTCGTTTTTTCTGGGTGGCATGTTTGAATTCTGTTGTGAACTGTAAAAAGGGGCTTAGAAGCGGAAACATACATTGTCTGAAAATAAGTTTCTTTTGAAACAGGACAAAAATTGTTTCGTTTAATTTCAAGAGTAGACAATGATTCACCAAGAAACCGTTGCTGAATTAATAAAAATGATAATAATGGTTCTTCGATGTATGGTCTCTTTGTGACAAGATGCACTATATAAATGACAACTGGATGTAAACATAGTGCACTATCTGTACCTTTGTATCAAAAGGTGTGATACAATTTAAATGTGTTATAGAATGCAAACTAGGATATTACACCGTGTTCGCTTATGCAGCACACTATCCCAGAAAGTTGTATTCCATTTAATCAGTTCCAACATGTGCGGCTTTGGAGGCACGTACAACGTCTAGTCTGTATTCGAGTTCGATCCACAGTCAGTGCAATATATCTGCATCAGTTGTGGCAGTGGCAGCAACTATTCTGTTCTTTCAATCACTGATGTGGTTGACAGGCGTTTGGTATACTCCGTCCTTGACGTGTCCCCAAGGAAAAAAGTCCGTCGGAGTAATCTTAGGCGACCCAAAACTGTACTACGCCTGCCAGTCCACCTATCTGGAACACTCTCAGCCAAATGTGGCTTATTAAAGTGTACACAAACAAAACTTTGTGAGTTCGTCTCTCACATAAGTTAAACTTGATGTGAATGTCGTAATTAGTTTGGAAACTGTAACAAACTGAAATTGAAGCTTGCCTTTTGAGACAGCCAGTACATTGAAGTTTTTGGTCCACCGCATCTTATATGCTTTTTCCGTGGGCTAGAAGAAGTAACTGGCTTGGCATACCTTCTATACTAAGCTTGAATCCAAGTTGACAGATCTGTCATCTCGCCACCAAATTTTTACAGACAGTAAACGCGATCTCAGACACTTTTTTATACGAGTGTATGATACTCTGCGGAAACAACGAACGCGTGTAACTCGTACCTGAACCTCTGCGTTCTGACATTTCGTATTCAGGCACGTGACAAGTAAGTTTGAAAAAGACGAGGAAATATGCAGTATAAACATCTGTCCTTCACCTCTATCACAAGGTTCCTAACGAAATTATAGACTCTCCTACTTGACACACTGTCAAGGACTGCTTTTACTCTTCTCAAAGTTACAAGGTGGTCTACCGGTTGGTCAGGAAGAAGAAGTAGTCTCAGAAGTTCATCCAGCAGTTCCCCACTTCCCCCAGCTTGCGTGACGCTATGGTAAACACTGAGATGTAAATAGCCACGTGCCAGCACAGATCACTTGGCAGTCACGCACCACGAGTACTCTTAGCTTTCTGGGTCTCCGCGTCCGGCGCCACCAGGAATAAGGAACGCCGTACAGCGATGCGTGAAGAAACACATGGGGAAATACCGTGTATCCAAAGCCTTCGGGAACAAACTTGCATAAAGAAAAAGACGTAGCTGAATCAGGTGACATAGGTAGCTTTCCTTGAGTAAAAAGTAAATATCAGCTATGGTAGTACGGACAAATGCGAGTTAAGAAATTTATAAACATGAATATGGAACGTTCATGGACCGGACTTAAGAGCTGATAGACTCTTACGTATTATATAAACCTTATAAAAATTAACAAGAGCCAACAACTTCCTTATTGATCTGAAACCAAATGCAAGTATCCAACAGTTATAACTATGTTTTACACCAGTTCCGCTGATTTGATGCATTTTTCGACTAATTTCAGAACAGCTACCTACATAAATTTGAGGTCGTCCAGTTATTTATGGTGGCAGCACTGTTTACACCAAGAAACACTAATACTTCTCTTGCATTTTTCTTTACTCCGAAAACTGGTTTTAACGATTCTCACTAACAAAACCTAATAGAGTAAAACTTGAAGAAATCGGACTGTCATGAATTATATCACCGCAGTGAAGTCTTCTTGCGGCAAACGGCAGAGTTAGTTAGCATGACACCAAAGACTGGAACGCATAGTAGCTGCGTTATGCTGAGAAAGTACACCGAGCTTCGTTTTACAACGATGGTGTAATCCCATCATGCGTGCGATATTCGTACAATGTCCTTGTCCGTGGTGTCTAATAAAACTTGTTCTACACGTTGTCGGTCACGCCGCACCACACATTTACACAGAAGAGATGAATAAAATATATCTTAATTGTCACATACATATTTCGTTAGAATTACCAGGGCGTGCTGAAAAGTAATGTCTCCCGTTTTTTTTCATTCTGCATGAGCATCGGCTGAGGCACTAGGTCCCCGGTTACTCGCTTGGTCTTCTCCCTCGGCAGCCGCGAGATCAAAGTGGCTGAATTCCAACCGAAGGAACCCGGGTTCAATTCTCGACCGGGTCGGAGATTTTCTTCGCTCGGTAAAAGGGTGTTGCGTTGTCTTCATCATCGTTTCATTATCATCGATACACAAGTCGCCTAAATGGCGTTACATAAAAACACTGGCCGCCGGCAACGCGGCGTCACACGAGAGAGAGAGAGAGACAAAGACTCGGTCGACTTCCCCGCTTCGTTGGCGCATGTTGCATTTTGCGTAAGCGAGACAGAGATAATCCTGCAAAGAGAATTAGTTTCACGTGGGTTAGTTTAGTAAGCACGAAAGCGTTGTAAAGATGCTTAAGCACAATCCAGTGGCAGACGCTGCAGGAGAGGAGTTAGGCATCAAGGAACTGTAAAAATTCCCAGAGCGTAAGCTCGAAAAATAGAGGACGATACATAACTTCCTTCCACATACATCTCGTGAATTGACCACAGTAAGGAAACCGGAGAAATTAGAGCCCATACGGAGGCTACCCTCAGTCGATCCGCTAATGCATCATTTGATAACTGAGCAGGGTTCACTCAAATGGCTCTGAGCACTATGCGACTTAACTTCTGAGGTCATCAGTCGCCTAGAACTTACAACTAATTAAACCTAACTAACTAAGGGCATCACACACATCCATGCCCGAGGCAGGATTCGAACCTGCGACCGTAGCGGTCACGCGGTTCCAGACTGAAGTGCATAGAAGCGCACGGCCACACCGGCCGGCGAACTGAACAGGGAAGTTCGTGCCAGACGTACCCTCCATCACACACCTTGAGGTAGCTTGTAGTACACAGATGTAGACCCAATAAATACCATTATTCGAAAAACAAGAGCCTACCAATAAATTTAAGCTCTTTGTACGGATTCCATATCCCGAAAAAAGTAATTCTCTTCACACAGACTTCAAATGTATAGAATTTATTGAATATTTATATGAAATAGAGAATGGAGAAATGAATAGAAAGGACGGGCAGGAAACTCGTGACTTCCAGCCGCACAGGGCACTGTCGTAATGCAATGGCGAACGCTGAAAACGTTGTGCCTGACGAACTGAAACCGGGATTTCCCGCGTCTCATGAGCGGTTGTCATAACCGCTTTTTCCTCCGCGATCCACCTCGTACGAAAATTTTATTATTAATACTATTATTATTATTATTATTATCCCGTTGGCCATGCGGTCAAACGCATGGCTTCCCGGGCGAAAAGGAGCGCCGGTCCCCGGCTCGAATCCGCCCTGCGGATTTGTGTCGAGGTCCGGTGAGCCGGCCATTCTGTGGATGGGTTTTAGGCGGTTTTCCATCTGCCTCGGCAAATGCCGGCTGGTTCCCCTTATTCCGCCTCAGCTACACTATGTCGGCGATTGCTGCGCAAACAAGTGCACAAAACGTACGCGTATACTACCATTATCCTAACACGCAAACACAGGAGTTAAACTCGTCTGGTGTGAGACGTTACCCTGGAGGGGGAGGGGGGGGGGCGGTCACCGGGGACCGACCCGCCCAAAAACCCTGGGTTCGGTGTGGGGCGGCGGAGGGGTGAAGTGGACTGAGGTAGTCGTCGTGGGGTTGCGGACCACTGCGGCTGCGGCGGGGACGGAGCCTCTCCATCATTTCTAGGTCCCCGGTTAACATAACGTAACACAACATAACATTATTATTATTATTACTTCTTTAGTACAGGTCTTAGAACAATGCTGAAGTACAAGTATATATTAATTCAGTGTTCAGTCGTGAGACATGCATATATGGCTGAATTATTCCAAAAACTAACTAAAACTCCGCCCTAACAGGCCTTGATAGGACCAACGATACCGACCGGCCGCCGTGTTACCCTCAGCGCACAGGCGTCATTGGATGCGGATATGGAGGTGAATGTGGTCAGCACACCGCTCTCCCGGCCATATGTCAGTTTACGAGACTGGAGTCATTACTTCTCAATCAAGTAGCTCCTCAGTTTGCCTCACAAGTGCTGAGTGCACCCCGCTTGCCAACAGCGCTCGGCAGACCGGATTGTCAATCATCCACGTGCTAGCCCAGCCCCACAACGCTTAATTTCGGTGATCTGACGGGAACCGCTGTTACCATTGCGGCAAGGCCGTTGGCCGGATTATTCCAATCTCACCTTAAACGCAACATCGCTTTCTCCAACTTGCGCTTTTATCAGTTGACTGGTAATTACAGAATGCAGGTAACTAATAAACGTTTCTTATTTTAGTTATACAGTGATAAAGAGTCGGATATGTTCAACAAAACAGATAACACGCACATAGGTAGGATGAAGAACAATTCGGGCACCCGGATTTCGCAGCGCGATGCTTGACATTCTAGGAATATAAAAATGTCTCTCACAAAATTTTGTCCTACACATGTTTCTGGCAGTAAATGAAGGTTAAAGATTAGTATATTGGTAACACTGTAAACACAAGTACGGTAGCTACCTCTGACAGGATCGTAGCACGAGTGCTCTGTAGTTGGTGAAGTGCGTAGAGATTTGGGTTAGCATGCACGAGGTCGAGGGTTCTATGCTGGGCCATTGCTTATTTGTTTTTATTTGCCAATTTCATTATGTCATAGTACTGTAGTGCACAGTGTTTCTTGAACCATAAATATCCGAAATTTACATACTACAGTATTTTGTAAAGGTGATCATAATAAAAACATGGTCAGACAGGCCAGAAATAGACAGTTGAAACAAATGACCTGTCATAGGGCAGAATAAATATAAATATAATATCAGTTTTGAGATGCTAAAGATGACTGCACAGTTAAATAACTCAACATCTACTAGTCATTTATACTACATGCAGTACGTCCGCTCAGATGTAACTCATTAGCAAGCAGTGATAATAATAAATTCCATATTAATTACCGCATGACGTTTATAAAAGAATACATTGTCCTCAGAGCAGATGCTCAATGTAGGCCTCCATGTGCGTCTACACATTTTGCGACACACTGGATCATACGGCTCTGAACTCTTCGCAACATCGCTGCATCCACAGACGCAAGATCAGCATGGACACGTGCTATCAGTTCTTCGACATGTGTCGGCGGAGAATACACGTGCTCCTTAATGTGTCCCCACAGGACGAAATTCAGAGGATTTAGGGTAGGTAAACGCGGAGGCATATAACTGGACCTCCCTGTCGGAGACATTTCCCTCGAAATGATCTGTATAAATACTGTCATATATTAATTCCAAAGTGGGAAGGTGAACTATCATGTTGGAACCATACCCTCTGCCGAACATGAAGTGGAACATCTTCCAGTGTGTCAGGTAAGTAGTTTGAGAGGAATGCACGAAACCTTCGTGTAGTCAGCCAGTGAGGCAACGTGTAGGGACCCAAACTCCTGTCTCCCAATATTCCGGCCCAGGCGTTGATGCCGAAGCGAATTTGATATACACGGTCGCGCGCTACGTGCGGGTTAACGTCACACCAATGATGGACATTGTGTATATTAAAGACAACCTCACGAGTGAACACTGCCTTATCCAGTCACATTTCACTATGTATGAAGTAGTCATTGGCTTCCTGTTGTTGGAAACATTCACAGAATTGCATCCACAGACGGCGGAACAGAAAACATGTTTAGAAGTCAGTAGATGCAGTGGTGCGAAACAACTCGCGTCCACGACGTGCAAGTAGGCTTCTTTAAAAGCAGATCAATGAAAACGATCATACTTCCACTTCTGTGTTCGTAATACGTAAGTGCAGATGTTATGTACAAGATCAAGTGTAATCACTGAATAGCTCTTAAGACTCTAGATACCGTACCACGCAGACTACATTTAACAAACAAAAACAAATACGCCTCCACCTATGACCGACCCCTCGATCTCCTGCATGGTAACCCAAAATGCTATCCATTGTACCATTTTTTTCTTTTTTCAACTGAGAATTTTTTTAAATATTTATTTCTTTATTTTTTTCCTATTTTTAAATGTGCGTCGCATCTTTCCTTATAGTGCGTCCTCTCTCTCCAAAAGGGCCTTCATGGGCCAGGCTTCAGTGCCTCTCTACGGTCGCAGTTTCGAATCCTGCCTCGGGCATGGATGTGTGTGATGTCCTTAGGTTAGTTAGGTTTAAGTAGTTCTAAGTTCTAGGGGACTGATGATCTCAGAAGTAAGTTAACTCCCATAGTGCTCAGAGCCATTGGAACCATTTTGAACGGCACTAAAAACTCCACCACCAATTGTATTTAATCTATCCTTTCCGAACACTGTTCGATCCTTTGAAAAAAATTCGGCTGAACCTATTTCGGGCTTAAGCCAGCTTTCTGTAGCTGTAACTATTTGAGCCTCAGTGCTTTCTATTAGGGCTTCGAGCTCTGGTTCTTTCCGAACACACCTACGCCAATTTACAACTACAATACCGATCTTTTCTACAGCTAACTTACTGTGTTTTACATGCCCCATTTTAGACGGGCGCACTTTCTGTGGTTCCCTGAGACCCTGTAACCTAAGAAACCGCACAGTCCCTTCACACAACCCTCGCTATCCTTGTAGCGGCTTACTGTGTGTAGTGGACCTATTAAGCAGAACCCGGGAACCCACCACCCGATGGGGCGAATCATGGAATCTGCAGCCTACACGGTCACAGAACCACCTGAACCTCTGATTCAGACCCTCCACAGGACCACAGCCGGTTCTATCGACGATGCTGCAGATGGTGAGCTCCGCCATAATCTCGCTAGCCGCCCGAAACCAGAGAGAATCTCCTCCGATCCAAAGCGACACACGTCATTGGTACCGACATGAGCCACCACATGTAGCTGGCTTCACCGTGTACTCTTCATGGCATCCGGAAGCAGCCTTTCCACATCCGGAACAACTCCCCCTAGTAAGGACACGGAGTGCAGATTGGCTTTCTTTCCCTCCTTGGCAGCCATGTGCATCACTGACGACGAGCAAGACCTATCATACATAGCAGATAGCTACAGTGGTTAACGTGAAGAGTGACCCTCATTCCACGCCGATACACGGTATATCACATACCTACCAGAGATCCATTAGGGTCACAACAGATTTGCACAACAGGAGACTGACTTTGTAGTTGATGTCATGGTGACACATTGAAAAACTGCATGAGATAAATGAGACCATTGTTTCTGGTTTTCAACATGCCAACATGAAGACTGTGTTATTAACATTAGTCTGATGCATTATACGGTGTCTCGCATTATGGTTCACCCCTTTTGATTTTTCCACAAGTGTTAATCGTGTACGTCGCTAATTTCATAGCTGAACGACTTTAAATCACGAGCATACACGGTTCGCCCAAAAAGACTGAGTTTATACCTGGCGTGTAAACGACATCTGCGCAGTAACTACTGTAGTAGCTGAACAAATAACTATAAACAACAAATGTGCATTCGACCAGTCAGTTATAAGCAGGCAGTGTTATGTAGTGGTCTGCTGCGGTATTGGGTTAACGCTGTTGTGTCACAAATCACAACATCTCTAAATCAAGTGTTGAAGACATTCCTCAAAGTCTTTTGAAGAAGAGAAAAGTGTGTACGGGAGTTTTCCCCCATACTCTGACATCCGAACAAAAGCAATGACGCACGGACATCTGCCACGACTTTATTGAAACCCAAAACCCGGAAAATTATTTTATGGAAAACATCACGGGTGTCGAGACTCGATGTTATCAGTACGAACCTGCCACAAAACTACAAAGTGCACGAATTCGCACGATATGTCAACACTTTGACTACATAACAGATAATGAAGCCAATGTGAATCCCGAGTTGAACAACATTCCAAAGAAAATCTGACAGTTTCAGATTGTTGTATCAGCTTATTGTGCATTGTACTCGAGTTGGGGAGACTATCTACAACACCTGAAGCATTAAAATCACCATCTTAACTTATATATTTTTTTAATTAACCCAGTCTCGTTGTGGGTAACGCACTGGGCTTATAATAAACGGCAGTTTATTTTATATCTCCGTTTGTTAATACAAAACAACTAATAACCGCTGAAGAAACTTCGCTCAATGTTTTTCCAGAAGTCTTCCGTCACTTCTTTTGAGCCGGTGACCAGAGTTTCCAGTTCGTGACACTGAAGTTGGGCGATTGGTCCTTGGCACAGAGGACGCACTTGTACTCTCCAGCAATAAGTAGCGGACCTCCATTGGTGCCGATAAGACTTGGTAGATCTTCTTTAAAAAAACAGGGAGCGCTGGTGTCGTTTGGTTGAGCATAGTAGTTTATTATCTGTGTTCCGTTGACGGTACCTGAGATTCCTCGACCATGAAGAAGACACTGAACATTAGTCAATGGAATGCCGTCACGCATTATAATTGTGGTTCTAGTAGAATCTTCACTATTCACATTAGAAATGACAATAGCAATATTGGCAGTGGTAACTTCCTGAAGAAGAGCTGGATCGACCGCAGTGACATACAGAAAGTTTGTAAGAGCAGGGTTTTATGGCCACACGTAATCCGGCTAATACTGGGTGTAGTGATATTATAACTCTGGCGCTGAATCTGGAGGTTTTAGCTGCGTTGCAGCAGGATGTGGCGTTCCGGTCTCAACTTCGGCACAACAGGGCGACGTTTCGGACGCGGCTGGTGGGTCTTCTTCCATGGCTGTAGCGCCAGCAGCCAGGTGTACATTCCGGCAGGGGTGCAGCACCCTTAATGGAATGAAGGCAACCGGTTTCGACAGAGAAGGCTTTAGTTGGTCAGCTTTCTTCTGCACTCCGGAAGGCACGACATTCTTTTTTTTCTTTTTGGGTGACAGATGTAAGGCGTCTCCCGTTCTTTTGGCAGTCGTGCTCTTGTTATGCCCCAGTTTTGGTTGAATCTCGTCGTCGGAACACGGAGTGAGTTGATGCTGTGGAGTTAAGGACGGCCCAGCCATTACTTCTAACCGGAATTGAACAACTTGATTCGCCAGGAATATCGACGCCTGAATGAGTGACGGATGCTTTCGGCATCGCGGGTACCGCCAGTGGGGCATGGGGTGCCACCCACACTTTTCATGTCGTGTGGTGGAGCCACCTTCGTCATCATAGCTACATTCGATTCACGAGTGTGGTCTTCGGTGCAGGAAACTGTAGCTGCCAGCTCGGGCTGCTGAACGGCAGCAGTGGGGTTCGCGTTAGCGGCCGCGTCGGTCGTGTCAACCGAAACACTGCGCGAGAATGCGACAGCGTAGCTGTTTGTCTGCTGGGGACAGCGGCTGGCTCGCTTCGTAGGGAAGATGCGCCGGCCTGCGCTTACTGCAGGTTGCCCGCAAGTGCTCAGGCCACCTGCAAAAGGAGCATGTGAGAGGCTGTCCACTTATGAACGTCCGTATGCCACCAACGGGCAGATACAAAGGCATATGCTTCGTCAAATCAGTTCAAACGTTCCTAACACAGCTGTCAACTTGGTAGCTCTAACAAGACGACCACCTTTCATTAGTGACACCAACGACAAGTCCATAGGGAAGCAGCCATCTTGACGTATCGTCACTTCAAAAATCAAACGGCAGACAATATGCACACGTTACGGGTCTCATACCCAGCATATACAATTTCTACGTCACTAATCGAGCCATCAAAATGTTTAACTTTTCCATTACCACTAGCGAAAGTTACAATATTTTCACATAACTCCGAAGGTTTCGGTCTTATAGAGTTCAAAATGAAATCCAGCTGAAAGCCCAAAATTTCATCATGAGCAATCTTAAGTTCCTCGCGTATCCGGTTGTGAACATCTAAAGCAGTAGGATTCGTAGAGTTCCGATCAAAGATGCACTGGATGTAATCTGTCATACTTAATTTACACATGTTACTTACAGAACATTGTTATGGCACACACGAAATCACGAACCTTACGCGAGAAGTAAACATACAACGACCGCGGTAGTGGACGAGAGACCGCTGTCGCACGTCCGCTCGCTGTCATGGTTGCAACTCTACTACAGCTGGACAGCACTTCGCCTATATGCTGACAGAAGTAGTCACCGTACACGTGATTACAGTGTTGCCAGACTGCTTATCTTTAACGTTCATTTACTACCTGAAATATGCGTAGGACGAAATTTTGCGACAGACATTTTTGTATTGCTAGTACGTAACAAATCGCGCTGCGAAGTCCGAGTGCGAAAAATTTTTATTCGGCCTATATATACAGGTTCGCCCAACGTGGTTTCGCAGTAGCGTCCTCGCTTCCCGAGCACGGTGTTCAGGGTCAGGAATTTTCACCTACCCGAGATGACTAGGTGTTGTTGTGTCGTCTTCTTCATCATCATCATTGATACACATTACGATCGGAGGAAGGCAACGGCAGACCACCTACATTAGGAGCTTGCCTAGCACGGCGGTGCGGGTCTCCCACATCGTTCCCCTACGCTCCGTCAAGAAGCATGGGACTTTATACAGGGGGTTATAGAAAGGTACGGCCAAACGTTCAGGAAACATTCCTGACACACAAAGAAAGAAAATATGTTATGTGGACATGTGTCCGGAAACGATTACTTTCCATGTTAAAGCTCATTTTATTACTTCTCTTCAAATCACATTAATCATGGAATGGAAACACACAGCAACAGAGCGTACCAGCGTGACTTCAAACACTTTGTTACAGGAAATGTTCAAAATGTCCTCCGTTAGCGGGGATACATGCATCCACCCTCAGTCGCAGGAATCCCTGATGCGCTGATGCAGCCGTGGAGAATGGAGTATTGTATCGCAGCCATCCACAATACGAGCACGAAGAGTCTCTACATTTGGTACCGGGGTTGCGTAGACAAGAGCTCGCAAATGCCCCCATAAATGAAAGTCAAGAGGGTTGAGGTCAGGAGAGCGTGGAGGCCATGGAATTGGTCCGTCTCTACCAATCCATCGGTCACCGAATCTGTTGTTGAGAAGCGTACGAAGACATCGACTGAAATGTGTAGGAGCTCCATCGTGCATGAACCACATGTTGTGTCGTAAAGGCACATGTTCAAGCAGCACAGGTAGAATATCCCGTATGAAATCATGATAACGTGCTCCATTGAGCGTAGGTGGAAGAACATGGGGCCGAATCAAGACATCACCAACAATGCCTGCCCAAACGTTGACAGAAAATCTGTGTTGATGACGTGATTGCACAATTGCGTGCCGCTTCTCGTCAGCCCACACATGTTGATTGTGAAAATTTACAATTTGATCACGTTGGAGTGAAGCCTCATCCGTAAAGAGAACATTTGCACTGAAATGAGGATTGACACATTGTTGGATGAACCATTCGCAGAAGTGTACCCGTGGAGGCCAATCCGCTGCTGATAGTGCCTGCACACGCTGTACATGGTACGGAAACAACTGGTTCTCCCGTAGCACTCTCCATACAGTGACGTGGTCAACGTTACCTTGTACAGCAGCAACTTCTCTGACGCTGACATTAGGGTTATCGTCAACTGCACGAAGAATTGCCTCGTCCATTGCAGGTGTCCTCGTCTTTCTAGGCCTTCCCCAGTCGCGAGTCATAGGCTGGAATGTTCCGTGCTCCCTAAGACGCCGATTAATTGCAACGTAACAGAAGGAAACAAGTGAAGACAGAAGACGGGGAAATTAATGTTCTTGATGCTATTGCCGTTGATACGCACCTTAGTTCCAGCGTAATCGCACGAGGAAGTGACATGTCTCAGGCAAGTGTCCTACGCATTCTCCATCGTCACAGGTTCCATCTCTATCACATCTCTCTTCATCTAGAGGTGCATGGAAACGATTGTGGCAATCGTGTTAACTCCTCTGCAATAACATTAGACAGCATACTTCAGATGAGTATCATGTATCTTTCTTAGTGGTGCAGCAACATTTACCAATCATTGCCAGGTAAACCGCCGAAACACGCATAACTGGTCTATTGAAAATCCCCGTTGGCTTCGTCAGTTGGAACGTAAGCGCCTATGGGATGTAAACATATGATCTGAGATAGTGGCCCATCAGCTCATTGGCCCTCTTTTTCATAGACCGGACAATGAGCGCGCACAAGTATCGCAGCCTCCTTATAGAGCATTTTCCACAGGTGCTAGAACACGTTCCTGTGCAGACTATGAGGAATCTGTGGTACCAAGATGATGCCGGTCCAACCCAAAGTTGACAAATTACTACTGTATGTCTTCACTAATAGTTTCCAAATCATTATATCGGAAGCGGAAGGCCTTTACCACTCCCGACCAGTTCCCCGGATTTGACGCTCGTAGACCCTTTTCTTTGGGGAAAGCCGAAAGACGCTGTCTACAAGGACATATCAACAACACCTAAGATATGCAGCGACGTATCACTGCAGCATGCTCGGACATCCCCGCTATAATGACAGCACACATACAGCATGCCGGTGGTCGCTTTGAACACAACCTGTGATGATTAATTATCTCTTTATTGGTCGGAATCCACGTAACTAATGTAAGTACTTGTGTTGTTCTTTAGTGTGTGTTACCACACGTCTCGAACAAGTTTCGGTGTTTGAGCTTTTCAAGATACGATATCTCATCAATGAGTCGCACTAGAATCCTTGCAGCAAACACCACTGACATTCGTATCTACCCTGCTCTTAATTTGTTAATGACAACAGGCTTTGCTCCATTTAAAAAGTGCCGTTGTTGCGGTCTTCAGTCCAGAGACTGGTTTGATGCAGCTCTCCACGCTAGTCTATCATGTGCAAGCCTCTTCATTTCCGAGTTACTACTGCAACCTACACCCTTCTGAATCTACTTAGTGCATTTATCCCTAGGTCTACGATTTTTAACCTCTACGTTTTCCTCTAATACTAAATGGGTGATCTCTTGATGCCTCAGAACGTGTCCTACCAACCGATCCCATCTCCTAGTGAAGTTGCGCCACAAATTCCTCCTCTTCCCAATTCCATTCATTAGCTATGTGATCTAACCATCTAATCTTCAGCATTCTCCTCTAGCACCACATTTCTAAAGCCCCTATTCTCTTCTTATCTAAACTACTTATTGTCCATGTTTCACTTCCATACATGGCTACACCACACACAAATACTTTCAGGAAAGACTTCCTGACACTGTAGTCGAGCATTGTCGTTATCCTGAAGGAAGTCATTCACAATATGTACACAATGGGGCGTGAATTGTCGAGCATGAAGACGAATGCCTCGCCAACATGCTGCCGATCTTGCATTATCGGTAAGAGGATGGCATTCACGTATCGTACAGCCGTTAAGGCGCCTTCGATGACCACCAGTGGCGTACGTCGGCCCTACATAATGCCACCTCTAAACAGCAGGGAACCGCTACCTCGCTGCACTCGCTGGACAGTGTGTATTAATGTTCTGCCCGACCGGGTTACCTCCTAAAACGTCTCCGGAGATTAGTTGAAGGCATATGTGACTCTCATCGGTGAAGAGAACGTGATGCCAATCCTGAGCCGTCCATTCGGCATACTGCTGGGCCCATCTGTACAGCGCAGCATGGTATCTTGGCTGCAAAGATGGACCTCGCCTTGGACGTCGACAGTGAAGTTGCCCATTATGCAGCCTACTGCGCACAGTTTGAGTCGTAACATGACGTCCTGTGGTTGCACGAAAAGCATTATTCAACATGGTGGCGTTGCTGTCAGGGTGCCTCCGAGCCATAATCCGTAGGTAGCAGTCATCCTCTGCAGTAGTAGCCCTTGGGCGGCATGAGCGAGGCATGTCATCGACAGTTCCTGTCTCTCTGTATCTCCTCCATGTCCGAACAACATCGCTTTGGTTCATTCCGAGACGCCTGGACACTTCCGTTGTTGAGAGCCCTTCCTGGCACAAATTAACTATGAGGACACGATCAAACCGTGGTATTGAACGTCTAGGCATGGTTGAATTACAAACAACACGAGCCGTTGACCTCCTTCCTGGTGGAATGACTGGAACAGTTCCGCTGTCGGACCGCCTCCGTCTAATAGGCGCTGCTCATGCATTGTTGTATACATCTTTGGTTGGGTTCAGTTACATCTATAAACAGTCAAACGCACTGTGTCTGTGATACATTATCCACAGTCAACGTCTATCTTCAGGAGTCCTGAGAAATGGGATGATGAAAAACTTTTTTTGATGTGTGCAATTACTCTTTACCAAGAAGAGCTCAGTGTTGCCGATGATTAATTCATGATCGTGATCACTGACGACGAGCAAGACCTATCATACATAGCAGATAGCTACAGTGGTTAACGTGAAGAGTGACCCTCATTCCACGCCGATACACGGTATATCACATACCTACCAGAGATCCATTAGGGTCACAAAAGACTTGCACAACAGGAGACTGACTTTTTAGTTGATGTTATGGTGACACATTGAAAAACTGCATGAGATAAATGAGACCATTGTTTCTGGTTTTCAACATGCCAACATGAAGACTGTGTTATTAACATTAGTCTGATGCATTATACGGTGTCTCGCATTATGGTGCACTTCTTTTGATTTTTCCACAAGTGTTAATCGTGTATGTCGCTAATTTCATAGCTGAACGACTTTAAATCACGAGCATACACGGTCCGCCGAAAAAGACTGATTTTGTACCTGGCGTGTAAACGACATCAGCGCAGTAACTACTGTAGTAGCTGAACAAATAACTATAAACAACAAATGTGCATTCGACCAGTCAGTTATAAGCAGGCAGTGTTATGTAGTGGTCTGCTGCGGTATTGGGTTAACGCTGTTGTGTCACAAATCACAATGGAGAGACATCTCTAAATCAAGTGTTGAAGACATTCCTCAAAGTCTTTTGAAGAAGAGAAAAGTGTGTACGGGAGTTTCCCCCCATACTTTGACATCCAAACAAAAGCAATGGCGCATGGACATCTGCCACGACTTTATTGAAACCCAAAACCCGGAAAACTATTTTATGGAAAACATCACGGGTGTCGAGACTCGATGTTATCAGTACGAACCTGCCACAAAACTACAAAGTGCACGAATTAGCATGAAATGTCAACACTTTGACTACATAACAGATAATGAAGCCAATGTGAATCCCGAGTTGAACAACATTCAAAGAAAATCTGACAGTTTCAGATTGTTTTATCAGCTTATTGTGCGTTGTACTTGAGTTGGGGAGACTGTCTACAACACCTGAAGCATTAAAATCACCATCTTAACTTATATATATTTTTAATTAATCCAGTCTCGTTGTGGGTAACGCACTGGGCTTATAATAAACGGCAGTTTATTTTATATCTCCGTTTGTTAATACAAAACAACTAATAACCGCTGAAGAAACTTCGCTCAATGTTTTTCCAGAAGTCTTCCGTCACTTCTTTTGAGCCGACATTATGTGTAATTACAGTACAGTTTACGTGACATTAGACTCTTGCTGACGTGTTGTAACGTTATTTTTGATATTTTTGGTATAAAACATAAGATACGCTTCTGCGTTGGCTGCCACTGGAAATACTCGGAGCGCAATGGAACTAGCCTTCTTTGAATACTTTGCCATCATGATCAAGGGTATCAACGATTCTACAGAATTGAAATGAACTATACGAACCGAAGCCAGTTCAACATTAATCTAAATGCCTGAAGCACCATACTAATTATGATCTCTAGGCTCACTGTAGTCGGCGATACACACATCCACACACATCCACACGTTGGTACGGTATTATTGATGGCAAACACATCGGTTCAGTTGTTTTAGATAACCGTCTTACTGGGACACGCTATCTTGAGTTTCTTCAAAATGTGTTACCAGAATACGTGGAGGATATCCGTTTGGCAACACGAGCTCGTATGTACTGTCAGCATGACGGAGCTCCTACACATTCCGTACGGCCAGTGACATAGTATCTGAACACAACATATACTGGTCGTTGTATCGGAGTCATTGCTTGGCCACCGAGGTCACCCGATCTTACCCCATTGGATTACTGTTTGTGGGGGTGGCAGAATAGCGACGTCTACAAGCGCAGAGTGGACACAAGAGAGGAGCTTCTCGCTTGTATTTTACATGCTTGTGTCCAGGTAAAGGAATAGAAAACTGAGCTCCGATCGGCGACACAACACCTATCTACAAGATCAGCAACATGCATTGAAGTTGACGGGGGACTGTTTGAACATCCTCTGTGGGGAAATGTACACAATTAAACAACCATAACATAACAGTATCTTAATTTACCGTCGCCTGCACTTCTCACATTCCTAGTTGTTGTCATTGGTTCACCCGGAGACGGTTAAGAAAAGGGCATATGTTTATTAGAAGTTTTTTGTTCAGAACCACAAGTAGTATCACCCTTTAATTCATGTATCTTTCCTCCTGGCTAACCTTGTATAGTTGGTGTGATGAACGGCAGCTAGCTACAAAGGTAGAAAAATTTAAGTTAATGCAAATGACATGGGAAAACGAGCCTGTAATGTTCGAATGCAGTATTAGAAATGTCCTGCTTGACACAATCACGCCGATGAAATTTCTAAACGTAACAATGAAAAGCGATATGAAATGGCACTATCATGTGAGGACTGTAATGGCAAAAGTGAAGGGGCGACTTCGGTTTATTTGGACAATATTAGGAAAGTATGGGTCATCTGCGGATGAGACCACGTATGAACATTCCTGAGTAGTGCGCGAGTGCTTAGGATCCACTCCAGCTCGGGTTAAAGGAAGAGTTTCAGGCAATTCATACGTGGGCTGCTAGATTTGTTATCGGCGGGTTCGATCAACATGCAAATATTGCGTACCAGCTTTGGGAACTCAAATGGAAATCCCTGGAGCGAAGGCGACGTTCTTCTCGAGGAAAATTGTAGAGCTAATTTAGAGAACCGGCATATGAGGCTGACCGCAGAACGATACTGCAGCCGCCAGCGTACCGCGGGAGTAACACAAAGACAAGATAAAAGAAATTAGTTCTCGTACGGTAGCATAGTGACAGTCGTTTTTCCGTCGCTGTGTTTTCGAGCGGAACACTAAAGGAGCCGACTAGTAGTGGTGATACAAGGTACCCACTACCACACGCCATACATTGGATTGTGTAGTGTGTATGGTGAAGTAGATGTACAGATGTTATAGTAAAGTGAGTGCTTCCTTGAAATGTGGAGCTCACTGAAGCAACCAGTGTAAATATTCCGAAATATCGTTTTTCACTCAATGTATCACTTAGACAACGTACTGGTATTTTCATCTTGATGATTGTTGTCTCGTATTATTTGTTGCCACACGTAATTTATGTTAAAGTACAAGCAAAATTCCAAGTGGATTAAATAATTTGAGAGTTAAATAATAATGTTTGTACTGCAATATTTCTGTGTGAAATATATGTATCGGCACAGAAGACTGACTAAGAGAACTTGAAAACGATGTGGTGCTAAAGGACATTTGAATAAATGGTAAAATAGTCAGTGGCTGATGTTTTTTGTCTATTTTAGAAGCCTTCTTTTTCGATCATAACGAGTGATTCTATTTCACTTATTGAACTTCCTGCCAACTTCTCACGCAGTGATTAAGTCTCTGAATATCTAAATTTCTTTATAGGACAGTTCAGCATTAAGCTACCTATAATTAACGAATGAAGTAAGTTTCGATATATCAAAATCCGCATCGAGGTTAGGAGCTCTCCTCGAAACATTTAATAGTTGCATCGCACTTGTTGGATATTCTTTACTGCAGATCTGTTGCCGACGTTTCATGTCGACCACTGCTTTGACATATGATGAAATTGGAAGTACTTATTCGTGTGAGTACTGTGCTGCTCGATTGATAACGTATACGAAAGAATACAAGTAGTCTCACACACAGATTTTGTACATTTCCGGTTTATTTCCACAACACAGGGGAACTCTAAGGGGAAAATTTTATACAATTACGAATTGACGAATAAGATTCTTAACAGAACCCGAAGTAACAGATTACAAGTGCGGAAATTAGAAAAACAGTTACGAAAAAAATCAAGAGCAAACTGAAAATGTATCCTCGTATGTTGAAATAAAGAGTAATTGAAACATTACTGAAATGGAGAGTTAGCTTCCCTTGCTTTTGAATGCGTGGCTGGAGAAACAAACCGCAGAGGTAAGCTACGGCAGCTAATGACAGATAGATAGGCTCACGAAAGGAACTGTCGAGTTGTTAATTGTGAAAATAAACGTCTAAGAATAGGGTATTAAAGGTGCCATGTAAGAACAACAAGCAACACCAGACTCTAAAATAAATTTAAGTTCTTCTGCTTCTGCGAATAGCTGTACTGCATTGTATTCACGTTTTACAATCAATAAAACAGTGACGCTCCTGAATTACAGATTCCCAAAAACAAACTGTACTTCAGTCCGGGGTTCGCGTAAACATAGGTCAACGTCCGTCTAATAAAAGCTCTGTTGCCGAGAATAGCCTGGGAGCACCTAGGCAACGGAAAAGCGAAGTGATGTAAAGCTCAGCGTAGTTATAATAACAAACGTGGTGCTGTCATCCTTGCGAACAACGGCCTGTGAACTGCAGTCTGACTCATCGCAGCATACTAACAGAGTTTCTCGCTTTCGTGTGTCTTTCAGCTTCATCTGAGGCAGCTGTAAACAAACTATGATGGCCGATAATTCATTTTATTGGTTACACGTACATGATAGAGAGAAATAAATTACAACTAAGTCAACTTAGTACTGTGAAAGCAATTATTATATTGATATTGGAGTGTCGTGGCCCATCGAAAGTAGAAGCCTTCTGTGTCGTTAAATTCCTTATTATGGTGAAGTATTTATTTTTGTTTTATTTAATGTATTAAACCCTTATTAAATCCTTATTAAAACCTTATTTGAAGTATTAAACCCTTACAATCAGTTACCTTTAGTTCACAATTTATTTGTTATCAGCAGACGAATAATTATCCACTAGTTGGCCAATAAGTTCATACGCTTTTTCTAAAAAAATCTTTTTGTAATAAGATAGAGCACAAGTTTAGTAAAGTACTAATCTGTTGAAAATCCCAGTAGTACGAGAGTACCTCAATGGAATGCGATCCATACTCATTTGTGGGGAGTTCAATAAGACATCGATGGTGTTATATTTAGAAAAAAGAAAGTGTATAGATCGCTACTATTTCTCGCTGGTTATTATACTGCTTTACTAATATATCGGGTAGTAATATTAAACTTTCACTACTTAAGACAGTGTTGACGGAGAATCGTTAGGCATATGGGTACCCACTTTATCGGAATGGTGTTCAGACTATGCGCTGTAGGATTTGGGTTGTTAGTAGTGTTAGTGTCATGACTTACCGTTAGGTGCTGACACCGGTAAGGCGAAATAGTGTTGAAACACAAGCATCATTACACATTATAGTTGCAGACAGTCAACAAGGGTCTGGAAGTGGTGCGAAGGGCTTTTCTCGTAAAGCGGTTTTATCAAAATAACAGCAATATTCATGCCGCTCTTCGACGGATTGCTAGTGAGGTCACTCGGTTATTCCGTGCCAAATCTGGAGAAAGCCGGATCATTGACCGATAGTGTGAACTAAGTGGTCACCAAGATCACCAGATTTGACCAGTGTAATTCCTGAGTATGTGGTTACCTGAAGGACAGGGTTTATCAACTGGACGTTAAAATACGTTCGAAGCTGAAGATTAGAAAAGCAGGAGAGATAGCCAACATCCCAGCTGAGATGTTTCGAGCATCAGTAGACCATCCTTAGCGCGGTGCCACGTTGTCGTGGATGCAGATTGTCGTCACACTGAGCAGCATTTGTAACGTGGAACCTAAACATGTTAGGCACTTAACCAATGTTACCCTCTCGCGTAGAATTTAAATTTTGTTCTTTCAACGGTTTATTCGTAATTTATGTTCCGAATACCCTAACAAATGTTTCAAAATAGTTTGCTTCCCTTACGATCACTCATTTTTCATGTCCCCAGTACGGCTTCGAACTGTTTTCTCCCACTGCTCCCTACTTCCAATTATTATGTTGTATGGCTTGTGAGAAGTAACTGTATAGGGCAATGGTTCTTCCAGGACATCTTCGTGGGAGTGAATGCTCGGAACCTACAAAACGAATGCCCTGTGAAACATAGGCTACAGGAAGGAAATTTCTGAGAACTGTTAGGGATTATTCAAAAATAAGAAATGTAACAAGTGTATAGTGCTACATCAACTACAAGGAAAGGCAAGAAAAAAAGAGAAGAACATTGCGGTGCAACTGTAACTTCAAGGAAAGCTATGAAGAGAAGAGCACAGATTTTGTGAGGAAGAACAACTTTAAATCTGAATCTATGAAGTGGAGAAAAATACAAATAATACATTTTTTGGTTCGCGTCTATCTTGTTACTTGTTGTGAACGATGCCTCATGTTTTCCGATATTTTTCCGGTTTATTCGAATTTTATGCCTATACAGAGGCATTCTTCCTTTAGTCTACTCTTTCATTCCTTTCTTGATGTAGCAGGTCTTTTTCTACTGTTATATCGCGAGTTCCCCATAAAAACTTAACAGCATAGTGAATCGGTGACTGCAGAAATGTTTCCGAAATTACGTTACAATTGACACCAATAGTCAAAGTCAGAATATAAGCGTCTTATGGTCCAGGTAATTTTATTAGCATAATTTGAATTACGAGTCTGATACGAAATCTTCAGTATATTGTCGATACTCTTACAATAGCCACCCGAACAAACCATGCACACCTTCAAACCATTACACTTTATACACCGTGCTTTACGATACCCTCATGCATATACTGAGGACTGCCGATCTGCGCACCACCCACGTATGAAACGGGAAATGAGGGGAAATAATTTTGGAATACAATGTACGCTCCTCTACACACTGCACGATGGCTTATGGAATGCAGAGGTATTTCTGAAGAGTTTCGTTTTGCAATCCGTCGCTAGCGTTATGCGAAAAATTTACATCCCTTTATAAAAAGAATGGCTCTAAGCACTATGGGACTTAACATCTGAGGTCATCAGTCCCCTAGACTTAGAACTACTTAAACCCAACTAACCCAAGGACATCACACACATCCATGCCCAAGGCAGGAGTCGAACCTGCGACCGTAGCAGCATCGCGGTTCTGGATTGAAGCACCTAGAACCACTCGGCCACAGCGGCCGGTGCCTTTATAAAATAAATATATTGAAACGAGAAGGAGTCTTTACTAAAGTAAAGTGCAACCCTTACCTACAGGCAACCTTGCTAATATAGAGCTATTTTTGATTACTTGGTACTGCAATGTCCACTCCATTGCACATTCCTACCTATATTCAATGGAATGATAATTAAGTCGACACCCTAGCTGCAAACAGGCGTTGATATACATCGTTAGGGACATGTTAAAAATGAGTGCCCCGACCCGGACTCAAACCCGGGATCTCCTGCTTACATGGCAGGCGCTCTATACATCCAAGCCATCCCTGTGAGACCCACATTCCCAACTGGTCCACAACACTACATTCGTAGTGCGCCTAATAGATGTTTGCCCATCACACTCATTACTCGTGACAGATTAATCTGCCCGGTCGGGGCACCTATTTTGAACATGTTCCCAGCGATGTACATGAACGCCTGTTTCCAGCTAGGGTGTCGATTTAATTATCATTTCATCCTAGAGAAGCTGCATGGTCATCAGTGGTATCTGTTCTTCCGGGAACAGATACTACTTCATATATATTCACTGGATTGACTCATTTCCAGTTCTCATCAGGAATTTCAGCTTCTGTTATAGATTCTTTGAAACGAAGACATTTCTTCATCTTAGAGGTGATGGGATTCGTTTCTATGTCTATAAGATTCCCTAGCCCGCCCCTTTGAGAGATGAGTTTACCTTGTCTTCATTTCTGTATCGGCATATGACGCCAATTATGGAGCGACATATGTGGGACAAAAGCTCAGTTCCACTGTTCGAGTCACATTTTTCATCACTAAAGATCAGTATTTGTCGTTCGTGGACGAAAGTGTTGGTCTCATCACTCCCAGTTTCAAGACTAATATTGTTATAGAGTCGAGAAGGTAGTTGCAATTATATACGATGAAAAATAAAAACTGTTTCAACTGTAAAATCTTTTTACTCCTAAGCCTTACCGGTTTCACAGCACTTGCTGCTGCACCTTCAGCTGCAAATTTGCACCTGAAGATGCAGCTGTGGTGTTGTGAAACCGGTAGTGCCTAAGAATAAAAGTATTTTACAGCTGAAGCTGATTTATTTCTCACCGTAGTTTGCCGAGGATGTGGTTGCCAGACTACATTTTTTCTGTAGGTTTACATGGCAATAAATGAGATAATGAGGTACAGACGTAAAGTTCCTTGCTGTTCCCATGAGGGAAACTACGCTCGCATCATCGTAGAACTAATATTAAAGTAAGCTAATTTCTTGTCATCTTCAGGAGAAGGAGATAAATTTTACCCAACGCTTTAATTCTGGATTTGTGGGACAGCATATATAAGGTGCGACAATAAAGTGATGAGACTGATTTTGTTTGCCAGATGTGGCAACCCTAGAGGCTTGCGTAGGCACAATATCTTTGTTCTTGGTCTATAAGCTGCTTCTAGTCCAAGTGGCACATCGATGCAACTGCTCAGTCGTGAGTTGTGCTGTAATAAGTTAACACGTGTTTGTGTCTCTCGTCAAGGAACCGCATAATGTTGCGCAACGGCATGCCACTTCTTTTTGCGTTAAATTGGGTGAAAACGCGACGACAACTTACAGTAAGCTTCAGAAGGCTTTTGGAGAGGAGGTTATGTCAACGAATCAAGTTTTTCGTTGGCATAAAATGTTTAGTGAAGGCAGAACGAATGTTGAAGATGAAGACCGCAGTGGACCACCATCAACGTCATGGACGGATGTCAACTCGTATGATCTGATCGAAGATTATCCGCGAAAATGATTGCAGAAGAACTGAACATCAATCGAGAAACTATTCGTCTAATAATAACTGAAGATCTTTGTATGAGAAAGATTTGTGCAAAAGTGGTCCTACAGCAATCTTTAACCTCGAAACAAAATTCAGTACTACCATATTCACCAAATATCAATTTTTTTCTATTTCCAAGAGTGAAAACAGCGGTCAGTGGACACCATTTTCAAACAACACAAGATGTCCAAAAAGCTGCGACGAGGGTCTTGGAGAATATTACAGAAGATGAGTTCCAGAAATGTTACCATCAATGGCAGAAGGACTGGAAAAAGTATATGCAATCAGAAGGGAACTACTTCGAAACAGACAGCACTAAACGCGACTAAAACGGCAAGCAACATTTTTTTCACATTAGTGTCATTAATTTATTGTAGCACCTCATACTTAAGCATCCTGAAGTGGATGAAAAATCAAAAATCTAAAATCTAGCAGTCTACTGAGCACAGAATATGGGTTGAAAGTAAAGCGAAGAAAGATGAGTAGTAGCAGAATTTTGACATCAGAATTGGAGGCCACGAACCAGACGAAGCGAAGGAATTTGCTACCTTGGGAGCAACCTACAACATGACGGGCACGGGCGAAGCAGGGATGACATTAGAAGCAGACTGGCCCAGGAAGAGAGGGGATTTCCGGCAAAAAGAAGTCTACTAGTATCGAACATTGGACTTAATTTTCAGGAAGGAGTTTCTGATAATGTACTTTGGAGCATAGCATTGTTTGAATGTGAAACATGGATGGTGGGGAAACTGGAAAAGAAGAGAATCGAAGCGTTGATAGTTAGGTGGACTGATACGACAAGAAATGTCAAGGTCGTCAGCGGAATCGGCGAGGAAAGAATTTTGTAGCAAATACCTACAGCAAGAAGAGACAGGATGATGGGATAAATGTTAATACATCAGGGAATAACTTTCTGGGTTCTAGAGGGAGCTGTAGAGGATAAAAACTGTAGTGGAAGATGGAGAATGGCATATATCAGACAACTGATGGAAGACGTTCGGCGTAATTGCTATTCTGTGATGAAAAAGTTGCACAAGAGAATAAGTCACGAGGGACCACATCAAACTAGTCAGAGTCCTGTTGAGGAAAATGTGTACTTACAGATGTACAATCATCATACAATATGTACTTTCTTCTTTACTGCCCACAATATTGTACTTTTCATTTATGTCGTTATAACGAAGACTTACACCGTTAGAGGACTAAGTTCACATGAAAAGACTCGGTATATATTCAATTTCGTCTGAGCTCAAAATAATGGACAAAAGCCAAAGTAAATAACACACTTTAGAATTTGAACACAGGCAGATAACATTTTTCGTCCGACGTAAGAATGTATTAGGTCATATCCACTTGAAAGACTACTCAAGAAATCCAATTGTCCGTCACATCGGCGATAGCTGGAGCGAGGAGAAAAATGGGCGGGCACAGACGTGATGCGGGTTTCTGTGGGAGATTGGGCCCGATGACGAGATAGCCGAGCGTAACACGCTGTACTACAGAGCTGGCTGTAACTCCGGTAAGGGCTGAATTCAATTTAGAATACAGAATACACGCAGGATATGACAAATAAGGAAACGATCACAAAAATAATGTTCTGAAGAAGACGTAACTGTTAATTATACTTAACTGAAGCTCCACAAAATGTTCTTTCTTTCCTCCTGATACAGCACATGTATGATATTGTGCCTGAATACACTTTCCGTAGCTCACTGTATCGTACTGAGCTCGTAACGAAGTTACAGTGCGTGACATAATAAAAACTCCTTCTGAAGTATACCATACGCACCGAAGATATTAAAATCTTTTTCTACACATATTTTTTCTGTAATACTTACTTATCCCAAATCATTATTGTATGGTAAATAGTGAAACAGACATAATTCCTCCTTCGTTAGGAGAAGTGAATGGATTAGTGAAATTGGCTGCTCTGAAGGCTCTTGGAGTAGTGGGCAATACATTTCAGTTCCCAAGCTCACGATTTTGGCAAGCAGCAAGCTATAACTCTAAACAAGTTTTCAAAAATGAGGTAGCCAGCAGAGAAAAGACATGAAATTGCGTAGTTAACGAAACTGATCAGTTTAACTGTCAAATTTTCATATTATGCATTGGTTTTTTTTTTTTTTTGAGGAATAAAGCTTTAATACAGCTTTGTTTACCAAATTATTCGCAGAGGGAAGTAAAATGATTAATCAGTTGCTATAAATGACATTTGACTTTACGTACCTAGAATGGCCATTGCATAAGATGACTATAGTGCTGTAACTGAGCAAGGGATTAGAGACACACAAGGATGAGCCGAGACGAGAACCTAACATCGTAACACTAACAATTTAGCTTTGTCTCGGCTGCTGGTGGGCCAAGGTCCGGACAGTCTCGGCTTTGCTTCTCCTCCGAAGTACCGTGACACTTCATTGAATATTCTGGTGTCGCATTTTTCGGTCGACAAAACCTTCTTCGGTTCGTCAGGATCGCAGTGTCAGTGCCATTTGTCCTTCGCTGTTTGTGGTATGGACAATATTTACAGGTCCAGTGGCTGTTTGCACGCTAAGAGGCAGATTAGAGATATATCATCACAAGCCTTTAAATGTGAATGGGAATGACAGAAGAGAAGCATAATTCTCAATAAATATTATGCAGACGCATAAGTGACGCATACCATAAATTTACTATAAAACGATGTTACAATACAGGGAGAATTTAAAGATTTCGTTAACAATGAGAGAGCGAAGTACTACAACGATGGACATACTGGTTTCATTCTTCTGAACCCAGAAGCACTTTGTGTTAAATTTGCAGGCACTGAGCACGTGAAGAGATTGATGGTATGACTAGTAAAATTTCTGACGTCGCATGTATCTTTCCCCTGTCAGTTGCCAGAGTTTTTGATAGAACTGGACGAGGAGTATGGAGACCTTATGTATTACTGCGAAGTACGTTGGTTAAATCAAGGGACACGCCTGCAACGATGAAAGAATGACACTGATAGTTTCCTAAACGTTTTGAGGGCATTGCCAATCATACTTTTGTTTCCAAGCTGTTTCCGAGACCGTTTGCCATTTCTGTTGAAAGAACAGATGTAACTGATTGATGTGCAAGGCAATTCATTTTTTAAGGACAAATCCCTTAACTGTCCAGGAAATCTACATTGCTTTCCTCAGGTAGAGTTTCCACGTCTCCATAACAAGGCTGCTAAAGTGCTACTATATTTTGAACAACACATCGTATTTAATAAACTAAATAACTCAAGAATACATGGAAAGCAGAGTGCGAAAATTTCTGAAGTTGTCTACATCTGTCAGTTTATACGAAATAAAAATTACGTGTCTTCACCATGCCAAAAATAATTAAACAATAGTGAACAATTTTTCGCTTGTGATCTATGTTGTTGTGAAATGTGAAATATAAAGCCAAGTTGTACAAAGTGCGACTGCACTGTCATTTAAATGCGGCCGTTAACAGTTTCCCCCTCCTCACTCTCACACAGTGTGGCAGGGTGGTGGGGGAAAGGTGCCAGCCATGCTGAGATGGCACTCGTACCAGGGCATGGCCGGCGAGCCGAATACTTGGCCACCGCTGCTCTAAATGTTCTCAACAGTGTTCCTCGAAAAGAACGTCGCCTTCCCTCTCGAACCTATCGGTAACAAATCTAGAAGTCTGCCTTTGAACTGCAGCCATGTCCTCCCTTAATCCGATCTGGTATGGATCCCAAACACTGGAGCAGTACTCATGAATGGGTGTCACAAGTGTCCTATATGCGATCTTCTTTACAGATGAGCCACACCATCCAAAAACTCTTCCAATAAACCGAGGCTGGCCATTCGACTTATCTCCTACAGTCGTTACATGCTGGTTCTAGTTCATTTCACTTTGCCGCGCTAAACGTAGATATTTAATCGACATGTCTGTCTGAAACAGTACACTCCCTATGCTAGATTCACACACTACGGATTTGCTCTTCCTTCTTATCTGTATTAATTTACATTCCTCTACATTTAGACATATGTGCCATTCTTACCCAACTATAAATTTTGCCTAATTCATCTTTTATCCTCCTACAGCCTCTCAACGATGCCACCTTCCCATAGACCACAGGGTCATCAACAAACAGCCCCGGATTGCTGCTCACTCTGTCCGCCAGACTATTTATGTGTACAGACAATAGCCGGCCCCAGTGGCCGAGTGGTTCTAGACGCTTCAGTCCAGAACCGCGCAACTGCTACGGTCGCAGGTTCGACTCCTGCCTCGGGCATGGATGTGTGTGATGTCCTTGGGTTAGTTTGGTTTAAGTAGTTCTAAGTGCTAGGGGAGTGATGACATCAGATGTTAAGTCCCATAGTGCTCAGAGCCATTTGAATCATTTTCTGTACAGACAATACAGTGGTCCTGTCACACATACCTGGAGCACTCCTGACGATACTCTTGTCTCTGATAGACATACGCTCCCGAGGACAACGTACTGGGTTTTTCTTCGGGCCGCTCACATATCTGGGAACCTATTCCGTGCGACCATACTTTTGTTAACCATTTGCAGTGGGGAACCGTGTTAACGGCTTTTCGGATATCTAGGAATAGGCAACCTGCGTAGTACTTTCATCTTTAGTTCGAACGATACCGTGTAAGAGAATGGCTACCTGAGTTTCGCACTAGCGCTACTTTCTAAAACCATGCTGATCGGATTTGGTGGATGGTTGTTGAGGTGTAACCGTCATTAACAGGTAACTTCTGACTTCTGCAGCAATGTCAGGGGGTTGATTCGGCCTTTACTTATAAAAAAAATAAGCTTTGCATACAAAAGTTCCTCGGAGAACAGTCCTCGAAGGAAGACCACTTAGAAAGGAGAATAAATTAGTAACAACGTACTGAACATTTCTCAGAATATTTGTCTAATTGTACAAATAATTTTTATTTTTTAAGGTTTATTTTATTTCTTTAAAGGTGAGGTCATCGGATAAATAATTAGGCATCCCCTCAAAAGAAAAAACTCATCATTTTGAACCACTGTGAAAGGTGTATGAATAGTACCATATGGTCTTGTGACTCACCACCACTGACGAAATTCATATCAGTGAAGTGGTATGTTTCTGACAGTCGGGTGTACGGAATTAGCGCAGTGCCATTGGTCGACGTGAGACGTAACAGACTGGCAGAAGCTGGACATCGGGTTGCGATGTGCTCACGACCACAGCATGAATTAAGTTTCCCGATTAGTTGCAGACTATCCAATATGTCTTCAAGAAATGCGTGTACCACTCGCAACCA
Source organism: Schistocerca gregaria (assembly GCF_023897955.1). NCBI lineage: Eukaryota > Metazoa > Arthropoda > Insecta > Orthoptera > Acrididae > Schistocerca > Schistocerca gregaria. The sequence goes on along the minus strand of NC_064931.1, from coordinate 623,185,022 downwards.
TGTAACATAGCGTAAAGGCAGGCCGGGGAAGAGAGTCACGCCTTGTCAACTGACAGTCCGTTTCATCACGACAGGAACTGCATCTGTATGTAATTCCATCTTAACCAGTATCCGAGCTAATATTACGACGGGCACTGCATTTAGTGGACATTTGGAGACGGGGACCTCGCAAATGACCATTGCTCACAGCAGCACATGATGCTGCACGTCTTGAACGGGCTGAACAACACAAAACTGCTCAGCAGTAACTGGAGGCATGTAATGTGGTCCGCCGGGTCGCGATTTTCTTCTTTTCAAATGACGCAAGGCGATGACCCCACTGACGGCCGAATGCGGAGTTTAACCCGCTGCGTGAGGAGATGTGGTTCGGGCCAGTGGTGGGTGTATGACGTTGTGGGGGGAGGGGGTGGGTATCGGCACCATGACTGGGGTCCACTCTTGTAGGTCACGGAGAACATGAACCGCGTTGTTTGTTTCCATATTGTCCGTAATCAAGTATTGTCGTTTCTTTTATATCTTTATAATGACTATGTTGTTTACACTCTCGTCTTCCAAGATAACGACAGTGTTGGCAAGGCTGCATATATACAGTTCTGGTTTTCCGAACACACAGGCACTCATCACTCCTCTGCTGGTCCGCTAAACTACCGATCCTAAACCCACAGAGAATGACAGCGACTACTTGGACCGGCGGGTAAAACATAGTAATCAATATTGCCACAGTTTGTTTGCTCTACGGCATATAATTATCATTAATGAGTGGCTTCAGCTGGATATGGTATAGATAAGGAAACTTGTGGAGTCTCCTTCTCGCCGAATTGAGGACATATCAAGGCGAGAAGTGGCGTTACGTGGTATTAGACTGATGGCTCCTCTGAGGAGACTAATGTTTCAGTAGTGTGCATATACACTCCTGGAAATGGAAAAAAGAACACATTGACACCGGTGTGTCAGACCCACCACAGTTGCTCCGGACACTGCGAGAGGGCTGTAAAAGCAATGATCACACGCACGGCACAGCGGACACACCAGGAACCGCGGTGTTGGCCGTCGAATGGCGCTAGCTGCGCAGCATTTGTGCACCGCTGCCGTCAGTGTCAGCCAGTTTGCCGTGGCATACGGAGCTCCATGGCAGTCTTTAACACTGGTAGCATGCCGTGACAGCGTGGACGTGAACCGTATGTGCAGTTGACGGACTTTGAGCGAGGGCGTATAGTGGGTATGCGGGAGGCCAGGTGGACGTACCGCCGAATTGCTCAACACGTGGGGCGTGAGGTCTCCACAGTACATCGATGTTGTCGCCAGTGGTCGGCGGAAGGTGCACGTGCCCATCGACCTGGTACCGAACCGCAGCGACGCACGGATGTACGCCAAGACCATAGGATCCTACGCAGTGCCGTAGGGGACCGCACTGCCACTTCCCAGCAAATTAGGGACACTGTTGCTCCTGGGGTATCGGCGAGGACCATTCGCAACCGTCTCCATGAAGCTGGGTTACGGTCCCGCACACCGTTAGGCCGTCTTCCGCTCACGCCGCAACATCGTGCAGCCCGCCTCCAGTGGTGTCGCGACAGACGTGAATGGAGGGACGAATGGAGACGTGTCGTCTTCAGCGATGAGAGTCGCTTCTGCCTTGGTGCCAATGATGGTCGTATGCGTGTTTGGCGCCGTGCAGGTGAGCGCCACAATCAGGACTGCATACTACCGAGGCACACAGGGCCAACACTCGGCATCATGGTGTGGGGAGCGATCTCCTACACTGGCCATACACCTCTGGTGATCGTCGCGGGGACACTGAATAGTGCACGGTACATCCAAACCGTCTTCGAACCCATCGTTCTACCATTCTTAGACCGGCAAGGGAACTTGCTGTTCCAACAGGACAATGCACGTCCGCATGTATCCCGTGCCACCCAACGTCCTCTAGAAGGTGTAAGTCAACTACCCTGGCCAGCAAGATCTCCGGATCTGTCCCCCATTGAGCATGTTTGGGACTGGATGAAGCGTCGTCTCACGCGGTCTGCACGTCCAGCACGAACGCTGGTCCAACTGAGGCGCCAGGTGGAAATGGCATGGCAAGCCGTTCCACAGGACTACATCCAGCATCTCTACGATCGTCTCCATGGGAGAGTAGCAGCCTGCATTGCTGCGAAAGGTGGATATACACTGTACTAGTGCCGACATTGTGCATGCTCTGTTGCCTGTGTCTATGTGCCTGTGGTTCTGTCAGTGTGATCATGTGATGTATCTGACCCCAGGAATGTGTCAATAAGGTTTCCCCTTCCTGGGACAATGAATTCACGGTGTTCTTATTTCAATTTCCAGGAGTGTAAATGTCTTATATACATAAAGCGTTACAGGTACATGTAAATGGAAGAAACTACGGAGAAACGGAACTCCACCAGCCTCCTGAAGGTTCATGTAATGAGAATTGAAAACACAACTTTGTACAATAAAGTAATAAGTATTACATGCCTCGGCGGGTTGAAATGACGATCACAATGGATGTACCTCCATGGTTATGCGAGTATAAAGAGATGTGGAGAAATGTGGCATGTTGAGGCGTGCACGGATAGCCGAAGTGGTTAAAGCGCTGCTCGTGATAATCGGGACATACGTGTTCGAGCTCGTGTCTGTCGAAAGTTTTCATGTGTCGCTACTAAATATTCAGCTGAAGTCAATTTAGATTAGCAATTTATGAATAAAATTTCATAATATTTAAAGGGCAGCTGTATCATCCTTAATACGTGAAAAACAATTTTCTGTTTATTGATTGTGCTGTTGTCTATTGATTTTATTTACATTGTATCTTTATTGTATGTATTTATACAAGTTATGCTTGATCTATGTACAATTTGACACGTTCCATATCCTTGCGACTCACTCGCTTCCAGGCTCTACGGACATGAAATAAATAAACAGACTCACTCGCTCCAGGCTCTACGGACATAAATCTTAAGTTATGCTTTTTGAAGACCATGTTTACTAGCCTTTCTTGCTTCGAATGATCGTGCCTGTCATATCCCTAAATATTGACCTTCCTCTTGTTACAACCTGTCACGGACTAAAAAGACATTCGCTGATACTGCTTCCATCCGCCCTTACCAACAAACGATATCAGAACCTTGTGTACCGTGATGTTCATCCGTTTGCTTGCCTGCAGCACTCAATACGCTATTTTTACATTCAACTCGACAGTGCACCATCTCATCATTCCCTAACTATATCGCACTGGTCTGAGCGACACTCCACACACAAGAGTATCGGTCCCTATGGTCTATTCACCTTAATTACTGTATACTGAGCACATCTAGGACCGAATCGGGCAATATGTACTCACCGCAGTCTCAATGAGTTGTGCACAGTGGTTGAGCATCCTCAGATCACGATGGTTCCGCAAGGCTTTTCGTGTACCGAGGATTCCATTCTCCAGCGTGTCGCCGGGGATCCAATTTGTATCACCTCTCACCCAACTGTCATAGTACTTGCGGTGGACCCTGATGCAGTTTGGAATTAATGTGTGATGGTCTGGAGAGATGTCTAACTATTACATATTACGACCCTCTTCAACTGTTGGTGGTCTCTGCCAATCAACAGGCGAGGTCGGCCCGTACACTTTTCTGCTGTACGTGTCCCTTCACGTTTCCACGTCACTATCACATCAGAAACAGTGGACCTAGGGATGTTAAGGAGTCTGGAAATCTCGCGTACAGGCGTATGACACAAGTGACACCCAATCACCTGACCACGTTCGAAGTCCGTGAGTTCCGCGGAGCGACCCATTCTGCTCTCTCATGATGTCTAGTGACTGCTGAGGTCGGTGATATGGAGTACCTGGCAGTAGGTGGAAGCACAATACACAATGACAACAATTAAATTTATGCTTGACAACGGATGTACCTCCATGGTTATGCGAGTATAAAGAGATGTGAAGAAATGTGGCACAATGCACCTAATATAAAAAAGTCTGGTTTAGGGAAGGCGAGCCAAAGGTTGCGTTTCATTGGCAGGACACTTAGAAGATGCAACAAGTCCACTAAAGAGACAGCTTACACTACACTCGTTCGTCCTCTGTTAGAATATTGCTGCGCGGTGTGGGATCCTTACCAGGTGGGATTGACGGAGGACATCGAGAGGGTGCAAAGAAGGGCAGCTCGTTTTGTATTATCGCGTTATAGGGGAGAGAGTGTGGCAGATATGATACACGAGTTGGGATGGAAGTCATTACAGCATAGACGTTTTTCGTCGCGGCGAGAGCTTTTTACGAAATTTCAGTCACCAACTTTCTCTTCCGAATGCGAAAATATTTTGTTGAGCCCAACCTACATAGGTAGGAATGATCATCAAAATAAAATAAGAGAAATCAGAGCTCGAACAGAAAGGTTTAGGTGTTCGTTTTTCCCGCTCGCTGTTCGGGAGTGGAATAGTAGAGAGATAGTATGATTGTGGTTCGATGAACCCTCTGCCAAGCACTTAAATGTGAATTGCAGAGTAGTCATGTAGATGTAGGGTGTGTCCGGATTCTTTTGTTGACAAAGTGTACATGGTACAGAAATCAATGAAGAGTTTGCAGACCAGTTCCAGAAATAAATTGAAAGTACCAAGTGAAATACTTCTCTGTGGCACGGAAGTCTCTGTGCTTAAGCTATTTCTCCTAAATCCTGTTTGACACAACTACTCGTTCTAAACCATTTATTTCTATGAAATTTTATGTTCCAACTCGAAGAGCGTAATTGAAATATTTTGATGGTTTCCTTGCACTTACTGCCACACCCCGCAGTCCGAAACATCTGTCTGCGACGATAGTCCAAAAGGCAACGATTTCAATGAAAATAACTGACTATAGTGGTACACCGGAAAAGAAGAGCATCGAATCGTTTGATGTTTGGTGCCACAGAAGAATATTAAAAATCATGTGGACTGATAAGGTAAGGAATAAGGAGGTTCTCCACAGTATTGGCGAAGAAAGAAACATACGGAAAACACTGACAAGAAAAAGGGACAGGACGATACGACATGTGTTAAGACATCAGGGTATAACTTGCATGGTATTAAGGGAGGTGTAGACGGAGAAAACGGTAGAGGAAGATAGAGATCTGAATACATTCTACAACAACTGCAGATGTGGGATGCAAGTGTTACTCTGAGATGAAGAGCGTAGCGCAGGAAAAAGAAAATGTAGATATAACTGAACAATGAAGACATGCTCACCACTGTGAAATCTGACGTAGTGGCCGACCTTTGCATTTATTGTAAACGTAATCTACCACTCTGTATGCTGCTTGGTTGAGGATGGATGTCATCTGGACCGTGATTCCATTACTGTCATAGATTGTATTAAAAAGTTGAAGCAACAGCCGATCCTACGGAAATTCAGACAACTCTATCTTGCTACTTTCGATTGCAGCATCGTCTTGGTCAACACACTGTACTTACCCGGGTAGCCCGGCTTGATATAGACGAATCACTGCCGCAGACCTGTAACTCTAAAGGCTATAACAAACGGCTGTTCCTGCAGACGGCGGCGCAGCATCTGCCAGCCGCCTGTTTACAATTGAGAGCGCGTTCTGAGGGACCACAGCTCGCTGTGATTTACAACCGTGCCTTGCGTCCAAATACTTCACAACACTCACCGCTTGCCTGCCAGCACCAGCACGCCTAAATAATCGCCGCCCGTGACGCTTGCTTTTACTGTCGCGAAGAGCAATCGCTGCAAACGACCTGTTCATCAGCTTGCTCAGCATCACTTAACACGCAAAGCTCGAGAGATTCAAGTTTCTCCGCTTGCATCCATTTCTAACCTTCTACAGAAATGTAGTGTCTGTATTGAGAGCGTTCTGCACAAGAACTACTGTATGTTCTACATATTTCCTTCTGTAAGAACTATAATTTCAAGTTGCTACCGGCCATGTACATAGACGCTTTCCCCAAAAATGTTTTCGATGAGACAAGGTGAAGTGTTTTGCTCTTTACAAAGACGGGATCTATGTTGAAAGAACTACTTAAACTTCGTTTTTTATTTGGCCTTCTCGGCTGTTCCACTATTATGTCATATCATTGTAAAACAGACAGATCTAATTGCAAGGGATACTGACTAGATAGTGTGGATTTCGCAATTATTAGTAAGAAATTTTTACATTACACTAACAAAATAGTGGAGCACTCAGAATACTTGGTCAGACATCAGTGTATTATAACACCAGTAGGTATGTAAATGATGAAGAGTTGCAGATCTTTGTGATGGGCCTATTAGGCAATATAAGGGGAGTGGACAACATCAAATACTGAGCGATCACTGCTGCCGTGCTGTAGCACTCCTGCCGCAGATGCCTCGTACTCATATGAGACAGCGTTATCAGCCACTGACAGAATTTTAAAGGGGCCTCATTTTATATCTTAGTGTGGCCGGATAGTGGAATCATGCAGTATCCAGGTTTATAGAGTATTTACGTATGACAGTGGCCCGATGTTGGCCTGCATGGGAACGTGAGGGCAGGCAATCGTTGGTAGACTGGTTGAGTTGGGTGTGGGGAGCAAACAGTGAGGTCATCGTTCCCATTGCATTAGGGAAGGATGGGGAAGAAAGTCGGCTGTACCCTTTGAAAGGAACCAACCCGGCATTTGCCTGAAGCGATTTAGGGCAATCATGGAAAATCTAAATGAGGATGGCTGCACGCAGGTACTCCCGAATGCGAGTCTAGTGTGCCAACCACTGCACCACCTCGCTCGGTAGGCACACTCATTGTCAAGATTCTGGTCGACCACGTGTGACCACTAGAAGTGAGGATTGCCGTATTGAACGCAAACCACAATATAACCTCTTCACATCTGCCCCTGACATCCGAGAACAAATAACTGACTCTCTATAACATTTTTTGTCATTCTACACCATTGATTAGACACTAGAAACAGCCGGATCATGCGAAGTAAAATTTTACAGTAAGCAAGGGCCCTAAAATCTGTACTTTAAGAGTTAGGGGGACGTGTTCATTTCGATACTGTGAAACAAATCTCTTCTACTGCAGGCTCTCTGCTTAACAAAAAAAAAAAAAAAATAAAATAAAATAAAATAAAATAAAATCCGGCAAACGTGGGTTTCAAGGTTCATACCTTGAGAGCTATGAGCCCTCTTCTAATGAACAAGTGCTCATAACTCTTAAGGTATGCTTTCTGAAGACCATGTTTACTAGCCTTTCTTGCTTCGAATGATCGTGCCTGTCATATCCCTAAATATTGACCTTCCTCTTGTTACACCCTGTCACGGACTAAAAAGACATTCGCTGATACTGCTTCCATCCGCCCTTACCAACAAACGATATCAGAACCTTGTGTACCGTGATGTTCATCCGTTTGCTTGCCTGCAGCACTCAATACGCTATTTTTACATTCAACTCGACAGTGCACCATCTCATCATTCCCTAACTATATCGCACTGGTCTGAGCGACACTCCACACACAAGAGTATCGGTCCCTAAGGTCTATTCACCTTAATTACTGTATACTGAGCACATCTAGGACCGAATCGGGCAATATGTACTCACCGCAGTCTCAATGAGTTGTGTACAGTGGTTGAGCATCCTTAGATCACAATGGTTCCGCAAGGCTTTTCGTGTACCGAGGATTTCTAATCCAAACATTCAATATCAGTAAACATACATATTTTTAACTGGCATACGGCCAGGAGAGCGGTGTGCTGACCACATGGCATTCCATATCCGCATCCAGTGACGCCTGTGGTCTGAGGATGACACGGCGGCAGTCGGTATCTTTGGGCCTTCATGGACTGTTCGAGTGGAGTTTAGTTTAGTTTTATAGCTATTTTTACGATATTGAAGTGCCTGTGTTGTTAAGAAGAAAGATGCAGTGTTCCTTCGGACATGCTTGTATTCATTGTCCTTCTTAACGACACAGGCACTGCAATACCTTATTTACCCGCAGATACCAGGCAGCGACTTCCAATTAAAATGTCCTCCCGTGTACAGGAATTACATAATGAGTGTACGAGTACAGGTTGTGGCTCACGAACGACGACATATCAAAGTTTTGGTCTGGCCGGGAGTAGCGCATGGATAGCCAAGTCGGTTAAGGCGACCGCTAGCGTAAAGAGGGAAATCCAGGTTCGAGTCCCTGTCAGGCATAAATTTAATTGTTGTCATTCCCTTATACAGTTGATTGTTGTCAGCATTGGCAGCTGCGAATGCATTTCATGTATATTTATTTTTCTATCTCCGAAGAAAATGATTATTAACATGAAATGATATATCCAACTTTATTAAATGTCTATATAGATCTGGTCTTGCTGTTGATTGGCCCAGTCGCAGTTTCGCTTACATTCAAAGAGTGTAAGTGACGTGAAAAACTGTAGTAGTTAAATCTCATACGTATTACGGACACAGCGGTTCGCCGACGTGTTACTAAGTTTTGATTGTAGAGTCGTGTACAAATATCTGGGTGGAATGTGGTTCGGACTTCTTCTTGATATTTTTTGGTGTGACTCAGTTTTGTTTCTACAATCATGCTCATAAATTAAGAATAATGCTGATACCTGGTGATACAACGCTCTGTTGGCCGGTTTGCGGGTTTAAATCACCTCGGGGTATGACCATGCGGTGCCTCTGACCTGTGGTCGTCGCACGGTGGAGCTGGCAGCAGTCCACGGACGCAGATGTGTGTTGGTGCCTGTCAGAGTACGGTGCATCGAGTAAGTGTGCAGACGTTTTCAGACATGCTAATGGTGACTGTGTGTTGAAAAGGGCTCAAAGAACACATATTGATGACGTTATAAGGGGTAGAATACTAGGGTGACTCGAGGCAGGTCAGACACAGCAGGTCGTAGCACGGGCCCTCCGTGTGCACAAAGTGTGATCTCAAGGTTATGGCAACGATTCTAGCAACAGGAAACGTGTCCAGGCTCTACAGTATGGGGCGTTCACAGTGTACAGCACCACAATAAGACCGATATCTCACCATCAGTGCCCGTAGACGGCCACGGAGTACTACAGGTAGCCTTGCTCGGGACCTTACCGAAGCCCCTGGAACAGTTGTCTCCAGACACAGCCTACAGACGACTGAAGAGACATGGTTTATTCTCCCGGAGAGCTGCAAGGTGCAGTCCACTGATCCCTGGTCACAGGAGAGCCCGTAAAGCCTGGTGTCAAGAACACAGTACATGGTCATTGGAACAGTGGTCTCAGGTTATGTTCAAAGATGCGTCCAGGTATAATCTGAACAGTGATTCTCGCCGGGGTTTCATTGGCGTGAACCAGGAAACAGATACCAACCCCTTAATGTACTTGAAAGGGACCTGTATGTAGGTCGTGGTTTGACAGGGTGGCGTGGGATTATGATTGGTGCACATACACACCTTCATGTCATTCACAGAGGAACTGTAACAGGTCAGGTGTATCGGGACGTCATTTTGGACCAGTATGTCCGCCTTTTCAGGGGTGCAGTGGGCCCCACCTTCCTCTTGATGGTGATAACGCACGGACCCACCGAAGTACCATCGTGGAGGAGTACCTTGAAACAGAAGATATTAGGCGAATGGAGTAGCCTGCCTGTTCTCCAGACCTAAAACCCAACGAGCATGTCTCGGAGGCTCTCGGTCGACGTATCGCTGCACGTCTTCAAACCAATACGACACTTCAGGGGCTCCGACATGCACTGGTGCAAGAATGGGAGGCTATACCCCAGCAGCTGCTCGACAACCTAATCCAGAGTATGCCAACCCGTTGTGCGGCCTGTGTACATGTGCATGGTGATCATATCCCATACTGATGTCGGGGTACATACGCAGGAAACAGTGTCGTTTTGTAACACATGTGTTTCGGGACGGTTATCTAACTTATAACCAATACCGTGGACTTACAGATCTGTGTCGTGTGCGTTCCCTATGTGCCTATGCTATTAGCGCCAGTTTTGTGTAGTGCCACGTTGTGTGGCACCACATTCTGCAATTATCCTTAATTTGTGAGCATGAGTGTATATTTATCGCGTATGGTTTCACGCACTGCAGCAGGTCTGCAAGTGGCAACTTGATATGAAGAGGGCTCCCGAATGCAGCAAATTCCCTAGCTTACTTAGTCTTTAAAAGGTATAGCTGAGTCGAACCTGTACGTTTGTTTGAACACCACGCTGGCTTACTAGGCATTGGAAGTGGTGCCTGCCGTTGCCTTTCTTTGACCCATGAACTGACTGACTCAACTAGTTATAGGAGCATCTATAACTTAACTTGGTCTCCGAACCAGGGCGCAGTTCGACATTTTTTACATTGACAAACGTTGCAGAGGTGAAAGATGTTGTAAATGACAGATAAAAATCCTTACTACAAAATCTTTGGGATATCCCTTTGTAATGATATGTATATGTCCAAGGGACGCACTGAACCCTTACACCAGTTTTGTATTCAGCCGACTGGAGAATACATATTGCATCTAGTAGTGTCCTGAATGTTCCCTCTGTCAGTGAAGATACTTACTGAATAGCCTCTCTGTTTGAAATACATTCTGGTTTGTACGCACATGATCCTTGCAGTACGTTTAACCCTTACAGTCCTTTCCGTTGTGGTTCAGTGGAACGCGCAGTGCGCTACATCTTCTGCTGTATCATTTTATCGGTAGATATAAATATTTACTTCTCACGGACTGTTGTCACGGGTTCATGCTAAATTTATTTCGTGAGATCTTACTACGCTCCAGGTAAATTATGAGAGGATGCCGTATTCGAAATTGAAGTAGGTTATATATTTTGGAATAATGTTCGCTTCTGGGGCGAAATTTGTCTTCATTTCCATGTGACAAAACTGTCACAGTAATCTGAAGTTAGTCGATTTATCTTGACTGATGAATTGCCTTCCTTAGCGCTTTGCTCTTCTTTGTAACTGAGTGTTATCTTCTTCTTTACGTTTTTACTTTCAAACCATTGTCTTCTAAACTGCAAAAATGTTTCCCATGCTCCACCAAAAAAAGTATTTTCAAGACGCTTATCTTATTGCACCAAGACCAGTTCGAAGACAACTGCATTTGAGATTGTATAGTTTATCAACGTATTTTGATACTAGCATCACCTCGTTTCAATTGAGGTTCTGTTTGACATCAATAGGGAATTAATGGTTACTCCGCGCCTTATACTGGCCGATAATTAATCATTTTTGTCGCTGAATTATAACGTATATTATAGCTATCACGTGCAATTTTCATTTAAGGTGAATATCGAACAACACACTCAGGATATGTGTAATCAGAGTGCCAGTGAGCGCTTAATTGCCTGACATAATATTAACAGTTGCTAACAGCAACGTGAATATAATAACAGAAGACTTCTCTAATCCGGAGTTCAATCAATTTCCAAAGAATCTTCCATCAATGTCATAAACTGATTCCAGAGTTCATTAATAGCGAATTCAAAGGTGACGCTATACACAAACAAGGAATGATAATCTGAATACTGGAGAACGCGGCAGTAGAATTGAATGATGTCTTCTAACTATCGTTTATACTACACATAACGTTAAGAATCGCTCCATGTTGTAGACTATTTGCAACAGTTATGGGTACAATTAATTATTTTGCATGTCGTTTCCTTTTGGACTAGTGCGACGAGATCCTGAATATCTGTGATTCTGGTAGCCCCGTTCGATTCACTTTTCCCAGGAAACAGGAGACCGGTGACCTGTTATACGTCCCTCTAATTAAAATAAGTGATAAATATGAGCTGAGACAGTTTTTATCTTCCTTTGGAGTTCTCAAATGACAACAGGATAGTTAATATGTCAATTGTTTCTCGATGGTTGTAGAAACCAGATTGAAACATCAATAGCAAGTCACTGTACTCCAACAACTGCTGAAAACTATATTTACCAGTAGTTTCAAAAGCGTTCTCAGCACTTAAAGCGCTATTGGTCGGTAAGACAGAGACTCTCACAATTTCCCTGGTTTTAAAATGGGGAGAATTACGTACGTAAGTAATTTAGGTACTATGTAATCACCGGAAAAGTGCTTCTATCGGAGCACAAAACAATGCGAATGAGTTTCTGTTTGTTTAAAAGAATCTGACTGAAAAGTGTGGGGTACCAGCTGCCTCATTCTACCTTCCTTAATACCTTTAAAAATCCTTTAATTTTTTTTTAGTCCCAGTTGTCAGCCGGCCGCTGTGGCCGAGCGGTTCTAGGTGCTTCAGTCCGGAACCGCGCTGCTGCTACGGCCGCAGGTTCGAATCCTGCCTCGGGCATGGATGTGTGTGATGTCCTTAGGGTAGTCAGGTTTAAGTAGTTCTAAGTATACGGGACAGATGACATCAGATATTAAGTCCCATAGTGCTTGAGCCATTTGAACCATTTTTGAAGTCCCAGTTGTCCTTTGTCACACACTCATTCTACCCAACTCGTTGACATTATCTCTTTGTGCCTCTCTGTCATTGTCTCCTCTCACTGTCGCTGTTTCCCTCCTGTTCTCTCCTACTGATAATATCTCATTCCGTCCTTCCTATTGCTTCTCTGTCTTTTCACGGTCAGTATCTCTCACTTTCCCGTTGTCATTGCCATATACGTTGTTTCGCACTACCACTGGTTCTCACCCACTTTGTCTTTCTCTTTATTGCCCCCCCCCCCCCCCTCCTTGGTACCGTATCCTTCACTCTTTTCCTCGCACTGATCTGTCTCTGTCAACTATGTTCCACTGCCACTGCGTCCCTCTCTTTCTCTCACACACCAATTGTCTCCTTCGCTCTTTCTAAAACACAACCACTATCTGCTGTCTTCCAGTATTTATTACTTTTCCCTCTCTTTGCCACTGCCACTCTCCTTTTCCCTCTCAACATAAAAAACACGAATATGTTCGCATGCTAAGATTTTTGAAATTTTTAAAAAAATATTTTGTGAATGGTAGAATGAGGCAGCTTTTCATTCAGAGTCTTTTAAATAAACAGGGACATATCAGCATTTTTTTGTGTTCTGGTAGCAGCATTTTCTTCTGGTTCTTTCCTTTCCCTACTCCAGCAGGACATGTAGCTCATAGGGTAACTTTGAACCTCTGTACCTTGGAAATGGATAAAAATTTTCAAGGCTGATCGAGATCGGTTTCGTAGCACTACATCATGTCTCGGAATCCGTAGCTTGGGTTTGGTACCCAAAAAGCATGTTTTAGGGGTGTTTCTTGATAACGGTTAAACACTTTTGCAAACTGGAAGATGGCCCTTCTAGAAGAACTCATAGATAAAATTTGAGCAATTTATGTATTATTTAGATTTCGCCTCATGGTGGATTTTACGTGTAGAAGTAGGATAATTTTGAACCTTTGTATCTTGGAAACGGATAAAGATATAAAGAAACTTTTCGAGGCTGTTTGAATCGGGAACTTAGCAATATATCGCAAAACTTTCAGACATTTGCTATGCATAGCCATCTTGGAATCCTAGACTGGGTTTTGGTCCACAGGTGACGATGAGAACATAGTACAAGAAAAAAAAATTTGTGGGGTTTTCCGAGGAACTGTTCATGAACTAGTGGTGCCTCCATAAGTCTCATCAAAACCCACCGAAGGCCACGACAATGGTAAAAGAACCAAACGATTTGCTCCATTTGCCTAAGTCGGAGGAAGTATGTAATACTCATACTATGACCCTGTATCGTAGGATAGTGACACTAAGCCCAAAGGCTACTCAAAACAGTTGACGCAATCTTTTTATCACCAACAAACCAGAGTTATGAACTCCCGAAAATCCCGTTTATATACGCGGCATTTTGGAACATAGCAGGTACGCATGCTGTTGCATGCATTCAAATTGAAATTAATTTCCTAAATATTGCATAGTGAATAGCACGGATCTCAGGCGATGTGTTCAGAGACGTTTAATTGCTTTGTGTGAATCGGAACGTATGAACGAACTATAGAGAGGTTGATTTGTTGCGTCCGTTGTTGCACAAGGTGGTTCAAAACTGGGTGAAATGGCTCTGAGCACTATGGGATTTGACATCTATGGTCATCTGTCCCCTAGAACTTAGAACTACTTAAAACTAACTAACCTCAGGACATCACACAACACCCTGTCATGAAGAGGCAGAGACAATCACTGACCCCGCCGGGAATCGAACCCGGGAACCCGGGCGCGGGAAGCGAGAACGCTACCACACGACCACGAGCTGCGGACTCCAGCACAAGGTGGCTTAGGACAGTAAAAAATTATGAATTGATTACATTATAAATAATGTATACGGAATTAAATCAATATCTTTTGATCACTTGATTCTCTGTTCCACAATCTCTCCGATTCAAGAGGAAATAAAAATAAAGCAAGTAGACTTTTCTTGGCAATTTTTTGTAATGGAAAGCATGTACTTCATTCCTACACAATTCCATAACATTAAGACAATTATCTTATCGCACAAACAGATTTGCTACTATCCTCGTATAAATTTGCAGCCTGAACGTACTGTAGGAATTTCATCATGTAACATCGATATCGTAAAGCGTCTGTTCGCTCTAAATTTTTCATCAACTTTCTAAACTAAATCGTCAATAATTATTGAAGGTCGCCCACTTAGTTCCTCAATATTCACATCGGTACGGCGATCTTTTAAAGCTCCCACCAATTTCCGCACCATTCCATCACTCATAACTGTTAGGAAGTGTCTTTTATGTGATTGTTACAGAACGTTTAAATTATCGAAAGTTATTCTCAGGTGGCAGATTTCTACGAGAATGCTATTCAAATGTTGGTTGTATTGGTTTGGTGCAAAAGTTCGTAGCGTTTTTCCCTAAGAGACTGTACCCATCAAACATACACTCTTCTCCACTATTTACAACAATTTGAAAACTCGGGGGTAAGTTTCCTATTCCGCGACTGTCGAAAGCACGTGGTTTTGAGGCGAAGAACACGTCGCGTGATGTTCAGATTGCTTTTTCCTTCACAAAGGAATTTCTTTGAAGGTTGTTGGGTAGACAGAGGGAAAGGTGAAAATCAGACGACGCAAGATCAGGTGAAGAAGGTGCGTGCGGAATGACTTCCCAACCCAACTCTTGCACAGAGTTTTTTGACAGTCTAGAAGAATGCAGGCGGAAGTTACTGTGGAATAGTATCACTTCACGTAATCTTCCTGATCGTTGTTCTTGAACTGCTTCTGCAAGACGTCTCAGTTGTTGACAGTAAATGTCAGCAGTGATGGTTACACCTCGGGGAGGCAATCCGTAGTACACCACACCGTCGCTGTTCCACGATATGCATAGGATTATCTCTTTTATGATGTAGGTCTTTGTACGGGGAATTGTTGCTTTATTTGGACTAAACCATTCCTTTCTTTTCCATATGTTAGCATAAAGACATAATTTGTCGTCACCAGTAACGATATAGGATAGCAATGGTTCAAATGGCTCTGAGCACTATGGGACTTAACTTCTGAGGTCATTTGACCCCTAGAACTTAGAACTACTTAAATCTAACTAACCTACGGACATCACAAACATCCATGCCAGAGGCAGGATTCGAACCTACAACCGTAGAGGTCGCGCGGTTCCAGACTGTAGCGCCTAGAACCGCTCAGCCACCCCGGCCGGCGATAGCAATGGTCAGTGCTTTTCACTAGCCAATTGATGACGTGCAAGCGGAGTTGCACATAAAGCCACCTGCTGACTTCTTTGGTTTTGACTTGAGCTTCCAGTACCCATACACTCGATTTTTGAAACTTCCACATTGCACGCAAATGTTTAATGACCATCGTTCGACACATGTATCAGTCGTCGCGTACAATGACGTGGAACACTGTGGATTAATGCGTTTAAATGATCTTCATGAAACCCCAAAGGTATTCCTGAACGTGGAGAGTCACTAATGTCAAAACGATCCTCCTTAAAACGAGACACTGGACTCGCATTCGGGAGGACGACGGGTTCAATCCCGCGTCCGGCCACCTTGATTTAGGTTTTCCGTGATTTCCCTAAATCGCTCAAGGCAAATGCTAGGATGGTTCCACTGAAAGGGCACGGCCGATTTCCTTCTCCGTCCTTCCGTAATCCGATTAGACCGATGGCCTCGCAGTTTGGTCTCTTCCCCCAAACAACAAACCAACCAACCTCAAAACGAGAAAACCATTTTCATGCCGTGCTCTGCCCAGTGGTATTATCGCCATACATGGCGCAAATATTTCTGGCTGTCACTGCCGCCGCCGCTGCCATCCACCCCCCACTCCCCAATTCAACACAGACAGAAGAATATGTCGGAAATGTTCCGATTTCTCCACTTGGCACACCACTTTATAGACGCCACAGCTCCAGTCACTATCTCCAAGTGACAAAATGACAATACGTAAGCTCAAATAGCAACAGTGAACTAAAAATAAAAAACGGCCATCGATAGATAAACCCATAGCAACCGGAATGCCAACATTCAAAACAAAAATGCTACGAACGTATGTACCAACACAATATGATACGTTAAGTGCCTTAATACTTGTAGGAGTTGTGTAGAAGAGTACGTTAATTGCTAATAAAAGTTTACTTGTTTTATTTTTAGTACAAACAGGCACTTACTTAAAAAATACGCCTCATATGATCAATAACTGGCTGTTAAAGTATTGGTAGGATCGTGCTATGTCCTTCTACTGTCACTGCGAGTTTTGGGGCCGGAGCTTGGGTGTGCGGCTTCTGAAAAAGGCACACGGAAGGTTTAATTTGCATGCTGTGAGCCGAAGCGAAGACTGCGTCCTCTGGTGGCTTCTGTAGCGCCACCCAGAGGAAGACGACGAGCCCTGGGGAGAGCGAGACTCGCGGTGGCTTGTTGGTGGCCTGTGTAGATGAATCTTCTCCCTTGGAAATGTGTGCGGCAAGCGGCACGCAGCGTGCGGCCAACAAAGACACCGTTCACACTCCATGCCTTACTTGCGTTTTCCTGAGAGAAAACAATGGAAGAACCTAATATGTGAAGTGAGCAATCTTACCAGCAAAATCTTCCAGCCATAGATCTTATATATGTGTAGGCGTATTTCTCTACAAACGTTACTTTACGTTCGGACACTTCACCAAATGTCAGTGTAGACTATTCATGCTTTATAATATTCCATACAAACTTCATTTTTTAGCTTCTTAAGGTGCTTTCTCTTTCTTGTATTTAAAGCATTGCTGAAAACTTCGTTTCTTGTTTCAACTGCTTTAGGTGGACCTACGTAGTCTGATAGCTCTTGAGCACTCGGAACTCCACGGACTCGCCTGTGGTTTCCTTGGGTATGATTTGATTTTTCGTTATGATGTACATTTACAAGCATACTTTTTGATTGCTGCTGCCAGATTACAACTAGCTTTCGCTGAATGATAACGTCATATTGCATTATTCAAGTTCTTTGTCCATTAGAACTTCGTATTTACGAGACGAGGCATTTCGGATTTACTAAGGACTGTTAAATTAAAATCATTTCCTTACGTGCAGTAATTCTGCGAGCTCTTTTACTTGTATAGAGGTCAGATCGCTTAGACTGTCATAGTACCTCTCACTTATCTGTTCTCCATAAATCCTGAAACGTTAAAGCCGATGGTCGAAGAGCATTTGTAGCGGTGCTGGGAATAATTTCAGGAAACCACCATTTGAGATATCAAATCTGATCTGCATTAAATCATTTGTGTTTTCCCCCACAAGTATCAAAGATGTCTCTTCCTCAGGAAATAAGTGCAGGGACGTAAATGCAGGAATTCTACATCGCCGCTCTTGTGAAGGTCCTAGCGGAGTCCAACCTGTTTGTCTGCGTTATGTGGATGACTGTGATTAGTGCGTGTGCTTGGTAGTGTCCTTTTGGGTTTGTATGGTTATGAATGAAGAGATGGAACAGGAGGAAACCCGGTGCTGGGATATAGCTTGCTCCGCTTCAATTACAGAAAGGGGGGCAAGGCAGAATTCATGTCTCGCTGGTCACTACTATAGTGATTTCCTGTTAATTTACTTCATTTATTCACTGCTGATAGGAGCTAGCCTCCCGTATCACTATATAGTGCTACACTGAAGACAAAATGGACAATTCTATTTTTCTTACGTGGCAACTCGTGAAAATGTTTGAGATATAGCTGAAGTACTTACTGTTCCCGTTAGCGGAGCTTGAATTACTTGGAAAACTTCTGTGATTACGGTGAATACTTTTTCTTCAATTGAAACTCTTTCTTTTTTCGACGCTTGGACTGAGTTTCCACAACGAGAGTCATCCCGCTGTACGGCAACGAGATGCGGCGCGTTAGGATTGCAGCGAATCGGTTAGAGCGGCAAGGTTTTGGAGCGCAGCCATGCCGGAGACTTCCATTTTGGGAAGGACAATGGACAGGCGACCTGATACCGCAGATGGTTGGCTGTAACTCTCTACTGGGTAGCCGTAAAGGAAGAGAAGGTGAGTTCGTCGCGTGGAGCTGTGGCGCACGCAATGTTTCGGCACGTAGACTACGCAAGGCCACCATGACTGCTTCCCTTGAAGCAATGTCGTTCTCAGATGGTCACTTTTATTAAATTTTCTTTGACTCATATAATCGGAAAATATCTGTCCAACACTTCGTCGAAATCGTTGCGTTATTCACATCTCGTCTGAGTTGAGGGCTGATTGACACGATAATGATTACCACCTCAGTTTTGATGACAGCAGTACTGGGTTCGTGCTTGTTTGCTCGTTTTCCCCTCTTCTCCTCATCTTTCGCTCCGACGCCCTCTTCTTTTTGAAACCGGTGGATAAGTTGACAAATCGGCAGGTGTTATCGTAGCTGGTATAACGTCTCAGAATTTCTTTGGTCTCCGCCAGTAATGAGCGACCGCAGAACAATACACGAGTTAGAAAGTTTAATCGAAAAAAACATAAAATAAAAAAAACCTGCAGCAAATGAGGCAAACAGAAAATAATACGGACGTTTCAGAAATAAGATTGACAAAAATTGCAATGTTGCAAAGATGGAATGTCTAGAGGAGAAGTTCAAAGCTGTAGAAACATGGGTGACTAAGGGAAAGATCGACGCCACTGATCAGAAAATTAAAGAAACCATTGGAGAGAATAGAAGCAGTTCTATGACGTTAGATGCTCAACTGGTAGGCTAGTGCTAAGCGCAGGAAGACATAAGTCGAAGCACGGGACATGGAGTAGATAATGTTTATCAGACTTCGTAAGATCCTTGGAAGGGTCAACCATGACAAAAATGTTCCAAATGGTACGCGCAAAATACGAAACGGACAATACATCCACAGGCTTCAAGAAGAGCTTGTTATTTCAATACCAAAGAAGCTGGGTGCTTACAGTTGTGAGTATTTCTGAGCCATGAGTTCAGTAAGCTGTGGTTGCTAAATATTAACATGAATTAACTACAGAAAAATGAAACAACTGACAGAAACTAACCTAGTTAAGATGATTTTGAGTTCTGGAGCAGCGTAGGAGCAATCGCTCAATATCTACTCTTCGACTGATCTTAGAGGATTCACCAACATTTTAACATTTGTATGTCTATAAACATTACTTTCCCTCTTTTGTCCCCAATGCCCTCTTTCAAATTCTCAGGCTATTGGTGATAAACGACGGGGAGCGAAATATTATCTCCAATCTCTGTTGGTCCATTATGGCCAGAGGACATCGGCTGGTACGTACCTTTCAATTCAATAATCTTTAGCAACGGCCGTACGCTTTAAGATATTTTATTTTATTCTGAAAGCAACCAGTTGGGCGATTCATTTTTCCAACTACAGGTCCCATACATTTTTTTCAAATCAACAAACTTATCGTATAGCACCATAAAATTGTCATGTTCTTGTATGAATCAGCTGCACAACGATTGGAATTCACAATATCCAGTATTATGGCACTATACGATAACTTCATTGATTTGGAAAAAGCGCATGGGGCCCGAAGACGGCAAAATGAATTGCCGAAACTGGTTGCTTTCAGAATAAAATAAAATATCTTAAAGTGTACGGCTGTCGGTAAAGTTTATTGAACTGGAAAAATAGATTATATCCAAGTGGTGCAGAAACCAACTGCAGTTACAGGAGTCGAAGGGAGGCAGTAATAGTGAAAGTCCTGAGACATGGTTGTAGCCTGTCCATAGAAAATCGAAAGAGAGAACTAAAGTTCAGTGGGAACAGATATAAACTTTCAATGTAAATACGTAGTCTTCCGCGGCCGAAATCAATCTCCTTAAAATTCTTCAGGATGTGCTGCCGTATTGTCTTGTAAAATACTTAAAATGTTGAGATATATTTGTACTCTAGCATTTTAAGTATTACAAGATGACGCGGCAGTATATCGAGTAAAGCTTTGACGTTTGCGGATGATAGCGTAATTCCGTCAGAGATGCCAAAGGTCTTGAAATATCAGCTGAACGGAAAGATAGCGTATTGACAAAATGTTTGCAGATAGATTTCAAGAAAAGCAAATCAAGAGTAACGAACAGTAGTTGAACTAAGTCAGTTGCTGCAGAGGGAATGAGATTAAGAAATGAGATGCTGAAAGGGGTAGACTGATTTTGTTACTGAGAGGCAGAATGAGCAACGACAGAAGAAATAAGTTAACATAAAATGTAATCTGGCAACAAAAAGAACAAAAAAATTTTGAAGAAGAAAAAATTGTTAACTTCGAACATATATTCCAATGTTATGAAATATTTTCTGAAAGTGTAAGTACTCAAGAGTTCCGTTACCTAGAAGTGAAACGTGTACGATAGATAATAGACAACAAGAGAAAAGAAACTTCGGAAAAATGATCTTATAAAGGTATGCTTCGGATGTCTAACGAAGAGGTACCGAATCGAATGTGGGACAAAAGGGTTTTATAGCACAAAACGACTTGAGGAAGAGATAGGCTGACAGGAAACCGCCAGATATATCAAGTAATAGTTAATTCAGTAACTGAGGTAAATACTAAGAGTTTTCGGTGACGATGTGCCGAAGGATCATGTAACATTCCGTACTTCTGAAACAACATTTCTTCCTAAGGTCTCCAGTTGCGGAAAACGAATTGTACAGACACTTGCAACTGCACGTAAATACAACAAGGCGCCAGTTAGTGCGTGTGAGTTTCTAGTGTACCGAATTCTGTCTGGTTACCTTCCTAGACTTTCACCTTGGTCTGATAGAGTCTGACAACTCTTTCGTATGCTATTGCTAGCACTCTGCAGAATGTGGATTTCTTGTACGTAAACGTATACAGAGTGGTCCATTGATCGTGACCAGGCCAAATATCTCACGAAATAAGCGTCAAACGAAAAAACTTGCCTAGCTTGAAGGGGGAAACCAGATAGCGCTATGGCTGGCCCGCTAGATGGCGCTGCCATAAGTCAAACGGATATCAACTGCGTTTATTTTTTTTTAAATAGGACACCCTACTTTTATTACATATTCGTGTAGTACGTAAAGAAATATCAATGTTTTAGTTGGACCACTTTTTTCGCTTTGTGATAGATGGCACTGTGGTGTCACCGCCAGACAGCACACTTGCTAGGTGGTAGCCTTTAAATCGGCCGCGGACCGGTAGTATACGTCGGACCCGCGTGTCGCCACTATCAGTGATTGCAGACCGAGCGCCGCCACACGGCATGTCTAGAGAGACTTCCTAGCACTCGCCCCAGTTGTACAGCCGACTTTGCTAGCGATGGTTCACTGACAAATTACGCTCTCATTTGCCGAGACGACAGTTAGCATGGCCTTCAGCTACATTATTTGCTACGACCTAGCAAGGCGCCAGTATCCGTACTATTGATATTGTGAATCATGTACCATAAAGAGCGACGTTCGTCATTAATGGATTAAAGTTAAGTATTCCACCAGTTATGTCCGTTTTTCTCAATTCTAATTCCCTTGTCATGTTCCAGACCTCACGCCAGCCTGCGTGAGCTGAAACGCGTGCATTTCGGCCTCCTTTAGAAAAACACGGTTGGCTCTCCTGCCAACCACAACATTGGCGACGAGCGTCAAAGTGTTCTTATCTAAATTGCCCTGATTTACTAGTGTAATGGCTTCGCCACAATCTCCAGATGTACTGTCCGAATTTTATCGCTTACTGAATCAGCAGACGCAGGCCTTACTGGATACCCTTGGATAGCTCGTCCAGGGTCAACGTGCGATGCTAAACGATGCGGCAGCAGCCGCTTCACCGCTAACGCAGCCACAAAACGCTGTTGCACCAACTTTTCTACCTTTTGATGCGGCACTGGAAAACTGGACGGAGTGGTTCCGCCAATTTGGATTCCATCTCACCGCATACAGAAGGTAACGAGCGGCAGCCTTATTTATTGTCTTCTGTCGGCGTGACCACGTACCGTGTGATAGTCAAATTATTTCCCCGACGCGATGTAGCAACTCTGTCCTACCGAAGAAATTTTGTCTGCATTAGATGCATACTTCAAAGAATCAGTCAATGTAGTTGCCAAACGGTATACCTTCTTTCGTACAAGACGTACGGCAGGTCAGACTAATCGGGAGTGGGTTGCTACCTTGCAAGGCCTCACTAGGGATTGTGCTTTTGAGTGTCAATGTGGACTCCCTTATTCAGATACTATGGTACGTGATGCAATTGCACAGAACGTTTCAGATGTTCGTATAAGGGAACAGTTTTGAAACTAGTCAATCCCTCCCTTCAACGAGTGATGGACATATTGGATCGGCAGGACACACTTGACTTTGCTCAGGAATCATTTGAAACTTCGCCAGCAGTGTGTCACGTTAACCGGCCCGCCGGGCGAGCTGCACGGAACAGTAAACAGTCCTCGCGCCCGGCCGCGCCGCTGCCTCCAGACTCTCAGCCACGTGTACCGCGACGGCAAGCTAACGCAGTGATCAAATCATGCCCGCGGTGTGCTACTACACATTCAAGTGAGAATTGCCCGTCACGCCAAGCTATTTGCTTTTATTGTAATAAAAAAGGACATGTTCAGAGTGATTGCAAGAAAAAGCTCAGATCGGAAGCTCAAAACCGTTCCAGGACTTTTGCTTCGCGCCGGAATCGGAATCGAACCAGGGATACTCAGGCTCGCGAAACTTGGCCCATGTAAATTCATGTAGTTCATTCCACACCGCGCAGTGCCACTCTCTCTAACAGTGATTGTGTTCGTCCCAAAAATAGTGTACGTCGACATCGCCGGAACTCCCGTCAAGTCGCAAGTGATTATGTAACAGTGTCAGTTCACGTTGCACGAGACAGTCGCTCTTGTCGTCAGCAGGACAATAAACTTTTTGTGGACTTGGCCATTAACAGCAAGTGATACCTTTCCAGCTCGATACCGGAGCTGCAGTTTCACTGATCAATCAAGACACTTACAAACTGCTGTGCACACCTCCGTTGCGTGCCGCAAATGTAAAGCTGCGTAGCTATTCCGGTCAAAACATCCCTGTGTTAGGACAGTGCAGCCTTCTTGCAACATACAAAGGACAAACAAAACTTGTGTCATTTTACGTCCTTCGTTCTTCTTCTGCAGTGAACTTGTTTGGTTTAGATTTATTTCAGTTGTTTAACTTGTCTATAGTAAATTAGGTCCTATCAGTGAACCAGACTGTGCCTTCAGACAGTGTTTCTCGTCTATGTTAAGAGTTTGCAGACATTTTTGCACCGGGCCTCGGTTGCGCTGAGAACTATAAAGCACATTTGGAACTGAAATTAAACGCGCAACCGAAATTTTTTAGAGCGCGCAATGTTCCCCACGCATTCCGTGATGTGGTCGCAAAAACATTACACGATTTGGAATCACAAGGTGTAATTGAACGTGTGCAGGCTTCTCTCTGGGCATCACCCTTAGTCATTTTGCCAAACCCTTCCGGCAAGTTGAGACTTTGTGTGGACTTCAAGGCAACAGTGAATCCACAACTAGTGATTGCAACTTTTCCTTTACCCCGCCCGGAAGATGTCAGATTTTTCGAAGTTGGACCTCGCAGCTGCGTACTTGCAAATACCGGTGGACGAAGAATCCCAGCGCGTTTTGGTGCTTAACACACATCTTGGTTTGTGTCGATTCAAACGACTGCCATTCGGGTGTGCATCCGCCCCTGCAGTGTTTCAGCAATATCTACAAACTGTTTGTGTGTCGATCCCTACTGCAGCTAATTATCTGGACGATATTGTGATCTCCGGAAAGACGGAAGAAGAACATTTGGCCAATCTCAGAACATTATTTCGTGTCTTGCGACAAAATGGTCTTCGCTTGCGAAAGGACAAACGTGTGTTTTTTGCTCGGGACTTGCCATACCTGGGACATGTGCTCAATGCCCAAGGCATACATCCGAGTCCAACGCACCTCCGTGCCATACACGACTTGCCTTCGCCGCAGAATTTGAAGCAGCTACAGAGTGTGCTGGGAAAAATAAATTACTACCATCGCTATGTGCCACACGCCTCTTCCATTTCAGCTCCGCTTCATCGCTTACGCCGTAAGGGTGTTCCGTTCGTCTGGACGACGGAATGCGAACGCGCCTTTCGCCAGTTGAAAACGGCGTTGCTTTCCAATACTTGCCTTACGCCATTCGATCCCCAGAAGCCCCTTTTGTTGATGGTGGATGCATCGGACTTCGGGATCGGTGCTGTGCTTGCGCACAAAGATGGATCGCACGATCGCCCTATTGCCTTTGTGTCCAAATTGCTCTCGTCTGCGCAAAGAAATTATTCACAGATCGAGAAAGAAGCATTGGCTCTCGTATTTGGTGTTACAAAGTTTCATGATTTCTTGTATGGTCGTCACTTTACCATAATCACAGACCACAAACCTTTGACATCGCTTTTCATCCGACCAAGCCTGAACCTCCACGTACAGCGCAGAAATTCATTCGCTGGACTATTTTCCTCTCGCAGTACCGCTACGATATCTTGTATCGGTCCATTGCTAATCACGGAAACGCCGATGCGTTGTCCCGCTTTCCTGTTGCTGAGGACAGGGCATTCGATTCCTCCGAACTCGCTTGCATGTTCATAGATGCGGAAACCGATGACGTGGTCGAATCGTTTCCGATTGATTTTCGTCGTGTAGCTACAGCCACAGCTGCCAACCCTGTCCTTGCTCCCGTTCTGCGTTTTGTTGCTACGCAACGGCCCTTGTCAGAGTCACGGATCGGGGACCCGTTGGTTCGCCGATTTTTTGCTCACAAGGAGAGACTTTTTGTACGACGTGGTGTTTTGCTGTTGCGTTCTGATATTGATCAGTCCAGGGTCGTGGTACCACGTTCGTTACAGTCCTCTGTCTTACAGTTTCTCCACAAAGGACATTTGGGTATAGTGAGAATGAAACAACTTGCTAGTCAGCACTGTACTTGGTTCGGAATCGATGCCGCGATTACGAATATGTGCTCTCCTTGCATGGTGTGTGCCGAACTACAGTCAGCACCACAGCGGAAATTCTTTCCATGGCCAAAAGCCACTTCCCCTTGGCAACGCTTACACATCGATTTTGCTGGTCCATTCTGGAATGCTCGATGGTTGGTTGTGGTAGATTCATTCAGTAATTTTCCTTTTGTTGTCCGGATGTCTTCCATGACATCGTCTGCCACCATCCAAGCGTTATCCGCTATCTTTTGCACTGAAGGTCTTCCACAGACTATTGTTTCCGACAACGGCCCACAATTCATGTCCGCAGAATTTCAGTCATTCTGCAAGGCCAATGGTATTCAACATCTGACGTCCGCGCCGTTTTCGCCACAGTCAAACGGTGCCGCTGAACGATTGGTCAGGACTTTCAAGTCACAGATGTTGAAGTTGAAAGAGTCGCATTCTCGGGAGGACGCGTTATTGCTCTTTTTGTCCTCGTATCGCTCTCAGCCCCGAGATGGTCGCTCGCCGGCTGAGTTGCTCCACGGTCGTCCTCATCGAACCTTGATGTGTTTGCTACATCCACCGCATCAGGTTCCTGTGCAGCGGCAGACACCTGCTTTTGTTCCAGGCGACGTTGTCTACTATCGTCACTACCGAGGTTCGCGGCGTTGGCTCGAAGACCGCATTCTTCGCTGCCTCGGACGTGCTATGTATCTGGTTTTGGGGGCCTCTGGTGAAGTGCGTCGGCATCTCAATCAGCTGCGCCTCTGTCGTCGCACGGGATCTGCCGCTAGCCGTCTGCTTTCAGCGACGGTACCGTCCCGTCAGCGCCCTGGGGACCCATCTACTGGCTCGCCTCAGCCCCAGGTGTTACCGACGTTGCCTTCCATTTTGCCCCATGGCGACGAGCCGCCGCAACCGCCGCCGCCGCCGCAGCAGCATGTTCTCCCGCCGGCGACGCCCGCAGTGGACGCCTCGCTGCAACCGCCGGGCGCCTCCCTGGGTCACGCGCCGCCGATCGCTTCCCGTGACCAGCTGTCCTCCGACATGGTACTTTTGCCCGCTCCGGACCATATGTCGTCTTCGCCCGTTGGGTGCCCCGGCCCGATGGAGGTCGATCCCTTGGCCCCTCCTGTCTCTCTACAGCCGCATACATCGCATGTTGGCGTGCACCCTGGAGCAGGTTTTCAGGCGTTTCTTCGCTCCCCGCGGTCCGAATGGCAGGGTGCGGTTGGCACAGCATCGCCTGTTGTTAGGCTCCCCACCTCGTCCCATACGTCAACATGCGGTCCTCCCCACGGCGGTCGGAAGCCTTATTCCACTACCGTACGCCGATTTGCGGGGGAGGAATGTGGTGTCACCGCCAGACACCACACTTGCTAGGTGGTAGCCTTTAAATCGACCGCGGACCGGTAGTATACGTCGGACCCGCGTGTCGCCACTATCAGTGATTGCAGACCGAGCGCCGCCACACGGCAGGGCTAGAGAGACTTCCCAGCACTCGCCCAGTTGTACAGCCGACTTTGCTAGCGATGGTTCACTGACTTCTAGGCTCTCACTTGCCGAGACGATAGTTAGCATAGCCTTCAGCTACCTTATTTGTACGACCTAGCAAGGCTCCAGTACCCGTACTATTGATATTGTGAATCATGTACCATAAAGAGCGATGTTCGTCATTAATGGATTAAAGTTAAGTATTCCACCAGCTATGTCCGTTTTTCTCAATTCTAATTCCCTTGTCATGTTCCAGACCTCACGCCAGCCTGCGTGAGCTGAAACGCGTGCATTTCGGCCTCCTTTAGAAAAACACGGTTGGCTCTCCTGCCAACCACAACAGGCACTGTAACAGTCACAAACATATGGCTCACAATTTTAGACGAACAGTTGGTAACAGGAAGGTTTTTTAAATTAAATTACAGAACGTAGGTACGTTTGAACATTTTACTTCGGTTGTTCCAATGTGATACATTTACCTTCGTGAACTTATCATTTCTGAGAACGCATTCTGTTACAGCCTGATTACCTGTAAATACCACATTAATGCAATAAATGCTCAAAACGATGTCCGTTAACCTCAATGCATTTGGCAATACGTGTAACGACATTCCTCTCAACAGCGAGTAGTTCGCCTTTCGTAATGTTCGCACATGTATTGACAATGCGCTGATGCATGTTGTCAGGTGTTGTCGGTGGATCGCGGTAGCAAATATCCTTCAACTTTCCCCACAGAAAGAAATCTGGGGATGTCAGATTCGGTGAACGTGCGGGCCATGGTATGCTGCTTCGACGACCAATCCACCTGTCATCAAATATGCTATTCAATACCGCTTCAAAAGCACGCGAGCTATGTGCCGGACATCCATCAGTCAGAACTACATCGCCATTCTGTCATGCAGTGAAACATCTAGTAATAACATCGGTTGAACATTACCTAGGAAATCAGCATACCTTGCACCATTTATACTGCCACCGATAAAATGGAGGGCAATTATCCTTCCTCCCATAATGCCGCACCATACATTAATCCGCCAAGGTCGCTGATGCTCCACTTGTCGCAGACATTGTGGATTTTCCGTTGCCCAATAGTGCGTATCATGCCGATTTACGTTACCGCTGTTGGTGAATGACGCTTCGTCGCTAAATAGAACGCGTGTAAAAAATCTGTCATCGTCCCGTAATTTCTCTTGTGCCCAGTGGCAGAACTGCACACGACGTTCAGAGTCGTCGCCAAGCAATTCCTGGAGCATAGAAATATGGTATGGGTGCAATCGATGTTGATGTAGCATTCTCTACAACGACGTTTTTGAGATTCCCGATTCTCGCACAATTTTTATGCTACTGATGTGCGGATTAGTCGCGACCGCAGCTAAAATACCTACTTGGGCATCATCATTTGTTGCAGGTCGTGGCTGACGTTTCACATGCGGCTGAACACTTCCTGTTTCCTTAAATAACGTAGCTATCCGGCGAACCGTCCGGACACTTGAATGATGTCGTCTACAATACCGAGCAGCATACATAGCACACGC
This sequence comes from Schistocerca gregaria, assembly GCF_023897955.1. Classification (NCBI taxonomy): domain Eukaryota; kingdom Metazoa; phylum Arthropoda; class Insecta; order Orthoptera; family Acrididae; genus Schistocerca; species Schistocerca gregaria. The sequence continues at coordinate 623,156,768 of NC_064931.1, read as the reverse complement.
CCATTGGGCATTTTGATAGCAATAGCCATACATCAACACGATATCGAACATTTTACGCAATTGGTAAACGGTCCATTTTAACACGGGTAATGTCTCACGAAGAAAATACCGTCCTCACTGGCTGAATGTTACGTGATACCACGTACTTATACGTTTGGGACAATTACAGCGCCATCTATCACAAAGCGAAAAAATTGGTCCAACTAAAACATTCATATTTTTTTACGTACTACGCGAATATCTAATAAAAAATAGGGGTTCCTATTTAAAAAAAAAAGAAACGCAGTTGATATCCGTTTGACCTATGGAAGCGCCATCTAGCGGGCCAACCATAGCGCCATCTAGCGGGCCAACCATAGCGCCATCTTTTTTCCCCCTTCAATCTAGACGAGTTTCGTTCTTTATAGTTTTTTCGTTTGACGCTTATTTCGTGAGATATTTGGCCCGGTCACTATCAATGGACCACCCTGTATAGAGAGTTCTCAAAGCAGACTGTATATATAACTAATGGATAGCTGTATTGCCAATCAGGCAAATGCAGATAGTAATGTGTCTGCCTGGGCTCACATCGTTTGCCTCTAAAGTTTTCTGTCGACGACGCAACAGTCGCACACTGAGAGCTCATACAGGTGTTGGACAAAAATATGGAAAAAACACGAGAAATGCATAACTGAACATAAATGCAGATGCTTGCCAAGTTGCACGTTGCGCTATTTTATTTGACCACTATGGGCATCTATGTAATGTCCCGAATACGTTGAAAATGTGAATCGTATAAGAATAGTGTTCTGCGTATTTGTGAGTGCATTATGTCAGTGCTAAATGAATTCGAATGCGATCATATTGTTGGCGCTCTAAAGGTGGATGCTTCTGTAGCCAAGGCACCCGAAATGTTTGGTGTTTCAAGAGGCACTATATCGGATATTATACCGTATATAGTGAAACCGGAAAAAGCATTACCCGCTTAGTCACAACGGGGACGAAACTGCCTGTTGAGTGATCGTGTGAGACGGTTATTGAAGATGATTGTGACGAAAAATAAGACAACGTAACTGTAAGAGTCACTCCGGAACTGAATGTCGCACTCACAAAACCTGTCAGCACCAAAACAATACGAACGGAGCTCCATAAGAAGGAATTGCAGTGCAAACTGGAATTCTGAAACAGCTCATCAGTGATGTAAATGCCCGTAACAGGAAAATGGAGCCATAAAATCTGGACTATGTAGCAACGGAACAAAGTCATTTTACCGGATGAGTCTTGTTGAGTAATGTTTCCAATTTCAGGCCGAGTTTGCGTCCAAGGATTGAACAATGGCGGGGGTTCGGTGATGATTTGGGCAGTCATATCGTGGAATTTGATGGGCCCCATGGGTTCTCTGCAAGGTCACATTACTACCAAGGATTATGTGGCCATTTTGGCTGATCAAGTCGATCCCATGGTACAATGTTTGTTCCCCAGTGGTGATCCTGTGCTCCAAGACGTAGGGTCCCTGTTCACATAGCTCTTATTGTTCAGGACTGTTTTGGTGAGCACAAAGATGAATTGACTCAACTCTCCTGGCCACCAAATCATCGTGGTATTATTGTGCCTTTGCGGTCAACTTTGGAGTTACCTGAAGTTGCCATTATTTTGCAGGAGGAATGGCATAAGGCTCCATTGAAAACCGGCCAGCCGCGGTGTTCGGTGATCGAGCGGTTCTAGGCGCTTCAGTCCGGAACCGCGTGACTGCTACGGTCGCAGGCTCGAATCCTGCCAGCGGCATGGATGTGTGTGTTGTCCTTAGGTTACTTAGGTTTAAGTAGTTCTACGTTCTAGGGGACTGATGACCTCAGATGTTAAGTCCCATAGTGCTCAGAGCCATTTGAACCATTGAAAACCACGCAAGGCCTGTATTTATACATCCCGAGACGACTGGAAGCTGTTATGAATACTATTTTTTTTCGGTTTATTACTACGCGCTAGGCGTGGTAATGTTTTGTGTTTTTAGTGTTTTCATATTTTTGTCCACCCCCTCGTACATGCCGTACAGGTAACACGGAAGCGCCTCCAGCTGTGCTCGACAAGCTAGTACCCTGGTACTAGTACCTTAAGTCCACAATAACTAGCTGAGATTTACCAGAAATAATTAAATAGTGACAAAATGTAGTTTGCGTATCTAAACAACCCTAGAGATTTCTTTACCTATAGCAAAACTTATCTGTTCCATTCAGTAACAAAGCGTTCTAAATCTCCTTTCTTGTGTACGACTTGCTTTTACATCTAAGTCATTAATTAGTAATTAATGGGTGTATATCCATTGATTTGTCATCGCCAAATTTTCTGAGGCAGCCGTCATGGCAGACTCCTGCATTTAATCATGGAATCACCAATTCAGACCTACTCAGTGACAAGTTTAGCTTTCTATGCTTAAGAAATCTGCATTAGCTGACTGTTCTGTTGATTCTTCGTAGAATATTACACGCATTGTTAATGAAGAAACTCACAATATTAGCGTACTATTCTACAATATTATTATTTTACAAACCGGTTTTCAGCTGTTACTCCATCGTCAAGTACGAAGATAAACATGAGTGGCTGTAAAATTTTGTGGGATCAAAGATTTTAAACTGTGTGCATCCAAAGTGTTTCTCAGTTTGTTTTCAAATACATTAGTTACTAATGTTCGATTTACGACTAAAACGAGAGAAATTGTTTCAATAACATGCGATGTAAAACTACTGAACTTAGAGGAAATACGTGACACATTAAATAATGAACTACATGATAAATAATAATTGTTCTGAGAAGACTATGTTGAACGATAATAACATTTGGTGACATATTCCAAGGGGGCAGCTGAATACGACAATAGTGTCCTTAACCAGTCCAGTATTGCTAACACTTAATATATTACAACAGAGAGTAAACGGGTAATTGAAACAACTGTAATTATACGAAATATAATTTTCTAACGGGGCAACTGCAGTAACCGAAATAAAGTAAAATTGTGGCATATGAGTAGTAGAGATAATCTCCAAAGTAGTCTATGAAATTATTAGCTTTTTCTGCAATTGTAAGTGGTGAATAAAGGAACTGTGTTTGCTGATTCAGTTCTAAACAGGAGCAAATAGACATATGTTCATTAATTTCTATTACATCAGTGTAGTAAATCTTTCTCCCTTTCTATGGTATGAAATAATTCTTATCGTTTTAGCCCTGAATCAAACATTAACAAACGTCATCTTTGAAAACCAACTGGGATAGTCTGTAGATGCATCAAGCTTAAAATCTTTGCTCCTATAAAAATTTTATAGCCACACACATTTATCTTTTTGCCTGAGGATGGTGTAACAGCCTAAAATCGGTTTGTAAAATAAAACATATTGTATGAAACTACACCAGCGTCGTGTGTTTTTTCATTTATAATTTTAAGCTATCTCGGCCGCTTCCGTTATATCAACGCTGTATGACTACATTTATGGTCCTTGATTTTTTTAAGGGGGGGATTAACGTCTGGCATTGATGGCCGGGAGTCCCACCTAGGAAAGTACCGCCGACGAGTTGCACGTCTTTTCTATCGACGTCAAGCTGAGCGACTTGCGTGTCGCGAAAAGGACTACGCAACACTTAGGCTCCGAGCGGAAAAAAATCTCTGACTCGTCTTGGAATTGAATCCGGTACCACGCATGGCAATCAGACGCGCTGACCGCTCAGCTGAGGAGGCGGACTTTGATTTCGCTACATCGTAGTTGTAGTATGTGGTGTATATTGATGAATCTTTAAGTGCTTGGATTTTCATCAGATTGATAAGATACACACATTAATTACAGCCGGGAACGACGGAAACGATGTTAATGATGCTTTCTGGGCATTTAATGGCAAACATATAACTTGTGAGAGGCAGAGAGTTAAATATTCTTATGTGCATAATATACGAAATTCTTTATATGGGACAGGTTATTTACATATAAATGATATATAACCTGATTCCTAGAGCGTTAGCATTTTGAATCGCTATAAAGAAATGCAGTATGTACAGGATGACACTATTGTAGTCACATACTTCAGACAGTTCCGTGTAAGCTACCCATACGGTTCCACGTACAAAATTCTTCCATTTTTTCGTGATCTACTCTAGTTGATCATCACTCTAAGTGGTGTTTTTCGCCGGCTGAAGTGGCCGAGCGGTTCTAGGCGCTACAGTCAACAACCGCGCGACCGCTATGATCGCAGGTTCGAATTCTGCCTCGGGCATGGATGTTTGTGATGTTCTTAGGTTAGTTAGGTTTAAGTAGTTCTAAGTTCTAGGGGACTGATGACCTCGAGAAGTTAAGTCCCATAGTGCTCAGAGCCATTTGAGCCATTTGGTGTTTTTCTAATGTGAAAATGTGAGGAAATGCTGCAGTTCCGTACGCATCTCTGTGTTAGTAGCTCTCTGCCGAGTGGCTATGACGCCTTTAAAGAAAATATAATACTCAAAGAAAATTATTCACATAACTGCCCTCCTATCTCATGCAGACTGGCAGTTAAAATCAATGGAGAAGTTGATTTTCGAGGGAGTTATGGCACCATGTAGTTCGTGTTTATCACGCTTTGCACAGAAATAATCTTCTATAACTAGGAAGCGATTGATTCTATATGTTAGTACTGTGTGTCTGTCGAACAGGTCGTCTCTCCTCCTCGTTTTGAAAGTGTCTCTGTTCGTCATAAGTCTAGATGTCTTAATCAGGAGCGCCTTTCTTTATGTGTCCGCACTTGACTCGATCTTGTTTATTAGAAAGGAAAAGCAACGCTACAGCTAGAAATCGCAGCGAATACAGGTTTTGAAGGAGCTGATGCGACCTATAAGATAAAACAAAAGAACCCATAGTTCAGACATTTTTGATTTGTATTCCTCTATATAAAAGAGAAGTCAATCTTTCCGTGTAAGCTGAAACTCATATTTTCTTCTGAAAGACACAAGTGGGGTGTGAGGATGCCCCCTGTACCTTTGCCAGAGACGGGCTGCGGTCTGTTGGCGTTCTCACGTAAACAAACAGCCTTCCAGAGGACAGTCTACATTCTGTTTCACGCCACGGTTACACATTTGTGCCAACGACAATTCCAACACTAAGTGCAAGCGAGCAAGGAGACGTTAAACACATTAAGTTCCTTAGGGCACAGCAAAGTGAGATGAAAGGTTCTGTCGTTCTGGATACAGAATTAGCTCTGTTTTGCGGACATTACAACTATGTAGTTTGAGGCTGAGTGCGAACGAGTACTACTTTATGGAAGAGACAGCCTTCCATGGTGCAGCATACAACATTACAGTTATCTCACTGAAATATGTCCATAAGGAAAACAATCTTGATTTATGAAGAAATTTAGCAGAATACAATAAAAACAAAGTGACGGATTAATTGCAACATCGCAGCCTTGGGACACTGTTCCACTACTCTCGGCACAGAATAATGTTACGTTTTGATTAAAGTTGGTTTAATATTAGAGGATGCAAGTACCTGAAAGTAAGCACGATCTACATTTTCGGTGGCTTATTACGTTGCTAATGAGATATGAGGGGTATCAACTCTTAATCACAAGTGCACGGAGCGGGTGCTCTACGTTCTATCGGTAAGTACACATTAGTCCAACGAATTTTAATCCAATTCGTCGTGCAGACTATCATAAACAACGACTGTGTATTCTTGGTAGGACGCCGCTAAGATGACTTAGAGGTAGCAAAAGTGTCTGTCGGTGTTGATTTGGTGACTATATATTTAATTGTTTTTGTTTTTCCCTTCTCATGCAGCCGACAAATATATAATAAGATAATTTCTCTACCGTGGCTGAAACCGTCTACCTCCTTCGTAGTTCATGTACGTGTGGTATCCAACCATACGCTTTTCGAGTTTATTGTACTAATAACTAGTTTTCGAGCCACTGCAGGCTCATCATCAGATGAAAGTGTTGCAGGAATAACAATTTCTGAACCATGTGAGGATCTCCCTTCCGTCTAAAAAGTTCCGAGACTGACATCAGTGCAGTATCTACGCAAGCAGCTTGGAATAATAAGTCTAAACAACACATGTGCACTCGATTAGTAAGTTGTCAGCAGGCGGTGCTAAAATCAAGTGTTGAAGACATTCTCCACAATGTTTTGAAGAAAAGTGAGTGTAAAATTTGTCCCACACACCCTGGCTTCCGAATAAAAACGACGACTTGACTTAAATTCAAAACCCGCACAAATCGTTTCTGAAGGAAAGTCATCACGGGTGACGAGACTTTGTGTTAGCAGTACGAAGCTACCACAAAACGACGAACTGCAAAAATTCACGAGAAGGGTCAAAGCTTTGACGACTTAACGGATTTCAAGTCGATGTGGAGGGTCTAAATCAGAGACTCAGACGGTTCTGCCACCGTGAAGGCTGCAGATTCTTTGAATTGCGCCAAAGGGCGTTAGAGTTTCAGGTATCGGGGCCTATGTGAAGGGGACAGGTCAGTTTGTTTGATTAAAGAGTCACGGGAAAGAGCATAACGAGCTTCAGACTCAAAGGGCGCAGGTCAAACACAGGACGCGGGTAGACCTTTGAATCACCGGCGGTATAATTGTAAGTTGTCGTAGCTGTGTTGGGAAAGAGGCGGAGTTCCAAGCGCTAAAAGAAATACCTGAAGCCCAAATCGTTACAGGTGCTGAAAGCTGGCCAATTCGGAGATATGTTCAGCCGAAAGTTTTACTAAGGACCTAATAAAGTCATCAGACGATCAAAACAAATTGCAAAACAGATTTAGAAAACGTATCTGTATGGTGTGAAAATTGGCAATTTACTCTAAATAACGAAAAGTGTCACGTCATTCACACGAGTGCTAAAAGGAATTCGTTAAATTTCGGTTACATGATAAATCAGTCTAATCTAAAAGCCGTAAATTCAACCAAATACCTAGGTATTACAATTGCGAACAACTTAAATTGGAAGGAACACATAGAAAATGTTGTGGGGGCAGCTAGCCAAAGACTGCGTTTTGTTCGCAGGACACTTAGAAAGTCTAACAGATCTAATAAGGAGACTGCCTACACTACGCTGCTCTGTCCTCATTTAGAATACTGCTGCGCAGTGTGGGATCCTTGCCAGATAGGACTGACGGAGTACATCGAAAAAGTTCAAAGTGCTACGGTCGCAGGTTCGAATCCTGCCTCGGGCATGGATGTGTGTGATGTTCTTAGGGTAGTTAGGTTTAAGTAGTTCTAAGTTCTAGGGGACTGATGACCTCAGATGTTAAGTCCCATAGTGCTCAGATCCATTCGAAGTTCAAAGAAGGGCAGCACGTTTTGTATTGTGGCGAAATATGATACAGGAATTCGGCTGGACATCATTGATAGGAAGGCATTTTTCGTTGCGACGGAATATTCTCACGAAATTCCAAACACCAACTTTCCCCTCCGAATGCAAAAATATTTTGTTGACACCGACTTACATAGGGAGAAGCGATCACCACGATAAAGTAAGGAAAGTTAAAATCTTCTGGGTTATTAGGTCACGTCATGTTTCTTCTAACATGTTCGACATTTCGACCCCTCTGCTGGGACCTTCCTCAGGATCTTTAGGTGTCCACTACTGTATGGTAGTGAACACCAAAAGATCCTGAGGAAGATCCCAGCAGAGGGGTCGAAACGTCGAACATTTTAGAAGAAACATGACGCGACCTAATAACCCTGAAGATTTTAACTTCAGTGACGACGGCCACGAAAGCGTGCAGACTTACATAAAATAAGGGAAGTCATAGCTCGTAAGGAAAGATATAGGTGTTCGTTCTTTCCACGCGCTTTACGAGATTAGAATAATAGAGAATTGTGAAGGTGGTTCGATGAACCCTCTGCCAGGTACATAAATGTGATTTGCAGAGTATCGATGTAGATGTAGATGTAATGGTGCTCAGAACGGATAGATTAAATGTAGTAGGAAGTGGCGTGTTTTTTCCTGTTAGAAATAGCTTATCTTCTCATGAAACGTACGTAGATAATTCCTGCGAGTTCCTTTTGATGGCCTGCCGACTAAGACGGTATAGTTGCTGAAATGCTTAAAGAAAACTTTAGAGTTTCTGATCATGTATAAAGTACAACAGCGGCAAGACACAATCAATACGTGATTCGTGACTTCCTGTCAGGAAGGTCACGGAAAATAGAAGCGTTATTTTGCGTTCCACAAAGGTTTGTTATGAACCTTTTGCTGTCCCTAATCTGTATTGTCGATTTAGGGGACAAAATGAGCAGCTCTCTTAGATTTTTTGCAGAGGATGCTGTCGTTTACCGGCTAGTAAATTCATCACAAGACCAAAACTAATTTGCAAAATGATTCTGACAAGGTATCTATACGGTGCGAAAAGTGGCAATTCACTCAAAATAAAAACATCGTGTGGTCATCCCCACGAGTGGTGAAGGGAATCCCTTAAATTTCTGTTATGCGACAAATTACACATTTCTAAACGCTGTCAATGGAACTAAACGCCAAGGGACTACAGTTACGAACAACTTAAATTGGAACGGTCATATAGAAAATACAGTGGGGAAAGCGAACCAAAAACAGCGTTTTTCTGGCAGAACATCTAGAATATGCTACAGATATACTAAAGAGGCGGCTTACACCTCACTTATAAAATCTTCTGGAGTATCCTTACCAGACAGGATTGAAAGAGGACATCGAAAACGTTCGAATAAGGGCAGCTCTTTTCTATCTTTGCGAGACAGGAAGGGGGGGGGGGGGGGGAGGGAGAGGAGTGTCGCAGATATGATGATGAGAAACTTTCTCCTCCGAATGCGAAAATATTTTGTTGACACCCACCTACAAAGACACAAATGAGAATCGTAATAAAATAGGTGAAATCAGAGCTCCCATGGAATATCTGAGTACTCGTTTTCCCTACGCTCTTTTCGAGAGTGGAATGGAAGGGAAATAATCTGAAGGCGGTTCGACGAACCATCTGTCAGGCAATTAAATGTGAATTGTAGAGTAATCCTGTAGATGCAAATGCAAAAAGTGCCACGCGAGTTGAACAGCATTCCAAGGAAACGCTTTCTGACAGTTTCATATGGTTGTATGAACGATCTGTGCGTTGAACTCAACCGGGAGGAGGCTTTATAGAACACCTGAAGCATTAATATCACTAGCTTTACTTATGTCTATAATGTATTAGTCCAGTCCCGAAAGTTCACAGACTAAACGCTTCTGTGGTGGTGACGTGGTCAATGACGGAACGTCAGGCTTAATTCAACGAAATGTTTTGTGTTAGCAGAAGAGCCAACACCGTGTTACGAGTGGAGGCCGAAATGTACGCGTTTTAGCTCACGCAAGCTGGCAGAACAGAGGACGACAGACTAAAAGTCGAAATAATAAATGTCTTTTTCCAAAGCTGTTTCACAGAGGAAGACTGCACTGTAGTTCCTTCTCTAGATTGTCGCACAGATGACAAAATGGTAGATATTAAAATAGACGACAGAGGGATAGAGAAACAACTAAAATCGCTCAAAAGAGGGAAGGGCGCTGGACCTGATGGGATACCAGTTCGATTTTACACAGAGTATGCGAAGGAACTTGCCCCCCTTCTTGCAGCGGTGTACCGTAGCGTTCCAAAGAATTGGAAAAGGGCACAGGTCATCCCCGTTTTCAAGAAGGGACGTCGAACAGATGTGCAGAACTATAGACCAATATCTCTAACGTCGACCAGTTGTAGAATTTTGGAGCACGTATCATGTTCTAGTACAATGTCTTTTCTGGAGACTAGAAATCTACTCTGTAGGAATCAGCATGGGTTTCGAAAAAGACGGTCGTGTGAAACCGAGCTCGCGCTATTCGTCCACGAGACTCAGAGGGTCATATACACGGGTTCACAGGTAGACGCCCTGTTTCTTGACTTCCTCAAGGCGTTCGATACACTTCCCCACAGTCGTTCAATGAACAGAGTAAGAGCATATGGAATATCAGACCAATTGTATGATTGGATTGAAGAATTCCTAGATAACAGAACGCAGCATGTCATTCTCAATGGAGAGAAGTCTTCCGAAGTAAGAGTGATTTCAGGTGGGCCGCAGGGGAGTGTCATAGGACCGTTGCTATTCACAATATACATAAATGACCTTGTGGATGACATCGGAAGTTCACTGAGGCTTTTTGCGGATGATGCTGTGGTATATCGAGAGGTTGCAACATTGGAAAATTGTACTGAAATGCAGGAGGATCTGCAGCGAATTGACGGATGGTGCACGGAATGGCAATTGAATCTCAATGTAGACAAGTGTAATGTGCTGCGAATACATAGAAAGATAGATCCCTTATCATTTAGCTACAAAATAGCAGGTCAGCAACTGGAAGCAGTTAATTCCATAAATTATCTGTGAGTACGCATTAGGAGTGATTTAAAATGGAATGATCGTATAAAGTTGATCGTAGGTAAAGCAGATGCCAGACTGAGATTCATTGGAAGAATCCTAAGGAAATTCAATCCGAAAACCAAAGGAAGAAGGTTACAGTAAGCTTGTTCGCCCACTGCTTCAATACTGCTCAGCAGTGTGGGATCCGTACCAGCTAGGGCTGATAGAAGAGATAGAGAAGATCCAACGGAGAGCAGAGCGCTTCGTTACAGGACCATTTAGTAATCGCGAAAGCGTTATGGAGATGATAGATAAACTCCAGTGGAAGACTCTGCAGGAGAGACGCTCAATAGCTCGGTACAGGCTTTTGTTAAAGTTTCGAGAACATACCTTCACCGAAGAGTCAAGCAGTATATTGCTCCCTCCTACGCATGTCTCGCGAAGAGACCATGAGGATAAAATCAGAGAGATTAGAGCCCACACAGAAGCATACCGACAAGCCTTCTTTCCACGAACAATACGAGACTGGAATAGAAGGGAGAACCTATAGAGGTACTCAGGGTACCCTGCGCCACACACCGTCAGATGGCTTGCGGAGTATGGATGTAGATGTAGATGAGGAGGGAAGAACTATACTGACGTGAGGACTGAAACATGACAGGGAATGAGAATTCAGAAACCGGACGTAATTAGTTTGATACTTAACTTTAATCCATTAATGATGAACGTCGCTCTTGACGGTACATGTTTCACAATATTATCTGTTCAGAATACATTCTTGAAGATAGTAATTATAATAACTGAATATGGGTCCTTGCTAGGTCTTAGCAAATGACGTAACTGAAGGCTATGCTAAACTGTCGTCTCTGTAAATGAGGGCGTATGTAGACAGTGAACCATCGCTAGCAGAGTCGGCTGTACAACTGGGGCTAGTGCTAGGGAGTCTCTCTAGACTAGACCTGCCGTGTGGCGGCGCTCGGTCTGCAATCACTGATAGTGGCGACACGCGGGTCCGACGTATACTAACGGACCGCGGCCGATTTAAAGGCTACCACCTAGCAAGTGTGGTGTCTGGCGGTGACAGCATAAAATGTGTACGAGTTTCCGTTACTTTCGCCAGCACCACGACTCTAGCTTCTAAGTGGACGTGGACCAGTAAGCAATGTTCCTGTAATACCTCCATTTGATGATCCTCCAGTGGCTCGAAGACTAGATAAAAGTGCAATAAGTCATATTAACACAATTCTATTGTGGGATCACAGTCTCATAGAATTTTTATAGGATATATTCTTCACTGACTGCAGTGGTTATTACAATGTCCACAACTGCAATTTCGATCTTAGGTAATTTTCATTTATTTAAATATGCTGGCAAAACAGCAATTGTCGACATGAACAAAATTAGCAAAAAGGGTTTGAGTATCTGTGGCTGATGTCAACACTCGTCGCATACAACTTCCGTATGTAATGGAAGGGTCTTTTGCTGCGGAGCCTCGTGTTGGACATTGTTCGCTGAACGTTGTGCTTCGAAACTCTAGTACCCACACCAGCATTGTACTTCGTCGTCAGATCTTCCACAGTTCGTTGCCTATCCTGTTTTACAGAGTTTTCAAGCCCTCCCACTTCCACGTCCTGTGGTGAGACTGGGACATTCAACGTTTTGTCCTCTACTCGTGGTTTCACCGTCCTTCAACCATTATTTCTAATTACAACAGCACGCTAACAGCCGACAAGCTTCGCCGTTCCCGAGATGTTGTTTCCCAGGCGCCGGGCAGTAGCAATGGGCATTTTTTTCTAACTCGCTAATGTCAATGGGTGTCCCCATTTTCGGCAGTATTTTATCTGTAATGATTGTCAGTTTATCTCTGTTTCGCTTATATACTTTTCTGACAGCGTCGCATGTCCATAACGCCACCAGGCAGTATTCAATCACGCGGTGTTCAGTGGTCGAAATGTTCGTGCTCATCAGTGTAGCAAGTAAACTAAGGAAAGAAGAGAAGATTTAAAGTAGGCGGAATACATATAAGTGCTATAAAATAGAAAAAAAATCTTGAGGGTAATACCATGGAAAGGGAAGAGAAAGTAAACGAGGATTAGATGATAATCCAGCGAGAGTAATTTGACAAAGTACTCAAAAACCTAGGTTTAGACAAGACATCTGGAGTATTCGTCACCGTTCGTAATACAGACTGAATTCGACCGCTCTCTGACTGACTTTGATGTAACGCTTCACCGATTATCTTTTTTGATTTTGCAGTCGTCTGATAGTACAGCAGTCAGTAACTTCATCTCGCTTGACATGCATCACTTTGGGAAGTCGTAGCCCAATAACATTCACGTGAAGTTAGCACAAAGCGCAGGAACACGCCATGCAGTTAAGAATGTGCCGTGCCTGAGATAACCTGAATCACTGCCTTAGCCACTCAGTCCAGATGGGCCACGTCTACTGAGTCTCGAGGAAGAAAGTAAACCCTACTAGCAGCCCGCATCGTAGGGTATCACACTTCCTTTCAACCGACGGGTCGTCACCGTATGTCATAAAAGAGAAAGTGACAGCTGTCATATATGCGCCACCACATACAACTACATTCAGGAAGTCACATGGGACGATTAACGTATAGGTAGGTACCCAGGTCAAGCTCACAGGAATTTACTGTATAAAATTTCAGACTCCTTACTTAATTAGACTTCAAATTTAAAGGTGGTATTGATTGACAAAATGTATGTCGGTCTTTGTTAGCTGTTTCTGAGTTACAAAACTTGATTCCAACTAATTCGCCCGCTAATGACTTACAAGAACCTGTCTCTGACCCAGCTATAAATATGGTTGCTATGGTATTAGGATCAATAATTTAGGCACATAACCTACAAAACAAATCATTTAAATTCTGCATGGCTGTCACCATTACCTGTAAGTGTGCTTTCGTCAGATTAAACATAAAGAGTGTTTCGAAGAAGTGTCCAATATTTTTACAGAAGTTTGTGTCCGTCCAAACCAGAAAAAAGTCCCGTAAAAATACGTCTATAAGAGAAAACCTTTTGAGATATTGGCCATTCTGTGGTATGACCGTTACCTACCTGTTGACTCTACCGATGGGATAATGATTTTACGATTTGTTGTAACGTAACCTTCAACCCTTTCTCTCAAAGAACATCTCATGCAAACACACCAGGCAGCCCTCGGATTTGATCACATGTATGAGGTACAGGAAATGGCCTTGGGGATACCCTGCGAACACACTGAGACTCTGGCAAAAAAAGGGAGTGCTGGAGGCACGATTGCAAGAACTCAACAAGAAAGTTCTCTTGGCCTTTGGCACCTCAATTCTCTATCTTTCTACCTATACGTGGTGTCACTGTTAAAATGGGCAACTCAATGGAAGGTTGGGAAACGAACCCCAGTACGAAACTGTATCGGTGAGTTGACAGGATTTGCCGCTGACAGGATTTGGAGGTCAGTGGAAGGCAGCGGGAAACCACCACTGAAATTTTTCCCCTGGGTACCCCGCGGCTTTGCTTAGTTCTAAATTATCCGGAGCATAAAGTCCCCTAGTCGACAGACTACTCAGAAGAGGGTATAGGATTGAGAGAAGTTATTAGACCAACACTATAGTGCAAATTATCCCTGCTCACTGTAATAAAGATTGCAACATGGAATGTGCGTGTACTACTTCATTTGGGGAAACTTGTCATATAGATAGAGAAATGAACGTGGGTGACCTGGATATTGTTGGGCTTATTGAGACTCACTGGAGAGTAAGTGGCCGTTTCATGCTCCAAGGAAGGAACACTGTGTTCTTTCCAGAGGGTAGTGATCAAAGCATAATGGTGTCGCGACAATCAGTCCCAGAAATCAGAAACAACTGTGTCGTAGACTACGAACCCGTTAATGACAGAATCGTCTCTATCGAATAGAATTTTTATCTGTGTAAAGTCATCATCATTTATACTTATGTCCCTACTGTGGATTAGACAGAGGAGTTCTATGAACAAAGAACAATCAGTAACTAAAAACGTATTTACTGCTAAAATTGTATATGCTACCTAGGACACGCCCTTATTGTCTGTAGTCGGACTTTACAGCCTAGGGGAGAGGAATGAACAAGGCAGGTATCTACTGGATTTCTATGAGGGTAACGACATGGCTGTCTGTAACACTATGTTCCAACCTAACGCAGCACGACTGTACGCTTTGATACCACTTGGTGAAATACTTAAAAATGAGACTGACTTCATCCTAATGCGCAGACGTTGGAAGACTTCGGTCTTAGACTGTAACACTCTACCTGGAGCTAACAATCTGCTACCTGCTTCCATGAAAATGCGTAATAAGCTCAAATCCACGAAAATACCGAGCAAAGGCGGCTAAGACCCGCCAACAAGCAAGCTCTTCGGGAATCTGGGGAGCTTTTAAGACCAAAAATCCAAACCATCAGTAACGATAAGGAATATAAGGGGAAACAGAACTGTGAAAAGCTGTATTCTGGAATCAACAACAGTACGGACAATCGGGCTGTTTATCAACTTACATTGGGAGCTATAATCTCTCGCAGCGAAAAGGGGAATGCAATTCAAAACCTGAAGAATTATCAGTATCTTGGTCGAGATGGTATATCCGGGGAGATGACCAGAGAAGTGGGGCAGGAAGGTGTTGATGTGCTGCATTCAATGTGTAAAGATTATGGTAAGGAAATTGGTCGAAGTGCCTCTTCATCCCCCAGCTCAAGGAAGGTTTAATCAGGAACTGCTCCAACTACCGGACTATTGCTCTCATATCCCACGCAAACAAAATATTGTTGTACTTCTTGAACCAGCGTTTGAAGCCGTACAATCAGCCTAACACATTCACAGAAAAAAATAAGTTTTATTGAATGGAAAGGAACTCGTCAACATATCCTCAACGTATGACAAATAACTGAGAAATCTGCCTCGTCGCCGATAGGAAAGTCTTTGACTGTGTTGTCGGGGAAAAGATGTAGGGAGTACTTGCAGGGTTCGGTATCCCACCACACTTGATGGCGCTGATCAGAAGTATATACAATGATCACCCCGCAGTTGTGAAAACAAACGATGGCAAAACTGATTTCTTCAATGTACCAAGAGGTGTCACACTGGATTGTGTTCTTAAGCCCCTGCACCAACCTCTCACTCCCGCAAATGTACATCATCTATGCCGAACATGTCATTCGAAAAGCTGTTCATAGTTGGACTATAAAAATTTCAGTTGGTGGAACAACTATTAACAAGCTGCGATCTGCTGATGATACTGTACCTGTAGCCAGTAGCGAAGATGAACTTACTGACCTGGAAACAAAAGTAGATAACGTTAGCCTATAATATGGCTTAGACATCAGTCTCAGCAAGTGCAAACTCTCGATAAGTGACCGAGAAGCACAGGTCCAACTAATGGGTCGATTAAAGTAACTGAAGGTCGTGCATTCTGTCATCTACCTTGGGTCTACCAAGGTAAGTTGTGAAGATGAGATAATAAGACATCGCGGTGGGGCAAGTCGCTATGAAGCAGATCACTAATACATGTAGCAGAACAGAACGATAACGAGTAGCACGAAGTTCCGGCTTGTTGAAACCCTCAGTTAACATCTACCTTTATGGTTTCGTAACATGGACATCTAAGGCCAGAGATAAGCAGCATATAGATGTATTACAGCAATGGTGCTGGAGCAGGATGCTGCGTATAAAATGGATCGAAAAAATTAATGTGCCCATTATTCAGTGACTCGGTATTTCCAGGCTCCTTTCTTCTCGCGTGAATCAAAAATTATCGAGTTCTTTAGCCACATTGTGGGAATAGAGGGAGAAAATCTAAAGAAAATTACCGTAGGAGGAAAGGCCGAGGTTACGAGATAGACGAGGAGAGCAGTGAACAGGTGGGTAGACCAGTTCAGGAAAATGTCAAGTCTAATCGTGGCTCTAAAAGAAGCAGGTAAC
The DNA here is from genome assembly GCF_023897955.1 of Schistocerca gregaria. Lineage (NCBI taxonomy): Eukaryota > Metazoa > Arthropoda > Insecta > Orthoptera > Acrididae > Schistocerca > Schistocerca gregaria. The sequence continues at coordinate 623,140,496 of NC_064931.1, read as the reverse complement.
CGTCCAGGATGAGGCTCTTGGTTCATGGGATCACGACATTCAGTACTGACCACAACGACTTGTTATGATGGAATACAGAATTCTGTAATGTGCATACGTTCTCAACTCAAAATGTGTGACGTACATCAATGGTAACAAATATAACTATTGCCAGAGTATCGAAAGATTAAATTCAAGAGAACGGGGAGCCTATGCTACAGGATTGCATCTGTCAATCCATGGCTCACTATAGGTTTGTGTTAGGTATGCCGTAATCGAAATTACTTCTCCACTTCACCCGTCCACAATCATCATTATGTGCTTTTAGTACTGAGATATAATGCTGGTAAAACATTTAAAAGCTAGCCGCGGTGGTCTGGCGGTTCTAGGCGCTCAGTCCGGAACCGCGCGACTTCTACGGTCGCAGGTTCGAATCCTGCCTCGGGCATGGTTGTGTGTGATGTCCTTAGGTTAGTTAGGTTTAAGTAGTTCTAAGTTCTAGGGGACTGATGACCACAGATATTAAGTCCCATAGTGCTCAGAGCCATTTAAACCATTTTTGAGAACATTTAAAAACACTTACAGGGTGCTTATCTTGTTATGCCCTATTTTTATCGTATGGCAGTTGATGATACTCGATATTTGTTGCTAAACATTCGCTGTAGTATGCACTGCGCACCCATAATACCGACCAGAGATGAAAGACGTATAATTAACGTAGCATGTTTGTGGCACTGTGAGAAGCTGCGTCCAGATGACTGAAGGATGGGCCACCAGTCCCATCGCAGAGGTTAGGTATGGGACTAATTCAGGAGGCTATTATGATCAGTCTAATTTCCCAAGGTGTATTGCAACCAAAATAAAGAGCAAGGAAGCGACACACTATGAAACCGTTATAAAGTTGCTCACTGATAATTATTTTGTAAAATGTGAAGCAACTCTATTGCAAAATATCCCACTTCTCACTCCTGAAGCAGTTTAAGGTTCTTGGTGCCTCATTGGCACTTCATATCATGCACATGCGGCAACCATAATTCTTTCAGGTATGACAGACGGTGCAGGAATCCCACTCAGGTTGTAACGCTCAGAATGATGTCCCTCATCCGAAGTTTCAGTAAATTACAAGCAAAATGTGAACAGATTGCTTTTTATAACTTTTTAGAGAACTTAAAATCGTTATCACCAGCCCAGTCCAGCATACAGCTAACAGTTTGCTCCAGCTGAAGAGCAGTGTCTGTGAAACAGGACGAAAAACAAAAATGCTATCTAGATAAATCGAATATCGAACTAGGCTTCTCATACTGCATGGCGTTTTGATTATTGTTATCACAGTTAGATGTGGATCAATGATCAAGTGGGTAATGACAAACTACAGATCCGAGGATCTTCAGTTCATGGTTGGTCCTGGAAATTTTTGTCAACTATCGCTTGTTTCACGTCTAGCAATAATCTGTCTATGCAAAAATGCCAAGTTATATTGCGCTTTGGAGCCGACGTAATGCTGAAGGTTTCCACATAATGACCTGGGAAAGCCAGTTTAAATGTCTGTAGAAGGCAAAACTACATGAAGACCAATAGGAACCGGCCTAGTAAAACACTGTAGTGTTCAAAGCAACCTTTGGGTTGAGGATAGACAAAAAGAGTGGCTCTCAGAAGGTTACCTTGCAAGGGACCATTATTCAGAGAATAGTCGAAAATGTGTTGCCAATTTGATACCAGAAATAACGTTCAGCGAGGAAAGACACTAGCAATTTGGGGAGACATAGACGATATCATTAATATAAACGGATGATGTTTTGTTTCTAGACATTAATACACTATCAGAACAAAATTATCTGGACACCTATTATTGGATATTAGTATGGGGTGTGAGGACTTTGCTAGAGACATTTTTAATGAGGTGTCTGAATGTCTGAGGAGGAAGGACAACCCCTTCTTCCTCAAGACCTCAAACGAGCGAGGGTAGAGATGTTGGACGTTTACTCTGGAGAGATGTCTAAGTTGTAACTCATCTCATAACTATTCAGGTCGGGACTCAGAGAAGGCCAGTCCCTTTCAGGTATGTTACTGCACACAAATCACTTCCTTGATGATGAAATGGGAAATGAGCGTTTAGCGTCATTGGCCAGGAGGCCCCTTAAGTGGCAGGTCCGGCCGCCTTGGTGCAGGTCTTATTACATTCGACGCCACATTGGGCGGCCTGCGCGCCGGATATAGAGGAAATGATGATGAAGACAACACAACACCCAGTCCCTGAGTTGAGAAAATCCCCGACCTATCGGGGAATCAAACACGGTCCCGTAGGATGGCAATCCGTCACGCTGACCACTCAGCTATCGGAGTGGATTCCTCACCGATACTACTTTATGACAGTGTGCGTTGTCATTTTGATGCAGCCACCTTCTCCAAACCGTCCCTCTACTGTACGCAGTATGCAATGCTGTGAAATGTATTCATAATCTTACGCACTTAAAGAGTTTTCTTATGTGCAATAGGGGGACCACTACCTAAACACGGAAAATATCCCCACACTACCTCCTCCATACTTAGTGGCTGAATGCTGTTAAATGTATTCATAATCTTACGCACTTAATAGTTTTCTTATGTGCAATAGGGGGACCACAACCTAAACACGAAAAATGACCTCACACTACCTCCTCCATACTTCGTGGTTGGCACTACACATGAAGCCAGGTAACTTTCTCCACACATTCTACAAACCCAAAACCTTCCGTCAGATTGGCACGTGGTATAGCGTGATTCATCACTCTAAACTACTCCTTTCTTGTCACCCATTGTTCAGTGGCTTAATTATTTACACCACCGTACTGTCACCTAGCAGTGACTAAAGAAACATATGGCTGATAGGGAGCTTTCAACGATTACACCTTATTTTTTAACTTTCTACTCACAGTTGACTTCATGTGATTTTTTGCAACCACAACCCGCAGTGCTCGGCGGTCTTCGTCCGTCAGTACGTGGGGTCGGCATCGTCGTGGTTTAGCTATGGTTGTTGCTTCGCGTTTCCACATCACAACCTTCTCACCGTCAGTTGACTTAGGCAGCTGAAGGTTCAGACGTCCCTGATGGATTTGTTACTCAGGTGACGTTCAATGACTAGTCCACATTCCAAGTCACTGAGCTCTCCTGAGCGACCCAGTCTGCTGTTACTGCTTCTCTAACAACAAACTACTCCCTGTCCCTTTTATACTGGCGTGTCCGCCTCCCGTGACATCTAGTGGTCTATTCTGCATTACATAAGAGTGTCCCGATACTTTTGATAAGATAGTGCATATTCTTACTCCAGGTCAAAGTAAATTTCTAGATTTCTAGAAAGTAGATTTCTAGATTTCCGGAAAGCTTTTGACACCGTTCCTCACAAACGACTTCTAATCAAGATGCGGACCTATGGGGCATCGTCTCAGTTGTGCGACTGGATTCGTGATTTCCTGTCGGGAAGGTCGCAGTTCGTAGTAATAGACGGCAAATCATCGAGTAAAACTGAAGTGACATCAGGTGTTCCCGCGTCCTGGGACCTCTGCTGTTCCTGATCTATATAAATGACCTGGGTGACAATCTCAGCAGTTCTCTTGGATTGTTCGCAGATGATGCTGTATTTTACCGTCTAGTAAGGTCATCCGAAGACCAGTATCAGTTGCAAAGCGATTTAGAAAAGATTGCTGTATGGTGTGGCAGGTGGCAGTTGACGCTAAATAACGAAAAGTGTGAGGTGATCCACATGAGTTCCAAAAGAAATCCGTTTGAATTCGATTACTCGATAAATAGTACAATTCTCAAGGCTGTCAATTCAGCTAAATACCTGGGTGTAAAAATTACGAACAACTTCAGTTGGAAAGACCACATAGGTAATATTGTGGGGAAGGCGAGCCAAAGGTTGCGTTTCATTGGCAGGACACTTAGAAAATGCAACAAGTCCACTAAAGAGACAGCTTACACTACACTCGTTCGTCCTCTGTTAGAATATTGCTGTGCGGTGTGGGATCCTTACCAGGTGGGATTGACGGAGGACATCGAAAGGGTGCAAAAATGGCAGCTCGTTTTGTATTATCACGTTATAGGGGAGAGAGTGTGGCAGATATGATATGCAAATTGAGATGGAAGTCATTACAGCAAAGACGTTTTTCATCGCGGTGAGATCTGTTTACGAAATTTCAGTCACCAACTTTCTCTTCCGAATGCGAAAATATTCTGTGGAGCAACCTACATAGGTAGGAATGATCATCAAAATAAAATAAGAGAAATAAGAGCTCGAACAGAAAGGTTTAGGTGTTCGTTTTTCCCGCGCGCTGTTAGGGAGTGGAATGGTAGAGAGATAGTATGATTGTGGTTCGATGAACCCTCTGCCAAGCACTTAAATGTGAATTGCAGAGTAGTCATGTAGATGTAGATGTAAATATAAATCAGATACTTCTTGTGTAGGAGACTCTTGCGTAGCTTCTTCTAGTAGAATGAGATGGTAAGGCATAAAATGGTATTTTCCAAATCCGGAAAGAAAACATTTGCTTGATCCGCTACTTTCCAGAATAATCGTTAGTGACTGATTTATCTCTCGCGCAAAATTTTTTGAGTGTTTGCCTCACAGATAGTGAAAGGAATACATCTACAGCTACTTGAAATGATTCACATTCTAATTCGCTTGCTGAGAGTGTGATTATAGAAAATACTTACCGAAATATGTTGGGCTCAAATGACAATTTATAATCGTGGTGATGGTGGTTAGAGTGGCGAAACAGAGATCTGACATTAATATGTTTCTAATTACGTATGGTTGCCCTTGTGCCAGTTTCACCCCTTCTTGTTATAAGTGGCGGTGATGATAGTGATATAAGTGAGGTTCGTGAGGCTGGCGAAGCCCTTGTTGACTATTTTTGGTGCACATTCCAGTGGTGCTTGTACAGACAGTCATCGGAAATGCTACATTAATAATGAAACTGACTGAATATTCTATGGCCGCGACGTACAAAGCGAACTGTTTGTAAGTGGAAAAGATCATAATCGGGGATCATTTGCCACTCTTCGAAACTTCACGAGTGAATACTATGTAGTAACTCTGTGACGCCTTCTTTGGCAGATTGAACGTTCGTATTTTCGGTGCACTTCGATCTTCTTTCTCCAGTCCAGTTTGCGAAGCTGAAGACACAGTCTGCAGAAGTATGGGAAGAAGGCAATCATTAAAAAGTACGTGGTATCTATATTCCGAACTCACTGAAGTTCTTACCTATTCCTAATTGAGATGTGAGAAAACGACTGTTTTGGAATTGAGATGCCACCTTACAGATTTTGGGTGGTCCGTCTGTTACACCTCCAGTGCAACTTATGAGTGATATGGGAATTGTGTATGACCTCCTGTTGTGGAATCTTGACCTCATAAACTTTTCCACATCTCTTCTTTCTACTTTCCTACCAGCTATATGACACTATTGTTAAATGACCACAGACAACTACACTGTCCGATAAAAGTCAAACACCCAGAAGAGAAGGAAGGAACGAAATGAATCTTCACGTTTGAGAGGGTATGTGATATCATTTCAGTGATCACAAAATCGAGCCAAAGTTATAAAGAATTTGGCAATATAAGCCAATTTATTATTAAAACATTGTAACTCTTCAGGCCTGGATACATGCACGGACTCAGTTTGGAAGGGTCTCATAAAGCCTTTATATCTTCCACTGCAGGAAGCCAATTCACAAATGTCGCAACTGATCCTTGATACCCTGGATATTGATATTGGGACGTAATTAATATACGAGCTGCTCCCACACATGTTATGTGGAAGACAGATCTTGTGATCTAGCTCAGCACTACCTCAGGAGCACTCAGACAATTCACAGACCCATAAAATATGTGGACGAACATTGTCTTGTTGAAAAATTGCACCATTATACTGTCGAATAAGAGGTAACACATAAGGGCCAAGGATGTCCGTGCCGTACCGTTGTGCCGTCAGAGCCCTCTCAATTACTACCAGACGTGACCTGAAGTCGTATTCGATAACACTCCACACAATGTAATCAGAAATAACACCAATGAGCCTCTCCAAAGCATTGCAAGAATGGGAGCTCTCCTCAGGTCGCTGCCACACTTCCCGACGATGGCCATCCGCGGTACTGCAGAACTGCGATTCATCGGTGAGCACAACGCGAAGCCAATCATCAGCGGTCCATACTTCCTGTGTCAACTGCAGCCTACCATGGAATTCCCTATCCCGGCTGCTGTTAGTCTACGACTATTGCTGTGGGTTAACACAGAATGTTGCAGCGAGTCCTTTACTTATCCTCGGGTACCAGTTGCAGATTTGAAGCTGTTACGATGACCTTGTAGTGGTCACACATGGTGGACCAGAACCTTGACGACGTGTATACCTGCCCTCACGTTGCGGTCAAACATCGGACCGCTGCCGCATCTGAATAACTCATAATTCTAGATATTGCACGATTCGAATAGCTGGCAAAATGGAGACGCACAATGTGGACCCTGTCTGTTCTTCACTGTGATCACCCATTATTTCACGGTGTTAGCAATAATAAACACGAACAATACAAATATATAGCCGGCCGGAGTGGCCGTGCGGTTCTAGGCGCTACATTCTGGAGCCGAGCGACCGCTACGGTCGCGGGTTCGAATCCTGCCTCGGGCATGGATGTGTGTGAGGTCCTTAGGTTAGTTAGGTTTAAGTAGTTCTAAGTTCTAGGCGACTTATGACCACAGAAGTTAAGTCGCATAGTGCTCAGAGCCATTTTTGAACACTAATATACTCTAGTGGCCGTTCTACCTGTCACAAAGAATCGCAGCTCTAATAATTTAAGTACCTACCGATTGTGTCTATGTATACGAAGCTACATCGACATCCGACTATATCTTCAAAATACTTCACATTTTTGTTTTAAGGCAGTGTTATAACTCAAACATAAAATCCTGTAAAAAAAAAAAAAAAGTAAGCCATGCCAAATTTAAACGGACGCAAATCTCCAAGACCGGCAGTCTTTTACAGAAGCTCGAAATTTAGGCGGACTTCCAAGCAAGATGCTTACAATAGAGTCCACGACGAAACTTTGTCTCGAAACTTGGCAGAAAATCCAAAGAGATTCTGGCCGTAAGTGAACTGTACTAGCAGCAAGCATAATCAGTGCCTTCTCTGCACTACAGCAGTGGAAATACTATCGACGACTGTGATGCCAAAATTACTTCACCACAGAAGACAAAGTAAATATTCAGAATTCGAATCAAGAACAGCTGCCAACATAAGTAACGTAGATGTAGATATCCTCGGAGTAGTGAAGCAGCTTAAATCACTAAACAAAATCAAGTCTTTCAGTCCAGACTGTATACCAGTTAGATTTCTTTCAGAGTATGCTGATACAGTAGCTCCATATTTAACCGTCATATACAACCGTTCGCTCGACGAAAGATTCGTACCCAAAGACTGGAAAGTTGCACAGGTCACACCAATATTCAAGAAAGGTAGTAGGATTAATCGAATAAATTACAGGCCCATATCATTAACGTCGATATGCAGCAGGATTTGGGAACATATATTGTGTTCGAACATTATAAATTATCACGAAGAAATTGATCTGTTCGAACATTATAAAGTATCACGAAGAAAATGGTCTATTCACACACAGTCAACATGGGCTTAGAAAACATCGTTCCTGTGAAACACAACTAGCTCTTTATTCGCATGAAGTGTTGAGTGCTACTGACAAGGGGATTTCAGATCGATGCCGTATTTCTGGATTTCCAGAAGGCTTTTGACACTGTACCACACAAGCGTGCTTATGGAATATCGTCTGAGTTATCTGACTGAATTTGTGATTCCCTGTCAGAGAGGTCACAGTTCGTAATACCTTACGGAAAGTCATCGAGTAAAACAGAGGTGATTTCTGGCTTTCTCCAAGACAGTGCTACAGGCCATTTGCTGTTCCTTGAGCGGCCGTCTTAGGTTGTTTGCAGATGAAGCTGTCGTTTATCGACTAGTAAAGTCATCACGAGATCAAAACAAATAGCAAAACGATTCAGAAACGATATCCGTATGGTGCAAAAATTGGCAATTTTCCCTAAATAACTAAAAGTGTGAGGTCATTCACGTGAGTGCTAAAAGAAATCCATTTAACTTCGGTTACACGACAAATCTGCCGAATTTATAGGTCGTAAACTCAACTAAATAACTAGGAATTAGAATTACGAACAACGTAAATTGGAAGGAACACTAATAAACTGTTGTGGGGAAGGCTAAACAAATACTGTGTTTTACTGGAAGGACACTAAGAAACTGTAACAGATTTACTAAAGTGACTGCGTACATAAAAACTTGTCCGTCCTCTTTTGTAATACTGCTGCGAGGTGTTGGATCCTTACCAGATACGATTAACGGAGTGCATCGGAAAAGTTAAAAAAAGGGATGAACGTTTTGTATTATCGCGAAATAGAGGAGAGAGTGTCACGGAAATTATACAAGATTTGGAGTGGACATAATTAAAACAAAGCCGTTTTTCGTTGCGGCGGGATTTTCTCACGAAATTTCAATCATCACATTTCTCCTCCGAATGCAAAAATATTTTATTGACGCTGACATAAGTAGAGAGATACGATCGTAATAATAAAATGAGGGAAATTAGAGCTCGCAGGAAAAGATATAGGTGTTCGATTTTTCCGCGTGCCGTACGAGATTGGAATGAAAGAAAATTATTTTTTGAATGTGGTTCGATAACCCTCTGACAGGCACTGAAATGTGATTAGCAGAGTATCTATCTAGCTTTAGATGTACATGTCTTTGTGTTACTACGGTGAGACTTCAACAACCTAGCCTTTTTCGCACGTAACGCAAATTTTGTGTTAGTGGTAGTTGTTAGGCTCATACTGCACAGCGTCATCAGTCAGGGGACATTCTACTACGATGACAGAAGAACACGGCAAGGAAGAGTGGAAACGGGAATATGTTTCATTACCCCTTTAGAAAAGAGAAAATTAGATTATGGGGCACTGTCAGTAATGGCGTCCTTTCGAATACTGTGCGGGAACTCCAAGAAACCCTGCAAGGCAATTGTAGAAGAATGGAGGAGCAAATTTCCATAACTTTTTTAGAGGACTCATCTAGCATTTGTATGTTGCTATATAAAGAAACGACAGAACACATTAGTCCGAAGAGCTTGATGAAGATATGAACCAAATAGGTGACCAACGTTAGCACACTCTAATTTCAAACACCAATGAAAATTTTCTGTCTCATCGTGACATCTAAGTTCCATGATTACGTACAGAATATTATACATGATAATAAAAACTATTAATTCAGTCAGTATTTCTTATCGTTACGTTACAATCTGACGCGTATTTGGACGGAACAGGGCTGGATTAGCAGTCCACTGACACTCATTCAACCTTTCAGTGGGTTAACTAACACTTTTCACGTTTTTTCATATCTTGATCTACTTCGAAACTGTGCCCCCTCTGTAATCCACATTTAAATCTACACCAATATTCCGCCAGGCACCTCACTGCGTGGGTAGGCCTGGTTTTGGAACGAATATCACTTCCCCCTTTCTCTGTTCCATTCTCAAATAGCGCGTGGGGAGAATGACTGTCGATAAGGCTGCGTATGGCCATTAATTTCCCTGTTTTTGTTTTCGAGGTCATTTCACTAGTCGTGTGTGGGAAGAAGAAATGTGTTGCTGACTCTTCGTGGAACGTAGGCTCACGTAATTTGGGCAATAAATCTCTCTGTGACGCTCAACGACTCTCTGGTTGCGCCTTCCCCTGAAGTTTGTTGAGCTTCTCCGTAACGCACTCGTGTTTACTAAATAAACCCGTGACACAACGCGTAAACGTTTTTTTGAATCGTCTCGACTTAGGGTTTAACGTCCCGTCGACAACGTGGTCATTATTGGTGGAGAACAAGCTCAGTTTAGTTAAGGAAGCTAAAAGAAATCGACCGTGCCCTTTCAAAGGAGTCATCCCAGGGTTTGCTTAAAGGATTTGAGGAAATCACAGAAAACCTGAATCTGGATGGTCGGTTGCAGATCTGAACTGTCGTCCTATCGAATGTGAGTTCAGTGTGGTAACCAGTGCGCCACCTTGCTCGGTTTATCTTCTCGATCTCGTTTATTAATTTTTCGTGGTAAGTGTCCCAGAACGATGAGTAATACTCAAGGATTTATAGAACAATTGTTAGTCAATCCACCTTTTTCCATTTATTTTAGCCTGGACCATTCCATTTTACATGATCAACAGGGTTACTCCAAGATGTTATACTGTTGTTAATGTTTTCAGTGACTGATCGCCAATTGTGTTATCGAATAGTAATGGATATCTTCGCCTTTTAATGCGCAACACTTTATATTCACCTACGTATCAGCTACCAGTTCCTGTACAAATCGTCGTTCCTCTGCACGTCTTTCTCCATTTCACGACATTCTTCTAGTGGTGCAGCTTTGCTACGGGCCGTTACTGTTTACAGTATACACGAGAGTGAGTCAATAAATAATCACAAACTCCAAAATACGGCATATAGTTTTAAATTTCGCTCCTCTACGTATCTAAAAGGTGCCAACATAGGTCGCGTGGAAGGTATCCGATAGAAAGTTTTGCGGCAGGGCTGGTTGCTCTCTCACTATCCTTCAAACAATCTGTGCACCTACCTGAATAGACTTCAGGTTGTCTGACCCTTCACTCTGCAATGGTAGATATTGGTTTATCTGACAAAAGCAGCGTTGACAAAAATCCGACTAAATACCTACCACTCAAAGGCCACATAAATCCAGTCCATGGGCAACAGCTGAAAGTTAGTTAAGCTATCGCGTGTTTGAAAAAACGTCCAAAAATTTTTTTAGTTGGCTTATTGTCTCTTGAACAAGGAAAATGGTCATCAAGTCCGTATTTAATATCCCGTCATTAATTGTGCAATGTTAATTACTGTCTCAGGAACAAGTTCACACCCAAAAGCAGCCAGCAGATATGTAGTCCGGCCCGATATCTTAAACGTCCTAAACAGTCACTGACTCACGACTATTTGCGAGTTAACACAGCCAGTCGTTCAGTAGTCGTAATTTGCACGAAACACGCCATGCGGAGTTTATGTACGGCTTGAAATGTTCACACGCCAAATCGCCTAAATAAATCACTCCCAGAGCTCAAAATTTCTCGCAATACTCAACACTGTAGCCGTTTTTATCAACCACACGGGAACCGATGTCACATGCGGATTCCTTCATTTCGCCGGCCGCGGTGGTCGTGCGGTTCTAGGCACTGCAGTCCGGAACTGCGGGACTGCTACAGTCGCAGGTTCGAATCCTGCCTCGGACATGGATGTGTGTGATGTCCTTAAGTTTAAATAGTTCTGAGTTCTAGAGGACTGATGACCTCAGATGTTAAGTCCCATAGTGCTCAGAGCCATTTGAACCATTTTTCTTCATTTCTGTACAGATCTGATCAGCGCAATTTAATAAAGGTGTTTACCAGAAGACGGCTTCCGAGTGACTACCTCTCGACTCTCAGATTTGAGACAGTAACGAGCGAGGTGACGCAGTGGTTAGCAAGCTGGACTCACATGTGGAGGACGACGGTTAAAACCCGCGTCCATTCATCCTGATTTACTTTTCCCTTGATTTCTCCAAATCGCTTCAGGCAAATGCCAGGATGATTCCTTTGGAAGGGCACTGCCGACATCCTTCCCAGCCAACCAATCTGAGGCACAAAGCCCTACTCAAACGTACTGGAAACGCTGAATTCCTACTGTTTAGCATGTTAAGCAGCCAATCAGATCATCTCGAGCACTGCTATGCTCGCTACGTTTCTCATGTCAGACAGTCATATTACCAAACGTAATTTAGACTAGAAATCTCGTAATTACGAAACTAGATAAAATTTAATGAAAACAAACTACGATTCCCTTTCACAAAATAAATTACTAATACGTTTTATGCTCAACGCCCCTTCTGGCTACCCTCTACAAAATCAAGCTCACTCGGACATACGTCACAAATTCCCCTACTACACAACAACTTATAGTGTTCAATAAAATATCACATTTTCACTTCACACATGTCCTTTATTCACTTTCTCAGTCTCTAGAAAACATTCGCACAACCAAAACACAATGAAACAATAATTTTCACATGTATTGTTAATTACGTCAGAAATCTGACAATGAGATTAAAGAAAATTCCAGAAAATTAGGTTATATGGAAATATTCTCTTGGTTGTAGTTCCAGTTGATACTATAGATGAATACATTACAGCCCCTACTCGGTTTCACAATGTTATTCTGTGCTTTAGGTAAAAATTTATATCTCGAAAGGTATTGAAGTTATTGATTTAAAATTTTAGCAGTATTGTTCTGTTATCTATAGAATTTGGTACTCTAAGTATGAAAGAGATCGATTAATATTTAACACTAATTTTTAAGCTTCATAGAGCGTATGTGAAACGTATTGCACGCACCATTAATCAAGTACACAGCTCGCTCGGCCCAACAATCAGCGTTCGCTGTGCCAGTGTGAGAACCAACATCTGCTCGCCTCCCGGCTCCACGACAAGCTACGTTTTCAATGCAAGATAGCAATTGATGATAATTTGCTATGTTACAGTTTCTCGCCGACAATAGTTATTGATATGCAGTCAGACCAAAGTGGCAGGTGTCCTATGAGTGTGTACCCGACTAGAACAAAGCGATTTTTGTGTGCCAAGGGAATGTCGGTGAAGCATGTCCATAGCGAAATCCGTCCCCTGTATGGTTAGAACAGTATCTCTTGGAAATTTGTATTCAATTGGATACAGTAATTCAGCAAAGGACATGCCGCCCTGTTTATCCGGTGATGGTACATTTCCCCGTCTAGGTGCATTCCAGTACCCCCAGGACGCATTGGTGTAGCAGGTTGCAGAATTTTAGAGATCCAAATAAACTTGTTATATCCCGACAGGTCACTCGTTAGATGCGAACGCTGCCACAAGAAGTCTATGCCACAGGCTTTTAGCGCCTTGGCGAACGATACAATTCATGTTTAGGTTAACAAATGTAATGAAAAGGAAAACAAATTTCAGGTCGATACACGTGTCTCTGGTGTCTCTATCCCAGTCAGCTACGTATTTCTTGCCTCACCCTTGTGAATATTCCATTGCAACATACCTGAAGTTATTTCTACATCAGTCGATTTCGAGCGACGTGTTCTGTCTGCTAAAACGTTCTGAGTCCACTTACAAACCTGGACGAATACTCGATAAGGTCGTATTTTGTTCACTTAAAGACAGTGCAAGACTGCATCGAATGCCTTCCGGAAGTCAAGGAAAATGGAATAAACATGAGCGCTGTTGACTATGCTTCTCTGCATCTAATGGATTGAAGGAGTGTGCTGAGTTTCATAGGCTCTTTATCTGAACTTGAAACCGTTGTAAAGACAATTAGTCCGATAGCATCGGATTACAAGCTTAGTGGTTAACATCTTACGTTACGAAAACATAGTGCATCAGTAATGAAAATAGTATATAAGGCGCTAGTGTACCCGATTCTAGAGTACCTGTGGACCCACGATTCCTTAAATAGTCTCATTACCTCACAAATGAGTTGATGTGTTAAATACTTGACTTTAAGCATGTAAGCGGGAAATAGTGTAAAAAAGCTTAGAAATTACGTTTAAAATTTTTTGGAAGTCGCTAAGTGCTCTCATTCACAAATAATGGATGAATAAAGTCTGGGTACATGATCGCGATTAGTTACCCAGTTTCAAGGCAAACAAACAGTTTCTAAATGTGTTAAACTAGTGTGTTAAACTTTCAACGCAAGAGTATACCTCATAATTAGTAGATTTAAATTTTTAAATTCGATCAACAATCACGCGAAATTTGAAAGTCATAATTTTTTGCTCCTGGAAGTCTTTGGATAGAGAACCTGCAACAGCGTCTGCGTTTCTGGTCCCGGATAGTCGCTTACTAATATACACTGACGGAAAAAACTCCCAGCACCAAGAAGTAATTAATGTAGAGTAACGAAATGTTGCGAATACATTGGTCTAGGGAACATTGTAACTAATCTGTTTCTACGGGTTATTACGTTATTATTGGGTCGGCAGCGACTCCGTGTAACTCACTTGGTTACTTCTTACTATTAAACTAAGGCATAGGTAAATGGTCCCTGCTGGCAGTCGTTGTGCGGCGTCTGTGAATAAATCGTGTAAGGCAGCTGTGTACTTGTTGCGTACTGTGTTAGTAGCATGAAGCGCCTTTGAGTCAACAAGAAAAAGGTTCAAATGGCTCTGAGCACTATGGGACTTAACTTCTGAGATCATCAGTCCCCTAGAACTTGTAACCACTTGAACCTAACTAACCTAGGGACATCACTCACATTCATGCCCTAGGCAGGATTCGAACCTGCGACCATAGCGGTCGCTCGGCTCCAGACTGTAGCGCCTAGAACCGCTCGGCCACTCCGGCCGGCTTGAGTTAACAAAACGTAGCACGCGGAACTGTGGAAATGGAAATGCTTATTGATTGTGAAATTAAAGTGAGAAGATTAGGATCGCCACCGTCTCTAGCCACACAACTAATCAAAGGTTTGGCAGAGTCGGAAAATAAATGAATTTGATCACAGACCAAGAACTCATAAAAGTGCATACATTGTGACGTCGCTCATAGGGGATGCGATGTCATTAATAGTATGGCCCGTGCACAGATCACGAGAATCAAACATTTAAAATAAAACAGGAAGTGCATGAACACTGTGCATAAGATCAGCTCCCAACAACACACCTGAAAATAAGACTTAATCTAAAGCATTTGTTTTAAAATAAAAGGGGAAACTAATCACTGGACCTGTGCATTAGGAAACGCGTTGGATGTGCTAACGGTAAATCTAAGATGGGAGTGGCTTAGGTGCAAAAACTAATCACGGAATACAAGAGAGAATTGTGGATAAAATCATTTATTCCTAAGACATGGATGTGATGCATGTACACTATTCCTGATAACATTAATTTCTACAACATTAAGGAAAAGCATCGATACATTCGCCGTTATAATCTACACCTAAAATCATTGGTTTGAATCAGCCATACAACTGCGCTTGCCTCATAACTGATTGAAATAGCCCGTGAAACGCTACACATCTCGCAGTACACTCGCGTACCCACGTGATTTGTGGAGACGCAATTTCTAGGTATCGTGGATAAGTTGCAAAAATATCACATCACGCAATCATGAACAGTTAACCTTCTTTAAAACACACATGAGATCGGACAGTTAGTGGTGACGTGTTCAGCCACGTGGTTGGCTCCCCACGGACGAAAGATACATAAAGCAAGGAAAATTTACGAGAAGGCAAAGCTACTAATGTTTGGAAAAATAAAAGCGTATACAGGCACAGCCGAAGGCAAACAGACATTCATACAGAAGCGAGGGCTCGCTTCTTATAGATGCAACAACTTTGTGTAGCGCTCTTCCGGCGAATCCAAGTCTACTATAGAAATTTACTAAAAGAAAAATCTGCCAATGTTTTGTATTCCTTGCTGCGACAATATAAAGCAATCTATCAGAGTTGAAAAGCGAGACCAAAAACTAACAGCTCTCCACTCGCGAAGTAACAACGAGCCACGCGGTCAGTCTAACTCAGCCTTCTTCGACTGGAGCACAGCTGTGGACGCTTCTCGTACCGGCGGCAGACTGCCTCGCTTTTTCTCTTCCAGCATCTTCCACGCTTTGCATCGGCCAGAAAACCCAAAGATGCCATTTCCGCCACCAATCTGACGCAGGTAGATTTCTCACAAGTTGCGCAAACCTCTTTGCCTACTTGACCACTATGAGAGTTGGCTATTCTTCACGTCTGCTGCTGAATCTGTTGTATGACTATTGCAGACTTTCTGCAGCAGACTACGCCACCGTCTATCAACGTGACACACAACCACATTCATTCAATCAGTTATGAAAAAAGAGAAACAAGGAAAAGAAAGAGAAATGTTGGTGAAAGTGGGCTACCGGACTAATGAAAGGTGGCTACAGGACCCTTTCAATATATTTAAGTAACTATCGTTGCAAGATCACAGATTAATGTAAGTGCGATGAAAGCTATTGCAAATTTGAAAAGCTGGTACGTTTATAACATGTGTAGCCGCAGAATGTTGCATGCAAGCATGCAGAAGTATATGCATTGTGTCGTAGAAGTGCCGAATGTAGTTTGTGGAATGGAGTTCCACATCTGTTGCACATGGTCGGTCAATACAGAAGGTCAAAGATGGTTATCGGTGATGCTGGAGTTGTCTTCCGATGATGTCCCATATGTGCTAGATTGGAGACGGATGTGGTGATTTAGCAGGCCAAGGCAACATGTCGACACTCTGTACAGCATGTTGGGTTACAACAGCTGTATGTGGGCGAGCGTTATCCTGATGGAAAACACCCACTCCAGTGCTGTTCAGTTGATCCGGACTCCTTCTAACGAACAGCCGACCATCGCAGGCACCGCGGAAGAACTGACATTCATCAGAAAACACAGCAGACCTTCTCCGCTCTCCAATGAGTTTTCGCTTGACACCACTCAAGCCGGCAGCTGTGACCGAGCGGTTCTAGGAGCTTCAGTCCGGAACCGCGGTGCTGCTACGGTCACAGGTTCGAATCCTGCCTCGGGCATGAATGTGTGTGATGTCCTTAGGTAAGTCAGGTCTAAGTAGTTCTAAGTCTAGGGGACTGATGACCCCAGACGTTAAATCTCATAGTGCTTGGAGCCATTTGAACCTATTTTTGTTCTTCTTGACACCACTCAAGTCGCAAATGGGGATGGTTTTGGGGTCACCGGAATGCACGCCACAGAGCGTTTGACTTGGGGCTCTCCTTGAAGAAACGAGTTTGTAACAGTTCCTTGTTTCACTGTGGTGGCAACTGCTGCTCGAATTGGAGCAACAGAGGCAATAACATGGGCCACAACCATTTCCTTTCGGTAGTGCCACGTGGCCGTCGGGAGCCCCGTGTTTTAGCGACCGTAAGTTCCCGTAACCAACGCAGCCAGCAATCAAATACAGTGTCTAGATTCCTGCCAAGTCCTTCTGCAATATTGCGAAAGGAACATCTAGCTCCTCGTGGTGCTATTACACGCCCCTCGTTCAGAATCTATGAGCTTTTGATAATGGCATATTTGTCGTCCTAGAGGCGTTGTTGACAAACATCAACTCACTCCGTCCAATCTCAAAGGCAAGTAATGCTCACAGCGTTACAGGGCGTATTTAAAGCAAACCTGATTTACATCCTCGTAGTGGAGGTGCTAGCGTCGTTCTTATGAGACTAGAGTGAAATGTGAATAGATGTCATCTTTCAAATGCAGTAACACGCCTGCCAACTTTTGTTTATCTCGCAAAATTCCTTCTTTTATTCCGTCAGTGTAGAGTGTTCCCGGGTTTAAAGTCCTTACCAAGTATCATAATTGACATCGAACGGATTCAGAGACTCGCTATTAGTATCCTAACAGCCCGGAGTAGACTATATGAAGGTGTAACAGAAATATGCGGGGAACTTCGGTGGGAATTGTTGGAAGAAAGACAACGTAGTTCTCTCGAAACACTGTTGTGTCATTACCAAAACTATAAAAGAGTCTCTGTTGCAACAGAGTCTCTTTTCTATTTGTAGAACATTAAACCACTGTTGCTGCAACAGGCCAAGACTGAGTGGAGTGATGGGTACTGCTGCGTAAATTTATAAAATCTGAATTCGACGAATAATGTGCGGCTGTTATGCTGCTATCATCCTGCGTAGGGATTATGAGAATAAGATAAGAGAGATTAGACCACGAAGGATACAGCAGCGGCGCTGCAAAGTTCAAATATGTACAGGCTACCTGCTATTGTTCATTCCAATTTTATTTAGTATTTATCTTCACCGCTGAACAGTATATTTGGAAGGAAGTTCCATTCTTGTAGTATTTGTAGTACAGTTGTTGCTGGACTCGAGACCGACTATGTCCTTTACGGGACTTAAAAATTTACTGAATACGTACAGTGGAGCACGCATTTGTGTCTAGTTGTCAGGCTCTGCAGCTGAGAGCTGAGACGTACCTGTAACTCGGTCTGAAGCAAGCCCAGAGACGTGAGCAGCAGGACTGACGAAAGTGAGCGCAAGAGTGCGGGCTGACTTTGTTTGCGTGGTTCCCATGCGCGGCACGGACGCAGCGTGCCCCGGGACCAGCTCCGCGCATTAACATTCCCTCTACACGCTGACACGCGCCCAGCCGTAAGATTCGTTTGCCAGGCACCGCGTACCACCTCGGGCTCGCCTACTTTGCCTCGACGTACTGAATGGAGAGTAACTGAACGTATTCAAAGTACCCTGTCTGCTGCTGCTAGAATTTAACGTCGTATTTAAAACAGGCACGGGAGCTACACAGAATTTGTATCGGGAGAAACAGCGAACAGACCGGACAACTCTGAAATCTATCACTTCTGACCCGTTGTCTCGCACCTCAAAGTTTAATACAGCAAATAATTGAATTTTACTTGTATTTTGTGATATATCTAACATACGATTATATACACTACTGGCCATTAAATTTGCTACACCAAGAAGAATTGCAGATGATAAACGGGTATTCATTGGACAAATGTATTATACTAGAACTGACATGTGATTACATTTTCATGCAATTTGGGTTCTTAGATCCTGAGAAATCAATACCCATTCGTCCCTCCATTCACGTCTGTCGCGACACCACTGGAGGCGGGCTGCACGATGTTGGGGCGTGAGCGGAAGACGGCCTAACGGTGTGCGGGACCGTAGCCCAGCTTCATGGAGACGGTTGCGAATGGTCCTCGCCGATACCCCAGGAGCAACAGTGTCCCTAATTTGCTGGGAAGTGGCGGTGCGGTCCCCTACGGCACTGCGTAGGATCCTACGGTCTTGGCGTGCATCCGTGCGTCGCTGCGGTCCGGTCCCAGGTCGACGGGCACGTGCACCTTCCGCCGACCTTGATAGGCCTGGGTATTGAGTCTAACAGAGCTTGGATGGCGCGTACAGGTACAGCTGCCCATGCAGATTCAACACGATACCACAGTTCATCAAGCGTAGTGACTAGCGTATTGTGAGGAGCCAGTTGCTCGGCCACCATTGACCAGACGTTTTCAATTGGTGAGAGATCTGGAGAATGTGCTGGCCAGGACAGCAGTCGAACAAGAGGCCCGTACAGGACCTGCAACATGCGGTCGTGCATTATTCTGCTGAAATATAGTGTTTCGCAGGGATCGAATGAAGGGTAGAGCCACGGGTCGTAACACATCTGAAACGTACAGCCATGTGGATAAGATGCCTCTCATCTCGATTGCTAGTGATACGAGGTCGTTGGGATCCAGTACGGCGTTGCGTATTACCCTCCTGAACCCACCGATTCCATATTCTCCTAACAGTCATTGGATCTCGACCAACGAGAGCAGAAATGTCGCGATACGATAAACCGCCATCGCGATAGGCTACAATCCGACCTTTATCAAAGTCGGAAACGTGATGATATGCATTTCTCCTCCTTACACGAGTCATCACAACAACGTTTCACCAGGCAACGCTGGTCAACTACTCATTGTGTATGAGAAATCGGTTGGAAACTTTCCTCATGTCAGCACGTTGTAGTTGTCACCACCGGCGCCAACCTTGTGTGAAGGCTCTGATAAGCTAATCATTTGCATCTCACAGCATCTTCTTCCTGTCGGTTAAATCTCGCTTCTGTAGCGCGTCATCTTCGTGGTGTAGCAATTTTAATGGCCAGTAGCGTATTTAGTAAGGATATATTACCAGCTCGACCTCATGTTTTAAGGAGAAGAAAACACACTTCTATGATATCAAACCCAGCAATCGATCCCTCTTGAAAATTTGGACCGTAATTCTGGTGGCACACAGCAATGACCTTCTGAAAGTAGAGCTTTTAAATTTTCACGTGCACTGGCTTTTTGTCACTCGCTCCGCACCATTGAAGCTGCTTAAAATCCGAGCGTGAAGTACACTCCTGGAAATTGAAATAAGAACACCGTGAATTCATTGTCCCAGGAAGGGGAAACTTTATTGACACATTCCTGGGGTCACATACATCACATGATCACACTGACAGAACCACAGACCACAGCCCTTGCCTTTAGCGCTACCAACATAGTCGTACGCAACTTGTTCCTAAATCGAAACATGGATTTGCCTATTTTCATTCTGTGCACTGATGAGGTCACTTCTCAAAACAATGAGGAAGTAAATATCTACAGTTCTCACTATTCATCCTAAGAGAACCCTAAATAGCCACTTCTGCAAGACAACGAGCACTTATAGTGTCTGATGTGGATCCATCCATGGTTGTCGGACTTTAAATTATTAATAAACGGATAGTTGGCGAGATAATAAATTTCTCCAACATGCATTGATAGATTCATTTATTTATTTATATCAAAACCATCCTCGTCGGGGGATTGATGGTGGAGGATCAGTGGCTTGGCCATATCGGTTGGCGGACTTAACTTCTCTTGATTATTTCTTTGGGGACGCATCAAAGGCAATGTGCATCAGCAGTGTCCTATATCCAGAGATATTAAGAACGATTTAATTCGCGACGCTTACTGTTACTCCCAAATGGAGCAATACTTCAGGGTATACAAAGCCGACAAAGGCGGGTTCGAGTAGTGCAATAAAACGAAAGAGAAAGAAGTGTTATTTTCAAACAAGTTTTAAAATGTTAAATATAATTTATTAAGTATTAAAAAAGCAATAAAAATTTTTGCAACCCTAGAAAGCATATTCCATAACCTATAGACTTTATCTGGCTTTCCTTAATGTTTGTTCAGACCGCTAGCTCCAGAAGGATGACCGCAATATCTTTCCGTCGGTGCTAATATTTAAAACAAGAAACTATCAGTTTTCTTACCTCTGTTCAAAGGTATTAATGTTGTACCGGTTTCACACTGCAAACGATCTCTGCTTCATTTGAGATATTGTTCTCAGTCAAGATGAAACATATATTCAGAACCATACATTACCGAAAACATCCAAACGAAAATAAATCCATATAAAGGGTGAGTACACGGATTAAGTATGACCTTCGCTTTCTCCACAGTTCTCATCGTGGAGTTTTTCTTGAAACATGTTCCAATATTTGCGATCAAAAATATACAAACTTAGAAACTTCACCGATACACATTAAAATTAAAACTCTGGGAGTAATAACAAACAAACGAATTTTAGTTGTTTGTATTTTTCTGATAGCAGTTACATTTACTTATTTCTTATTTAACTTAACATAATCTAAAGCGTTTCAAGCGTTTTGCTCATCATCAGACCTTTACGCATGCAGATGTCACTTAAAGATTAAATGTCTTAGTCGATATCCGGTCTTGTCTTCTGCTGGCGTAGCGCTGTGTCTCGTTGTTGTGACTGACATCACAGCCACTCCGGGATGTAAATGGTTTTGCATTAGTTGCTATGATTGTGTGATATACTGTTCATATATGTGTAGTCCACTTATGATTTTGACGCCCCAAAGCCTCATCAGCCTCTAACACTGTTTTTGACGTACTTTCGCTGTAAAAACGTTCCTCTTTTAATGTAAGTAGTATACCTTGAATACAATATGGGGGACATGTAGCGTGTGCGTAAGTATTGACAATGGTTTCTTACCAGCGATATTGGCTATATTGAAAGCCGGGTAGCCGTTTGTTTCACGCTGGCACATCTTAAATCTGTTACATTAAAACTGGTGTAGGTCTACTGAAAAATTTCGAGTTTCTGAATTCAGTTATTTCACTAAGAACTGTACCCAATTTTTTGTATTAGGAATGAAAATTACCATTTCTTCCATGATTGCAATTCTTTCAGTTTTTTTCCCATTTTGTAAAAAATAAATCGTGGTTGACTGCGATTTTCAAAGGTTGCTCTTTATTGTGTGTTGCTACTGCTGATTTGTTACATTTCTAGAGTCTGTAGCAGTCTGTATGTCCTCTAAATCGAGTTGGGAAATTCTGCCTGTCTGGCCTATAATAACTTACTGCACTGACTACAGGTAAGTTTTTGAACGTCAAATGTGTCAAGATCTCTATCTAGTTGTTTTAAATTGTGAGGAAGCCTCCTACTTAGGTCGATGGTGGTGCTGAAGCTGATTTTTATGACTGTGTTCTTGAATAACCTAGCCAGTTTATCAGAAATTGTACCAACATTAGCATTTTCTCATATTTCGCCGCTAGGGTGCTGTACGTTGTGAGTGTAATTTACTGTTGTTTGTTCAGTTTCTTTTTTGTCTGTTGTGACATTGTATTAATGAGTGACAGGTTATCTCCATTGCTTATTTCAGTACATTTTATGGTATCTATTGCTTATTACTGTTCTGTATGTTGAAGTGGGATATGTGAGCTCTGTGTAGCATTGACCTATATGCAATTTTGTCATATGATGACATGATGGAGACCGTGGCTGTTGTTTGAAGACAAATGTTGATGGTGTTAGGACAGCAACCAGCTACAAATTTACTTTCAGTTCCTTTATTCAAAGGGTAGCGTTACCGGTTTCGAATCGGTGAGATTCATCCCCAGACGGTTTACATGCTTTCTTTGTGACTTGTGGTGTGTTTTTTACAGATTAATTGTCCTAAAAAAATACATAATACATCATTATAAACACGCCACCCACAGATGGTTGCGTTACAGATTTTCGTTGCATGTGACTTACGTGAAATGTCGGTTTCGAGTGTTTGTTTTCATAAAATTCGTCCACAAGATGTAAATGCATTCCCACTGCAATCTTAATGTTGCACACGTAAATCTTCTCAGTGACAAATCTTAAGTGTTCAGTGAGAACAATTTAACGCTTGAAATTAGGTGGACAGAGTAGAAAGTGTGGGAAACATCAGCCAGCCCGCAAATGTTTTTTCCACAAGCAGAAAGAACGAATTCAGGGGGAACACTGTAATGCGATATTTTCCCTCCGTTTCGGAAGCAAAGGGAAGGAGTCCTAGAAGAAAGAAGCCACCGCTGCAAGCGATTCACCACCACTGTCTTCAGAATCATTTGTAACACATTTTATCAATACATTGTTCATGTCTTTGATTTTTTTATGAAATGATTTCTTTTTATTGAATCCATTTAGGAGTTTGCATATGATGTTCATAAATAAGACAGCGTGTATTATTTTATAAAAAATTATGTGTATTTATTTGTAAAATCAGCAGTGGTCTTATATCGACACATATAATGTATTTCATTTGCGTGTCCTTTATATCAAGTCGAATTGTCACTAAGTCGTACCACTTTGTACCTCAAATGCAGAAGTTAACAACTATTTTTCAATAGCAAAACTTTTCATCTAAGCATGGTTCCTTATGACGTCAATCTCAGACTAGGAGACGCTACAAACAACAAGGTGTCGACAGATGCGAAAAAACTGCCTCATCTCAGAAGTTAACGTAAGCCGTAAGGTGGGTTGATGATATCACCTTGGCAAGAAATTTCACCAAAGATCTGCCCAACGCCACAATCAGCGTATCACACTATGAGAAGGTTTTCACGCCCATCGTAGCCACATTACACCACTTCTGTTGACGTCGCTGCGATGGACGTCAGAACAGCGACACCCATCGTTGACGTCAAGCGGTTTCCTTATTGGCGACCGGAGAAAACATTTCAAACACACTGCCACTCATAATCGACATAAAAAGGCCTCAGAGGGAGGTATAAAAGGCGTCAATGAGACCACCCTTTCCATGGGGCGACATTTCAGCCGAAAATGACTTTTTGCAGGCCGGACGATGTGGCCGAGCGGTTCTAGGCGCTTCAGTCGGGAATCGCGCGACTGCTACGGTCGCAGCTTCGAATCCTGCCTCGGGCATGGATACATGTGATGTCCTTAGGTTAGTTAGGTTTAAGTGGTTCTAAGTTCTAGGGGACTGATGATGTCAGATGTGAAGTCCCATAGTGTTCAGAGCCATTTGAACAATTTTACTCTTTGCAGTGCGATGAGAAATAGAAAGATATTTATTACAACCTTTGACACTGCTGACAGCCTCGGACATTTCAGCCTTTCTCTATGATCACTTTCGAGCTTCATCCACAATACACATGATGGTTCTCCTTTGGACGGCAGCGAGACTGCAGTTTTTGTTCTCGTGAACAGGTTGGAACCACTAGGTATTGTTCAAAACCATTCAACTAAATGTGAACATGATACGAAGCAGCAAAGTACTTATGGTTCTTTTCGCCCTTTTTGTAGCGCGGGATTAGCCTAGCGGTATAGGGCGCTGCAGTCATGGACTGTGCGGCTGGTCCCGGCGGAGGTTCGAGTCCTCCCTCGGGCATGGATGTGTGTGTTTGTCCTTAGGATAATTTAGGTTCAGTAGTGTAAGCTTAGGGACTGATGACCTTAGCAGTTAAGTCCAATAAGATTTCACACACATCTGAACTTTTAGCCCTTTTGCTTACCGCCATCCTGTGGTGTAATCAAGTGGGAGTGCTGCATTAACATGTACGTGAACAAAATAGCAATTGGGCCCTCTAAGACCTCCTACTTTGGCAACACCCTCGTTGCCACACACGCTACTTTATGGAGCACGTTACAATTGTACCTGTCTGAAACTTTAACATCAGTTCAGCCTGGTGGCTGCGCTAAAGTCTGAAGGTAGGTAAACCTGTGTAAACCAACGCAGTGCCCAAGGAGTTGCCTAACCCTCAGGCAACAGAGCAGCCGCCAAGATGACTTGATACAGAAATTTCTGAAAGAATATTTGTAACGTGCTCAACAAAGATCCGTGAGTGGTGTCGAGGGTGCAAGGCTGCTGGCGAACTGAGGGGGTGGGGGGGGGGGGTGGAGGGGGGGAAAAGGTCTTAGAGGAACCCATTGCCATTTTATTCACACACACATTATTAATGTTACACTGACGCGTGCTTATACCACAGGATGGTGTAAAAAGTGATGTTTGAAAAGGCATAAGTACCTTTTATGGTTCGGACCATGTTCAGACTTCGTCGAAAGGTTTTGAACGATCTCTTTTGCTTCCACACTGTACACGAGTGCAGATATTGCGGTCACGCTGCACGTCAAAGGGATGCGATTACATTCAGTAGGGATGCTGCAACACAGTGTCCATAGAGAAGAGTTGAAACGTCCGAGGGTTCAGCAGTGTCAGTGGTTGTCAATAACGTGTTCTTGTTGCTCATCGTAATGCAAAGTGTCGTTTTCGACTCCGAAATGTGTGGGAATCAACGCCCCCCAAAAAGGGGTTGTCTTATTCACGCTCTTTACGCCACCCGTTCGCGCCTTTTCGTGTCGATTTTAAGTGGCGGCTTTTCAGAAAGGTTTTCTTAAGCATCCCATAAGAAAACAGTGTCGTGGTTCTGACCTCCAACGCAGAGACATCAAAAGAAAGGGTGAAATATGCCTAAGAGGGGCCGTGAGGACGTTCTCATCGTGCGATACGTCAATGGTGGCGTTTGGCAGATTTTGGTGAAATTAGCTGCCATTGCGACATCACTAACCTATTTAACACCTCATATGAACTTCCGAGCTGTGGCCTTTCTCTCGAATTTGTCGACAATTTGCTATTTGGAGTCGGCAAGTCCGAGGATGCTGTCACAGGTAGCCACGATTTTGTACAATTACAGAAGAAGGTTGTAGGCACCTTTGAACCAAATTTCAATGATAACCGTTGCAAGGGAGGCAGTTTCGGGGCTTTTAAGAAAGTGATCCTTTAATTTTGTTTCTCAGTGTAGAATATTGCTTGTGTGTATGAGCCCTATAATAAACAGAAGTAACGGGGGATGTTGGATATAAACAAATAAGGACAACAAGCATTGTGACAGGTTTGTATAATCCATGGGAGAGCGTCACGGAGATGCTGAAAAACATGAACTGGCAGACAGCTGAACGTAGACGCAAACCTTTCCGCTAAAGGGAAGTCATAAGTTTATTACATCTCTCTTGATATTAATCCCGTTGGGTGAAGACAAGATTAGACTATTAACAGCGCGCTTAGAGAAATTTATGGAGTTTTTCTTTCCATGTTCCATAAGCGAACGGGAAGTACCCTCCGTCATGCACTTTACAATCCGCGTCCTTCCCTCCATTCTCCGACCCCTCCATGCAGTATTGTCTGATTTAATGCAGGAAAATATAAAATATAGCAGAAAACGTCACTTGTGCAAAGTAAGGAAGGGCTGATAGTTCAACATCAGGCAAAAAAATCTTAAAACATGTCCATTTTGTCACATTTTAATGGGAAATGTCCGCTCCCGGTAGCTGAGTGGTCAGCGAGACAGAATGTCAATCCTAAGGGACCGGGTTCGATTTCCGGCTGGGTCTGAGATTTTATCCTGTCAGGGACTGGCTGTTGTGTTGCCCTCATCATCATCATCATCATCATCATTTCATCCCCATCGACGCCCAAGTCGTCGAAGTGGCGTCAAATCGAAAGAATTGCACCCGGCGAACGGTCTAACCGACGGGAGGCCCTAGTCACACGACAGTTGCATTTTTATGAAGAGAAATTCAAATAAGCAACTAGTCCAATGGTTACAATGACGTGAAAATTTCTAGATGGCGAATCTAGCCCACTTCTGCTTCTTAAGAGAAGACAGTAAATTCTAAATAAGCCAACTACACTGAGTTGAAACTACATTGCTGCCGCAGTGCGCATATCTCTTCTCTTCCAGTGGCTCTGAGCACTATGGGACTTAGCTGCTGAGGTCATCAGTTCCCTAGAACTTAGAGCTTCTTAAACCTAATATCTCACACATCCATTCCCGAGGCAGGATTCAAATCTGTGACCGTAGCGGTCGCGCGGCTCCAGACTGGAGCGCCACTCGGCCACTTCGGCCGGCTCTATTCCTCCAGTATGTTCCATAGTTTTTCATCTTTTTTATTGCGCCATACCAGTACACTGCAGAATTGTAATAGGTCTTGGAAGCAACTTGCGGCTCTCCAGCACGCTTTATTTGTCACCTGCACGCATATTACCTTCCCATGCATATCCGAGTCATGTGCTGAAGTATCATTTTTCACAATTCGTCGACTTGTTACATATATCTCAAGTCTATCACATCGAAGGTGCACAACATATTAGTTCTATTTCACGGATCCGCACCCTTGAGGCGATTATTTTCCTAGTTTACATTAATTTTCGGAATTCATGAAAAGTATGGACAATTCTCTGATTACGTACCATCTCGAGTGATCGACTGTCAGCCATGATATTTGCGACGTATTTTCTCTAATTTGAAACTCATTCACATAAGTTTCGCAAATTGCGGCATTGCTATAATTACCGCATTTAGGATAATCATTGACTTTATTCGTCTACCGCTGCAATGCAACAAATCACAATCTATGTATATTGCGACAGTTCCCTTCTCACGATGTTACAGACTGATTGATCTAATATTCTCATTGTTTACCGCAATTGTTGTTGTTCCCTCTTATCAATTCCATATCACAATGCACTCCCGTGTTCGATGGTTATGCACTGCCTAAGTATCACTAGAGCGTCTCCACAATTTCGACAATTTGACGTGCGTAGGTGGCAACTGCCTCGATTAGTGTTCATTTATATTTTATAAAATAAAAACTCCATCCACTAGAAATCAGTTATACAACCTTGCACAAATATACTGCCGAAAATTCCGCACATGCAGCCCAAAACACAGCCATGTTTATCCCTGCCCCCTCCATAGCACAACTCATGAAAGGAAACGTAGTCGGTTGTATATGCTCACCTGGAACGGAACTCTTCCAATCCCTTCCATTATTATCATTTACGCAACATCGTTTAGAAAACAGTACATTTGAAATTTAGGCCAGTCCATACCAACACTGTGGAATAACTTGCAATCTTTCTAAAACTCTTCTGCATCCCAAGAGATGACGGAACTGGAATAGACCCTCATCACTAACATTGCTCCAAGCCATTCTAGCGAACATCTGCCTGCTTGTCAATGCCATAGTAGACTACCAGTCTGTAATGGTTTGTCACGCCACTTACAGATATCGGTCACAAACTCAATCGAAATCGAAACTTTTACGTCCCGTTTCTACAGACTCAAAATTGGCATCTCATAGACTTTGACGTGATATTTTAACCTACATTGCTTCACGATATACAGAATAAATACCTTGCTGCAACGTGTCTCACACAGCATAACTACACTCCTGGAAATTGAAATGAGAACACCGTGAATTCATTGTCCCAGGAAGGGAAAACTTTATTGACACATTCCTGGGGTCAGATACATTACATGATCACACTGACAGAACCACAGGCACATAGACACAGGCAACAGAGCATGCACAATGTCGGCACTAGTACAGTGTATATCCAACTTTCGCAGCAATGCAGGCTGCTATTCTCCCATGGAGACGATCGTAGAGATGCTGGATGTAGTCCTGTGGAACGGCTTGCCATGCCATTTCCACCTGGCGCCTCAGTTGGACCAGCGTCCGTGCTGGACGTGCAGACCGCGTGAGACGACGCTTCATGCAGTCCCAAACATGCTCAATGGGGGACAGATCCGGAGATCTTGCTGTCCAGGGTAGTTGACTTACACCTTCTAGAGCACGTTGGGTGGCACGGGATACATGCAGACGTGCATTGTCCTGTTGGAACAGCAAGTTCCCTTGCCGGTCTAGGAATGGTAAAACGATGGGTTCGATGACGGTTTGGATGTACCGTGCACTATTCAGTGTCCCCTCGACAATCACCAGAGGTGTACGGCCAGTGTAGGAGATCGCTCCCCACACCATGATGCCGGGTGTTGGCCCTGTGTGCCTCGATCGTATGCAGTCCTGATTGTGGCGCTCACCTACACGGCGCCAAACACGCATACGACCATCATTGGCACCAAGGCAGAAGCGACTCTCATCGCTGAAGACGACACGTCTCCATTCGTCCCTCCATTCATGCCTGTCGCGACACCACTGGAGGCGGGCTGCACGATGTTGGGGCGTGAGCGGAAGACGGCCTAACGGTGTGCGGGACCGTAGCCCAGCTTCATGGAGACGGTTGCGAATGGTCCTCGCCGATACCCCAGGAGCAACAGTGTCCCTAATTTGCTGGGAAGTGGCGGTGTGTCCGCAGTGCCGTGCGTGTGATCATTGCTTGTACAGCCCTCTC
The DNA here is from genome assembly GCF_023897955.1 of Schistocerca gregaria. NCBI lineage: Eukaryota > Metazoa > Arthropoda > Insecta > Orthoptera > Acrididae > Schistocerca > Schistocerca gregaria. The sequence continues at coordinate 623,111,418 of NC_064931.1, read as the reverse complement.
GCAGTGTCCGGAGTAAGTATGGTGGGTCTGGCACACCGGTGTCAATGTGTTCTTTTTTCCATTTCCAGGAGTGTACATTAATGTAAAATGCTGTAAACATTGCTCTCATACAGGCAGTAATTGCATGATTCAAGTCCTATTCACGGCACTCTGGGTATACCAGAGCACTTGTCACCTGTTTCCATTCCAACGTCTTGATAAAATCATTCATTGTCATTCACTGTCATATTATGTCAATATTTGCAATATTGCATGTTATCAGGAGATAGTAGAAAATGAAATTTTCACCAAGCACAGAGAACTACATTGCCAACTTACAGAAAACGATCTCTTTCAATAAATGCAAAACTTCGTGATTATTTTCCGTCGTTAAACTCGGAGTAACAAATGCAAGTGAAATAAACTGAAGTGCCAAAGATACTGGTATCAGTGTGCGTATTCAAATACAGAGATATGTGAACAGGAGCGGTTGGCAACACCTATATAAGACAACAAGTGTCTGTCTCATTTTTATACTGGTTACTGCTGATATAATGGCAGGTTATCAAAATCTGAGTGAGTTTGAACATGGTGTTATAGTCGGTGCACGAGCGATGAGACACAGCATCTCTTAGGTAGCGATGAAGTGGGGATTTTTTCCTACGACCATTTCACGAGGGTACCGTGAATATCTGGAATCCGGTAAAACGTCAAATCTGCGACATCGCTGCGGCCGGAAAAGATCCTGCAAGAACGGGACCAACTACGGTTCAAGAGAATCGTTCAACGTGACAGAACTGCAACCCTTTCGCAAATTGCTGCGGATTTCAAGCCTGGGATATCAAAAAAGTGTCAGCGTGCAAACTATTCAACGAAATACAATCGATATGGGAGTTCGGAGCCGAAGGCTCACTCTTGTACCCTAGATGATTGCATCACGCCAAGGTGTGCGTCTCGCCTGGGCCCTTCGACACAGACATTGGACTGTTGATGATTGAAAACATGTTGTTTGGTCAGACGAGTCTCGTTTCAAATTATATCGAGCGGATGGACGTTTAGGGGTACGGAGACAACCTCATGAATTCATGGAACCTGCATGTCAGCAGGGGACTGTTCAATGGAGGTGGAGGCTCTGTAATGGTGTTAGTTCAAAAATGGCTCTAAGCACTATGGGACTTATCATCTGAGGTCCCCTAGACTTAGAACTACTTAAACGTAACTAACCTAAGGACATCACGCACATCCATGTCCGAGGCAGGATTCGAACCTGCGACTTTAGCAGCAGTGCCTTGAACCGCTCGGTCACAACGGCCGGCAATGCTGTTGGGCGTGTGAAGTTGGAGTGATATGGGATCCCTGATACGTCTAGATACGACTCTGACAGGTGACACGTACGTAAGCATCCTGTCTGGTTACCTGCATCCATTCATGTCCATTGTGCATTCCGACTGACTTGCGCAATTCCAGCAGCACAATGCGACACCATACACGTCCGTAATTGCTACAGAGTGGCTCCAGGATCATTCTTCTGAGTTTAAGCACTTCCGCTGGCCACCAAACTTCCCAGACATGAACATTATTGAGCATATCTGGGGTGCCTTGCAGCGTGCTGTTCAGAAGAGATTTTCACGCCCTCTTAAGGATTTATGGACAGCCGTGCAGGAGTCATGGAGTCAATTCCCTCCAGCACTACTTCAGACGTTTTCCAGTCCATGTCACGTCGTGCTGCGGCACGTCTGCGTGCTCGCGAGGGCCTTACACGATATCAGGCAGGTGTTCTAGTTTCAATGGGTCTTCAGTGTACCATCTAAACTGAAGACCTAAGCAAGAACTGATAAAATGCAGTAAGTTGTTAGAAGTGTACGCCGAAAGACTGTCAATAAAAAACACCAAGTTAGTGATGAGTGGGAACTTTTGCTCAATTCTGTTGTTTTCCAAGAAAGTGAATCCGCTGTTGGAATGATGCTAAAAAGAGGGGTTGCAGTTCTTGGCAACATTTTGTCGCTTACCCTATACTAGATTCCAGAAACCACTATCTGACTGCTTCTGGAACACTAGAACAAAAACCTTCATTAAAGAAGTGTAAATGCATCTGAATGAATTTAATATTACCAAACATTAAATTGAACTTAGAGAAGAGAAGCTGCTTCTGACGAACAAATACATTCGACTGACATTCAAAATACCACAATGAAAGAAGTATGTCATATCTGCAGAAGGTATCCGAATGAACAAATTTTAGGAAAGGAAGAAATTGTGCACTACTAAGATATAAACTTACTCATTATAGACTCTGTCGTATAATGTTAGATTTTAGTACTTCATTGTGGGTGTAAACTATGTACATACGTAAATAAATAAATAAATCGGGTACAGCAACACATTTATTTTACTGAAACCTAAGAAATACTATCCTGTAAAAAGCATCCTTTTCACATTTTAAACAATTGTCATTCATCTTGCAATTAAAAATATTAAGTTTTCTGCATTGTTCTAGGACAGTTGTCGTGCATTATCGACCACGTTTGAAGTGTAGATAAATTTTAAACTGGATGCGAAACGTAATGACTTCATAGGATTCTAGTAGCTACCACGTTTTATCAGCTACCCGCTCTCTCGTAATTTTTTAAGGAATTTTAAATAATGTGGGGCAGTGAACGAGTTGTTCCAGCACTTTTCATCTGAATGAGGGCTGCTATTCAAGTTACATAAGGCAAGTATATTTTCCAGTAAGTTTAGGGAAATTTTTGATAGTGCGTTATCCGCTTTCTAGATGAGTTGACGATTTCGTTCCCGCACAGAATTTCAATACCATGCTTGACATAGCTATTTTCCTCAGTTGCTGCGACAATGGTGTTGCGTGAGATTTCTGTCTCTACTACGAGTAGACAATTAACCAAAAAGAGAACACCCCATAAATAACAAGCCAATAACATTTATCTGTGAATTAAATCTTCCATCGATTTCCTCTGGTGTCCTACGGGAGAGACACGGCAGTTAACTGAGACATTGCAATACTGTCTGGTATTGTCCTGCAACACGATCTAAGTACGTGGAAGCAGTCAGCGGCAAAGTAATGGCGCAGTTGCGCAGCGGCTGTGAGAACGGCTCCCTGGTGTGCCGCTAAAGCACCTACGTGAATCGTCCACAGCAAAAAGGGTTCCGCGGGGCAGTGTAGCGCTGGCCACAGAAAGCGGTGGTCAGGATTTGGAAGCTTTCATGGCGTGCTGCTCTCCTTGTCAAACAATGGCGCTTTCGTGTCCGCTGCCAGCCCCGAGAGAATAGTGCGGCCGGCTTGAGGTAACCTGTGCGCATCGCCGTGAAATGAAACGCGGACCGCTCGCCGCCGGCTCCACGCACCGAATTAGGATTGCTGAATTGCTGCTCTGTTAACTTCGACTCGAATTGTCACATCGAGTTGGTTGACGATACTGAAGTACCCTAGCAGCTCAAGTTACATTCTTAAACTGTCACCTGCTTGTAAATATAAACCACACTTAATACTTACTTCAACTGCTTGTAAATATAAACCACACTTAATACTTACTTCAAGATTTCTGGTTAATTTATCGGACTTGCTCCTTAGTGTAGTGGACAACCAGGCGTATTCCTGAGACTAGGATACGCTACGTAAAAACATTTAAACGTTCTGCCTTTATAACTAGTGCTTCGTCCTTGAATAATACCGCAAACAGTGCGAAGTTTTCTTTTACGCCGGAGACGGAGAAGTTAGATGAAGAACCAACTGTTGTGTTGTTATATATTTGTTGTTTGACGTATTGACTGTGGTGTGGCAGTGAAAGCGCAACTGTTGAGCAGCTACTGACAGTTTATTTTTCCGAACCTATAACTCGAAGCATACATTGTGTGCTAGTGGTAACCACAAAAGATACAAAGTAGTAGGTAAAGTTCCCCGTTGTATGCTCCACCAATGTATAGTCATCGGCTTGTTTGAGTCTTGGTTCGTGATCGATACTTTCGCGGTTTTCAGAATCACGTTGCCTACAATTTGGGCACGTACTGCAAGTTGAAATACTATCGGTATACTGTTATGTAATCCAGATGCTCAGTGAAACAAGGAGAATGCACCCATGACTTCTTACGCTGAAGAGCCAAAGAGATTGGTGCACTTGCCTAACATCGAGAAGGGCCTCTGCGAGCACGCAGAAGTGCCGCAACGCGACGTGGCGTGGACTCGACTAATGTTTGAAGTAGTGCTGGAGAGAAATGGCACCATGAATCCTGCAGGGCTGTTCATAAATCCAAAAGAGCACGATAGGGATCTCTTCCGAATAGTACATTGCAAGGCACCACAGATATGCTCAATAATGTTCGCTTCTGTAGAGTTTGGTCGCCAGTGGAAGTGTTCCTGGAGCCACTCTGTAGCAATTGTGGACGTGTGGGGTGTCCCATTGTCCCGCTGGAATTGTCTAAATCCGTCGGAACGCACAACGGACATGAATGGATACAGAATGCTTACGTACGTGGCATCTGTCAGAGTCGTATCTAGACGTATCAGGGGTCCCATATCACTCCAACTGCACACGCCCCACACTATTGAGGAGCCTCCAGCAGCTTGAAGGGTCCCTTGCTGACATGCAGGGTCCATGGATTCAAGGTTTGTCTCTATACCCGTACACGTCCATGCACTCGATATAATCTGAAACGAGACTCGTCCAACCAGGCAACATGTTTCCAGCCATCAACAGTCCAATGTCGCTGTTGACGGGCCCAGGTGAAGCGTAAAGCTTCGCGTCGTGCAGTCGTCGAGGGTATAGGAATGTGCGGTCGCCGCGCGGGATTAGCCGAGCGGTCTTAGACACTAAGTCATGGACTGTGCGGCTGGTCCCGGCGGAGGTTCGAGTCCTCCCTCGGGCAGGGGTGTGAGTGTTTGTCCTTAGGATAATTTAAGTTAAGTAGTGTGTAAGCTTAGGGACTGGTGACCTTAGCAGTTAAGTCTCATAAGATTTCAGACGCATTTGAACATTTTTCTTTGAATGCGCCTTCGGCTCCTAAAGCCGATATCGATGATAATTTCGTTGAATTTTTCTCCCGCTGACACTTGTTGATGGCGCAGCATTGAAATCTGCAGCAATTTGCGGAAAAGTTGCACTTCTGGCACGTTGAATGATTCTCTTCAGTCGTCGCTGGTTCCGTTCTTGCAGGATTTTTTTGTGGCCACTGCGATGTCGGAGATTTGATGTTTTACCGGATTCTTGATATTCACGGTACACTCGTGAAATGGCCGTACTGGAAAATCCCCACTTCATCGCTACCTTGGAGATGATGCGTCCCATCGCTCGTGCACCGACTATAGCACCATCTGCCCTTGTAGCAGCGGTAACCGATCTAACAACGACGCCAGACAGTTTTTGTCTTTACGACCGCAGCGCCGTATTCTGCCTGTTTACATACGCATGCCTATACCAGTTTCTTTGGTGGTTTGCTGTAAATAGCTCTCTTACGCAAGTTTAGACGTATGCGTAGTAGTTTCCTCGTTGGTCATCTTGTTATATGGTACAATAGTACTTTACCTAGAAAAAAAAAATTTCATCTTTTTAATAGGCTTGTAACCAACAGACTCCGCAAAGGATTTACTAACTTTCACATCTGCATATGGGCTTAACAAGCACCTGTACTGCGTGGCCTCATCCTTAGTGACATTTTACCGCTGGATAATGCATCGGCAAGTACTGATACCAATCGTTAAACATGTCGACAAGAAACGGTCATTGGAATGGGCCTATAGTGGATAATAAACGCTTTCCACGTTTCAGAGATTATATTGCCAGTTATTACTATAGCTGTATTGAGAACATGGAGTGTTATACAAGCTTTCATTTTACCGACTGAGTGTAGCAGTCATTATTAGAATATTTTTGTGCGTTCGTGTGTCCGCGTGTCCGCTTGGTGCGAGCGCTCGTGTCTGTCTGTGTGTGTGTGAGTATAAGCACTATAGATGACATTTATCACTAAAACAACCAGTTTTCGACGATATTTTTTTTGTTTTTTGTCTCCAGTTTAACCAGACTGTTAAAAAGTTCAAAATGACCGATTTATGGAATAAACGAATTTCACTTTTATTACTGTTATTTGCAATAATAAACATAGACTTCAACAAAAGACTGAAACATTTTAGTGAAGGTGAAGGATTTGGACATCTTGATCGATATGGGGTTGAAATTTTGGGATAATTGTTATTAAAATAGCACTGAGCATTTTCTGTAATAACCCAATAGTTCAAAGCAGTGGGAATATTACGAATAAATATTACTCGTTTTTAAAAAGAATTTTATTTGAAAATCAAAGATTTTAGCAGCGTAGTTATGGCAAACTGATGCGTATGTTTATTACTCGATTAACAGTAAAATATGAAAAAAATGTTATAACTGAGATGAAACAAATACCGAAAACTACCGGTTATTCTGATGTAAAATACCGGTATCCTTTTCAATCGGTAGGTTCTTCCCATCCTTAGTACGCACTGCTATCGTGACAGTAGTCTTCTGATGATCCAATTATGGAAGTAGACAAAATTTTTCTTTTTTGCTCTGGGCTTCACCTTCCATAAACGAGAGGCTCATTGGTGACAAAGTTACTGTCACCTGTGATGATGCGTAGTTGTACAAGCGTAGGCGTACCCTTGTTTTATTTGCTTCAAAATTCTCACACGTTTCTAGCCGTGACTGTCTGTGCTTCTTCTAAACGGGAGATTTACCACTGGCGAGCGCAGCTGACAATATGGTGCCTTTAGCAATCAGTATACATCTTGAATTTGTTTGGTTGTCATTCTGTTCATGAGATATTATGTTTATCCCTGGGCGCTGCAACAACTTTGGCACTATCGTGCAGTCGAGGTGAATGGGAACGCTCACAAACCAGAAACGAAATAGAGTCCCAAATCATTGTGTCGGCCTCTCGTACAGTCCTCATCGATGCACAGAAAGGGACCGACCCAACATCCGGCCCTAGGGTTCCGACGACAAACATGGCTGCTTGTCATTTGTTCCCAATTCCCAAAATAATGCCCCCACCCCTTACTGCACAACTTAATTACAGCTCTAGTGTACCTAAAATGGACAAAGAAGACCCTGGTGGCTTTTTGCATCACGTTTATTTGACAGATCAATTGTACTCATCTGTGAGAGCTTTTATGTCTGCAGTTACTTTTAGTAATGGTCTGTGTTCCTGCAAAAAAGTGATTTATATTAACGTTAACGCAAAGTTGTATGATTTCTTTTAACGGGACATGCTCGTGAAAATGACCAAATTTTGAAAAAAATATTCTTGGTCTGTAGAAAGAGCATTTCATGCTGATTTCAAAAATGTATCGTTTATGGGTTTTATCATTTTCCGTTCGTTCTAAAATTGATGTTTAACGTAATGTTGCACATGGGCCAAGCCCATCAGTCAGTTTGAAGTGCGTCATAATACGTGATGCATTATTTTGTTCTTCCATTTTTTTGTCGTTAGATACGGATAGTTAACACAGGTGTATTCTAGAAGGAACTGACTTTCGGAACCAAAGTACAGACATGTCTAGAAGACTATGGTTCGGATGTAAACAAAATCTTAGAATATATGATTTCAGACTTTCATATGCGTGTGGTTTTGTAGTTATTGTGTGTTGTTTTTTCTGTGTGTGTGTGTGTGTGTGTGTGTGTGTGTGTGTGTGTGTGCGTGCGTGTTTCCTGTGCTACAAACGCCGAGAGTAAAGAAATTTAACCCCAAACGAAAGTTTCGCGGCAACCAGTTCCACACACAACCGATTAATAACATCACTTGCTTCAAAAGTCGCCCACGGAAACTGTGTCTACAAGCAGTACTTCTACACGTAAACTTTCGCTTTCTGAATGTAATAAGAACAAGCCTAGTAGTATTGTGAGAAGCAATAACGATGGAAATGTTATTGTGAACCTAAATATGCTGTCAAGACTTTTGAAGAGTGCTGTGAAATGTAGGTGCTGCAATTGTGAAGATAGTATTGACGTTTCTGAGGACAATTTGGCAAAGAAGGGTCTTTCAAGTGGGTTAATGGTTGCCTGTAACTCGTGTAAGATGCACAGTGATACTATGACATCGCCAGTAACTGGTAGCCGACATTACGGTGTACACATTCAGCTTGCTTATGCAATGCGACGTATTGGAATGGGAAGGAGAGCTGCCCAGACTTTTTGTGCAGTGATGTATTTGCCTCCACCTCCACTGAGGTTTGACAGATACAATAATTTAATACATAATGCTTTATGTGGTGTAAGTGAACACTCAATGAAAAGAGCAGCAGAAGAAGCAGTAGCCTTGTCCGAGAATACAGACATTGTACCAGCTTCTGATGTATCTTGGCAAAAGAGCATCCTTATCTGAATGGGGTTGTAACTGCCACATTTATTGAAACTGGTAAGATACTAGATTATGAATGTCTAACAAAGCACTGCCAAGGTTGTTCAAGTAAATTTATTGGCAACCATATTTGTGTAAAGAACTTTGATGGCCCAAGTGGAAACATGGAAACGAAAGGAGTTCTAAACATTTTTAGAAGATCAGAGGTCAGTCGTGGTGTGAGGTATGTAGCTGCCTTGGGGATGGAGACTGTAAAGGTCACACTCCTGTTGTTTATGACAGACCATGTGGGGACACTCTGATAAAAAAGGCTTGAATGTGTTGGGCATGTACAAAAAAGAATGGGAGGTCTGCTGAGTAAATTATGTAAAGACTTTAGTGGGAAAAAAACTGAGAGACATAAAATACATAGGTGGTCCAAGTCGCCTTACAAAAAGTGAAACTGATTCTTTGACTTCGTATTATGGACTAGCAATAAGGAGAAATGTAGGAGATTTTGAGAACATGAGGCGAGCTCTTTGGGCAACATGGTTTCACATAGTGTCAACAGATGAATCCCCACAGCATGGTTTGTGTCCAAAAGGGGAAGAATCGTGGTGTAAGTACTGGTTGAGCAGAGCTACAGTCATAGAATATACCCACAAGCATTCCTTATCACTTGCTGTAATGGAGGCAAGCAATTAGGCCTATATATAGGGATCTGCCAAACAAAAATCTACTTAGGAAAAAGTATGCGTGGTCTCTCCCAGAAAGCAAATGAAAGCTTCATCAGCTGTATAAGGGAGAGAATACCTAAAATTGTATTTTTTGGGGTGACAGTGCTGAAGATTGGTGTATTGGATGCAATGATAACATTCAATGATTGTGCAATTGCAGGGGTCAATGTTATGAAGAAATTGAACCTCCAGACGGGAAGGAATATGGCTTCAGCTGTAACTACTATTGGTAAGCGGCGGGTAACCGAAGCAGAGGCAGCTGCAAAAGCTGCTACCAAGAAGTCAAGGATAAAGAAAAGAATGAAGTGAAAGAGTATGGAGGATCATGAAACAGGACAACTGGAGTATGCAAGTGGAATGTTCTAAACGAGCATAGTGGTAAGTTAATACACAAGTAAATCTTCTTTTGCGATTCTCCGAAAACTCGAATTTTCATCATTCAGTTGCACTTTTCTCCTGAATGACTGAAGTAAAACTCACCAAAATTTGTACGGATATTTAGAATGACCTCCTCTACTTCCCTTACCTACTATTTCCTGAGAAATTTATAACATGCTGATGATGTAGGTGATATCTACGCTACATTTTTCAATAATTTTGTAATAGTAAAATAAATTACTCGTCTTTTTCACAGATCAACAACAGGGAAGCAAATTGGAAGCATAAAACACTTATGTGAAAGTTGTCTGTACTCTGACTCTTTTTCCAAGCTGTGCAGTCAGTGGTTCCAAAGGAAATGGTACTGCAGTGAAATTGTGTTCCGTTTTTTATACACTCCTGGAAATTGAAATAAGAACACCGTGAATTCATTGTCCCAGGAAGGGGAAACTTTATTGACACATTCCTGGGGTCAGATACATCACATGATCACACTGACAGAACCACAGGCACATAGACACAGGCAACAGAGCATGCACAATGTCGGCACTAGTACAGTATATATCCACCTTTCGCAGCAATGCAGCCTGCTATTCTCCCATGGAGACGATCGTAGAGATGCTGGATGTAGTCCTGTGGAACGGCTTGCCATGCCATTTCCACCTGGCGCCTCAGTTGGACCAGCGTTCGTGCTGGACGTGCAGACCGCGTGAGACGACGCTTCAGCCAGTCCCAAACATGCTCAATGGGGGACAGATCTGGAGATCTTGCTGGCCAGGGTAGTTGACTTACACCTTCTAGAGCACGTTGGGTGGCACGGGATACATGCGGACGTGCATTGTCTTGGAACAGCAAGTTCCCTTGCCGGTCTAGGAATGGTAGAACGATGGAGTGTAGGAGATCGCTCCCCACACCATGATGCCGGGTGTTGGCCCTGTGTGCCTCGGTCGTATACAGTCCTGATTGTTGCGCTCACCTGCACGGCGCCAAACACGCATACGACCATCACTGGCACCAAGGCAGAAGCGACTCTCATCGCTGAAGACGACACGTCTCCATTCGTCCCTCCATTCACGCCTGTCGCGACACCACTGGAGGCGGGCTGCACGATGTTGGGGCGTGAGTGGAAGACGGCCTAACGGTGTGCGGGACCGTAGCCCAGCTTCATGGAGACGGTTGCGAATGGTCCTCGCCGATACCCCAGGAGCAAGAGTGTCCCTAATTTGCTGGGAAGTGGTGGTGCGGTCCCCTACGGCACTGCGTAGGATCCTACGGTATTGGCGTGCATCCGTGCGTCGCTGCTGTCCGGTCCCAGGTCGACGGGCACGTGCACCTTCCGCCGACCACTGGCGACAACATAGATGTACTGTGGAGACCTCACGCCCCACGTGTTGAGCAATTCGGCGGTACGTCTACCCGGCCTCCCGCATGCCCACTATACGCCCTCGCTCAAAGTCCGTCAACTGCACATACGGTTCACGTCCACGCTGTCGCGGCATGCTACCAGTTATAAGACTGCGATGGAGCTCCGTATGCCACGGCAAACTGGCTGACACTGACGGTGGCGGTGCACAAATGCTGCGCAGCTAGCGCCATTCGACGGCCAACACCGCGGTTCCTGGTGTGTCCGCTGTGCCGTGAGTGTGATCATTGCTTGTACTGCCCTCTCGCAGTGTCTGGAGCAAGTATGGTGGGTCTGACATACCGGTGTCAATGTGTTCTTTTTTCCATTTCCAGGAGTGTATTATTATAGATATTGATGTCAGTACCAAATTATAATAAATATCTCAATGATATTTTGGAACATGCTTTGACTAATGACCCCAATTGTGTGTAAGAATTTTGAGCTATCTCTCATTTCTAGCTCAGTTACTCTAAGACGGTGAAAGGGCTTGTCCCCTTAACATAGACTCAGAATTACGAACACGGAAAGTTTCCAGTTTATTTCACAAGTCGTCCGGTGACATTGGCTGAGTATCGTTCACTGATGTCATCAGAGAGTGATAGAGACGTACTTTTGGTGTTCATATACTTTTCCCTAATCTCACCTGTCTTTGACAAAAGAAACTTACTGAACAGTGAGATTTATCTTAGCGTATCGACTCAGCTCCAGCACCTTGTTGTTGCAAATCGGCAAGAAATCGTTTGGGATCTTGAAACCCATAACTACTGACTATTGTACCAGTAGACAATTCAATTTTTAAAAGCTGAATCCTCAAGATTATTATACAGTATTATCACTGATTTTGACATGTCTTGTTGTCGGTTCACTCAGTATTTATAATTATATGTAAAGTACTACTTTACATGGTCCAAAGCAAACGACGATGGTGTCCACAATGCTCAGCTGATCTTCCTCTTCCTCTTCTGCTGCTCAATCAGACTGCTGCTCAATCAGGATGACCTCAAATCTGTAGCATTAAATGAGAGAAAAATGTGTACATAGATATCACAGACAAAATATTTGAATGACAGTGTGCATAAGAAGAACAGTATTTACATTTTTTCCTACAATTTCCGACTCCCAGTTGCATTTTTAGTGCATTAACTTCAAACCTTTTCTTTCTTCTTTCCCGGCTGCTCCAGGAGATCAAAACAGATGTTCACAGCTACGGGGGTAAAACAGACATGACTTCTGCAAGTTGGGATCTCTGCTTTTTTACCCTCTGAATACTTCAGAGAGAGTCTTCCTGCTGCTGCAGGTTCTCATCCGTTGTGTGTTCGACTAGGAGGAGATTCTGCAACATTACACGAAAAAAAAAACATGTATTCACAGATATGAGAAACAAAACCTTTCCATGACAGACTAGATAAGCGGAAGCGTACTTACATTTTTTTTTTGACGGATTTCAATCTCTGGTTTCTCTACTCGCCACTGATCAGATGATGTTGACTGTCCCCAACGGTTCAGCTCAGTTGAAAGCTTCTAAATATATTTTCTTCCTTTTGCAGCCTCGCTTCACTGCTGAGTCAGCAGAGATTTCTTATCTCGTGTGCTGAATCAGAGTTTGCATAGCATATTCCCAGGAAACGCCCTAACCGCCGTCTGCTTCACGTCTGCTGTGCAGCGAGCTACCTTAATTTAAGTATTATCTGTATTTTTCTTACTTGTCACTTCTTCTTCTGCGTGTTTTTGCTTTTAGGAAGCTTTAATAGTAGAGTGCTATTAAGTGTTCCATAGATCTCGTGTGTGTTTCGAATACAGTCAGAGAGTCCCTTTAGTCAGCCATAGTGCTCGTAGTGCTAGTGTTTGTTTTCAATACCGTCCAGAGACAGGTAGTGCTATTTTCCTTGTTTCTACAAGAAGTGGTTAGCAATCACAGTTTAGTCAATAATCAACCGCCTTTAGTGAATTAGCAGTCTAGTTAAAAGCTGATTAACACTCTATAGTAAATTGATTTCTTAGGATGGCTAGGATGTGTGGCTGCTGTGTACGGACGCAGGAGGAGCTGGCCACTCTTCGCGAACAGCTGAGCGTGTTGATGGCCGCGGTCAGCCGTCTTCAGGCTGCTGCCTCGGAGTGTAGCGGCAGTGGGGAGTCTGGTGCGTCGCATGGTGCACCCCAGGTGTTAGATGCTTCACCCACTGTCCCTGCTGTCGAGACATCTTCGCGGGTACCGGGCGCGGTTGGGCCACCCTCTCCCCAAGGGGAGTGGCGGGTTCAGCGGCGTTCGCGGCGCACGAGGCGGAGGGTCAATGTGGAGGCTGGCCGTGTGGCATCGCCCGCTCTGCCTGTGAGTGGACATGTGGCTGCTCCTTCAGCAAGGTCCGAGCAGGCACACGGGGGGAGGGGTTTATTAGTTATTGGGAGCTCCAACGTTAGGCGGGTGATGGAGCCCCTTAGGGAAATAGCGGAAAGGTCGGGGAAGAAGGCCAGTGTTCACTCTGTCTGCTTGCCGGGGGGTCTCATCCGAGATGTGGAGGAGGCCCTACCGGCGGCGATAGAGAGCACTGGGTGCACCCGACTGCAAATTGTTGCTCATGTCGGCACCAATGACTCTTGCCGTCTGGGTTCAGAGGTCATCCTCAGTTCGTACAGGCGGTTGGCGGAGTTGGTGAAGGTGGAAAGCCTCGCTCGCGGGGTGGAATCAGAGCTAACTATTTGTAGTATCGTTCCGAGAACCGATCGCGGTCCTCTGGTTTGGAGCCGAGTGGAAGGCTTAAACCAGAGGCTCAGACGATTCTGCGGAGAGCTGGGGTGCAAATTTCTCGACCTCCGCTATCGGGTGGAGAAATGTAGGGTCCCCCTGAATAGGTCAGGCGTGCACTACACGCCGGAAGCGGCTACGAGGGTAGCGGAGTACGTGTGGAGTGCACATGGGGTTTTTTTAGGTTAGAGAATTCCCTCCCTAGGCCCGACAAGACGCCTCCTGAGACGCGGCAAGGCAGGAGTAGGCAAAATGCAACAAGGAATAACAATATTAATGTGCTAATAGTAAACTGCAGAAGCGTCTATAGAAAGGTCCCAGAACTGCTCTCATTAATAAACGGCCACAACGCCCATATAGTACTAGGAACAGAAAGTTGGCTGAAACCAGACGTAAACAGTAATGAAATCCTAAACTCTGATTGGAATGTATACCGCAGAGATAGGCTGGACAGTGAAGGGGGAGGCGTGTTTATAGCGATAAGAAGTGCAATAGTATCGAAGGAAATTGACGGAGATTCGAATTGTGAAATGATTTGGGTGAAGGTCACGGTTAAAGCAGGCTCAGACATGGTAATTGGATGTCTCTATAGGCCCCCGGGCTCAGCAGCTGTTGTGGCTCAGCACCTGAAGAATAATTTGGAAAATATTTCGAGTAGATTTCCCCACCATGTTATAGTTCTGGGTGGAGATTTTAATTTGCCGGATATAGACTGAGAGACTCAAACGTTCATAACGGGTGGCAGGGACAAAGAATCCAGTGAAATATTTTTAAGTGCTTTATCTGAAAACTACCTTGAGCAGTTAAACAGAAAACCGACTCGTGGCGATAATATATTAGACCTTCTGGTGACAAACAGACCCGAACTATTTGAATCAGTTAATGCAGAACAGGGAATCAGCGATCATAAAGCAGTTACTGCGTCGATGATTTAAGCCGTAAATAGAAATATTAAAAAAGGTAGGAAGATTTTTCTGTTTAGCAAAAGTGACAAAAAGCAGATTACAGAGTACCTGACGGCTCAACACAAAAGTTTTGTCTCAAGTGCAGATAGTGTTGAGGATCAGTGGACAAAGTTCAAAACCATGGTACAATATGCGTTAGATGAGTATGTGCCAAGCAAGATCGTAAGAGATGGAAAAGAGCCACCGTGGTACAACAACCGAGTTAGAAAACTGCTGCGGAAGCAAAGGGAACTTCACAGCAAACATAAACATAGCCAAAGCCTTGCAGACAAACAAAAATTACGCGAAGCGAAATGTAGTGTGAGGAGGGCTATGCGAGAGGCTTTCAATGAATTCGAAAGTAACGTTCTATGTACTGACTTGGCAGAAAATCCTAAGAAATTTTGGTCCTATGTCAAAGCGGTAGGTGGATCAAAACAAAATGTCCAGACACTCTGTGACCAAAATGGTACTGAAACAGAGGATGACAGACTAAAGGCCGAATTACTAAATGTCTTCTTCCAAAGCTGTTTCACAGAGGAAGACTGCACTGTGCTTCCTTCTCTAGATTGTCGCACAGTTGACAAAATGGTAGATATCGAAGTAGACGACAGAGGGATAGAGAAACAATTAAAATCGCTCAAAAGAGGAAAGGCCGCTGGTCCTGATGGGATACCAGTTCGATTTTACACAGAGTACGCGAAGGAACTTGCCCCCCTTCTTGCAGCGGTGTACCGTAGGTCTCTAGAAGAGCGAAGCGTTCCAAAGGATTGGAAAAGGGCACAGGTCATCCCCGTTCTCAAGAAGGGACGTCGAACAGATGTGCAGAACTATAGACCTATATCTCTAACGTCGATCAGTTGTAGAATTTTGGAACACGTATTATGTTCGAGTATAATGTCTTTTCTGGAGACTAGAAATCTACTCTGTAGGAATCAGCATGGGTTTCGAAAAAGACGATCGTGTGAAACCCAGCTCGCGCTATTCGTCCACGAGACTCAGAGGGCCTTAGACACGGGTTCACAGGTAGATGCCGTGTTTCTTGACTTCCGCAAGGCGTTTGACACAGTTCCCCACAGTCGTTTAATGAACAAAGTAAGAGCATACGGACTATCAGATCAATTGTGTGATTGGATTGAGGAGTTCCTAGATAACAGAACGCAGCACGTCATTCTCAATGGAGAGAAGTCTTCCGAAGTAAGAGTGATTTCAGGTGTGCCGCAGGGGAGTGTCATAGGACCGTTGCTATTCACAATATACATAAATGACCTGGTGGATGACATCGGAAGTTCACTGAGGCTTTTTGCAGATGATGCTGTGGTGTATCGAGAGGTTGCAACAATGGAAAATTGTACTGAAATGCAGGAGGATCTGCAGCGAATTGACGCATGGTGCACGGAATGGCAATTGAATCTCAATGTAGCGAAGTGTAATGTGATGCGAATACATAGAAAGATAGGTCCCTTATCATTTAGCTACAAAATAGCAGGTCAGCAACTGGAAGCAGTTAATTCCATAAATTATCTGGGAGTACGCATTAGGAGTGATTTAAAATGGAATGATCATATAAAGTTGATCGTCGGTAAAGCAGATGCCAGACTGAGATTCATTGGAAGAATCCTAAGGAAATGCAATCCGACAACAAAGGAAGTAGGTTACAGTACGCTTGTTCGCCCAATGCTTGAATACTGCTCAGCAGTGTGGGATCCGCACCAGGTAGGGTTGATAGAAGAGATAGAGAAGATACAACGGAGAGCAGCGCGCTTCGTTACAGGATCATTTAGTAATTGCGAAAGCGTTACGGAGATGATAGATAAACTCCAGTGGAAGACTCTGCAGGAGAGACGCTCAGTAGCTCGGTACGGGCTTTTGTTGAAGTTTCGAGAACATACCTTCACCGAAGAGTCAAGCAGTATATTGCTCCCTCCTACGTATATCTCGCGAAGAGACCATGAGGATAAAATCAGAGAGATTAGAGCCCACACAGAAGCATACCGACAATCCTTCTTTCCACGTACAATGCGAGACTGGAATAGAAGGGAGAACCGATAGAGGTACTCAGGGTACCCTCCGCCACACACCGTCAGGTGGCTTGCGGAGTACGGATGTAGATGTAGATGTAGATGTAAAAGCAGGCATGACGAAACAAGCAGACCTTAGCAAACTAGGAGATTTATTTAGAAGAGTAAACCGTCATTTTACTGTGTATTATTATATTTAACTTTTTTACTGTCCAGATTTTGGCTTTTGTGCTATTATCAAGCACAATTCTAAAGGTTGTAAGACCATTATTAAATCATATTTGTCATTGACATTTGACAAATATGACTTAATAATGGTCTGACAACCTTTAACATTGTACTTGATAATAGCACGAAAGCCGGAATCTGGATAGTACAAAGGTTAAATATAATAATACACAGTCGTATGGTGGTTTACTCTTTTAAAAAATATGGCATGACTGTGGCTCAACTTCATCGGAAGCTTTTTACAAACTAAGAGACTTGTTTGTCGGAGAGACAAGAAAAAGGCGAACTGAGACTTTTTTCCCACACGTTTTTGCTAGGGCGTATCTCCCGCCTGCAAGAGCCTCCAGCCTCTCTCTCTCTCTCTCTCTCTCTTTCTCTCTCTCTCTCTCTCTCTCTCTTTCACTAAATTGAAAACAAAAACTGGCTCAAACCAATTTTTATAGCATTAACATTTATTTGCATACAAGACCATCAATGAAATCCAATGCTCACACACAGACTTCCAGTGTGAGACTGCATGAAGATACCATGCAATTACCTATCTCTTGTTTTTGTGGTCACCCTATTGCGTTAAAGAGCTAATGCACTATTTAATGCATATTATACTATAAGGCAGCAGGGTGGTATCTTACGAGCGATGGTGATGTGATCCTTTAGCAGTGATTGCAGCTTTGCGAGAAATACAATTTAACTCTCACTCTGCCTTTAAGACATCTGGCCCCTGTCGTATGCATCCACAGAGGAATCATTGCTTTGCGAGATATCTCATAATGTTTTTAATCAACAGGTATTATTGTCTACTGCTTTTGACTGGTTCATGTTATAGCAACACTGTAAAATTTGAATGAATGGAAATTTCTGTTCCACAATTTGTAGGTAAAAGAAGCAGAGATTCATCTCGCAAAACGTCGTTTCTCTTTCGGTTCAGAGCTGTAAAAACATCGTGGGAAAATCTATTTAAGCATTTAATGCCAAGTTCCTAAGCGAAGATGGAAAGGAAGGAAGCAAGACTGGGTTTAATGTCCCGTCGACATCGAAGTCATTAGAGGCGGAGCATAAGCTCGGATTGTGTCAAGTATGGGAAAGGAAATCGGTTGTGCCCTTTCAAGGGAACCATCCCGGCATTTTCCTGGATCGATTTAGGAAAAACACGGAAAACTTAAATCTGGATGGCCGGACGCTGGTTTGAACCGTCATCCTTCCCAAATGCGAGTCCAGTGTGCTAATCACTGCGTCACCTGTCTCGGTTGCAAATGATAGTTGTTTTCTATGTCGACCTTGAAATCATTGAACTTAACTGACTGAATGTTGTTTTCAACAGACAGTAGCAGTTGGAATACTGATTTTAGATACTTCCAACGCTTTTAAGACCTCTCTAAATCAGCGAAATCTGATGAAGTCCCGGAATCAAACCCAGGTCCTTCTGAATTGAAGGCAATGATGCTAACAATTCAGCTACAAGGGTGATCGACTTTATTGTGTACGTAAAAACATGATAACACCCTCCTCTCCCCCCTCTCCTCTTCTGTCTGTCTGTCTGTCTCTCTGTTCTACAAATGCCTACTTTAATCAGGAAAAAAGTTGTAATTTGAATGAAAGGCTGTAACGAGTGAACAAGATAGAGCTTTTCCACCGTGTAACAGTGACATTGATAGTTGTTCCGGTGCACTTTAGATCACATGTTACACACACAAACAACCAGACCCTATTGGAAGATAAAGGGTCTTTTTACCTTCATTCTGAGCTTGACAAAATCTTGAGTACAGTGAACAGTAATGATAATAATAATAATAATAATAATAATAATAATAACAATAATAATAATACCTCCCTGTAGTATGAGTTGGTTAAGGCACATATACTCTGCAACATATTAATTATTAGTGATATATGCATCTGATTCTCCCCCCCCCCCTCCCCCCTCTCCCCCCCCCCCCCCCCATGAACCATGGACCTTGCCGTTGGTGGGGATGCTTGTTGTGCCTCAGCGATACAGATAGCAGTACCGTAGGTACAACCGTAACGGAGGGGTACCTGTTGAGAGGCCAGACAAACGTGTAGTTCCTGAAGAGGGGCAGCAGCCTTTTCAGTAGTTGCAAGGGCAACAGTCTGGATGATTGACTGATCTGGCCTTGTAACAATAACCAAAACGGCCTTGCTGTGCTGGTACTGCGAAAGGCTGAAAGCAAGGGGAAACTACGGCCGTAATTTTTCCCGAGGGCATGCAGCTTTACTGTATGATTAAATGATGATTGCGTCCTCTTGGGTAAAATATTCCGGAGGTAAAATAGTCCCCCGTTCGGATCTCCGGGCGGGGACTACTCAAGAGGATGTCGTTATCAGGAGAAAGAAACCTGGCGTTCTACGGATCGGAGCGTGGAATGTCAGATCCCTTAATCGGGCAGGTAGGTTAGAAAATTTAAAAAGGGAAGTGGATAGGTTAAAGTTAGATATAGTGGGAATTACTGAAGTTCGGTGGCAGGAGGAACAAGACCTCTGGTCAGGTGACTACAGTGTTATAAACACAAAATCAAACAGGGGTAATGCTGGAGTAGGTTTAATAATGAATAGGAAAATAGGAATGCGGGTAAGCTACTACAAACAGCATAGTGAACGCATAATTGTGGCCAAGATAGATACGAAGCCCATACCTACTACAGTAGTACAAGTTTAAATGCCAACTAGCTCTGCAAGTGACGAAGAAATTGAAAAAATGTATGATGAAATAAAATAAATTATTCAGATAGTGAAGGGAGATGGAAATTTAATAGTCATGGGTGACTGGAATTCGAGTGTAGGAAAAGGGAGAGAGGAACGCCTACTACAGTAGTACAAGTTTACATGCCAACTAGCTCTGCAGATGATGAACAAATTCATGAAATGCATGATGAGATAAAGGAAATTATTCAGATAGTGAAGGTAGACGAAAATTTAGTAGTCATGGGTGACTGGAATTTGTCTGTAGGAAAGGGAGAGAAGGATATATAGTAGGTGAATATGGATTGGGGCTAAGAAATGAAAGAGGAAGCCGCCTGGTAGAATTCTGCACAGAGCACAACTTAGTCATAGCTAACACTTGGCTTAAGAATCATGAAAGAAGGTTGTATACATTAAAGAACCCTGGAGATACTAAAACGTATCAGATAGATTATATAATGGTAAGACAGAGATTTAGGAATCAGGTTTTAAATTGTAGGACATTTCCAGGGGCAGATGTGGATTCTGACCACAATCTATTGGTTATGACCTGTAGGTTAAAACTGAAGAAACTGCAAAAAGGTGGGAATTTAAGGACATGGGATCTGGATAAGCTGGAAGAACCAGAGGTTGTACAGAGTTTCAGGGAGAGCATAAGGGAGCAATTGTCAGGAATGGGGGAAAGAAATACAGTAGAAGAAGAATGGGTAACTTTGAGGGATGAAGTAATGAAGGCAGCAGTGGATCAAGTAGATAAAACGACGAGGGCTAGTAGAAATCCTTGGGTAACAGAAGAAATATTAAATTTAAATTATGAAAGGAGAAAATATAAAAATGCAGTAAATGAAGCAGGCAAAAAAGAATACAAACGTCTCAAAAATGAGATCGACAGGAAGTGCAAAATGGCTAAGCACGGATGGCTAGAGGACAAATTTAAGGACGTAGAAGCTTATCTCACTAGGGGTAAGATAGATACTGCCTACAGGAAAATTAAAGAGACCTTTGGAAAGAAGAGAACCACGTGTATGAATATCAAGAGCTCAGATGGCAACCCAGTTTTAAGCAGAGAAGGGAAGGCAGAAAGGTGGAAGGAGTATATAGAAGGTTTATACAAGGGCGATGTACTTGAGGACAATATTATGGAAATGGAAGAGGATGTAGATGAAAACGAAATGGGAGGTAAGATACTGCGTGAAGAGTTTGACAGAGCACTGAAGGACCTGAGTCCAAACAAGGCCCACGGAGTAGACAACATTCCATTGCAACTACTGACAGCCTTGGGAGAGCCAGTCCTGACAAAACTCTACCATCTGGTGAGCAAGACATTTGAAACAGGTGAAATACCCTCAGACTTCAAGAAGAATATAATAATTCCAATCCCAAAGAAAGCAGGTGTTGACAGATGTGAAAATTACCGAACTATCAGTTTAATAAGCCATAGCTGCAAAATACTAACACGAATTCTTTACAGACGAATGGAAAAACTAGTAGAAGCCGACCTCGGGGAAGATCAGTTTGGATTCCGTAGAAATACTGGAACACGTGAGGCAATACTGACCTTACGACTTATCTTAGAAGAAAGATTAAGGAAGGACAAACCTTCGTTTCTAGCATTTGTAGACTTAGAGAAAGCTTTTGACAATGTTGACTGGAATACTCTCTTTCAAATTTTAAAGGTGGCAGGGGTAAAATACAGGGAGCGAAAGGCTATTTACAATTTGTACAGAAACCAGATGGCAGTTATAGAGTCGAGGGGCATGAAAGGAAAGCAGCTGTTGCGAACGGAGTGAGACAGGGTTGTAGCCTGTCCCAGATGTTATTCAATCTGTATATTGAGCAGGCAGTAAACGAAACAAAAGAAAAATTCGGAGTAGGTATCCAGACTCATATATTCTACACACCAACGTGAATAGTCGTTTTGTTGCCACTTCCGCTAATATTTTAGAAATTCTGATGGAATGTTATCTGTCCCTTCTGCCTTATTTGACCCTAAGTCCTCCAAAGCTCTTTTCAATTCCGATTCTAATACTGGATCCCCTATCTCTCCTCAATCGACTCCTGTTTCTTCTTCTATCACATCAGACAAATCTTCACCCTCATAGAGGCTTTCAATGTATTCTTTCCACATATCTGCTCTCTCCTCTGCATTTAACAGTGGAATTCCCGTTGCACTCTTAATGTTACCACCGTTGCTTTTAATGTCACCAAAGGTTGTTTTGACTTTCCTGTATGCTGAGTCTGTCCTTCCGACAATCATATCTTTTTCGATGTCTTCACATTTTTCCTTGCGCCATTTCGTCTTAGCTTCCCTGCACTTCCTATTTATTTCATTCCTCAGAGACTTGTATTTCTGTATTCCTGATTTTCCCGGAACATGTTTGTACTTCCTCCTTTCATCAAGCAACTGAAGTATTTCCTCTGTTACCCATGGTTTCTTCGCAGCTACCTTCTTTGTACCTATGTTTTCCTTCCCAACTTCTGCGATGGCCCTTTTTAGACACGTCCATTCCTCTTCAACTGTGTTGCCTACTGCACTATTCCTTATTGCTGTATCTATAGCGTTAGAGAACTTCAAACGTATCTCGTCATTCCTTAGAACTTCCGTATCCAACTTCTTAGCGTATTGATTCTTCCTGACTAATGTCTTGAACTTCAGCCTACTCTTCATCACTACTATATTGTGATCTGAGTCTATATCTGCTCCTGGGTACGCCTTACAATCCAGTATCTGATTTCGGAATCTCTGCCTGACCACGATGTAATCTAATTGAAATCTAGCCGTATCTCCCGGCCTTTTCCAAGTATACCTCCTCCTCTTGTGATTCTTGAACAGGGTATTCGCTATTACTAGCTGAAACTTGTTACAGAACTCAATTAGTCTTTCTGCTCTTTCATTCCTTGTCCCAAGCCCATATTCTCCTGTAACCTTTTCTTCTACTCCTTCCCCTACAACTGCATTCCAGTCGCCCATGACTATTAGATTTTCGTCCCCCTTTACATACTGCATTACCCTTTCAATATCCTCATACACTTTCTCTATCTGTTCATCTTCAGCTTGCGACGTCGGCATGTATACCTGATCTATCGTTGTCGGTGTTGGTCTGCTGTCGATTCTGATTAGAACAACCCGGTCACTGAACTGTTCACAGTAACACACCCTCTGCCCTACCTTCCTATTCATAACGAATCCTACACCTGTTATACCATTTTCTGCTGCTGTTGATATTACCCGATACTCATCTGACCAGAAATCCTTGTCTTCCTTCCACTTCACTTCACTGACCCCTACTATATCTAGATTGAGCCTTTGCATTTCCCTTTTCAGATTTTCTAGTTTCCGTACCACGTTCAAGCTTATTACATTCCACGCCCCGACTCGTGGAACATTATCCTTTCGTTGATTATTCAATCTTTTTCTCATGGTAACCTCCCCCTTGGCAGTCCCCTCCCGTAGATCCGAATGGGGGACTATTCGGGAATCTTTTGCCAATGGAGAGATCATGACACTTCTTCAACTACAGGTCACATGTTCTGTGGATACACGTTACGTGTCTTTAATGCAGTCGTTTCCATTGCCTTCTGCATCCTCATGTCGTTGATCATTGCTGATTCTTCCGCCTTTATGGGCAATTTCCCACCCCTAGGACAATAGAGTGCCCTGAACCTCTATCCGCTCCTCCGCCTTCTTTGACAAGGCCGTTGGCAGAATGAGGCTGACTTCTTATGCCGGAAGTCTTCGGCAATGCTGATTATTTATCAAAATTTAGGCAGTGGCGGGGATCGAACCCGGGACCGAAGACGTTTTGATTATGAATCAAAGACCCTATCCCCCCCTTTTTTTAATCTCATTTTGTTCGCTTTTGTTCGTTGCATCTGCTCTGGGCGGACGTCGTAAGACATCCATTTATGTTCGTTTTTGATCGATTGACTCAGTTTTTTTATTAGAAAGGGCGCGTAACCCTCTGACCAAACACGCTGAGCTATCGTGCCGGCTATCCTAGACCACGGATATGGAGTACCTGGCAGTAGATGGCAGTACAATGCTCCCAATATGAAAAATGTATGTTTTTAGGGGTATCCGGGAACTTTTGATCACATAGTGTATAGTCGGCAATCAATGATGCTCCGTCATCCGTGATGCTCTGTGATGAATTGTGGTTAGTGATCAGTGATGGTTAGTGATCAATGATGCTCAGTGACCAACGATTGTCAGCGATCAATGACGGTCAGTGATCAAAGACTGTCTGTGATTAATGATGTTCACCAATCAATAAGCATTATGCATTAGGTATTTAGCATTTAGCTGCACCATTTAGCATTTGCCATTATGCATTTAGCGTTTACCACTTATTATTAAGTGTTTAACTTTCGCCATTTGCCATTCAGTTTTACGCCTTTAGTGTTTATCCTTATCGCTTACCGTTATGTATAAGCCATTTATCTTTCAGCATTGAGCATTTGCCACCCATAGTTTAGTGTCTACCAATTAGCGATTAGCATTTACCACTAGTGTTTATTGGAGGGGAGTGTGGGCTATTTAGTCATCCGAGCACGGCCCACGATCAGATCCAAACTTCATTGTCGTCGCTGCATTCTACAGCTGATGGTTACTCATATTCGCAATTACGAATACCGGGTGATCAAAAAGTCAGCGATGAATAAATCACGGAATAATGTAGATAGAGAGGTACAAATTGACACACATGCATGGAATGACATGGGGTTTTATTAGAAAAAAAAAATACAAAAGTTCAAAAAATGTCCGACAGATGGCGCTTCAACTGATCAGAATAGCAATAATTAGCATAACAAAGTAAGACAAAGTAAAGATGATGTTCTTTACAGGGAATGCTCAATATGTCCACCATCATTCCTCAGCAATAGCTGTAGTCGAGGAATAATGTTGTGAACAGCACTGTAAAGCATGTCCGGAGTTATGGTGAGCCATTTGCGTCGGATGTTGTCTTTCAGCAGCCCTAGAGATGTCGGTCGATCACGACACACTTGCGACTTCAGGTAACCCCAAATCCAATAATCGCACGGACTGAGGTCTCGGGATCTTGGAGGCCAAGCATGACGAAAGTGGCGGCTGAGCACACGGTCATTACCAAACGACGTGCGCAAGAGATCTTTCACGCGTCTAGCAATACTTTTTTTTGTTCTAATAGAACCCCATGTCATTCCAAGCATGTGTGTCAATTTTTACCTCTCTATCTACATTATTCTGTGGTTTATTAAGTTTCCAAATTTATACTGACTTTTTGATTACCCGGTACATTTAATATATTTCATAAG
The DNA here is from genome assembly GCF_023897955.1 of Schistocerca gregaria. Lineage (NCBI taxonomy): Eukaryota > Metazoa > Arthropoda > Insecta > Orthoptera > Acrididae > Schistocerca > Schistocerca gregaria. The sequence goes on along the minus strand of NC_064931.1, from coordinate 623,086,672 downwards.
AGATGTAGACGGAGCAGTGGCTGTTCCTTTTGACATATATGAATGTCCGAAGAATATTTTATCGTAATTCAGAATAATACAGACACTGTCATATCGTATACATCACTTTCATTCCGGTGCACACGTGAAGCTATCTGCCTGATTAATAAGCTTTCGGCACCAAACCTGATGATGCGGAGCTGATCATTGATCGCGTCTGTCCTTTCCGAATGTGAGTCTAGTGTGACAACGACTGTGCCACCTCGCTCAGTTCCTAGATACAGACTCGGCGTGTCCTGCCCATCTTTGACCATATTGGTGCATTGGTATTATCATACATTAGTAGCAAAACGTGTCGGTGCCGCATCATGTGTGCTCTACATTTTCCAGTCTTCGCGTCTGGAGATCATTCTCATCTAAACCTGAAAAATTCTGCAGCGAAACATGTAGTATTGTCATCCACCAAGTTTTCTTGGAATAAAGTGTGGCTCAAGTAGATGATAATGTAATATCCCTGTCTACACATTCAGTGAGAAAGGTTGCTGATGTGGTGACTCATGAAGAACACATACAGGGGATAGACACAATAATGTGAACACCTGCACTTACTTGGGAGTGGTTTATTAATAAGGGGTTGGACCCCATTTCCCCCTTAAACAGCTGCGATTCTTCTTGCAATATTGGCATATAGTGATTGTATAGTCTCCAGTTGAATGTTATGCCACTCTTCGATCAGAACCTCTTCTAACTCCTGTAGTGACGAGGGAGGCGAAAATCTGCTTCGGAGTCTGTGCTCCATTATCGCTGACAAGGTACTGTGCTGGGTACGGAAGACACTGCAGTTCAGTTGCATGCTCATCATACAACGATTGTACTGCTCTGGCTGTCTGAGTGGATGCATTACAGTTCTGAAATATGGACTTAAAAATGTCGTGTGACTAGAGCTCCCGTCGGGTAGACCGTTCGCCGGGTGCAGGTCTTTCGATTTGACGCCACTTCGGCGACTTTCCCGTCAATGGGGACGAAATGATGATGGTTTGGACAACACCCAGTCTCTGAGAAGAGAAAAACTCCGACCCAGTCGGGACTCGAACCCGGGCCCTTAGGATTGGCATTTTGTCACGCTGACCACTCAGCTACCGGGGCCGGTCTGAAACACGGACTCATTGTTGGGGAGCAACATATGAATCTGGGGTACACCCGATCGCCTAAAATGTTGACATAATCGTTCGCTGTAAAAGAGCCTTTGAGAGTAACGATGGGAACAACAGAATACCATAATATGGCTGCCCACACCAGCACACTTCCACCTCCCAGGTTAACCGTTGGAATCAAGGAATCAGTATTGTAGGCTTCCTTTAGCATTCTACAGGCATAAACCAGGCTCGGTGTTGTGAATAACGTTGACTCGTCGGGCCATATGAGATATTTCCACTGATCAGCCGTCCAGTATTTATGCTCCTGACAACATGTTTTATGCTTCTTTGCGTTGGTTGTCGTCACTAAGAGTTTCAGTGTAGGAGCTCGTGCATGCATATTCGCTTCATGAAGTTCTCGGCAGACAGTGTGGATAGATGCGGGTTCTCTAAGATGATTAATGGGCTCTTTAGCCGCCGTAATTTTGTGTTGTTTTGACACAATTCGTGTTAGCGTACGACGATCTCTGTCATTTATATCTGATTTGCGCCCACTATTACATTTACACGATGACGTCTTTCCAAATGGTTGAAATGGCTCTGAGCACTATGGGACTTAACAGCTGAGGTCATCAGTCCCCTAGAACTTAGAACTACTTAAACCTAACGACATCACACGCATCCATGCCCGAGGCAGGATTCGAACCTGCGACCGTAGCAGTCGCGCGGTTCCGGACTGCGCGCCTAGAACCGCGAGACCACCGCGTCCGGCACGTCTTTCCATATTTTGTGTAGGTTGTCATGACTGTTGAAACAGTTGCTCTTGAAACATTTAGTAAGTCGGCTGTCTTGGTTACTGATGCTCCAGCTAATCGGGACCCCCTAACCTGCCCTCTTTGGAACTCTGTTAGGTCCTTTCATAGCACGTCGACCTCGGCCTCTGACAGCAAATACGAAGTCAGCACCACTCGTAAACAACCTGCACTGATCCCTAGTCCGTATTGAGCAATCACAGTTCTACGCAACACATGTCTTACCTGCATTGATGGCCGTCAAACACAACTATCCTATTACTGCCACTGTTCACATTATTTTGCTTATCCCCTGACGTTTCAAGTGAAATGTAAAACCAAGCAGGCGGGTACTTAACCGAAGAGTTTACGTTTCACATATATTTTTACGAAGAAGGACAATATTTCATAGAAGCCAGTAACAGCTCACAACCCCACATTTACAATTATAAACTAACGGTTCCTTTGCACAAAAGTCTATACTTGTATTTTCTTGCCTCCGTTATCGTACACTTTCAGCGGCGTCACGTTTCGCATTTAACTGTACGTCTTGAAGTGGAGTGTGTATGTGCGACACAAATAAATATGTGTATGTTGGCTGCGTAAATGTGACTGAATTGTTTGTGTACATATGTGTGTGTGTGTGTGTGTGTGTGTGTGTGTGTGTGTGTGTGTGTGTATGGATGGAGGGGATAAAAGGAGCAACTAGGTTCCCTAGTAACACACCGAGTTTCATTTTGTTTCATGAACAGTTACCCTAACCTCATAATTATGCTTCATGCCATAAATTAGAGAACGAAATTCGCTGACATAATGCACTAATTGAGATAAATGTCAACAATTAACAATGATAATTGCTGTCTGGAACAGGTTTTTGTTTGAGCAAAGAAGTATTTTTATAAAATAGTTATTTAGGTGCTTCTTCACTTTCTTACTTGGTTAATACAGTCAGAGATCTCGAAACAACGAATAAGATTATTCTGAATTATTTTTCCTTCCCTTTTTGGCTTTAGCCTTAACATTAGGGGTTGTGCATTTCGCTCTATAAGAAACATTTTCCTTTCATGAAATCCTGCACGTATTTCTGCAGATGGATACAATTTTTTTATTTATTTTTTTTTCCGAAACGTCAACCGAACGTAAGTCAAAGGAGTGGTGGCAGATGATATGTATGAATTGCGTTGTTTTCTGTGTAAATTTGTCTTGTAGTTGAATTTATTTATAACCACATACTGGTCGATATTCTTAATCAAAGGCCGTTGGCGGTAAATAGTGAGTCGAATGCTGGGGAAGGACGGGGGAGATTCGATCTGATATGTAGGACTTCTCTCTATTTTAAAGAGGCACACTGCGAATTTTACTGTACGAGTGGATCGTTTATTCATTTAATTACATTATCAAAGAGTTTTCGTGGCAACAGAAATGTGGGAATTATGCCAAAGCTACTCACAAGAATACATCTGGAAGTATTCCAGTTTTCGTTATCTATTACTGCCCTGCGAATATTATTTTCTTTTGGCACACTCATGACGGCAGTAATAGGTAAACAATTTGAGGGCGACGAAGCCATGGCAGGCTGATGACACGACCCCGTTTTTTTTTTGTTCGCTTTGTTTACTTTTATCAAAAAATGGTTCAAATGGCTCCGAGCACTATGGGACTTAACATCAGAGGTCATCAGTTCCCTAGAACTTAGAACTACTTAAACCTAACTAACCTAAGGACATCACACACGAACCTGCGACAGTAGCAGTCACGCCGTTCCAGACTGAAGCGCCTAGAACCGATCGGCCACCGTGGCGGCTTACTTTTATCGCGCAAGGTAGTGTAGAGGTTAGAACACTAGACTCTCAGACGGTGACAATTCACATTCCCCAACAAATTAAAGAATTTAAGACAAAATTCACATTTATTTTTCATCAACCAAATAAGACTGTTGCTGGTGGTCTTCTACTTGTTATTTACCAGAAATGTTATATTCTACTATGAGATTAATGTGCGCTCTACTGCGTCGTATAGTGTAATACATACAGCGTTATCTTTCTTGGAAGGTGTACCAGATCCGCATCGAATCCGCGCACCTAATACAACCGATGCCTGGTGTCGTACACCAACATACAGAACTGAGAATTATCTGACGTTTTGCTACTCTGTAACGTAGTGTACGCTGTAATGAACATCTGTTAAAAAGTTAAAATTGTGCGCCACCCTAATTTCGTATATTCGGCTACAGAGAAGAAAAATGTCGTTACAGAATAGCCCTGAGACAGTGGTTAAGCCGAACTCTCTGCTGTATTCTTTCCCACAGAGGTGGTAGCTTTGCAGCGTAATAGGGAAGTCTCTTTGTAGCATGAAATTTCTGGAGGAAAAGAACTACTTTGTTGAAACTGTGATTCTGCTCATTGAACAGGCACGGAAATAGCAATGGGTAGCACACTCCTCATAAACACATTTACATCCATCTTATGTCACGACCAGTCATTTCCTTCCTTTCTCCAAACGTTAATGAAGCGATGGAGAAATGACTGTCTATATGCCTCCACATGAATTCTAACTTCTCTTATCTTTTCTTCCTGATCCTTGCGAGTAATTTATGTTGGCGGCAGTAGAATAGTTCTGCAGTCAGCTGGAAATGCTGGTTTTCTAAATTGTCTCAATAGTGTTTCGCGGAAAGAACGTCGTCTTCTCTCCAGCGATTCACATTTGAATTCACGAAGTGTCTCCGTATATTCCCGCGTTGATCGAATGTACTGCTAACAAAACTAGCAGCGCTCCTCTGAATTGCTTCGATGTCTTCCTTTAATCCGATCCGGTGGATACCCAAAACTCTAACAGTACGCAAGAATGGGTCATACTAGTGTTCTGTATCGAAGTATACCACTGACTTACACTGCTACCGCTCTTATGTGCTCGTTCCATTTCATATCGCTTTCCAACTTTGCACCTAAATATTTAACAGACATGACTGTTTCAACCAGCGTATCACCAATATAGTCCTAGAAGAAGTTGAGTGATGTCATTCTTCACCATTTTCTATACCTCGTCGCGAATTATTCGACGTTCCGTTGCTGACACACGATATGCTCCCTGCTTGTTGGTCGATGGTCTACAGTGCTAATCCGGTGCTTCACCGTCGATTTGTCCACTTGGCTCTTCACCTGTGGACTGAAGCATTCAGAGAACTCTTGCAGAACGGCAAGTAGCTTCGTCTGTTGTTCTTTAGTGAGTTCAGCTGATGGTCGAGATGGAGGACCTTGTCCCGTAGTGGTAGCGCCAATTTCGCCCAGAAAATCGGCATGGGTGGTTTCCAAGACGCTCAGATGTTCGGCAATTAACGACTCAACGTTTGCTACGCACATGCGTCTTCGAAGGATCTGCGGTTCTCGGCGACAGTTAACTATCCACAATTCACCGAATCCGTTCTTAAACGAGACGACAGAGGCTGGGATGACCAAGTTATTCTTCAGTGGTATGCTTCTCATACATTCCACTACCAGATCCATAGGTTGATGCACGGCATGACACGTGACAGTTACCTTTCTAGCGCTGACTGCAGGAATGATCACTTCATCCAGCACACATAGTCTGCACGCACTCGGATGCGCACCTTCCTGTCCACGGCATCTCGTCTATCATAATCTTCGAGCGACCACAATCTATAATTACCTGAGTAGCTTTCAAAAAGTCCCATCCGAGAATGACGTCATGACTACACTCTTGTAAGACGATGAATTCTAAGGGCTGTGTATGACCATGTATACCCACACGAATGACACATCTTGCTGTAGTTTTTACATATTTCCCATTAGCCACCATTAGCAGAGATGTTTTGTTGTCGATGGTACTTCTCCGAAATGACTGAATATGATACTCCAGAGTCCACATGAGTTTGGGCTGGTCGGCTGAATAATGTCACGTAGAAGAAGGTGTAATTAGATGAATGACGAACACTGATGTTACTTAACGAAGGTTTATTCAGCACATGCACATATCAGAGCGCGGAGCGAACTGCCTCCGGCCAGAACACATACATTATGTATACAGCTACAGAACATTCCAGTACAATGATTACTGACTACCAGCCGAGGTGGCCATGCGGTTCTGGCGCTGCAGTCTGGAACCGCGGGGCTGCTACGGTCACAGGTTCGAATCCTGCCTTGGGCATGGGTGTGTGTGATGTCCTTAGGTTAGTTAGGTTTAAGTAGTTCTTAGTTCTAGGGGACTTATGACCTAAGATGTTGAGTCCCATAGTGCTCAGAGCCATTTTAACCATTTTGATTATTGACATTTGTGAGTACTTCCAGGATGTACACGAACCGAATATACAAATTAAAATTTTATAGTGTACGAGAATTTTGAACTTACAACCCTCCATGCAACAGTCTAGTATCATAACCACTACATCATGGTGACTGTGCTACTGAGCGTCTTCTGCGACACTGCTCCGTCCCTAAGAGAACAGCGTCTCGGTGTAACGTCCTCCTACTCCGGAAGGAGTCATCGGTCCTGCATACTCCGACTCCCGATTACTGATGTTCGCCCTGGCCGTTATCTTTTTAGAATTTCCTTTGCCTCTACGCTCTTCGTCACCTTTGCGCTTCTTGCCCGTCGCTGGAACTTCGAATTTAACCTAGGTTGCAGGACCCTTATAGGGCTTCGTTCGAGGAACGTGGAAGTATCTCTGATCTTTCGTCGTCTTGTGTCGGGGTCAACATTTTCAGCTTCATAAGTAACATCAGACAACTGTTTTACAAGCTTATAAGGTCCAAAGTATCGCCTGAGGAGCTTCGCAGACAGACCAACCTTCCCAACTCGAGTGAAGATCCAGACGAGGCCATCAGTCTGGTAGGCAACAAGGCGGTGGCTCGTGTCATAACTTCGCCTGAATATCTGACACGCTATGCCATTACAAAAGCCGTGAAAACAGCCGAAGCATTTGAGGTAGTCAAATTCATCGTGGAAGACATTGAATTAAGACACGGTGCCCCAAGGTCGTTAGTTACGGATGGATGGAAAGTTTTTCAATCGAATCTTGTGACAGAGATAAACCGTCGGTGCAACATCACTCATCACATGACGACTGCCTATCACCCGAAAACTGACGGGCTTACTGAAAGCCTTATTAATACCTTTGACGACATGTTATCAATGTTCGTCAATGTTGAGCAGAGCAACTGGGATGAGGTGCTACCTTTTGTGACGTTTGCCTTCAACACCGCCAAAGAAAACACCACAGGATTTACGTCATTTTTACTGGTGCATAGGGGTGGGGCGACTACGACCATGGACACTCTTTTCCCGTTACATCCTGAGGACGTGGACGACGACTACATCGGCCAGGTGCTAACCAGAGGTGAGGAAGCCCGGCAATTAGCTCGAATCCGCGAGCCGCAGGCTCAAGAAAACAATCGCCGAAGGTATGACGCGAGCCACCTCCCTGTTGTCTATCAGCCTGGTGACCTCGTCTGGATCTTCACTCCTTTTCGGAAGCTTAGTCTCTCTGAGAAGCTGCTCAGGCGCTGCTATGGACCTTTTTAGGTTGTAAGACAGTTGTCAAATGTTACATATGAAGTTGAAGATTTTGACACTGACACAAGACGACGAAAGATCAGAGATACGGGCCACGTCCTTCGAATGAAGCCATGTAAGGATCGTGCAACCTAGGTTAAATTCGAAGCTCCAGCGACAGACAACAAGCGGAAAGGTGAAGAAGGGCGTAGGAGCAAAAAAAGGTCTAAGACGACCACCGCCAGGGCGAACATCAGTCATCGGTAGTCGGAGTACGCAGGATCGATGACTCTTTCCCGGACTAGGAGGACGCAACACCGAGACGCGGATCTCTTAAGGAGGGAGCAATATCGCAGAAGCACCTGAGTATCACAATCACGGTGGTGTGATGGTTATGATACTATACTGAGGCATGGAGGGTCGTGAGTTCACAACTCACCTGTACTGCAAAGATTTAATTTTTATATTCGGTTAGAGTACATTCTAGAAGTATCCATAAATGTCAAGAATCGTTGTACTGGAATGCTCTGTAGCTGTATACAGGGTGATCCATTGATAGTGACCGGGCAAAATATCTCACGAAATAAGCATCACAGGAAAAAACTACAAAGAACGAAACTCATCTAGCTTGAAGGGGGAAACCAGATGGTGCTATGGTTGGCCCGCTAGATGGCGATGCCATAGGTCAAACGAATATCAACTGCATTGTTTTTAAACAGGAACCCCGATTTTTATTACATATTCGTGTATTACGTAAAGAATATGAATGTTTTAGTTGAACCACTTTTTTCGCTTTGTGATGGACCGTTTACTAATTGCGTAAAAGGTCAATATCGTGTTGATGTATGGCTATTGTGATCAAAATGCCCAACGGGCGTGTGCTATGTATGCTGCTCGGTATCCTGGACGACATCATCCAAGTGTCCGGACCGTTCGCTGGAAAGTTACGTTATTTAAGTAAACAGAAAGTGTTCAGCCACATGTGAAACGACAACCACGACCTGCAATAGATGATGATGCCCAAGTAGATGTTTTAACTGCTGTCGCGGCTAATCCGCACTCAGTAGCAGACAAATTGTGCGGGAATCGCGAATCTCAAAAACGTCGGTTTTGAGACTGCTACATCAACATCGATTGCACCCGTACCATATTTCTATGCACAAGAAATTAAATGGCGACGACTTTGAACGTCGTGTATATTTCTGCCACTGGACACAAGAGAAATTACGGGACGATGACAGATTTTTGCACGCGTTCCGTTTAGCGACGAAGCGTCATTCACCAACAGCGTAACGTAAACCGGCATAATATACTGTACTGGGCAACGGAAAATCCATGAAGGCTGCTACAAGTGGAACATCAGCGACCTTGTCGGGTTAATGTATGGTGGGGGATTATGGGAGGAAGGATAATTGGCCCCCATTTTATCGATGGCAATCTAAATGGTGCAATGTGTGCTGATTTCCTACGTAATGTTCTAACGATGTTACTACAAGATGTTTCACTGCGTGACAGAATGGCGATTTACTTCCAAAACGATGGATGTCCTGCACATAGCTTGCGTGCGGTATTGAATAGCATATTTCATTACAAGTGGATTGGTCGTTGAAGCACCATACCATGGCCCGCACGTTCACCGAATCTCACGTCCCCGGATTTCTTTCTGTGGGGAAAGTTGAAGGATATTTGGTATCGTGATCCACCGACAACACCTGACAACATGCGTCAGCGCATTGTCAATGCATGTACGAACATTACGGAAGGCGAACTACTCGCTGTTGAGAGGAATGTCGCTACACGTATTGCCAAATGCATTGAGGTTGACGGACATCATTTTGAGCATTTATTGCATTAATTTGGCATATACAAATAATCACGCTGTAACAGCATGCGTTCTCAGAAATGATAAGTTCACAAAGGTACATATATCACATTGGGACAACCGAAATGAAATGTTCAAACATAACTACGTTCTGTATTTTAATTTTAAAAACCTACCTGTTACCAACTGTTCGTCTAAAATAGTGAGCCATATGTTTGTAACTATTGCAGCGCCGTCTATCACAAAGCGAAAAAAGTGCCCCAACTAAAATATTCATATTTCTTTACGTATCACACGAATATGTAATAAAAAATGGGGTTTCCTGTTTAAAAAACGAAGTTGATATCCGTTTGACCTATGGCAGCGGCATCTAGCGGGCCAGCTATTGCGCCATCTGGTTTCCCCCTTCAAGCTAGACAAGTTGCGTTCTTTGTAGTTTTTTCGTTTAGGCTCATTTCGTGAGATATTTGGCCCGGTCACGATCAATGGATCACCCTGTATATACTGTAGGTGTTCTGGCCGCAGGCAGTTCGCTCCGCGCTCTGGTATGTGCAAGTGCTGAATAAACCTTCGTTAAGTGAAGTTGGTGTTCGTCATTCATCTAATTACACCTTCTTCTGCGTGACATTATTCCTACAGGAAGAAGCTGAGTAGCACAGTCACCTTGTCATAGTGGTATGATACTGATGTGTTGCGTGGAGGATTGTGAGTTCAAAAACTTATCTGATCCTTAACCAAAAAAAAGAAAAGGTTCAAATGGCTCTGAGCAGTATGGGACTCAACTGCTGTGGTCATTAGTCCCCTGGAACTTAGAACTACTTAAACCTAACTAACCTAACGACATCACACACATGCATGCCCGAGGCAGGATTCGAACCTGCGACCGTAGCAGTCGCACGGTTCCGGACTGCGCGCCTAGAACCGCGAGACCACCGCGGCCGGCTGATCTTTAACAGTCTACTATCGTAAACACTACACCACAGTGACTTTGCTACTCAGCTTCTTCTGCGACAATATTCCAATCGAACATTACAGGATTGTTTTCCCTGAAAATCATCATTAAGTTTCATTTTTATACATATAATGCACGCTGTCATTCGTCACACCAAACAGAAGATCTGTCTGAGCTATCCTGTATCGTTGTACTGTCATTCAACGACAATACTTTCCCATATACTACAGCGTCATCAGAAATAGTCGCCGTTTTCTGCTTGCCCTGTCAGTCAGAACATTTATGTACAGTATATAGGGAACAAGAGCTGTCCTATCACACGTTTGTGTGGCATTCCTAACGACAAGCTTGTCTGTGATGAACAGTGGGCGTTAAAGACTACGTCACATGTCTCGACACCTATTCCGTATTGCCGGGCCTTTGTTAACAGTATGCAGTGGGGCGCTATGTTCAAAGCTCCCCAGAAGACTACAAATACCGAATCTGTCTGTTGCCCTTCATCCATGGTTCTCAGGCTATCGCATAAGAATAGGGCAAGCTACGTTTCTCTGATGCTTTGTAGACGGAATGGATAGGGACTAGAGTTCGACTCTGGAGCAAAGTTTTAACAGTTGAAACAGTTAAGTACACGGAATGAGGTTCAAGCGACATTGTAGAGATGTCGCACACGGCTCTACTTTCCTTAAGATGACTTCAGAGAGACTATCCGACAAGCGCGTAGGTGCAAAAAAAGTTACATTTATCTATATGATGCACTGTTCAGTCTCCTCTCAGCTTCCGTTTCTACACTTAATCGGAGATTAGCTTCCCATAAAATTGACCACCAATAAAAAGTTATATTCACAAACAGAAAACATTAAACGTAAGTTGCTGAGAGCTTGTAAGTACTGAAGTTGCGTAGTATGCACGTAAATAATGCCAACAAGTGGTGTGGTCGGCAGCTGCGAGCAGCGGGCAGTACGGAGTGTTTATAGGGCGCTGCCTCTGGCCAGCTGTCGCGCCGCTTGCCAACTAATTACACTTTGGAAGGAACTTCTGGGGAGCCGGCTGCTATGGCTATTAAGTAGCAGAGGTCTAGCGTGTTACAGGCTCTGATTGTGCTCCACATATACTCCGTTTACCGAAGTTCAGCTTATAATCCTAAATCCGAAATCGTGCGTCTCCGAGTAAGAGGTTGTCAAGTTGCGTGAACAGAGTACTGCTCGCACAGAAGGTAGCCTGGCGGAATCGTGTCGACAGCAACCATCATCGTTACCGCAGTGTGCGCGGTCACAGTAGGAGACGAAGCGTTCGCAAATTACTCAAATGATCAAATGTGTCTGAATTCCTAAGGGACCAAACTGCTTATACCATCGGTCCCTAGACTTACACACTACTTAAACTAACTTATGCTAAGACCAACACACACACCCATGCCCGAGGGAAGACTCGAACCTCCGGCGGGAGGGGCCGCGCAGTCCGTGACATGATGCCTCAAACCGCGGGGCCACTCCACGCGGCCACAATTTACTAATCACCATACTGTGTGCCAGTGCCCCTGTCATAACTTCGAAACTCAAATGAAAATGGATAATGTTGGAAGCTGAAGATATGAATCAAAAGTTCTACCGCGGCCGGGATTCGAAACCGGATCTCCTTGCTGATTATCCAGGAATGCTGACCACTACACCATCGTAGCACTATGGTTATCATTCTCGTAGATAAGGATGAGACTTAAATGTCTCGGGGAAAATTTAACCAAAATGGATAACTTTTAATGTTGACCCACAAATCATTAGCCTTTAGGCACAATATCGAAAACCTAAATTTGTGTACACGGATGGCTATATGGACTCAGCTACTCCAGAATTTTCCATGAATGAAAAGGAATCACAGAAAATCCACAATTAATGTATTTACCACCCCGTTCAACAAGAAAGCATCACCATGCGTCAGATTTCTAATTTTCGTTGTGAGCCTCTGATTTATCATCGCACATTAAAACCGAAATAATCAGTTTTACTGAAATAACGTGACAGCTAGGACTAATTTCATTCACCATAGGCAGATGAAATATCACTAGGAAATGATTCGGTTGATCGGTCTTTCACGGAATCGCCTTTGTGGCCCGTGTTAAGCTCAGAGATTAACGGACAATAACGATGAATTCCGTTGTGAGCCACACTCTCAGCCACGGAGTTTTACTTATAAGAGCATTTACATAAAATGACTGTGGCTGCCCACTGTCTGGCATCGTCACTAGAAGCCAAGTAACCTTCTCTAGATCTAACGTCTGCTAAGCAACCAATAGTTTGTTGCAGCCAGAAAAGCCTTTCGTTCAGCAGTACACCTCGAAGCATTTTAAACCTATTTCGAGTTCACAACATTACTGTCTCCAAATTTTGGCAAGGGTCATGTGGCAATGACCCTTTTCACGTCTCTGAGACTGCAGCAACATGTTCTTTCACGACTTCAAAGTAAATATCCCAAAGTGGCTCCGCGTGTCCATCCACGGAAAGACCAAGTGGATGCAGTAGAACGTTGGAATGCATTGGAGCTGAGAAGGCAGGGAAGTCCACGTGTGCCTACCACATAATACAAGAATGTCAACATACTGAAATCGTAAGAAATATTTGCAACAGAAGAAAATATTTTAACAGGAATGCAAGAGAACTGGAACATACCAGAGGATATCGAAAGAGTTCTGCGATTGGAGGGAAAGATAAAAGATACTTGAAGGAGACAGCAAATTCAGCCAGCAAACTTCAGAAGAAGCCATGGAGCTAGGGGGAAAAGGAGATTCTAAATTCATATTCATATTAACTAGCAACCCCGACTTAGAAGTCTCTATTATCAGCAAACATCTTGTTTTCATGAGTTATGCATATTGTTTAATTGTGTTAATGGAGATAAATGTAGGAATTCAATTCGGGATATTTACTTTGAAGTCGTGAAATAACTAGTTGCCGCAGTCTCAGAGACGTAAGGCCGTTACCACATGACTTATACCAAAATTTGGAGACAATTGTGTTGTGACCTCGAAAGATGGTTAAAGTGTTTGGACGTGTACTTCTGAACGAAAGGCTTTTCTAACTGGAACAAACTGTTCGTTGCTTAGCAGGCGTTGAATCGAGAGGAGGTCATTGGGCTTCTAGTGACGAGACCAGACGATGCCTCTTATCAACATTTTAAGAAAAGCTTACTAGCTACGTGATGGAATATTGCAGCGTAGACTGACCTAAGAATGACAGTATCTGCAGTAATTGTTAATCCAACACGAAACGTAGTCTGCTTGCTTATTTCTGATCGGTAATCACATACGACATTATATTCTGGGCTAATTCTTCCTATTCAAAAGAGTGTTTTTGGCTCGGAAACTGGCAGTATGAGCAATATTGGCCTAAGTTCGCGAACCTATTTTCGACCCCTGTTCAGGAGTCTGGGAATTCTCAGTACTTATTTTCTTTAACGACGTTTCTTGTTAACAGTATATGTGTATTCCCCAGAATCAGCGGCTTTCACTCAGTTAATACTAGGAAGCGATTCAATCTGTATTTCGATCACACCTCCTTCACTCTTGTGCGTAAACGCGTGCAGTATTATGCTGCATCCATTTTCAATAATATAACACAATAATTAAAAACATTCAAGTCTAAACTGAGAAGGGCCGACCGGAGTGGCCCAGCGGTTCTAGGCGCTACAGTCTAGAAACCCGTGACCGCTACGGTCGCAGGTTCGAATCCTGCCTCGGGCATGGAGGCGTGTGATGTCCTTACGTTAGTTAGATTTAAGTAGTTCTAAGTTCTAGGGGACTGATGACCTCAGCAGTTAAGTCCCATAGTGCTCAGAGCCATTTGAACCGTAAACTGAGAAATTTCCGTGTGGCTTCCTTCTTCTATTCAGTCGGAGACTTCCTGAAGAAAATTAATGTAATTCCTGTGTAATATTGCTGATTGTACTAAGCAGGGGGTAGATGGTAGCCAAGCCTGCAGGTTACTTTGTTGTATTTGTCCACGAACGGCACCTGTGCTGTATCCTCAACACGTTGCAAGTATCAATCATGGTCAGAATAGTGTTCCTATGCCGGAGCTAAGTGAAATCGAACGTGAATAAATTGTTGGTGCTCACATGATCCGTGCATCCGTAACCAAAGCAGCTTAAGTGTTGGGAGTTTCAGGAGGCATTGTATCGAAGATGTATACCACATACAGGGTAAGAGGAAAAACATCATCCGCTAAGTCACAACGTGGACGAATTGATCACGTACATCAATGGTGATATTGTTTTGCAAGACGACAGGGCCCCTATTCATCCGGCTTGAACCGTCCAGGGACTACTTTTGTGAGCACTAGGATGAACTGTCGCATCTTCCCTGGCCACCATAGGCACCAAAGCTCACTATCATTGCGCCCTTGTGGTCTGCTTTTGACGCTACCCACCTCCATCATCGTTACCTGAACTTGTCTCTATTTTGAAAGAAGAATGGTATAAGATGGCCTTGAAAACCATACAGGGTCTATATTTATCCATTTCGAGACGACTGGAACATACTTAGAATACCTTATTAGGCACTGTAATGTGCTGTGGTTCAAATGGCTCTGAGCACTATGGGACTTAACATCTGAGGTCATCAGTCCCCTAGAACTTAGAACTACTTAAATGTAACTAACGTAAGGACATCACACACATCCATGCCCGAGGCAGGATTCGAACCTGCGACCGTAGCAGTCGCGCGGTTCCGGACTGAGCGACTTAACCGCGAGACCACGGCGGCCGGCTCGATGTACCTAGCCAATTTCATGATCCTAGCAAGTCATCTAGACGAAACGATACTGGAGGCAGGGTGATGTGGCGCCAAGGCCATACATTACCCATTCCATTTATAGGAATCTCTGATCGGAGGGTACACACAAGTCGGGCTGCTGCGAATTCTGTGACCAGTGTGGAGGTGCGTCCGAATGTCAAAGACAGTTCACAATTCCTACAGGGATGTACGCAGTTTTATAACGATCAGGTACTTAAAGCAGGTTTGTGTCGATATAATGAGTTAAGTCGAAGTTTTCTAATGTAATAAATAAATGCTTGAAACATCCAGAAAAATCTTACCTCAAATAAGTTTAATAGAAAAGGGCTACTTTAACCTGCGGACTCATGAGGATCCCAAACGACCTAATTTAAATATGCTCCACAAAAATAGGAGTAGAATGAAGTAAATCAGTGCCTCACCTCTCTTTCTCCTAGTATTGTCAAAGTTTATAAATACAATTGCGTATTTTACTTCATTAGCATAAAGAACATCCAACGAACAGACGGAACGCATGTTCAAAAAATTCAGAGTGAGATATAGTACAGCAG
This sequence comes from Schistocerca gregaria, assembly GCF_023897955.1. Lineage (NCBI taxonomy): Eukaryota > Metazoa > Arthropoda > Insecta > Orthoptera > Acrididae > Schistocerca > Schistocerca gregaria. Next base: position 623,071,150 of record NC_064931.1, on the reverse strand, counting down.
ACTGTAGGTGGCTCATTACGAGGCACCAAACACGGGTTGACAGGACAAACATTCTATTACCCTGTCAGATAATACGCTCTCACAAAAAAAGTGGCCTATATAAATAGTCCAAGATTAGTGCTGCGTGGAGACATAAGCACCGCTGTTCCGGCAGGCTTTCACAGGTCAGTGTGGCTGAGGTGTAAGCAAACAAATCTCTTCTTGTGGTCTTACGTCTCCTTTGCGAATGAAAAATTTAATTTATTACTATATCACAAGCAATAATATATTAATTACGAGACTTAATTCGTTTATTCCAAACACCATAATTCAACATTTTCTGGGATTCCTAAAACGCTACTTGTATATAAAATAAACCAGCGCTTCTACATATTCGTTAAGACAATAGGGAAGAGCTCTTTTGCAGTTAAATTTTCCGTCATTAAAATAACTTTTGGTTGGAAGCTAATAATGGTAAGTGTCCAACGGATTTGATTTCAAGATACATATTAATCTAAAGGAAGTGCGTATTCTTTAATATTCTTCATACCGCTTGCTGCAGGAGCTTCTGACACATGCACTTCCGTGCAATTTTCATGTCGAAATTTTCTGACACTGACGTTAGCAGATACTTAATTGTCGTACCTTTCCGCAGTAGCTAGCTTAAAAAATAGCCAATTCTGAATAAAATATAAGTGAATACCTATTTTATCACTTTCTATTACCTTAAGTTACTTACAAGTTCTTTCATGGTAATAAAAAACGGAGATCGTATCTATGTTTAAATTGAAACCATGCGCAGTGTTCATTCTGCATACAGGTATCACAGACATTTCTCTGGGGAACTCATGGAACATTACCACATACCTCTAGTTTTTCCAAATTGAAATAATGGTCAGTTGATATGGATCATATGCGGTTATTCTCTTTCTTTTATTTAAGTGTTATTTATGTTCTCAGTTCATGGGGGCGGGCTTACAGCTCTAAAATCATCACTCTTCGCCCAATTCATTACATATTTATAAAAATGTAAGAGTTTAAAGTAGGTGATGGTGGTTCAATATACGTTATCTCATCGAAAGTATCCGGACACCGTTTAGTGATATTTGCATAAAGTGTGTTTACCTTTATGGCGGCTTGAACTCTTCTGGAGACGCTTTCAGTGACACGTCTGAATATCTGTGGAGGATTGGCAGCCCATTTTTCCTCAAGACCCGAAGCCACAGAAAATAGTCATATTGGAGCATAGTCGACGTTCTAACCCATCTCATAACTGTTCCATTGGGTTCAGGTCAGATTTCTGGTTGGACCAATCTATTTCAGGAATCTTAGTGTCCAAATCCATTGCCTCAAAGATGCTTCTTTATAACAGGGTGAACTGTCATATCGAGACAAACACTCATCGTCTACGAACTGTTTCTCTACTGTACCCACTGCACAAAGCTGTAAAATTTGTTCATATCCTTCCACATTTTGCGTTTTACTACGTACAGTAAGGGGGTCGCACCCTGACTACGAGAAACACTCCCACGCAGTAACACCATCTCCTCCGTACTTCATTGTTGGTAGTCCACATGATGGAATATGACGTTCTCCAGGCATTCCCCAAACCCATAGCCTTTCATCGGGTTGCTAAGAGGTATAGTGTGACTCATCACTCCAAATCACACTTTTCCAGTCACCCACTTTCCAGTCATCCACTTCTTTTCTTTACACCATCTCAAGTGTCACTTAGCACTTAATACAGGAATGTGTGGCTTAGAGGAGCTGCTCGAGCGTTGAATCCCATTCCTTTTGACTTCCTACACACAATCATTGTGGTAGCTGGGGTGTTGATAGTCCGTTTCCACGGGCGCTTCCTTCCGCTGATTTCATGCGATTTTTTACAACCACCCACAGCATCGCTCGACGGTCGCTATCCATCAGTACATGAGGTCTGCCTAGTTTAGGGTTATCTGTGGTTGCTCCTTGGCGTTTCTACTTCACAGTCACATCACCAAAAGTCATCTTGGTCAACCTGTCGACTGAAGCGACACTAATTGATTTGTTACTCAGAGAGCATTCAATGACTAGTCCACGAAGTCACTTGGCTTTTCTAACCGACCCATTCTGCTTTTAGTGCTTCTCTACTGACAACAAAATACTCCCTATCCCTTTCATACTGGCGTGTCCACCTTTCGAGACATCTAGTGGTCAATTAAAAATTACACAGAGGTGCCCCGGTACGTTTGATCAGGCAGTGCACATTCTTATCATTCTGAGGATGATGCCGTGTGGGCTCCCGGTTACGAAATGTGCGGAATGTGAAGTAGGCAGTATTGGAGAGTGTGTTACTTGGGAAAGGTTGCGAAATATCTTTCTATAAGGTGGTGGTGGTTAGTGTTTAACGTCCCGTCGACAACGAGGTCATTAGAGACGGAGCGCAAGCTCGGGTTAGGGAAGGATCGAGAAGGAAATCGGCCGTGCCCTTTCAAAGGAACTATCCCGGCATTTGCCTGAAACGATTTAGGGAAATCACGGAAAACCTAAATCAGGATGGCCGGAGACGGGATTGAATCGTCGTCCTCCCGAATGCGAGTCCAGTGAACTAACCACTGCGCCACCTCGCTCGGATTTCTATAAGGGAACTGATAGGTGGAATGTAGATTTTAGATTAGTAAGATGCCACCTGGTTAAGGAAATGATGGATTCTAACTTCATCTGGAGTGGTTAGCGTAGTTTATGGGGCTGTTGTTGGAAGATAAGGTAAATTTTAGGATGAGTTCATGGTCTGGATGGGATAGGTGACCGAAATCACTCTGTGAATGGATATTGAGAATTTGGGAATGAAGGGAAGCTTGGACGTGTTGATACAGGAGTGATTGCAGGCCATGGTTACCAAGTTTGGGAGACAACATTGGGTGTTCCGACTCAGGGTTAGGGGAGATGTAGAAGAAGCGGTGTTGTACGTGTTCGAGGAGTGAATACTATATGAGCCGGTACAGGATACAACTAGGAGAACGTATTCAGATAGGGAACGCGATGTGATTGCAGGATTTGGAAGGAGCAATGTAGTATTGACGTAGGTACGAATGGGACGTTTTTTATGTATTGTAAGTAGGCTGTTTAAGTTTTTTTATTGGCAACGCCGCCGCCACGTAGCGCTCTGTATGAAAATCACTGGCTGTGCCGTGTGCAGTCTGTGGCTGGTTGGCATTGTTGTAATACTCGCCATTGTAGTGTTGGACAGCGGCAGCTGGATGCTAACAGCGCGTAGCGTTGTGCAGTTGGAGGTGAGCCGCCAGCAGTGGTGGACGTGGGGAGAGAGATGGCGGAGTTTTGAAATTTGTAAAAATGGATGTCATGAACTGATATATATATATTATGACTATAAAGGTTCTCTATTAAAATCTTTCATTTGCTAACTGTGCCTATCAGTAGTTAGTGAGTTCTGTAGTTTGAATCTTTTATTTAGCTGGCAGTAGTAGCGCTCGCTGTATTGCAGTAGCTTGAGTAACGAAGATTTTTGTGAGGTAAGTGATTTGTGAAACGTATAGGTTAATGTTAGTCAGGGCCATTCTCTTGTAGGGATTACTGAAAGTCAGATTGCGTTGCGCAAAAAAATATTGTGTGTCAGTTTAAGCACAGTCGTGTATAATTGTTCTAAGGGGACGTTTCAGTGTGGGTGGTTAATTTAATTCCCATGTTCGGCCAGTTAGTAACTTTGGTAGTTTTAGTCTATTGGTGGCTTTCTCTTAGGTGGTTAAGAGCGGCTACTCCGACCAGTGGGAAATTCGTAAGTAGCGACACGTACTTGCTGAATCTAAAGTGAAAGCTGGATAGCAGGTCACTGAAATCGGAAAATAGTTTTGATGAATTTGCTAGTACTGTCGCGTCCAAAAGTGAAACAAATTTTTATTGGGCTTTCAGTAAACGCACATTCTTAGCACGCAGACGCAATGCGAAATATACCAATGGACCTGAGCAGTATAAAATCACATATTGAAAGATTCAGACTTAAGCACTGTGACATTTAAAGATGCACTATAAGCCATAAACAAGAAACACGATTGGGGAAAAAGTGACAAAACGTAAAAAATGTAGATTATCATAACAGGTCCTGTCATTTTTACCGTACAGCCACCACGATAGGTCGCGAGAAGCTGTCACATTGTTCTGCTAAATAGGAGAAACGATTTTACTGTTTACTGATGTTACAGGGTGCTGTCCAGGTTGATTGTAGTTCACTGAAGGGATCAATCAAAAGTCGTAAGCACAAGCAACAATACTAACTCCGATAGCCCCCCCCCCACACACCCCCCCCCCCCGCCCGCCCCCTACCCCTCTCCCACCAATGTGGCGAATCCACCGTAGATGATTGAGGTTTTCTATGTAGTCTCACCTGTATAGTACTGAGCTCACTAATATGAACACAACACTAGAATTTCATTTTCAAGGACACCATTGACAGCTCTGCCAGCGGAAGGCGAGACGAATGCTTCTGTGCTCTGTAGGATGTAAGTTCTTTAACTCGTAAAAAAGTTACACTATCGAAGAATGCTTCGTAAATACGTACGTATATTACTGTTTTTTATAAGTCATATTGAAGGCCTCAGCACTCTTTACATTTTTTTCAAAACAGAGCTTCACGTTCTTAAAGAGATTTGTAGTGTAAATTTTGTTTACATTTTCGTCGCAGTAAATAGGAACACTTTCGTTAAATTTTTGTACGGTGCAGAGAAACTAAATTGGATCTAGCATATTACAATCCACAAAAATTTTAGGAACATAGAAAGAGTCTTATTATTTCATAGTGGCCATATCTGTACACGTTGTAGCTTGTAAAAGTAGTGTCGTTTGTGGGCTTAATTTTTAAAGGGGCTCTTTTATTTACTTGGTAATCTATTATAGCATTTTTGCGGAATTGTTGTTGTCTGCCAAAAATTAAAATTGCTTCATTGGCCGTAATATTTTTATTTCCAGGATTTGGTGTGATGGTTGATATTATTCTTTCGCATTAGGGTGACTGTTGTGGCGTGAGCTCTGGAGAAGTAAATGAGACTTCCGTGGTTATATACGATAACTAGAAAAACCTAAAAAGGGTCTGGGATCTTAAGGAACGAGAAGATAAATAGTGGTTGCAAGTGCCAACAGGTAGCTGAACACTTTTCAGTCAGCTTTGTTGTAAATGTGCAAGGTAAGTTTGACTTATTGCTTCTGTTAGAAACAGACAAGCCAACGGTAGATGTAAGTCTTGACAGGGCTCGGTAAACATCTAGAAAGGTTTTAAAAATCCCAGAGAAATTACTATCAGGTAGTTATTGTGCTAGAAATTAGGCCAATTGTTGTAGGAAAAACTAAGGTCACAGGATCAGGTCGCTGGCTGGTGAAGCGATAGACGATATAGGGTAGGAGTTTTCTCAGGGGACGACAACTCGGTTGTAGTGGGCGGGCTGGGCAGTATAATGAACACCTCCTTCACCTAAACTCAGTAACAATCTCTCTAATTTTATCTACATAATATTTTCGCGAGATACACAGGTCCGGAAGAAATGTATCGCTTGACTTTTCTAGGAATGTACGCGTTCGGAGTTTTAATAAGTAATTACACAATTATTTACAACATGTCTTTTGTATCATCTGCCAGTGGAGCTGGATAAGCATTTCCATGATGTTTTCACGCTTATTAAATGAAACTGCACTTAACTGAGCTGTTGATAATAGAGATCCTAAGTATTCCATCAGGTCTCACCTGATGAAGACAGCATCGGCATCGAGACATGCTGGTGTGGAGTTTATATCTCTTTTGAGCCGTCATATTCGACCCCATTTGAATTCCTCTGCCAAGAGAATTAATTTGCAGATGGAAAGGGTGCTTTTGTTGGCTCCAGATTTAGATATTGGTGAAATTATGGTTGATTCAGTAAGTAGATGGAAAATTCGCTAGGTATAGCCTTCACATCAACAGAACAAAGAAGGAAAAGGTTGATAAGTTAAATGTAAAACCTTAAGATGGAAGGCACGGTCATCTGTGGCAAAATACCAGTGACTGCAGGTGTCAGAGCAGCATTTATTTGGAACAAATAACCAAACGCTCAATTCCAGTATACTATTTTTCAGTGAGTGCTAAATACTGAGTACCGTACTACACCACAAACCCAGATAATACCCACGCCCGGGTTCCCGGGTTCGATTCCCGGCGGGGTCAGGGATTTTCTCTGCCTCGTGATGACTGGGTGTTGTGTGCCCAGGTGAGTTAGGTTTAAGTAGTTCTAAGTTCTAGGCGACTGATGACCATAGATGTTAAGTCCCATAGTGCTCAGAGCCATTTGAACCATTTCAAAAAAATGGTTCAAATGGCTCTGAGCACTACGGGACTCAACTGCTGTGGTCATCAGTCCCCTAGAACTTAGAACTACTTAAACCTAACTAACCTAAGGACATCACACACATCCATGCCCGAGGCACGATTCGAATCTGCGACCGTAGCACGGTTCCGGACTGCGCGCCTAGAACCGCGAGACCACCGCGGCCGGCGTGAACCATTTCAACCAGATAATACAACCCACCTCTGTAAACATCTTGTGATCACTATTACAGGTACGTTGAGTATTGCACGATTTAGTTTAGCGACTTACTTCTGTAGAATATGTACGGAGATGGAAGAAAGTGGAACATTCATCTAAATCTGACACACATTTAAGGATGTGAATATTAATCAACTTCTCTCAGTGCAGCAGTGTGAACTATGTCTTAGAGAAGTAGAGTTTCACAACGTATTATTCATTATAGTAACTCCAGGAACTCTACCATAGCCAGTCCCAAGCCGGCTTAAAAAAGAAGGGGGGAGGGGGGACGAGTAACACCTTCTGGACACGGGATGATAGCATCCTGTAAAGGCCCCTGCCCCCTGCCTAGGTTTATATTCGAAGAGAACTGTCGGTATCAACGGCGGATTAAGAAAACCAACATACCGGTGAAGAAGTCGAAGAGTCGTCGCTCTTACCGGATTCTAATCCAGACAAGACAGTTCTCGCAGTAAGCCGTATTCGGTCAGCGTCGGTTCTACGCAGTAACGGCTGCTGCTGAAAATCCTCCAGGACTTGCAAACCTTAATTGTAAGTATGCCACTAGGAAAATGTCATTGTTTCTGCAAAGCAAATTCCAAAAATTATGCATGATGGAACAGTTCAAAGGAAAGACTACTCCATGTGCCAGACGTATAGGTAATTCCAATGTTGTCACAGGCAGCGCAATTGAGGCTAAGGATTCTGAACAGCCCCAAAGACAGTGCAAAAATCAATCGAAACATCTTAAAAATCTTAAAAGCAAACCAAGAAAGAAACTTATCTTTGGAGCTTTGGATGTCAACATCATATTAAAAGTTGGTAAATTGAAGGAACTAAATAAAATGACAGGAGAAGGAAAAAGTCTGAATCCTCACAATCTAAGAAACAAGACTCACTGATCACAACGTTCTAGAGTCTGAAATTACAGATTCTTCAAAGAGAAGTCCAGAGAAAGGACTTTAAAGAACACAACTATTTATTCTATGTGCGTAGAACAATAATTAAAGCCACCCCATATTTGGAAGATTATCACTTTTAGTCGTTAAATTAACGAAGAGGATTTATAAACTAATCAACCGTCATACTCCAATCAATGCAGACAATAGAAAAATGTCGCCAAAAAGTTGGAACATTTTGGGAACAGTTCGAATATGAAATAAATGAAGTCCACAATAAAAGAAATGCTGATGATGATTTGAACACGCAAATAGAGAAATAAAAATCATTTGGAAGCTTTATAGGTGACTATTCTGTCCACAAAAGGAGAAACAGAAAAAGTATAAAACATGTAGAATCCTACAAAAGCCTTTAGCTTTAAATTATTGTCGAACCACTTCAAAAAACTTTCCAAAAAAAGAAGACACGGAGATCAGAAAGTCCAGAATTTGGAGAATTTCAAATAGTCGTTGTGGCTATATCAAAAGCAGACCAAAGAAACTATCAATGTCAGAGTTCAAAAGGGGATTAACATGGAGCCAGATAATAATCTATGGAAAATAAAGCGTTACCAAATTCGTATACGCTGCAGAAGCTTCGTTTGAAAGCCCCTACACATCCTCCATACAGTCCCGATTCTTCCTCACGCGATTTCCATATTTTTGGAGCCTTGAAGAAAGACATTTGTGGCCGTGGATTTGCTTCGGACGAAGTATTGTACGCCTGGATACAATCATGGTTCCGTAGGCAACCACAGACATTTTTCTGTGAAGGCGTTGACTATCTTGCCACACAGTGGGATAAATGTATTTACTGTTATGGTGATCACTTATGAAATAATAAACAGTTTCCCTACTTTTATCCCATCTGTCTTATTTTCATATGACTGCCCCATATACAGAGAGTAAATTTTAAGTTGGCAAACCAGAATAACTAGAAAAATAAGCTTCGCACGAAAAAAAGAGTAGAAGCCAAAGTTGAGTATTTTCGAGGTGAAAATCTGCTAGTGCTAAAATTAGCCAGCGACCCCAGCCCCCTGGGCGTGGGGTGGGAGGCAACTCTAAAATTTAAAATGGAAACCCCTATTTTTATTGCAGAATCAGATTCAAAATGAAAAACAACGTAAATTTTGCCATAAACATTTGCTTTTATTCTTGGTAGTTGGCGCTGTAATTCAAGAAAATCCATGTTCCCATTTTTGCGTTGAAATCGTAAATTTTCGTTTCCTAAAGCTAATACTCTCCCTCTGGGGTTAGAGAGAGAAGAATTAGAGTTTCACAAATGTTGACCCACGAAACAAACAACACGCCTCCGAATCTGCGGAAAAAGATAATGTTTGGGTTAACATTTGTAAAACTCTAATTCCTCTCTCTCAGACCCCACCCTATGGGGTTTTAGTTTTAGCGAATCAGAATTTACGAAGTAAATAAGTATTTTTATTTATCCGTAACCATTTTCCACGCACAAATGAGAACATTGGTTTTCTTGAATTACAGCGCCAACTACCAAGAATCAAAACAAGTGCTTAAGCAAAATGTACATAGTTTTTTTCTGTAGAATCTGATTCTGCAATAAAAAATGGAGGTTCCCATTTTAAATTTTATAGTTGCCTCCTGCCCCATCCCCAGGGGGCTGGGGTGGCGGGCTAATTTTAGCACCAGCAGATGTCCCTCTCAAAAATAATCAAGTTTGGGTTCTACACATTTTTTCGTGTGAAGCTTATGTTTCGAGTTATTCTGGTTTGGCAACTTAAAATTTACACCCTGTAAATATCTGAACACCGATGTACACTTACTTGTCACTATTTTCGAGAAATTCCGGTGTTTATGCAGAGTTTTTACGCGTACACGCCGATTCATGCTTTATATAACCTGGGCTTTCGTGCGATGCCAGGTTGAAAAGGACAGCTGTCAGCCTCGAACTGTTGACCGATGTCGACATGCTCCTCTATCTCGAATGCCCAATTCACGGAGAACTGCCAGTGTGCAAGAAGATTCGACGATTTGAGTTACATCCTCTAGCTGGGTGTAAACAAATTGTATGGACATGCCGCGCAAGAGTATCTGTCGATTGGAGAATGAGGAAATCGCCGGATTAGGGAAACTTTCGGATGTGGTGATTTTAGTGAAGGATACGGTACGTCGTGGAGGTAGCACTGGCATATCCTGATAGTTTGTGTGACACACTGCATCCGCAGCACCTAGTCCCACACAACGGTTCCATCATTAAGATGATGACGACGCTGGGGGTAAACAGAGAAATGTAATGCATTGTAGAAACCTCCAGCAGTATCTCAGTTTGGTAATGGAACTGATTAGAGGCACTTGCACTGTCTCCTTGAAGCAGTCATGCTGGCTGCAGGAGTTTATGGATGTTAATAGCAAACGGAAGGCTCTCGTGAGGAGTGACTTAAAGAAAGATTCTTTTACGTTCATGAATAACGCAATTTTCGGCAAACAATGAAGAATTTGAGAAGGGGCTTTATGGCGCAAGGAATTATAATTATTGTCAGGTCAAATTTTAAACTGAGCACTATCTTCAGAGAAGGATTTGTCGCTCTGGAAATGGCTAAGGTTACAGTAGTTTTCATGAAACCGTCTGTATCGGTATGTGTATATTAGCCCCATCAATACTCCACATGTACCCGTTTCATTATGAGCCTGCGAAAACTCACTTATCAGAACCCGAAGTTACTTCAAATGGATGCAGACTATTTCATCGCTTGAATGAAGGGATGTGTTCCGCATGAAGTAATAAGGTGCCAGCATGACAGATTTGATTCTTCTGGATATGCAGATGATCCATATGGTAACAATTATTCAAAACAATAATATTGTCGGTCTGATAAAAGACGAGGAAAATGTGTCGGAGATTGTGGTGTTTGTAGGCCTTAGATCAAAAATGTGTGCCTACGCTACAGATAACACTTGCCACCCAAAGGCGGGTTAAGGGTGTGCATGCCACGTGTGGCCTGAATGACCCTCACGGTAGACAGTTACAAAGAGTGCCTGCTCAGGGGTTATGACACCAGTACGCACATGGTGAACTGGGTGAACGTTCGATAATGAAGTCATATGCAACACACTGTATAGGATCTGAAAGTCGATCTGTTGTGTCATGATGGCAAACGGTTCATTTGTGACAATGACTTTGAGACCATACCGTTCTCACACTATTCCCTTAGGTGATAGAGAGAGAGAATGCAGTTATATTCTGTGTACAGAGTGAAATTGCTTATGTGTAGGTGGAACAGTAGCACACACCAATTGTTATTGCGTAAGTAAGTGCGTATATATATATGTGTGTGTGTGTGTATGGAGTGACTGACATCATGTGCTCGTATAAATCGTATCTGTGCACTGTGTACACATCTGTGTGTGTGTGTGTGTGTGTGTGTGTGTGTGTGTGTGTGTGTGTGTTTGTGTATTATGCTACTATTTTCACCCGCTGCTAGCCATTAAAATCTCTAGTTTTTAGTGAAACCGTTTTTCATACTAGGTATACCTTTCTGCTGACACTGATAAAAAAATTCAAATGACCGTGAAAAGATTTGTTCCAGTGTAACAAAGAATGACAGCTGTAAACACTTTCAGGGGTAACATACTGAACTGTATATTTTCGTGATACTAGTCATTACTATTGTGAAAAGAAAAGTATCTCTGTATTAGTTTCTGGTGATTATTATTGTTGAAGTATCTCTCTACAAAAAAAAGTGCTACCAAGACGTATTTTATGTTGTAGCCAAGGAGCATAGTAATAAAAAGTATTGTGAATAAATATAGAAAAATTTGCTACTCTATTTCCTTGTTATTATTTACGAAACCAGATGTTCAGTCCTCAGTCCACTCACAATGGTAGTTGTGCTGCACATAAAAAGTGACAATATCACTATCATAGTTGACCAATAAATAATGGTTATAAGTGGGACAGGTAATAAGTAATTATGGACATATTTTTATACGAAATGAAGAGGCTAAACCAAGAGGCTGACTTGTAGAGGACAATGATCCCTTGTCTTAGGAGGCAGAATATTGACCTATGGCCTTGAAACACACCTGTCTCAGGAATTTGAGCAAAGACACTGACCCACAACCTTGAACGAGGACAAATGTCTCAGTACTTCGACCAAGGAGGATTTTGACCAGCGACATTGAAAGAGAACTGTCTCAGGTTGGTGACCAAGGAGGACATCGACCTCTTCAGGGGAACTGGCAATAATATAACATTGAACCATAACCGTAGAGAGATGTGGAAACAATACAGACTGCACTCGTGTGCCCATAGATACACCACTATTGTAATATAGGAATTTATCTTGATTTCTTTGCTAAAAGGTGTTACAACACTTCATAATTCGGTCTTCATGTTTGTTGTATCTATCAACATCAGATAAAACACACGTCGCTGTTGAATGAACTCTGATGAATTTGCACTTGCAAACGGCGCGTCCGAAATTGTAAAACTCGCGCTTGACTGTCTTAATTTGAACACCATACCTGACACAGTGGATCGCCCTCACACTTCTCTGGCTTGTTTTGATAGCTGACGTGCCGCCCAAGGAGATGACGGTATCCGAGTTTGTTTTAGTTCCAGCTGCGTGCTCGGTCTGTAAGCAAACTGAACCATCTCATACACAACCCGGCCGGCATGAAATACCTCTTTACTTGCTCACAAACTGCAGAATTTTGCTCTACCGCGCCATGACTCACAACGCAGCGTCCGCCCTGACTTTCTTGCTGCAAAAGTTGGTGGTGTGTAGACATTTGACATTGGCGCTTGCAATGCACTTCGTTCTATTGAAAGATGATAGTTCAACTGTACAATGCGTTATAATTACATATTCATAAAATTTTGCAAAGCATAGCATAAATGGTTTTGAAAGCATCAGTGTGGAAGAAAAATTTGCATGTCTAATATCATATGTAAATCTAGTTGTCGCAGAATCACAACGTTCGTATAGTTCCCTACAAAAAATAAGCAAGCTTGATGAGTGCTTCGAAAACGTGCTCTTATTTCAAATGACGGTCTGTTAATTATCATGAAGCTGATTTCGTTGGTACCACTATTTTTGTTGTTTTGATGCCAGTATTTGTGGCAGAATAATTAATAGGCAGTGACAGATACAATGCATTCTTTTACGGAACTGTGTAATTTTCTTCAGATTTCTCTTTCGGATGATGCATGTTTCAGGATATGACTATCCAGCAAGTATACATACAATTGATTGAAAACGTTTCTGATAGCTATAGTCATTTACAGCGAGGCCAAAATAAAAGAGGCCCCATGTCTTACAAACAACACAGAGGCAATTCACTGGCTTATTGTAAATACAGAGAACAGAGAAGTAAATGACTACTATGAAAAACAACGTACTGATCATTCAATAGAACAATACGAGTATTTCACAGGAGGTGCTGAAAACGTTCACCGTAAACTTCGATACACAACTCAGCATCTTTCAACATGTTTCTGCAAACTTTTGCCAATTAATTTGGTTTGATTTCAATAACCTCACTGCAAACATTTGTTTGAAACTCGTCTGTTGTATGCGGGTTGTTACTGCTGACTTTACCTTTTGAATTACCCCACAACTAAAAATCATAGGTAGCCAGACTGGCCGATCTGAGAGGCCACAAACCTGCAGGAAGTGTACATTCTTCTCCTAAAGCTTTATGGATGTACAATATTGAAATCCGTGAATTATGCGCCGTAATGCCACCTTACTGATAAAACTTTTTCTCTCTTTCTCCCTCCGTTAGCTGCGCTATGAACGGTTCCAACAATTCCGTTACATTCACTTGAGAGTTCACGGTGTTTGGCCAATAATGAGTTGGCCTCAAAAGCACACCAAACGACTACTCTCAGATAATTCAGGAGCACCTCAAAGCGTTTCCTGGGATCGTCTGCTGACCAACAGCATGAGTTTTGAGAGTCCGCGTATCCTCTAAGACGAAACCACGCTTCGTCTGAGTTGTAGTAAAGATTCGGATCCAGGTAACCATCAGCGAAGTGCGTGAGTAACCATTCGCAGTAGTGTTGTCGTTTTGCATAATCCGTTGATTTCAGTGCAGGATAAACGTCTAATTGATTTCCATAGTCTCGCGAAAACATTCAACTATTTTTCGGCGAGAAAACGTTTTTTACACTTTTCCGGTTTGTGGCTAACGACTGAACCTGCTGCTCTAAATTTAGTGATCGATTTCTGCCCAACACTTTTTGCAGGAGCAGCTGTCTCTGGATATTTTATCGTGAACCTTACATTTAACGTTTTAAACGATTTACATCAAAAAAAAGTTTCCATAATAAACCGTCTTTGTTCGATTGAAAAACGCATTCTGCAGAATTGCATTCACAACAGGCTTCAAACTGACTACTGAAAACGCAATACAGATCACTAAATCGCCACTCAACATTACGTGGCCGCGCTCGAGCGCCGACCTGGCGTTAAGAAATAACAACACTCCGATGGCTTGAAATATCACATTCAGTATAACAAGGGGTTCCTCTTATGTTGGGTACAACGTACACTACTGGCCATTAAAATTGCTACACCAAGAAGAAATGCAGGTGATAAACGGGTATTCATTGAACGAATATATTATACTAGAAATGACATGTGATTACATTTTCACTAAATTTGGGTGCATAGATCCTGAGAAATCAGTACCCTGAACAACCATCTCTGGCCGTAATAACGGCCTTGATACGCCTGGGCATTCAGTCAAACGGAGCTTGGGTGGCGTGTACAGGTACAGCTGCCCATGCAGCTTCAACACGATACCACAGTTCATCAAGAGTAGTGACTGGCGTATTGTGACGAGCCAGTTGCTCGGCCACCATTGACCAGACGTTTTCAATTGATCCGGAAAGCGTGCTGGCCAGGACAGCAGTCGAACATTTTCTGTATCCAGAAAGACCCGGATAGGACCTGCAACATGCGGTCGTGCATTATTCTGCTGAAATGCAGGGTTTCGCAGGGACCGAATTAAGGGTAGAGCGACGGGTCGTAACACATCTGAAATGTAACGTCCACTGTTCAAAGTGCCGTCAATGCGAACAAGAGGTAACCGAGACGTGTAACCACTGGCACCCCAAACCATCACGCCGGGTGCTACGCCAGTATGGCGATGACGAATACAAGCTTCCAATATGCGTTCACCGCGATGTCGCCAAACACGGATGCGACCAACATGATGCTGTAAACAGAACCTGGATTCATCAGAAAAAAATGACGTTTCCCCATTCGTGCAACCACGTTCGTCGTTGACTACACCATCTCAAGCGCTCCTCTCTGTGATGCGGCGTCAAGGGTAGCCGCAGCTATGGTCTCCGAGGTGATAGTCCATGCTGCTGCAAACATAGTCGAACTGTTCGTGCAGATGATTGTCGTCTTGCAAACGTCCCCATCTGTTGACTCAGGGATCGAGACGAGGCAGCACGATCCGTTACAGCGATGGGGCTAAGATGCCTGTCATCTCGACTGCGAGTGATACGAGGCCGTTGGGATCCAGCACGGCGTTCCGTATTACCCTCCTGAACCCACCGATTCCATATTCTGCTAACAGTCATTGGATCTCGACAAACGCGAGCAGCCATGTCGCGATACGATAAACCGCAATCGCGATAGGCTACAATCCGACGTTTATCAAAGTCGGAAACGTGATGGTACGCATTTCTCCTCCTTTCACGAGGAATCACAACAACTTTTCACCAGGCAATGCCGGTCAACTGCTGTTTGTGTATGAGAAATCGGTTGGAGCCGGAGTGGCCGAGCGGTTCTAGGCGCCATTGTCTGGAACCGCGCGACCGCTACGGTTGCAGGTTCATATCCTGCCTCGGGCATGGATGTGTGTGATGTCCTTAGGTTGGTTAGGTTTAAGTAGTTCTAGGGGACTGATGACCTCAGAAATTAAGTCCCACAGTGCTCAGAGCTATTTGAACCAAATCGGTTGGAAACTTTCCTCATGTCAGCACATTGTAGGTGTCGCCACCGGCGCCAATCTTGTGTGAATGCTCTGAAAAGCTAATCATTTGCATATTACAGCATCTTCTTCCTGTCGGTTAAATTTCGCGTCTGTAGCACGTCATCTTCGTGGTGTATCAATTTTAATGGCCAGTAGTGTAATTTCGTGCCCAATGCCATGGGGATTTGAGCCTGTATTCCTGGATAGAATATGGTGCTCCTCCTTCACTCTAAAATTTGCAGGAAGTGCTGTAGTTTACTACCTTCGCCGTCAGAAGAAATCAAGACACTTTTTATGGTACCCGATCAATCTGTAACTGTCAATTGTCACAAAGACACAACGATATTAATTGAAAGTGCCATGTCTTTATTGCCAACTCATTTAAACTAAATATGTCTGCCATGTACCGAGAGGTGTGTTTCTTAACTTACTGAATTTCGTTACAGATTAAATCAATCACAGTTCCAATTTCAAGTCTAACAACATGTGCACCAGAGATCTCTCCATTCGTAAAATGTTATACTTCTATGCAAAATCTCTTTTACAATCCTGTTCTCTAAATTTAGTAAAATATTTCTATAACATGTGTTCAAAAGATTTATGTTCCATTAAATTAGGCTTTACTAACATGTAATCTCGCAGTATATGCAGCTGTTACTTGATCACGATAAACAAAAATTTATCACGCGGTAACATCGCGGGAATTACAACTGAAAGAAGACACACTGCCCCATCTGTTGTGCACGGATCGTTAGGTGAGCGGCGGGGGAACGATTCCTGGCGTGTGGAGATAGCAGAGTCGGGATGGTTCTGCCTGCAGGCCGGAACAGACGTCTGCTATAAGGTTAATGAATGCGGCAGCGCTAGTGTGCGCAGAAAATAGGTAGGGAACTGATTTGACGTGATCGCTGGGTACAGATGGAAACACTATCATCATAGTACTGTCTAATGTCAAATTTTTAGCTGTGTATATTGTGGTTCGTAGAAATTCAAAAAAGTCAGTTCAATCCCTCGCTCAGGAAACAGGTGATTAAAGCAGAAATAGTTTGCCGTTGCCTTTTACAGGAGGTGTGGGAAATGTCATCAATACGTTTCAACTGTCAGTCATGGTCAGAAAAGTTTTCTATGTATTTGTGAGTGCATTATGTTGTAGTTAAATGAATTCTACCCTGGTGAAATTATTGGTACTCGTTTGGTAAGTGCTTCCGTATCCAACATAGCCCAAGCGTGAGGTGTTTTGAGAGACACCGTATCGAATGTTTACTCCACATACAGGGAAAGCGGAAGAACATCATCCGCTAAGTCACAACTAGGGAGAATGTGTATGTTGATTGATCGTGACAGACGGCCGTTACCGAGCAACGTAGTGCAGTGGCTAGCACACCGGACTCGCATTCGGGAGGACGACGGTTCAATCCCGCGGCCGGCCATACTGATTTAGGTTTTCCGTGATTTCCCTAAATCGATCCAGCCAAATGCCGGGATGGTTCCTTTGAAAGGGCACAGCTGACTTCCTTCCCCGTCCTTCCCTAATCCGATGAGACCGATGACCTCGCAGTTTGGTCTCTTCCCCCAAACAACAAGCCAACCAACCTTAAAACGAGAAAACCACTTTCATGCCGTGCTATGCCCAGTTGTATTATCCCCATACACGGCGCAAATATTTCTGGCTGTCACTGCTGCTGCCACCCCCCCCCCCCCCCCCCAGTTCAACTCAAACAGAAAAAAATGTCGGAAATGTTCCGATTTCTCCACTTGGCACTCCACTTTATAACCGCCACAGCTCCAGCCACTATCTCCAAGTGACAAAATGACAGAATTTAAACTCAAATAGCAACAATGACCTAAAAATAAAAAAGACCATCGACAGATAAACCCACATAACCGGAATGCCAACATTCAAAACGTTTGGTCTCCTCCTCCAAACAACCCAACCCCCAACAGACGGTCATTATAGAGGCTTGTGACGAAATGTAAGAAAACGAAAGCTGCAAAAGTACATACGAAGTGAACGTCTCTCTCGCGAACCATGTCAGCATCAAAACAACACGAAGTGAGCTCCAAAAAGAGGAAACTGCAGTGGTATTCCTGAACTACTCATCAGGTATGCAAATGCCCGTAGAAGGAAAACGTGGTGCGGATGGGTTCTGTAATTTCGGCAGCCGTATCGTGATATTCCACGAGCCCCCGTGGTTAATCTGCAAAGCCTCATTACTGCTAAGAATTATGTGACCATTTTGGTTGATCAGGTCCATCCCACGGTACGAAGTTTGTCCCGGCATGGTGATGTTGTGTTCCAAGACAACACAGCTCACATCGTCCAGGACTGATTTTGTGAGCATGAAGATAAATTTTCGCATCTCCCCTGGCCATCACAGTCACCAGATATCAACGCCATTGAGCCTTTGTTGTCTGCTCTGGAGTAGGCTACGTGATCGGTATCCACCGCCATCATCGATACCTTAACTTGCCACTATTTTGCAGGAAGAATGTAACAAGAATCCCTTGAAAACCATTCAGGATTGTACACCACTGGCCATTAAAATTGCTACACCTGGGAAATCAGTAGCCAGAACAACCACCTCTGGCAGTAATAACGGCCTTGATACGCCTTGGCATTGAGCCAAACTGAGCTTGGATGGCGTGTACAGGTACAGCTGCCCATGCAGCTTCAACACAATACCACAGTTTATCAAGAGCAGTGACTTGTGTATTGTGACGAGCCAGTTGCTCGGGCACCATTGACCAGACTTTTCAATTGGTGAGAGATCTGGAGAATGTGCTGGCCAGGACAGCAGTCGAACATTTTTTGTATCCAGAAAGACCCGGATAGGACGTGCAACATGCGGTCGTGCATTATTCTGCTGAAATGTAGGGTTTCGCCTGGATCGAATGAAGGGTAGAGCCAAGAGTCGCAAGACATCTGATATGTAACGTCCACTGTTCAAAGTGCCGTCAATGCGAACAAGAGGTGACCGAGACGTGTAACCAATGGCACCCCATACCATCACGCCGGGTGATACGCTAGTATGGCGATGACGAATACACGCTTCCAATGTGCGTTCACCGCGATGTCACCAAACACGGATTCGACCATCATGATGCTGTACCCAGAACCTGGTTTCACCCCAAGAAATGACGTTTTGCCATTCGTGCGAGACGTGGCTGCACGATCCGTTACAGCCATGCGGATAAGATGCCTGTCATCTCGACTGCGAGTGATATGAGCCCGTTGGGATCCAGGACGGCGTTCCGTATTACCCTTCTGAACCCACCGATTCCATATTCTGCGAACAGTCATTGGATCTCGACCAACGCGAGCAGCAATGTCGCGATACGATAGACCGCAATCGCGGTAGGCTACAATCCGACGTTTATCAAAGTTGGAAACGTGATGGTACGCATTTCTCATCCTTACACGAGGCATCACAACAACGTTTCACTAGGCAACGTCGGTCAACTGCTGTTTGTGTATGAGAAATCTGTTGGAAAGATACCTCATGTCAGCACGTTGTAGGTATCACCACCGGCGCAAACCTTGTGTGAATGCTCTGCATAGCTAATCATTTGCATATCACAGCATCTTCTTCCTTTTGGTTAAATTTCGCGTCTGTAGTACGTCATCTCCGTGATGTAGCAATTTTAATGGCCATTAGTGTATTTAGCCATTTAGAGACGAGTGAAAGCGGGTTTGAATACCAACCGTTTTCCCAGATCCTATTAGGCACAGTAATTTGTTGTATTTTGGTGTTTACATATTTTTGTCCAAGCCCTAAATCTTCATGAAGTGACAAGCGTTCCGTGTGGATGACTGATGAATGAACGTAGAGCACATGGATCGTATGGATGATGGGAAGAGATAACTTAAAACCCGGTGGTGTCACATAGCCTACTCCTCTCGTATAACACCAAGGGTACCGCAGAGTTTAATCCCCCCTTCCGACGAACGGATCACCTTCAACACTGCCACATACCCTCACTCCATTACACACTGGAGGGAAGTTTGAAATTCAACCCGGGACAAATTTCAATGTCTGACGATCATGAACTCAAAGTCATCAATATGGCTCCACTTGACAGATAAATAATAACAATTATACAGCCTTCCACTAGCAAAATTTGAACTAGCTACCTCCGAGTCGAGTGAGACTACAATTTTAAAACTATAGACTTCTATTTAAATCGTATATTTTAACAATTACTTTCGTTACCGCCGGGCGCGGTAGTCTAGCGGTTCTAGGCGCTCAGTCCGGAACCGCGCGACTGCTACGGTCGCAGGTTCGAATTCTGCCTCTGGCATGGATGTGTGTGATGTCCTTAGGTTAGTTAGGTTTAGGTAGTTCTAAGTTCTAGGGGACTGATGACCACAGATGTTAAGTCCCATAGTGCTCAGAGCCATTTGAACCGTTTTTGAACTTTCGTTACCGATGGCGTCTGAACAAAGACATACGCAGACGGTAACACACCATATCTCATTTCATCGTTTCTGAGGTAAAGTTTCGTATTCGTTGATTTTTGTTTTAAGGCTTTCGTGCATAAAAAACTGTCTGTAGCCACTGACGCATGAAGACTCATCGAAAACGTGTTGTTTTGATACAATGAAGGGCCAAAGAAACTCATACAGGCATGCGTATTCAAATACAGAGATATGTAAACAGGCAGAAGACGGCGCTGCGGTCGGCAACGCCTATATAAGGTAGGAAGTGTGGGGCAGCAGAGAACCGTTCAAGCTAGTGGAGGCTCCGTAATGGTGTGGGGCGTGTGCATTTGGTGTGATATGGGAATCCTGATACATCCAGACACGGCTCAGACAGGTGACACGTACATAAGCATCCTGTGTGGTCACCTACATCGATTCATGCCCATTTTGCATCCAGACGGACATGAGCAATTCCACCAGAACAATGGGACACCCCACGCGACCATAATTGCTACACAGTGGCTCCAGGAATACTCTTCTGAGTTTAAACGCTTCCGCTGGACACCAAACCCCCTAGACATGAACATTATTGAGCAAATTTGGAATGTCTCTGGAAGTGCTGTTCAGAAGAAACCTCCACCCCCTCGTACTCTTAAGGATTTATTGACAGCTGTGCAGGATTTGTGGTGTCGGTTCTCTCCAGCACTACTTCAGACATTATTCGAGTGCATGCCTCGTCATGTTGCGGCACTTCTGCGTGCTCGAGGGGGCCTTACTCTATATTACGCAGGTGTAGCAGTTTCTTTGGCTCTTCAGCGTAGTAGTAATGAAATGGTGACCCTGTCATTACTTTGTCCATTGTTGATGGGTGATTAATATATCAACACGAGACTGATCTTTCGCAAAAGTTATGGCAAATGTTTATTTATTAAAAACTGGACAAAAATACATGTTCAGCGTGATGACGGAAACAAAACTTGATCTGATGGCAGCAAAAATATGAAATGGACAGTTAGCAGCCCTGTGTTGCGCCTGGTTTGAAAAGACTAAGATTTGTCTGTCTGAACTATTTGCTCCTGCTCACAACATGGATAACGTTATCTGAAATTTCCTAACACTGAATAGACCTTAATGGATCTGTTCTACGCAGCTGTTATACTACGATGGTCCAGCTAAGAACAAGCGGCGAGATTGTGATCTTATTTGCCATAATAAGCCGGAGCAGCAATACAATACCCCTTTTCTCGATGTGCAGCGCTGTCTCAACCAACGGTCATGTTTCAAGCGTTTGCAGAGCAACGTTGTGCGACGCCTGTAGTTCCGCAACGCGGGCACGAAATACGTAAAGTCGCCGCTGGCGATCTTTTAGACGGATCCCAAAAAAATGGTTCAAATGGCTATGAGCACTATGGGACTTAACATCTCAGGTCATCAGTCCCCTAGAACGTAGAACTACTTAAACCTAAATAACCTAAGGACATCACACACATCCATGCCCGAGGCTGGATTCGAACCTGCGACCGTAGAGGTCGCGCGGTTCCAGACTGAAGCGCCCAGAACCGCTCGGCCACCTGCGGCCGGCGGATTCCAATTACTCTCTGACGAAGCCCTGACATTTCGGTGAATACCAACGTGTGACACAGCCGTTCGCCGGTCATACCGTAGACCAATTTGATTCACTTATACGGCAATGAGCACAAGGAGATCAAACGCCAGATCTGCAGACCTGTCACAAATAAAACGTCATCAGCACAGTGAGTTGTGTGAGATGACTGAGGTCGAAACTATTGGTTCAGTTAAGTCCTCATCACAGGCTCCCCAGTCAAGACCAGTGGTAGTGCAAAGTCACCCCCATGACAAGTGTCCCTTGTGCAACCCACTCACAGCAAAAGTCAGGACGAGAATCATCTCCAGACAGGAGTCTGAATCACACGACCCACTCCATCCTATAGTCTGAATCGGAAGCCACACTCCAACTCGAAGCCTGAATCGGAATACCAAGTTTCTCCTCTTCTCCTCCCCTCACTTCCCATCAAACCTTGTTAAACTCCACCAAAACACTCCAGGGACTGTCCCCACAACGGTGTCATGTCAGTCACAAAACTCCACGAGCTCCATGCCCCCCTTCTAACTCATCTGCTATATCTAGTGGCCAATCCTAATCAAAGTTAGCAAATATTCTTCTCTTTTCAGGAGAAGCGGCCAATCCCTGACTCACAAATTCCTGCGCAGAGAGGGGAAGACGTTGTGCTCCCGACTTACTTTTTCCTCGGCCACTTTTGACAGCGCATTTTTTTTGAGTTTCCGTACAGCTATAAAGTGAACATCACATTTGTCATTGAAGATCATAACCTGCACGGCCTGGACGTTACAGTGTGTCCGACCAGGGACCGCGACTAAACTAAGAGAATGCTTTTGTGTCCGAACATAGACTGTTTCAGAGCCACCATAAATGTAGCGTTCCTTCTAAAATTGTTTTGAAGAGCAGAGGCCTGCTAAAAAACTCTGCGGACCGAGGGATGGCACTAAATGATGGCTCCTTCAATAGTGTCTGGTCCACCCTGAAACTGGCAACTCACGAAATTTTATGGCCGCCATCCCTGTTCACAAAAGGCATATAAGCCACTGTCGTAATGCGTTGGTTGGGCGACCTAGATTTCTTTTGCACCCACAGCCCCTGCTATAGCAAGAGGCTCCTAAAACGTAGGTCGAGGTAGGCAGTTTTTTCCGCCTCTTAGACCAAACGCACTGTCTGCACACTGTGGGAGAGATTCTTGAATCCATAATTCTGACCTCAGTAAGTGCTTAAAGATGTTCCTTTCCCTAATAGCTGCACATGTCTTTCAAGCCCCAAATGTCCTCTGCAAGATTTACTGTTAAATGACAAAACTGCTTGCTTGTTCTCAACTCCACAAAAATACTATTTGAAGGAGAGCAACCATAAGGATCCCACATGCATCAACAATGTACATGCTTCCATCAATGCCTGCTCATGCTGATAACTTCCTGCCGTCTCAGAAACACGATGACTTGAGTGAAAAGTCAACTTTAATTTGTACCCTTGAATTTGGAGAACAGTGAGAGAGTGACTCCTCCTCCCTCAAGTTTAGGATTGATGAAAACTATAATTTATGGAAGATGTTAAGATTATTTTAGGAAGAAAAAGGTCTACATTTTTCTTTGTCATAGAAGCAAAGCTAAAAGAGATGGTTGGAGTACAAAAAAATGTAAGTAACTGAGAGACTACGAAATCAAAAGCCATAGTTTTAATGATCAGACGTACCTCAGTTTTCTCAGCCACTTATTGTTTTTTTCACCCGTCACAGTGTTTGAAGGCAGATTCATCCGATTTACGAAATATTTTCATAGTTTAAAATGTCTGTATAATAACTACTTCAAATACTCATAAACTGCAAGAATGTAGCGAACATTCTAGTAAAATGAAATGGACGTGTGGCATTTTTGGCCAGGAGTCCCCAATCGGGGAACTTTTGGCGCAGAGTTGCAGTCTTATTTCAGGTGACGCCACATTGGGCGACTTGTGTGTCGGTGATGATGAGATGATGATGAGGACAACAAAAAACCCAATCTGCGGGCGGAGAAAATACCCATCCTGGCTAGGAATCGAACCAAGGCCCGCTGCATGGTAGGCAAACACGTTACTACTTTTTTTATTTTCTTTCGTATTGTTCGTTGCGTTTATTTTTTTTAATTACAGAGGGCAAGCAGCCCTCTGACCGCTGTGCTACCGTGCCGGCAGTCAGCTAAGCAGGCATACACAATTCCACTACCTTTAAGTAATTAATGTTTTAAAGATTATGGTCAAAGCTAATGCAGCATGTTAGTTCCAAAAATATAAGAAAAATTGTCACAAAAATTTAAAGAAGCCGTTTTGCCAGTACTGACTAACATGCAGTGGGGATACGGCACACCGAACTTTTAACTTTATTTATGTTGCTGCAAAGTGGTGAAACCTAGTGTAATACCGCAAAGAACAAGTAATTGAGGTAAAGTGATAGTAGATTTGTTTACACCTGCTCAAGACTCCTCTAAGAAGATATGGTAATACATTTTTAGAAAAATATTCTTCGGCTAGACTCTGAGTATGAAGCTTTATAGCGTATGAATAACTATTTATCTGTATATTATTTTTGTTGATGCTTTGAAGTTGTTGGGTATGATTATTTATTTATATGTTAAAATTTCTTCTCGTCACCGATCCGGCACATTAATGGGTAGTTCATTAGCTTCCTTTCCTTAATTCTTGCTAGTCTGCAAATTGCTTTTTTTAGGGAGATGCACCACCAAAGGTAATGTCCGTATACGGTGGCGTAAATTTCTTTCACTTTCATCCAAGATGTATCACTGTTTACAGAATCTGCGTTAATTTTCTGTTGCATAAAACAGATACATTAAGCCCACTAATTTAGTAAAGACATTATGATTACAGTACCAACCCCGTCTGTATTGAACAGGATGCACAAATGAAATGAAATGAAAGTGTCGATCTGATCTTTGCCATCTGAAATGCAGACAATATCCTAGATCACTCACCTTCTTTGATGACAAGGTGTTCGAACTGCGAGAGTGTTTCGACGAGAATAAAGAAACACAGCAAGGCTAACGAAATGGGATACGTGATCTCTGCTCATTGTCGCTACCGAGTCGGAACAAGTAGGCATAGACAGCGTGTGCCGTGTCGTTATTTGTTCCGAGTAGCTCCGCATGAAGAATAACGAAATGAGAAACGCATTCATTGCTCCATGCCGCAACCGGAGAGTACCAACTTAGCACGAGTCGGGAGTGGACAACGACAGCCGTTCCGTTACTCGGTACCCACTCGGCCTAATAGAACGAACTGCTGCAATTCAAATAGCCAGTCACGAATTTGATTGCGGGAAAGACTACATGAGCGTAATGAAACGTTTTAGGAATTACCGAATAAGAATTTCGAGTCTCTTGAAAGGTTAGTTACTCAGTGACGAAAATCTTCAAATTTGTATGAATTCCTAAGGGACCAAACTGCTGAGGTCATCGGTCCCTAAACTTACACACTACTGAAACTAACTTGTGCTAAGAGCAAGGGAGGATTCGAACCTCCGGCGGGAGGGGCCGCACCACCCGTGACATGACGCCTCAAACCACGCGGCCACTACGCACGGCACTCAGTAACGTATAGATACGATTTGCAACAGGTCTACAGGACAGTAGAGGCACGAGTTAGTAGTTTCAGCTGCGGAGGTGGATGGTTCGTAGACTATTTTCTGTAATATTACCGACTAAGATGTTCATGTGACATGAAACAAGTAGAAAGGAAAGAAGATTAGAGATTAACGTCCTGTCGATGTTAAAGTAATTAGAGACGGAGCATAACTTCAGATCAAGGAAGGATGGGGGAAGAGTCGGCCGTGTCTTTTCAAAGGATCCATCCCGGCATTTGCCGTAAACGATATAGGGAAATCACGGAAAACGTAAAACAGGGTGGTTGGACGGGAAACTGAACCGTCGTCCTCTCGAAGGGGGATACAGTGTGCTAACCGTTGCGCTACGTCACTCGGTATGGAAAAAGTACTGGTCACTTCAGTTTGTAGGAAGGCTCCGAGGATAGATGCACGGCCTGAAAAATTTCCGAATGTGTCATGTGATCAAGTATGAATTTTTCCTAGATCGAACAATTTCCCTGCAAACACAGAGTTCTGCAGACCAAGCGCCTTCTTTCCGTTTTAGAAGACGGTTGATGGCAGAGTACGGCCTAACGCTGAAGTAAACAAAATAGTTCTTTACCCACTCCCAGACTCAATACGCTGGTGGATAAAGAGCTCGAAGGAAATAAAGCTAAATATGTCTTTCTCAATGAGACGACGTCCTCATAACTTAAATTAACAGTCCGGGATATTGCTACTAACAGTTCAAATTAGTGAGAAATTTAACAGTAGATATTTGATGTGTTTGGAAAAGGAGTATCTCTCTTACCAAGACAATTGAAATATTTCAGCGTATCACGTGACTTCAATGTTGTGTGGTCTAGTATTGACTACAAGCGACAGTCGAAGATAGGATGCTTAAGACGCCCGATATAAGCGTATTTCATTGTGGCCAGATCGTGGGTGCACAGTGCGTGGAGCACTCCACCTGTGAGATTGAGCTGGATCTGAGTATTTCATGTACCACCGTGTTAAGGATACAGCCTGAGTACGTCGAATCGGGAAAAACAGCCACCGTTTAGCGTCATCAGTTGTCAGTAACAGCTTCTTAATGACATCGACTATTTAGGACTGTAGCGGCGTAAAGATGGGCAACAATTCAGCAAACCACACACAGATACAATACTGGACAATAGCCGGTGAGGAGCCCTGCCATGCGCAATCATCTCCATGCTATGAAGAACAGAAGATGCTGCCCCACAATTCTACCGGCACTCACGGCACATCATAGAATACAAAGATTATCGCAGATGCAGAATCCCGACCATTGAATCTCGAATAACGGATAATGACATTTTCGGGCTGCCAGGAAGATTTAAAATAGCACAGCGCCAATGAATAATTCATACTGGAAAGATTTTCCTAGGCAGGCCGTGGCTAATCCATTTCTCTGCGACATTTTCCGACGCAGACGGCAAGGTACGAGCAGGTTGAAAACGATATCGTTCATTTAATCACGCTTGCGAGCGTGGCAACCTACAGAACTATTGTGGTATAACTCTTGTCTTGACAATGTTTACATGGGATAAACTGGAGTCACTGGTAAATTTGCCATGTTTTTCACCTGCGATACACGAACCTTTGGTCCGATCATGTACATCCGTACCTACATCACTCTTCAGATGATCGGTTCTCACAGCAAAGCAGTTCCAGTACTCTATCGTTATCAGTCGGCTCAAAATAGTTTGATGGCTACTTTAAGAGTATGAAGGTTCACATCAGTTAAGCTGACCTAGATCAAATTTAGCACATGTGAGATTGCATCGAGTGCGATAAGCGCACCTTGGGTGAAAATCCGGTTAATATTCGTGATTTATGAGTAGCAGCTGAGTGATTATGGATCAAGAGGGCTCTCCAAAGAGCTTTTGTGGAGTCCTCGTCCCGAGTCGTCCTTTTCGTGGCTAGGGTGAAAGGCGGTGCGACTAGTCTCTCAGCTGACGCCACGAATTCAGTTACTTATGAGTATATATGAAGAAAATTGTAGATGTAGCTCTCTGTGGCTGTATGCTGACACCGCAGATAAATGTGCAACATTAGAAAAGCTTTACAAAGTGAAATAAGTGAGGCAGATGATCAAAGCATAGTGCGAAGACTTTGAGCTGATCCTCGATAAAAGCAAATATGACACAATGTACTTTAAATGAATTAATTTCCGATACTGTTTGTCTATACAATCTCTTGTCCATTATTAGAATCAGCTACCAATGAGGAAATTGTAGGGATTTTTTACATTGGGATAACGGAATCACTCTCGTTGCAGTGTAGGCAAACGTCAGACTGACAGTGAGTTCCCTTCACAGAATCGTGACGGTGTAAACAACTGATAATGGGGGTCCAGAATGGATCTTACACTCTGCAGTGGAATGTGCATCGTTTTTAATATTCCTGGTTGATAACTTTGCGTCGGACCGCAACCCGACCCCGAAACTTTCCCTTTCTGAGGCGATCTTTTACCGACTTAACTGCCCGGTACTACTTGCGTCGCGTCATCACAGGTGTTCCTGCTTTCCAAACTTCACAGAAGCTCTCCTACATGGCCTGCTGGGACGAAAGGGAAGGCAAAGTTCTGGTTTCGACTCCCGTTCCAGCACATAGGTTTAATTTACTAGGAAGTCTTAAAACCGGTCACTCATCACCAGAGAGTGAAAAATTCTGGAATTTGTAGTTAAGGCATTTCTCCGTGATATCCTTTCTTCTAGGGATGCTAGTCCCGCTAGTTATGTAAGAAAACTTCCGTGAAATTTGGAAAGTAGGAAAAAGATACTAGCTGAAGTGGAGATCTGACAAAAGGTGATCGCTTAAAAAACAAACGCTGCACCTGATTTTGGGCACTCACCTTTCTGGCTCCATTACTAGCTTTCAATAAATAATGCAAAGCTTTCTTTCCCGAAAGCAGGATGATTTTATTCTGGATTCCAATACACCACATTATTCCCCATTCATTTGACCATAATAATCTGGTTATGGGTAATGATTATTAAAATTCTTCTGGGTGGTGTAACGCGAAATTGTATAAAATATTTCAACTATAAACTTAAAATCAACGTTTCGACCGACCCTTAGTTATAAGAGACAGTCAAATGAAAACAGTACAGATTAAAAAAAAAACACTGCGAGACAAAACAGCCAGTGCCTTTATGAAAAACGTTTGAGGTTGCCCACGGAACCACTACTGTACATAGGCGCTCAGCTCTACGTGCGAAGCAAATTGACGGCCACGAATGTGAACGATGTGTAAAGGCTTCCCAGAGAAATATCTGCAGCGTATCGAAACTACCTTAGCAAGATGTGAGCTCACCCACATGTTTTGATTTCGCTGCAGAAGTTATGCTGGGAAGCCCTTACACAATTTCCATACAGTCCCTACCACTCCCCATGCTATTCGCGTACTTTTGGAGCCCTGAGTAAAGATATTCCTCGTCCGTCGATTTGCTTCGGACGAAGAATTGCATAACTGGGTACAATCGTGATTCGATAGGCGACCTCAAACCTTTCTTCATGTTGACCGGATTGCTTCCAAACACGTCTCCGACGATTGTCTGGTTGAAGCCATATGCAACACTCACCGGTTAAGAGAACGTGATGCCAATCCTGAGCGGTTCATTCGGCATGTTGTTGGGCCCCCCTTTACTACGCTATATGGTGTCGTGGTTGCAAAAATGGACATCGCCATGGACGTCGGGAGTCAAGTTGCGCATAATGCAGCCTATTGTGCATAGTTTGAGTCGTAACACGACGTCCTGTGGCTGCGCGAAAAGCATTATTCAACATGGTGGCGTTGATGTCAGTGTTCCTCCGAGACATAATACGTAGGTAGCGGTCATCCACTGCAACAGTAGCCCTTGGGTGGCCTGGGCAAGGCATGTCATCGACAGATCCTGTCTCTCTGTACCTTCTACAGGGTGTTTCAAAAATGACCGGTATATTTGAAACGGCAATAAAAACTAAACGACCAGCAATAGAAATACATCATTTGTTGCAATATGCTTGAGACAACAGTACATTTTCAGGCGGACAAACTTTCGAAATTACGGTACTTACAATTTTCAACAACAGATGGCGCTGCAAGTGATGTGAAAGATATAGAAGACAACGCAGTCTGTGGATGCGCCATTCTGTACGTTGTCTTTCTGCTGTAAGCGTGTGCTGTTCACAACGTGCAAGTGTGCTGTGGACAACATGGTTTATTCCTTAGAACAGAGGATTTTTCTGGTGTTGGAATTCCACCGCCTAGAACACAGTGTTGTTGCAACAAGACGAAGTTTTCAACGGAGGTTTAATGCAACCAAACTACTGAAAAGCGATACAATAAAAGATGTGTTTGAAAAATTTCAACGGACTGGGAACGTGACGGATGAACGTGCTGGAAAAGTAGGGCGACCGCGGACGGCAACCACAGAGGGCACCGCGCAGCTATTGCAGCAGGTGATCCAACAGCGGCCTTGGGTATCCGTTCGCCGTGTTGCCCCTGCGGTCCAAATGACGCCAACGTCCACGTATCATCTCATGCGCCAGAGTTTACATCTCTATCCATACAAAATTCAAACACGGCAACCCCTCAGCGCCTCTACCATTGCTGCACGAGAGACATTCACTAACGATATAGTGCACAGGATTGATGACGGCGATATGCATGTGGGCAGCATTTGGTTTACTGACGAAGCTTATTTTTACCTGGACGGCTCCGTCAATAAACAGAACTGGCGCATATGGGGAACCGAAAATCCCCATGTTGCAGTCCCATCGTCCCTGCATCCTCAAAAAGTACTGGTCTGGGCCGCCATTTCTTCCAAAGGAATCATTGGCCCATTTTTCAGATCCGAAACGATTACTGCATCACGCTATCTGGACATTCTTCGTGAATTTGTGGTGGTGCAAACTGCCTTAGACGACACAACGAACACCTCGTGGTTTATGCAAGATGGTGCCCGGCCACATCGCACGGCCGACGTCTTTAATTTCCTGAATGAATATTTCGATGATCGTGTGATTGCTTTGGGCTATCCGAAACATACAGGAGGCCGTTTCACCCTTTGTCAATGGCACCAATAAATATGTAATTGAGGGGAGGTAGGCTAGCACACCGCTCCTTCACCTGTTGGCAGTTTCCGTAACCTGGAGCTGCCACTGCTCAGCCGAGTAAAACCTCAGCTGATATCACGAGGCTGAGCGAACCCCTTTACAGTCCTCCCATTGATGAAAAATCCCTGGCTGTACCAGGAATCGAATACGGGTCCTCCAAATGGCAGTCAGTCACGCTGACGACTCAGCCAAGGAGGTCTCTTCTCGACGGTGGTGGAATTTTATTAAAAACCGGCAGCAAGTGCGTGTTTTTGGCTCTGAGCACTATGGGACTTAACTTCTGAGGTCATCAGTCCCCTAAAACTTAGAACTACTTATACCTAACTAACCTAAGGACATCACACACATCCATGCCCGAGGCAGGATTCGAACCTGCGACCGTAGCGGTCTCGCTGTTCCATACTGTAGCGCCTAGAACCGCTCGTCCACTTCAGCCGGCTGCGTGATTTTGCCGGAATACATCCACTGATGAGGCGCATGGCCCAAGTGAAGAATGTGTCAATCTTGGTCAGAACTTAGGGAGAAAAGAAACCAGAAGAGGTCCTTGTCATGATCCTCAAGTTCGCAAGATTAGACCTTCGGTGTCAGTTTATCAACTGAACATAGAAATCGTAAGCATAGCAAAGAGTGAGTGTGTATCCAAACCATCACTGGAATAACAGTTAGGAAAATTAATCCACCACGGTATGTCTCTTATGAAATGAAATGATCGCATGCGATTGATGGCCGCAAGTCCCTACCAATGGAAGATCAGCCGCCAAGTTACATGTCTTCAGTTGACGCCACATTGGGCGATTTGCGTGTAGAGATGATGAAATGTTCATAAGGGCAACACAACAGCCAGTTCCCAGGCGAAGAAAATCTCCAACCTGGCCAGGAATTGAAACCGAGCCCACTGTTTGTCAGTCAGATGGGCTGACCAGTTTTCTTTGATTTGTCATGTTGATCATTATTGTTCTCGGCGTTTGGTCTCGGAAGACGTCACGTGAGCCATGTTCAAGTTGATCAAGTTGATCGTTGAATACTTGACTCAGACTTTCTATTACAGAGAGCAGTCTGCCCTGAGACCGAACACGACTTGTAACAGTGCCGGCGTCACTCAGCTAAGCAGGAGGACACCAAATACCGCGTACCACACACGCTACCGTTGCTTTCGGAGAGCAGATGCGTATATAAAACACTGCACGAATAGCAAATGTTTCAGAAACCTGGAATACACAAATTCGCATAGTGTACATCTGCTGCAAGAAGGAGGGAAGCGATCGCGGGCAGTGGCGACGCTGAGGAGGCGGCGTCTGACCTGCGACAAAGAATGTTGATGGGGCGTGGCCGGCGGGCACAGCTGGCGCTAACCGCGGCGCCTATTTTTACTCAGTGGACCGTGGCAGATGACGGCGCGCCCTGCTCCCAGCCGCCAGCTCTGGGAACTGTCAGCCGTCCTCTCCGCGCTCAGCCGCGCTCATCACTCACGCGGCAAGCCAACACACCATGTCATTAATATTCTCTCTTTCCAGTGCTACCCATTTTATGTTCGAATAATACAATCGACGAGTAAATGAAGTTTCAATAAATTAAAGATGTCTTCTCATAATAAATACACTGACGGATAAAAAATCAGAACACCAAAAAGAATTAATGTAGAGTAATGAAATTTCGGGAATACATTTGTCTAGGTAACATACTGAAGTGATTAACATTGCAAGATCACAGGTAAGCGCGAGATAAGCCATAGCAAGAGCGAAATGCTGGTACATTAATAAATCGGTGTAACGGCCAGAATGTTGAATGGAAGCATGCAAATGTGATTGCACTGTGTTGTGCATATGTCGGATGTGAGTTTTTGGGATGGAATTCTTTGGCTGTTGCATTTTTACGGACCTTACAGGGAGGGTTAATGCTGTTTGTGGACCACACTGGAGTTGTCGTCCGATTATGTCCTGTATCTGCTAGTTGGAAACAGATCTGGTGAACGAGCAGGCCAAGGAAACATGTCGACACTCTGTACAGCATGTAGAGTTACAACAGCAGCTTGTGTGCGAGCGTTATCCTGTTGGAAAACACCCCCTGCAATGCTGTTCATGAATGGCAGAGCAACAAGTCGATTCACGAGACTGACGTACAAATTTGCACTCAGGCTGCGTAGGATAATCAAGGGAGTGCTCCTCTTGTCATATTAAATCGCATCCCATATGTGTGTCTAGCACGCACACAGGTTGGTTGCAAGACCTCAACTGTCAGCTTTCTACTGAACACACGTCCGTCATTGGCACCGAGGCAAAACCAGCTTTCATCTCAAATCGCCACAGACCTCCTCCCTGCCCTCCAATGAGCTCTCCCTTGACACTACTGAAGTCGTAAATGGCGATGGCTCAAATGGTTCAAATGGCTCTGAGCACTACGAGACTTAACTTCTGAGGTCATCAGTCCCCTTGAACTTAGAACTACTTAAAACTAACTAACCTAAGGACATCACACACATTCATGCCCGAGGCAGGAATCGAACCTGCGACCGTTGCGGTGGCGCGGTTCCAGACTGTAGCGCCTAGAACCACTCGGCCTCTCCGGCCGGCGTAAATGGCGATGGTTTTTGATCAGTAGAACGCATGCTATAGGACTTCTGGCTCGGAGCTGTACTTGAATTAATTGATTTTTAACAGTTCGTTGCTGCTGCAGACGCAGTACGATGCGCCAGAGCCATACGCCGAACACAACGCCCTTCTATCTCGGTAGTGCCACGTGGCCGTCCAGAGTCTGGTCTTCTGGCGACCGCACATTCTGGTGATCATCGCTGCCAACAATCATATGCAGTGGCTAGATTCCGACTTCTCGTAGCCCTATGAAACGACATTGTTCAAACTCAGTAAGGTGTTGATAATGGCGTCTTTGTCACCTTAAAGGGATTTTTACCAACATCAACTCACCAGGTCCAACCCCAAATATAACTAACGCTCCCGGTCGTTACAGAGTGTATTCAAAGCAAACCTGATCTATACCCTTATAGTCTTATGCGGCTGGAACAAAATCTGAACAGACATCATCTTTCACATGTAGAAACACACATACTAACTTTCATTTATGTCACATAACTCCTTTATGGTTTTGCGATTTTGACCGTCAGTTTATGAAACTATGAAACGTACTTTCTCAGAAACACATATCTTGTTGCATCGCACTTTCTCAGCTTAACGCTATAGTGTCCTTAATGGTTGGTCACAACATACAGTGTGTGGTCCAAAATATGGAAACGTTTAAAACTCAACATATTACTTTGTCTAATACGGCGTAGGAAAACTGTTGGCATTCAGAACAGTTTCCATTTGTCTTGTAATGCATAAACAGAGATCGTGTATGGTTTCAAAGGAATCTTATACAATTCTTCTTGCAAAATAGTGACAAATTCCGGTAACGATGATGGAGGGAATAGAGATTACGCACTGCACCCCTCTCTCCAAACAAGGTCACAAAGTCACAATAATACTGAAATTTTTTGACATTCGTTGCCAGGGGAGATGCGACAGTTCCTCCTCATTTTCACTCCTGAACGATGCGGCTGTGTAAGTAGAGGCCATGTCGTCTTCGAACATATCATCTCCGCTGGGGAACAAACACTACGGTAGACGTGACCGGTCTGTTTAACCAAAATGGTCGCATAATCTTGGCAGTAATGAGACCTTGCAAAGCAACAATGAGACTCGTGGACTAACACGATATGGCTGCGGAAATCATTACCGAATCCCCGCAATATTTCACTCTTGAGAGGTAAACTCGGTCAGAAGTTGGGAACACTGTGAAAGAAGACTCATCTGACCAACAAACTTTCTTCGTTTGATTCACAGTCCAGGTTTTAAGGTTTCGGCATCATGTTTTCCTGTTACCAGCATTTGCATCAGTGGCGAGTGGTTTTGGAATTGTATCTCGCCCTGCAATTCCCCGAATATATTGTTTTCATGCTGACATGGTTCGCAAGAGCGACACTAACTTCTGAAGTGACTTTTGCAACTGCCGTCCTCTTCTTTTTCATCACAATCCTCTTAAATGACAGTCTGTCACTTTCACTCAACAGACACGTTCGTTCACGTTGAGACTTAGTGGATGACGTTTTCCGACTTCCCCTGTATGCGATATAAATCTTCAATCGAAGCCTTCTGAAACGCCAAACACTTCGGCTGCCTTGGTTTCGGAAGCACTCACCCAACTCACGAGCACCAACAATTTACCTATGTTCGAATTCGCTTAGTTCCGACAGAATCTGGCTTTCGACACTGTATCACACAAATGGCTTGTAGTGAAATTGCGTGTTTATGGAATATCGTCTCAGTTATGTGGCTAAATTTGTGATTTCCTATCATAGAGGTGACAGTGCGTAGTAATTGATGGAAAGTCATCGAGTAAAACAGAAGTGACTTCTGGCGTTCCCAAATGTAGGCCCTTTGCTGTTCCTTATCTATATGAACGATTTGGGAGACAGTCTGAGCAGCCGCTTTCGGTTGTTTGCAGATGACGCTGTCATTTATCGACTAATAAAGTCATCAGAAGATCGAAACAAACTGCAAAACGGTTTACAAAAGATATCTGAATGGTGCGAAAAGTGGCAGTTGACCCTAAATAAGGAAAAGTGTGAAGTCTTCCACATGAGTGCTAAAAGGAACTCGTTAAACTTCGGTTGCATGATAAATCAGTCTAATCTAAAAGTCGTAAATTCAACTAAATTCCCAGGTATTACAATTACGATCAACTTAAATTGGAAGGAACACATATAAAATATTGTGGCGAAGGCTAACCAAAGATTGCGTTTCATTGGCAGGACACTAAGAAAATATAAGAGATCAACTAAGGAGACTGCCTACACTATGCTTGTCCGTCCTCTTCTAGAATACTGCTGCGCTGTATGGTATCCTTACCAGATAGGACTGACGGAGTACATGGAAGAAATTCAAAGAAGGGCAGCACGTTTTGTTTTAACTCAAAATATGGGAGAGAGTGTCACAGAAATGATACAGGATTTGGTCTGGATATCATTAAAAAAAGACGTTCTTCGTTGCGAAGAGATCTTCTCACGAAATTCCAATCACAAACTTTCTCCTCCGAATGCGAAAATATTCTTTGGACACCGACCTACATAGGGAGAAACGATCACTACGATAAAATAAGGAAAATCACAGGTCTTACCGAAAGATACAGATGTTCGTTCTTTCCGCACGCTATTCGAGATTGGAATAATAGAGAATTGTAAAGGTGGTTCGATGAACCCTCTGCCAGGCACATAAATGTGATTAGCAGAGTATCCATGTAGATGTAGATGCAGAATGCACTCCCAGCTACACAAAGCACAGTTCTGACCACGACCGACACTTGCAACGTGTTGAGGGCGTCGCACACGTGCCTTAAGCGGACAAATACAACAGCGCAACTTGTATTTATATTAAAGCATATATTTCCGGCGGTGTTTCCATATTTTTGTACAGTAACTGTGCATTCAGGCAACAAGTGGAATTTCAATAACTGAAAGATGCATTATCATAATGAATGTAAACTATATCATATAATTTCGCAAGAAACACAATAAAACTGTTTCTTTACGCGATACTGCTCAGCTTAACACTATACCGTCCTTAATATTTCTTCACAATACAACTGCACTTGAGTACAGAAGTAAAATTGGATCAATACATCATGAGATGTCACTTACGTTTTAGAACCGCTTTCAAACGCCCTTGCAATTTCCAAAGAATTTGGCGACGTACTCAGGTCCACTTACTTCTCATTCCTTCTTGAATCTCTTTTTCAGATCCTCTTTCGAGTCGATTGTTGTGCCTCTGATCCTTATATCGAGTTTCCACACCATTAATTCTATAACGCACCAGGATTTGGCGACTGAAGATGTTTGTAAATAACTTTAGGCCACTTATAAGGAAACCAATAATTTGCAGAAAACAATGTGTCATTGTCCTGAAAAGATTTCAGTGTGAATCCAACCTATTTTCTGCGCAAATTTTGCTTTAGAATTTTGTGATATCTCTTTTTGGCTTACGTGCTGTGAGTTAAAGTAATATCTCCTACGACAAATAACTATGTTCAGTCCCATATCAAAACTCTCCTTCCCCCGTGTTCTACAGTAGTTTACAAATGTTTAGCTGGCAGCTCGTCTCTACATCTGTTAGAGCGTTCTGAAAAGTAATGCCTCGGAATGTTTTGTGTGAAATCTCTTAAAGCTATTCAAATAAACCAAACTTCATTAACATTCTATATCTTTAGTCTTCATACCTACGTCTTTGGAACCCTCTTCCGCTAGAGTGCTCCGAACTGTAGCGTGTAACATGACGGTGTGTAAAGTAACTATGTCTGTGTGTGAGAAACAGAGTGCTGTAATCTAGTTTCGAATTCGAAGACGTCGTTCACCCTCTACTTCAGTATGGCATTGATAGTCTGCACATGAGCGGTGTGACGTATGCAACAACCCGAGGCCTCGTGTTCACTATCATCTTTCATCCTCCATACAGTCCCAACTTATCCCATCCGATTTTCATCTGTCTCAAAAACTCAAAGAACTCTTTCGAGGGCTTCGCTTTGATGGTGATGAATCGGTGCAAGCAGAGGTGAGGTTGCGTCTCCTCCAACAAAGTCAGACATTCTACACTGACCATCTCAACCAACTGGTCTCGGAGAAATGTGTTCGTCGACATGTTGACTATGCTGAGAAATAAACATATAGACACGAAGAATAAAGATGTAGAATGTTAATAACACTTGTTTGTATAAAAAGCTCTAAGAGATTTTACATAGAATTCGTAGTAGTTACTTTTCAGCACACCCTCGTACATCTATATGACTACTCTGCATTTCACACTTAAGTGCCTGGCCGAGGATTCATAGAACCACTTTCACATTATTTCTCTACCCTTCCACTCCCGAACAGTGCGTGGGAAAAATGAACTCACAAATATTTCCATAAGAGCTCTGATTTCTGTTATTTTATTAGGATGATAGTTTCTCTCTATCTAGGCTGCCGTCAGCAAAATATTTTCGTATTCAGAGGAGAAAGTTGGTGATTTAGATATCGTGAAAAGATTTCGCCGCAACGAAAAACGCCCCAATTAGTGTACCATATCCATGACATTCTCTCCCCTGTTTAGCGATAATATAAATCGAGCACCCCTTTTGTGAGCTTTTCCGATGGCTCCGTCAGTACTTTCCGATAAGAATCCCTTCCCGCACAGCAATACCCTAGGACGGACTAGCATAGTATAGGGAGCCTATTGGAGTTGTAGCATCTTCTAAGAATTTTGTTAATAAAACGCAGTCTTTGGTTCCCCTCCCTCACAAAATTATGTGTGTAACTGTTCCAACTTAAGCTGTTTGTATTTGTTACCCCTAGGTATTGAGTTGAACGATTTGTATGATTCACCGCGTAACCGAAATTTAAGATTCCTATTAGTGCTCATGTGGATGACCTCACGCTTTCCATTAATTACAGTCAATTTCCACTTTTTACACCATGCAGATATTTGTATAAATCATTTTGTAATTAGTTCTGATCCTCTGGTGGCTTTACCAGACGGTTAATGACAACATCATCTGCAATTTAAGATGCCTGCCCATGATGGTACCCTAAATCATTTTTATTGATTAGGATGAGCAGCGGGCCTATAACGCTCCCTTGCGAAAGTCAAATACCAATTCTGTTTTACTCCATGACTTCCGTCCTTTAATACGAACTGTGGTCTTTCTGAGACAAAATCACGAATTCAGTCGCACAACTAAGACGACTATTTAGTCTTTCGCCGCACCATAGCTTTCCCGTCTGTTCAAACTATGTTGAACTGGATCCCTTCAGTAAATAAGATGTCATTAAAGCACTCTGATCGTTTACTTTTGTAACGTGATCTTACGCAAATGGGAAGTTTTGGCCTCGGTTCACTTTGGTCACGTATGACTTTCTTCTTGCCACCCTTCTCCGATAACCCATCATACAGTTGATTCACTTTCCTCTTTTCCGCATTCGAGGATTACTCTTTATCTTTCTTTTAACATCCCCAACCGTACTTTTTCATATCTTCAGCAAAGTAGCAATATAACTTTGATTGAGAGCCTTCGTACGGTGAAACACGAGAGGCTGAAGCTGTTGGACCGTTGTGTTAATTCCATCATGGTAATTCCATTCCATTCCACGTATGCAAGTCCGTAGTAGCACCTCACAGTACTTTTTAACATCACAGGCACTTCAACGTCATAGTTACTCGCCGTGACCAAGCAGTGACTGTCAAAAACGTCTCCACCCCTGCACCGGAATTACATAATGCGTACGAGTATAATTTGTGACGCATGAACGTCGTCATATGGAAGTTTGTATCTGGATGTGCATAATGCATGGATGGCCAAAGCGGTTGATGCGGCCGCTCGCTTAAAGCGTTAAATCCAGGTTCGAGTCCCAATCCGGCACAAATTTTCATTGTCGTCACTCCATTATACAGCTGATGGTGGTCCGTATTCACAAACTTGAAAACATTTCACATGCCGGAGGATAAACCTACGACTTCCAGAGTTGCGTTGTGTCACGTGGCCAGTCTGCTCTGAAACTGTTTTTATTTACCTTTTAAAGATGCTTAGACATTATTTATTCTGTTTTGTTTTAATGCCCGTGTGTGAGGTTGATGTTTCAAAAGTTATTCTAATCTTTTACGTATTTACTTATGTCATAATTCCTGTAACACTGATGTATATGTTTATTTCTATTCTTTTGTAAAGCCCTTATTACTACAAATGTTATCTGTATTATTATGTTTTTAATGATTTATTTTGTACCTTTGTTATTGTATTCTTATGTTATAAAATTGTGATTGACACCAGTTCATCAAATTAAGTAACTTGTAAGTTACATTTCACTGCACACGTTTCTTTTGGTCATAGTATATGGACAATATGTGAGAAGTAGGGACTCATAGTGTTTGCACGTGTGTTAATAATTCAGCAAGGGACTGAATAACAGCATTGCTGGTTCTAAGGACATTTCAAAAAAAAAAAAAATTGTGAGTGCACAGGTGGTGGTTCATGGACTTGCTATATTATCCACAAGACTCTTCGATGGTGATTGTGCACCTGCACAGTCGCAACAGATGGTTGCTGGCCGTCTCTACAAGGACTACAGTGGGTCTGCATCTTTGATGATCCACCAATACCATTATTTCTACAACGACTGCAGTGGGTCTGCACCTCTGGTAGCCCAAAACTACCATAATCTCTACCAGCACTACAGTGGGTCTGCTCTGTGATGACATACGTGCCAATGTTCTTCAAAACGTCGACTGACTCTGCTGTGGGTTTGCTCTGCTGTGGTCCATTACCTGTCTGCATATCAAGAGTCAGCACTGTCTTTCCGTTGGAAGGACAACACTACTTCAAGATTGCATGGAAATCCACTACTTCCGTGTGCATTTTCTTTTACTGCTCAGACTTTGAGAAAAAAAAAAAACCACTGCAATTTTACTGTGTAGGATGATCAGGACTGTCTTTATGGACTGTGAGAAAATTTTAGCTTTTGACCAACATTGTATTAATAAGTGTGTGCATTTGATATCTTTCTTACTGTAATTATGAAAATTTTTATCAAATCATTATTGGCCAGTGCCCAAAACAATTTTGGAAAATTTTTTGTGGGGAGCATGGGAGCTATGTAAGTAGGCTGTTTAGGTTTTTTTATTGGTAACGCCACGTAGCGCTCTGTATAAAAATCACTGGCTCTGCTGTGTACAGTCTGTGGCTAGTTTGCATTGTTGTCTGCCATTGTAGTGTTGGGATGTTGGCTGTTTACAGCGCGTAGCGTTGCGCAGTTGGAGGTGAACCGCCTGCTGTGGTGGGTGTGGGGAGAGAGATGGCGGAGTTTTGAAATTTGTAACAATGGATGTCATGAACTGCTATATATATTATGACTATTAAGGTAAAGTCATTGTTTGTTCTCTATTAAAATCTTTCTTTCGCTAACTATGCCTATCCGTAGTTAGTGCCTTCCGTAGTTGGAATCTTTTATTTAGCTGGCAGTAGTGGCGCTCGCTGTATTGCAATAGTCCGAGTAACGAAGATTTTCGTGAGCTAAGTGATTTGTGAAAGGTATAGGTTAATGTCAGTCAGGGCCATTCTTTTGTAGGGATTTTTGAAAGTCAGATTGCGTTGCGCTAAAAATATTGTGTGTCACTTTAAGCACAGTCATGTAGAATTGTTCAAAGGGGACGTTCCACTGTCCCCCAACATAATTCAGAATATTTGATGCTCATTTCCCTTGATCAGATGTACGATTACAGACGGTGCATATTATAACTGCTATTGAGCTAGAGCACCTCTAGGGACTATTTCTTTTGTTGCTGTTTGCTCAATTCTCTTTTCTAATATGGTGAGGGGACTGGTCAATTGGAAGCCTACGCGTTGGCTAGCAAAAGATAAGGAGTTGGCTACCATATAAATGTTCCAAATCCGAGTCGAAGTCGCAGAACGAGCGTTCCGTTCTCTCATTCCACGCTACCCAGGCGGATCTTGGGAAGGCCGCCGTCTGTCAAAAAAAAAAAAAAAAAAAAAAAAAAAAAAAAAAAAAAAAAAAAAAACCAATGTTCTTCGCTGAAGCTTTTTAGCAAGATAAGAGATCTCTAGCCAGGTATTGCTTCGCCGATGATGACCTTGTGAAGTTCCGTTTCCGAAATAATTTTCGGTTTCAGCCTTAAGAATCTTGCGTTCTCGTTGATTCTTATCGTATTTTTTCGTAGAGCAAGCAATCTGTCGGTAGCGCCTACATGTCAGCTTCTTACACATCCTTTTGCGTATTGTACCATGTAGTGGACAGATTTTCTGCCCTCCTCCCCACCTCAAACCACTATTGGTAGAAAATAGTATAAATCCACGTGAGTAGGAGGTTTTTTAACATCTTTAGTGAAATTTTATTTTATTGGCCAGCGAGTTCCTATTCTGGCGCAAAACTACCTACGTTGCAGAGCATCCTAAAAGAGAAAACTTCTCGTTAGGTTTTTGCAGAGTAAGGACAGACGCTACTGAACGACTGAGGAGCCGAGCCTTACGGTAGCACGGAGAGATGTTTCCACTTGATTACCGAGGGCAGGGAAAGACCTAAACTTTTAACAGCCAGCCGTTACTGCCTTAACCTTACGCATTCTGTTGCAAGTACGGTAAGATGCTCCATCGCTGCAATCGGCATTTCCGTAAATGCGTGATAATAATCCACTTCCTTCAAGAGCGACCTATTCCGTTTTAATGCTTGGCTGCCAGCTAGTTTGCTTTCAGTACGCGCTTAGCGATGTCACTGGTGTTCGATACTATTTTTCCATGTTCTTCCTGAAATTTACTAACCATGCTTACAGTCACTGGTAGTATTCGTAATATTAGATGCGTAACTTTGCGTTTATTGTGCCCAGCGGCCTGTGCCAAGGTTGCAGTTCTCTACTAGAACCCACTTGTTCAGGTTTTTAATGTTCAGTGGTTTATATCAGTGGGTAACTCATGTGTTTTTCTTTACGAGAATAAATCTTATAGTGACCACTAGTTTTTGTTATGGATTAGATGATCCCTCGTCTCATTTTATGTCTATATGTTTAGTGTGGTACTTATGGCGTGATGTTTGACTGGGCCACCCTGTTAATTTCCATCCTGTAAGACGTTTCCGTTACTCAACATTATTATTCCTTCTGTTAATTTGTATGACCGTATGGGGTGCTTCCCTTCTCTGTAGGTTACCAGAAACAGGATTTTAGCATCATAGGGGTATGTAAAACAGCACAACCGTCACCTGACAGTTGGTACAGTAAAACTGCTATTGAATGGTTCGTAGATGATTTTATTAAGTTTCCAATCTATCCACAAGTTTAGGAAAATTATCTTAACATTAACAAAAATTGTCATTTCAATGTATTCGTGTTATCTTGGTGAGGTGAAAAGAAGCGTTTCGTAAACACACTTACGCCAAAAATCTGCAGAATTCCAATCATAAATCAATTCCGGTTAATATCAGTATTTCTGGAACGCATACATTAACCTCACTTGCAGTGTTCACTATGTTGCTTGACTGGATAGATGGAAGCCTCTAGCCCCATTGACAGGTGGATATGAATTATACAGGAAGATCTCATTACTGCAGTGTACAAGTGTGGAAGGCTTGAGATGGATATCGACAGCACACTGAGAAATCGAGTTATGGATGAGCACCATAACTCTGATAATATAAGATAAAAAAATTGTAATCCTCAAAGCACGAATCGGCTGCTGATCACACATAAAAACCGAAGTAAAGATGGTCCACTGTGCTAACCTAAGGTATCTGCAGTATATTGTCTTTCTTTATGGAATATTAATGGTTAATCCAGTAAGCTACAGAATATTTAAGTAATTTTAGCACCATGTATAAAGTCGTTGAAAGTGGCAGGGAAGGAAGGCCCGTATCTCCATAGTTACATACCATTATAATGAATCACAGAGGCACTCTACGCTCATATCTAAAAATTTTCGGTTTCGTGAATAACATGTAATCTGATGTCTGCTTACAGATAGGCAAAACAAAAATTTCGTACGATATTATTGAATGAACTGCGTTTTTTATTTAATATAGAATTGAATAATTGAAATATGTGGCTACCAATCGTGTTATTTGTTCTCATTGCTATATAATAAGACATAACATAGTTCATACTCTACTACTTACAGAATATACGTGACATGGAGGCCTCGGTAACCATTATGTTTGGGATAGATCCTGACAAAATAGATAAACCAAGTGATAACACAAACTAATAATTCTTGACAGTTTCATTTCTGTTCGATTTTTATTGTATATTACTAATTCCAGCTCATTCGAAAATGTATAGAAGTAATATGATTCCCATTACTAATGGTCATACCGTATATGAAAAAGAAATTAAAGCTATGGATGCAAAAGTAACTGGGTTCGAAACTTTATGAAAAGTCAAATTTAACTCTTCCCGTTGTGTGTCATTTCGTTGTAGACGTTCTATTGCAATAAGGACCTAGTAGTTCTGGCTATTGACTGACAATGTCATCTCATTTTTCAATAATACTAACTAGCCATGCAGTTTCTCAGTGAAACTGACAAAGACGTTCTGTCTTCGCTAAAAGACATTGTCTCCGTGTTCGCGTGACAGTAGTTCAGCAACTGGCTGTGTTCCTTTGCCACACGGATGTGCAATGCCGACGTTTCAGCTGTAGTCGTACAGGAGCGGAGTGCACCTGAAACGGCCGTTTTCG
Source organism: Schistocerca gregaria (assembly GCF_023897955.1). Lineage (NCBI taxonomy): Eukaryota > Metazoa > Arthropoda > Insecta > Orthoptera > Acrididae > Schistocerca > Schistocerca gregaria. The sequence continues at coordinate 623,027,763 of NC_064931.1, read as the reverse complement.
CTGGAGCACCGTAAACTTTTATGACGGGCAAGCAGTGTCACGCTTTCCACAGTTGCAGCTACTCTCCCCGTGAGCACCGCTGACCTGCGGTCAGCAGCTACCACCAGCCCTGTTGCGAGATAACACCAACTCGAGCACGCACGCGCGAACATACTTTCATGCAGCAGTGTGAATGCGAGGAACATTCACTAACATGCTCTGATCGGAGACTGTTTCTGTAAAATGAAAGTTTTGCAGAGGTAGACAGAAACAGGCTCATAATTGCCGTTATAGCGTAACTGTCTTGTATTTACGTTTAGAACCTTAAAAGCTAAATATGGTTATGAGTTTCGTGGATTTTCCATTCTTACCACAGAGTGTTGTTCGTGTACTAAGTTTCACTAGACACGCATTAGCACACTTACGTAAATTACTTTGCATGTTCGTAGGGTGGCGGGTGAATTAATAGCCTATCACCGTTCACAAGCCACAAAGCTATGGAGAACATACTGACCATAACTTCCAGTCTTCAAATCCACATTACTCAATGCCTTCACTTAAAGGAAATGTTCCTACTTGCTATTTGCTGAGGAGGATCAGGAACTAAGACCATAAATAAAAGTTTTGAGATATAACTGTGTAATATATTTAGTAAAATCCAGACACCCGCACAGACACGCACACACACACACACACACACACACACACACACACACACGCACACACACATACACACACACACACACACACACACACATTCAATAATAATCCTGATAATGATAATAATATTCCCGTCGGAAACAGCACTATTAGCAGTACGCACACACACACACACACACACACACACACACACACACACACACATTCAATAATATTCCTGATAATGATAATACTGTTCCTGTCGGAAACAGCACTATTAGCAGTTCAGAGGCGACCTCCGCAGCAAGTCCCAAGTAATATGGGTTAATTGCTCCGCATAAAAGTGGAAAATAATCTCGCCATTTGCCCCACTTGCCACCCGATTTTGTCAGCATTACGGGCGGCACACCGACAATTACTTCCGTGAAATCTAGGAGATCCAGGACTGTGCGCAGACCTCGCTAGTTGCCGGCCGGTGTGGCTGAGCGGTTCTAGGCGCTTCAGTCTGAAATCGTGTGACCACTACGGTCGCAGGTTCGAATCCTGCCTCGGGCTTGGCTGTGTGTGATGTCCTTAAGTTAGTTAGGTTTAAGTACTAAGTTCTAGGGGACTGGTGACCTCAGATGTTAAGTCCCATAGTGCTCAGAGCCAGACTCCGCGAGTTCACTTCCTTACCGAAAACACTTTTGGTAGCAGCTTGGCTGTGATGTCATCCGAAGCAAAGCATACGCAGGCGTTTGATGGACGGGGACATATTGATATCTCGGTGGAAAGTGTCTGTTCTTGCTGCTTCTCAGGCTGTATTTATGTATGAGCGCAGTAGACCGCAGTAGGGAACATCTGCTATCAACCACTGTAGACACAATTAGCATCAACTAAATGGCCCCTTTCTTCAGCACGTAATAATTAATATCTCTGTCGTACGATAATTTACAATCTCCTTAACTTTTATATAATTAGAGTAAAGTTTGTTTTAGTCACTGAAAAAGTTTTAGCTCGACTGCATTTAAACTTTGATGGCTAGAATTTGTAGAACAGAACCGACAGTGGAACATGACCTCTCAACTGCCCCTTTTAGATTCCTAATAATGATTGTTATTTACAGTAAAGTCTTGAAACATGGTAGAGCTATGTTATTTCATCAGTGTAATCCAGTGCTGTAATTAGAACTTTACGTCCCAAATGCAAGTGATACTTAATTCATATTTCATGCCAAATACACATTTTAGTAAGTAACTTTAAAACTATTAGAGGCAGCTTATTGGTGTTACTCATTTAGTGGTTTTATATCAAACTCAGGCTACACACGAATTTTCATGTTTCACAGTGAAATATTTAGCACCATCAGCTTTTCGAATGACACACCGATTTCGACTAAAATATTGTAGCGATCAAGTTCAGACTTGTTTTGATTGTAACATACATTTGTACATAATGAACAATTTTTTGCTTTCTAGCTTCATTACGAGTTAGCGTCCCTCATTTTTTTCTTCAAATAATACTTTTATCAAAACTTAATCACCTGATCGTTCTGTTACTTAACAGTTTTAACATTAATATACTAAAGCATACCCTGAAAAAGTCTTGAAAAGATATTTTAATTTATTATTTCATTATTGTTTCACCATATCACCCCCTATTTAATTTTGTAAAAAAATGTATTTTTAGATTTATTATTAAAAACAAGTTGTGTTACTATAGCTAACCTCTTTTAAATGAAATTGATTTACGCAAAATTTTCCTTAATACTACCCCCACAGAATTAACCACGTACACTTCGTGAAACATGACATAATGCATTTTTGGAAATCATGTACATTAATAACATAGGAGCATGAAATAAAATTTTCGATTATTACAAAACTAATCTTGTAATTTACATTTTTCAGTCTTACCTGGAAGAGAAACACACAAAAACATTTCGATTTTCTAAACTCGCTCATTTAATCACAATTGTAGGCACCATGGCGTGTGTGTCCATACGAATCACTTTCACTAAAACATTTAAAGTAGAGGGTGGGAAGCCACTACGGCGGTCTTCACGATACTCCATTACAGAGAGGCAAAGGGGAGAAGTCACTGTGGTACAGGTCCTTCTTGCTTCCTTCTCCAACACAGCTTGTAAGCTACTTTTCATGAAACGTCTATGTCCCTAAGAAACATATAACATAGCCTCAGGTTCTGCTCTCAACTTGCATCTAAGGGAGGACGAAACACATCCCATATTCTATTTGCCTTATTCAATATAAGTAAAAAATTGAGAAGTTATCAGAAATAATTTATCATTTTTTGCTTTCAGAAAAAGTTATTATTTGAAAAACGTTATTAAATTTTTATAAATAAATGTTGGCATTACGTCACTTCATCAAATCGTGACGTTTTACTTAATTATTAAGCGTGAATCACGAACTTTGCAATTCTTTTTTAACCATAGGTATTATGCTCTGAATGTCAGCGTAGTTTTTAAAGTAATCACATTTTGGGTTGGTTTGCAATGTACGTCATTACCTTAGATGTTGCTTTACTTAGAAAATTGAATAACGTTGGTAGGTTCTATCTTCCACATGGCTGAATTAACGTATGGATTAGTATGCTAAAGAAGTCATTTGTTCGATAGAAGTTACTTTGCTTTGTAACCCACATAATCAAAAAGCTGTTTTATTATACTATACCAGTACTCTACAATCGGCATTTCTTAACACATTCGTTTACCTGTATTGTTGTCTGTATGTTTCAATATTTTTCTGTTAATTGACCATCTGCCTTAAGCAACATTATGCGTTTCTCATCCGTTTTACGAGACGTAGGGAATTAGTCTTCAAATTTTCCTCCACTCTACCATATATGTCAGTCTACTTACTTCATTACTCCTGTTTCTATTTTCCTTTACCCATATATTTCGACGCTTCTTCCTCCCTTTCATTTTCGTCAGCCTACTGACATAATTATTACTTCGTCACATCTCCTTTGTTTAATATCAAAACGCCTTGGCTTGCCTCTAGTGGCACCATTTTACTACCTTTTCTTACCTACAGACAATCTTACTTCCAACTGAAAATTATTTATTTATGCAGTGTTTCTTGTTTCATATTTTAGGAATTTCTAGCTTCAGTTACTTTTGTTAACGCAAAGTATCTGTATTTTACTGTACCTGATCTCTTGTGGAACCCATTTATAATTCATTTACTTCAGCTATTATTTTCCTAGCGTTGTTGGTTATACGTTACCAACTTTTATTTTAATATTGAGAATTTACTACTTCAAATTACCGGGTATAGGCAAAATAATGCGAACAGTGGTAGTAATGGGATGGTTGTGTTTGATGGTCAATAACGAAGGTAAGGCACGTGTCGCGATGGACTGTGCGTGTTCAGTATGGACTAGGCATTAGTGCAGGTTGTTTATGAGTAGTACACACTTCGTATTTGCACTCAGAGGCCGAGGTCGACATGCAATGAAAGACCTAATAGAGTACCAAAGAGTGCAGATTGTGGGACTCCGATTAGATGGAGCATCAGTAACCAAGACAGCCAACTTACCGAACGTTTCAAGTGCAACTGAAGGGCTTATTTCAATAGTGGTACAAGTCCTGCCTATAATGCTTCTGCACTTAATGAGGCAAACAAACAGAAAGAAAGGTTCATCTCTAGCAAGAAGCCATATGCTTGAATATTTCTGGTATCTCAACTGCAGATTTTTCAGCCTCATTTATCTTTATCACTCTGTATCTCACAATTAACAAAAATGGACTTGTACCACTATTGAAATGAGCCCTTCAACAGTTTCAACAGTCCTGACAGCCTACACAAAACACGGAAAGACATAATAGTGTAAACGTAACAGTGGGTGTAAATCAAAATTAAATGACAGACATTGTCGTACGCTAACACGAACTGTGTAAAAATAACACAACACTACGGCCGCTAAAGTGACTGCAGAGTTCAATAGTTATCTTCGAGACCCCGTATCTATCGACACTGTCCGCCGATAAAATCATAAAGCGAATATTCACGCACGAGCTGCTATGCCGAAACCATTAGTGACGACAACCAACGCAAAGAATCGTAGAACTTTGTGTCAGGTACATAAATCCTGGACGGATGATCAGTGGAAACACGTCACAGGTCCGAGGAGTAACGTTTCAGTTGTTTCCAACATCTGGCCGGGTTTACGTGAGGAGAAAGCTAAAAGAAACTTACAATCCTGAATGCTTGAGTCCATCGTTAAGCATGGAGGTGAAAGTGTGACGGTGTGCACAGCCATATCATGGTATTCTGATGGTCCCGTCATTACTCTCAAAGGCCATGTTAACAACAACCATTATGTTAGCATTTTAGGTGATCGGGTGCACCCCATGATTCAAATGTTTTTTCCCCAGCAACGATACCATATTTCAGGCCGACAATGCACCCACTCACACAGCCAGGACAGTACAATCGTATTATGAGGAGCATGTAACTGAACTGCAGCGTCTTTCCTGGCCAGCACAGACTCCGGACATGAACATTATCGAACCTTTGTGGGTGGTATTGGAGGCAGACTCCGGAGCTGATTTCCGCCCTCCTCGTCACTACAGGAGTTAGAAGACGTTCTGATCGAAGAGTGGCACAACATTCCACTGAAGACTATACATTCCCTGGTTCGATTCCCGGCGGGGTCAGGGATTTTCTCTGCCTCGTGATGACTGGGTGTTGTGTGACGTCCTTAGGTTGGTTAGGTTTAAGTAGTTCTAAGTTCTAGGGGACTGATGGCCATAGATGTTTAGACCCATAGTGCTCAGAGCCATTTTTGGAGATTACACAATCATTATATGGCAGTACTTCAAGACGAATCGCAGCTGTATTACGGGAAAATGGAGGTCAATCCCTTATTAATAAACCATTCCCAAGTAACTACAGGTATTCACATTATTTTGCCTATCCCCTGCACCTCTCATATTTTCTTATAAGTCATCATTCGGGTACAGTCATTTTCAGAAATCATTCTTACTTAATAGGAAGACATTACAAACTAACAGCATATGTGCAACATGGAACATGTATTTCTTACTTACTATAGGTAGGACAGAAGAAGAGAATGGAACACGAAAAGGATATAAAGTGTCATGCAGCTGGGACCGCACATAACGCCAAACTGTATCTGCCAAACAGTGGCAGACTGCCTACAGACTTTAATATCCGTTGGTTCCGAAAGTTGCAGTTCTACGATCTTTTGTAGACCTAATTCCCTCTTACTTTTCAGGCAGTACAAACGGTATGCGTTTGCATGAGGCTTACCTAATATGCTGAATGGTCCTTGATAAACATGCATAAACTTCTTTTTTTCCGCTGAGATTTTCTTATATTTTTCTTTCGTTTTTACGAACACTAGTCGAATTAGTGGGGGAAGATTTTGCATCATGCCGTGTTTTTCTGTCCAAAGTTCTTTTATCAGAAAAGATTTGATACTCACACCGAGCACGATTAAACAAGGAGCTCTATTGTTATGTCTGTATCAATTGGTATCAAAGCTTCGTGCTGTACTGGTCTAGAAACTTTTCCAGTAGCACCTATTATTCTTAAACCACTTATTTCATGAAAATTAATTTATTCTTATAAGAAATAGAATCAAAGAATACTTGGCTGAAAAGCGCTTGCTTCACTGCCACTAACAAGAAGACGACGCATTGTTACTTCCGAGATTTTAGTTTTTATAATAGGGTGAGTTATTCTAGTCTGGACAGGTTCCTCACGAAAGTCTTCTAAAATAGCCTTTTCAATCTGTTTCCAGCAAAAGTAATTTTGTTCACTTGCAAGTACATTTACACTTTGATCCACTCGGTCATTAGCTTCTACATCCACAGCGGCCTTTTCCAATCTGGTGGGTTGACTTGGGGGGAGGAGACCAAGGTCATCGGTCATCGGTCTCATCGGATAGGGAAGGATAAGGAAGGAAGTCGGCCGTGCCCTTTCAAAGGAACCATTCCGGCATTTGCCTGAGGCGACTTAGGGAAATCACGGAAAACCTAAATCAGGATGGCGGGACGCGGGAATGAACCATCGTCCTCCCGAACCCGACTCCAGTGTGCTAACCACTGTGCCACCTCGCTCGGTTCCAACCAGTCCAGCAATTTCAAATCGAAGCACCTGACCTCTTCCTCTTATCATTTGCTGCATGTCACCTAAACTACTCTCTACCTTGGAGCAACTGCGTCCCTGCACAACACTGCTGTCTATAACACCGTTGTCGGCTTTTACAGTTTGTGGTAAGTCAATACAACTAATAGGCTTACTGATCTTTTTATTGTTGCTACCCCTTTCATCCAACAACTCATCCACTTCGAAACCTTGCAGAACTGACTCTACTTCTTTTACTGAAACTTTAGCCTTCAGATTGCCGTTGTTGTCGAAGATGTAAGCCTTTACTTCATCTTCGTCCTTGTCTGACTCAAACTCTTTAATTTGTTCCTCCATATTTTCTGTAGTGTTTCCTTTCACTTTCTTGACCCATTTTCCTAAGGTTTCCAAATTGCTGTCAACTGTATAATGTGAGTGATTTAGCACATTACTGATACTGTGTGACCCTATTTCATCACCTCAGTTGAAGATTTGCGTGTGCTGCCTGACAGTAGTCTGTGCTTTTGTCAATGGCTGTGTTACTGTTTCCGCCTTAGTACGCCTGTTTCCTTATAGACGGGCTTAGATCCCCCCACGCGGCCTGTTGTGTTCATTCGTTTCAGAATGAGATCGGGTAGCTTTCGGCTATCCGTCTTGAATAAACGGCACATTATTTACATTTCCGCCTTCCTTATAATAATATAGCTGTATATCTCCTCTTCCTCTACAACGATATTGACCTCGGTAATTAGATCATGCATTACACTTCCGATATTCACATTCCCATTGTCATTGCTCCGAGTGTTTACATCACTGTAAGAAGGCCTATTATTATTTTGGATCTGCCCCTCAACAGCAGCTACTCTTTCCACTCTCTCTAGATACTCTGTGAAACTATTCACATTAGCTCTATGTGCTGAAATGATTCTTTTCTGCCAATACCAAGGCAGCTGTCAGTTGTGACAGCTGTGAAACTCAAATGGTTCAAATGGCTCTGAGCACTATGGGACTTAATATTTGAGGTCATCAGTCCCCTAGAACTTAGAACTACTTAAACCTAAATAACCTAAGGACATACACACGTCCTTGCCCGAGGCAGGATTCGAACCTGCGACCGTAGCGGTAACGCGGATCCAGACTGAAGCGCCTAGAACCGCCCGGCCACAAGGGGCCAGCGCTGTGAAACTCACCTTCTAGAAAACTCTTTAACTGATTCACTACCTGGAGTAAGCTTTCTACCACACCAAAATTATCTTAAAACATTGTTTTGTATGTTGTGAGAGCAGTACTCGTTAAGAAATGCAATTTTAAATTCAGAAAGAGTTTTACATTTAATGATTATGTCAGATGACCTTCGCAAAAGAATCTCCTGACAAATGACTTCCTGTGCAAGAAATTTCCTCACGTTCTGACCGTGCATTTGGCAAAATCATTCCAAAACACTACTGGGTGAACTTATTTGTCCGGATGAAAAGGTAGAAATTGATGACATCTGATGAACGGGGCGCCAACCGAAGAAACATGTTGTACAGTAGTATTACAAGAGCTACCAGAGGTTACTCTATTTTCTACGTTAGTAATACGAGTATTTAGTTCCTCTGCTTGTAGTTCCACTACCTCCACGGTGTCAGAAAATTTTTTATCGACATCCTCACATCATTTCACACAGTCGGTTTTCATTTTCTTACTATCCCTCTGACAAGCAATTACTTTATTATTTACTTCTTCAAATTAGCACAAAGTTTGGAGTCAATGCCTGTTCTTTCTGACAACCTCCCTTCCATAAAATCATCTGCATCTTTGAAATCATTGCGAACTTCAACAATTTAGGTTTTGAAAATAGGATGCAGATCGTGGTTATTAGAATCAATTTCATAATTTAAGCTCTTCAGTTTTGAGTTAATTTCATTCTTTGGTTCTTTGTTACTTTTCTTCAGTTCTTTATTAATACCCTTTAGTTCTTTATGATGCGAGTCAATTTTGAAAAACAATAATTGCGCCCAATTTGGTGCCTCTACCGTGCCACTTGGCATTTCCACCGGTTTAAAAGGATTTTCGAGCATTCGCTGGCTTAGCTAAATTCCAGACACACTGAACTCAGTTTTATTATCTGATAACTCTATTGATTCTACTTTTTATTTTTATTTCAATTTCAATTACATCATCATCACAAACTGGTTCTAAATTCCCAGTAACATTGACATTTCCCTCCGATTCTATTTTGGGCAAATCGCCTTCAGATTTTGGATTTATTACTGTGACTGAACCATTCTTGTTAAATTTTTTTTAGAAATGTGAGGCCTCATCGGCAGAGGCAGGTTCCATCTTAACTTTCACATCATCCTTAATATTAGATTCCATTTTTAGTAGCCTGTAAGAAGCAATTAACAAATACTTTAAATATTCTTGACTTAATTGGTTGACCTCGACTAGCGATGACGGCGCGATGTACCAGCAAACGTAATATGCCTCGTCGCGACGTAATGCAGGCAGCAGCAGTAGCTGTGGCGGTAAGGATGACGGCGTGTATCGCTTACTGCAGTAGCTCCAAGTGTTGGTGAGGGGGAGGGGGGGGGGGGACATGGCATAGGTGAACGCGCGCAGTAGATTGCAGGTAACTAGGAGGTGCATGTAGCTCCGCGATGATACACCGGCTTCTTCTACGTCAACGCCGGTGGTAGCTACGATGTACTTTCGTCTTCTTACCTCCTTCCGTCATGATCAAAATTACTATGACCAACATACACAGTTTAGTTTCCACACTCGTGAGCCAATCTTAGCGCTACTCTCGCACTGGTTTCGGCATATTTTACTTCTGTCGCGCGGGGTAGCAGCGCTGACTGAGGCGCCGTGTCACGGCCCGCACGGCTCCCCCCGTCGAAGGTCGGAGGTTCGAGTCCTCTCTCGGGCATGGGTGTGTGCGCTGTAGTTAGCAAAGCTAGTTTAAGTTAGATTAAGTTGTGTGTAAGCTTAGGGACCGATGACCACCGTTGTTTTGTCCCATATGACCTTACCACAAATTTCCAAAATGTCTTCTGTTTCCTGTTAGTGCCTACCGACTTCCCTGTTTGGTACGATATTTTCACAATTCTGTTTCCAAACCAATGCACTGTAAGGAGGGCGACGAATAAATTTAACAAAATCTTCACCATTTACAAGAGCCTGAAAACTATTTTTGCGGTCAGCCATAAAGCAATGGAGAACATACTGACTATAATTTCCAGTCCGCAAGTCCACATTACTCATTGAATTCACTGAAAAAAAAAATGTTCCTACCCGATATTTACTCAGTGGGAGCAAGAAATTTGACTATAAATGAAAGTTCTGAGTTGTAACTGACTCATATATTCAGTAAAATTTACACGTACAAACACAATAATATTCCTAATAGTAATAATAATGCCCCTAACGGAAACAGCACAACTAGCAGTTTAGAGACGACCTCTACGTCACGTTCCAAGTGAAATTGTCTGTCGCCCCGACTTCTAATCATGAAAGTTAATGGCTTGCCTTAAAAGTGGAAAATAATATCGCCACTTGCCACGCGGTTTTGTCAACATTACGGGCGGCACACCGACAGTTACTTTCGTGAAATCTAACGCATCCAATCCTCATGAGTTGACTTTCTACTTTTCCCAAAACCAAAAAAATTGTTGAAATGGCTCTGAGCACTATGGGACTTAACATCTGAGGTCATCAGTCCCCTAGAACTTAGAACTACTTAAATCTAAAGAAACCTAAGGACATCACACACATGCATGCTCGAAGCAGGATTCGAACCAGTGGCGCGGTTCCAGATTGAAGCGCCTAGGACCGCTTGGCCACACAGGCCAGATTTCCAAAAACACTTTTCCGTAATAGCCTGGCTATGACGTCATCCGAGACAAAGCATACACAAGCATTTGGCTGACCCGGACAAATTGATATCTCAATGCGAACTGTCTCTTCCCGCTGCCACTCTGTATTTATGTATGGGCGCAGCTGAATGCCGAACAGGATATCTGCTATCAACTGCTAGAGGCACAGGTAACAGCATCTAAATAGCTCCTTTCTTGAACACACATCTCTGTCGTTTAATAATTTACGAATTTCATAATTTTATTTAATTAGAGTAAAGTTTTTTTAGTTACTGACAAAGTTTTAGCTAGACTGCATTTAAACTATGATGCCTAGAATTTTTAGAACAGAACCGACAGTAGAAAACGACCTCTCAACTGCCTCTTTTGGATTCCTTGAAATGATTCTTATTCACAGTAACGCCTTGAAACTTGGTACAGCTATATTATCTCATCAATAAAATTAAGGGCTGTAATTAGAACTATCTATCACAAATACAAATGTTACTTAATCTATTATGAATAGGAACATCTTCGTTTCGCCGGCCGAAGTGACCGTGCGGTTATAGGCACTACAGTTTGGAGCCGAGCGACCGCTACGGTCGCAGGTTCGAATCCTGCCTCGGGCATGTGTGTGTGATACCCTTAGGTTAGTTAGGTTTTATCACTTCTAAGTTCTAGGGGCTGATGACCTCAGAAGTTAAGTCGCGTAGTGCTCAGAGCCATTTGAACCATTTGAACATCTTCGTTTCAAAGTCATCTTTTAATAAATAATTTCAAAATTATTAGAGGTACCTTATTGATGTTATTAATTTAGTGATTTTACTTTAGATGGAGGCTACATACGACTTTTCCTCTTTCTGAGTCTAATATTTTGCATCTTCAGTTTTTCGAAAGGAATGCTGATTTAAACCAAAATATTGCACGGGTCAAGTTGAGAGGCGTAACTTTTGATTCTGTCGTAAACTTCATATTGGCAACAATGTTTATCTTTCTAATTTAGTTATTTAGCGCCACTTTTTTTTTCTTTCAATAATATTTTTAGCAAAACTTAAGTCATCTGATTTTTCTGTTATTTAACAAATGGTTCTAATGGCTCTGAGCACTATGGGACTTAACTTCTGAGGTCATGAGTCCCCTAGAACTTAGAACGACTTAAACCTAACTAACCTAAGGACATCACACACATCCATGCCCAAGGTAGGATTCGAACCTTCGACCGAAGCGGTAGCGTGGTTCCAGACTGTAGCGCCTAGAACCGCTCGGCCAACCCGGCCGGCTGTTATTTAACAGTTTTAACGTTAATATGCTGAACCATACCATGACAAAGTTTTGAAAAGTTACTTTAATTTTTAATTTCATTCTTAGACTGTGGCGAAATACTTTGCGTGCTACATACATACACAGTTTGATCATGTGGTATTAGCGGTGGAGTGGAGAATGACCTGGCACACTCGCTCGCCTTACTTGGATGAATCTTTCTTCAGATTCACGTTGGGCCAGATACACTGACATATAAATAAATATTAATTATATTTAATTTTGTATAGTTTGAAGAAATTGATACAATGTATGATGAGATAATAGAAATTATTCAGGTAGTGAAGGGAGACGAAAATTTAATAGTCATGCGTAACTAGAATACGTCAGTAGGAAAAGGGAGAGAAGGAAACATAGTAGGAGAATATGGATTGGGGCAAGGAGTGAAAGAGGAAGCCGTCTGGTAGAATTTTGCACAGAGCATAAGTTAATCATAGCTAACACTTGGTTCAAGAATCATAAATTAAGGTTGTATACATGGAAGAATCCTGGAGATACTAAAACGTATCAGATAGATTATATAATGCTAAGACAGAGATTTAGGAATCAGGTTTTAAATTGTAAGACATTTCCAGGGGCAGATGTGGACTCTGACCACAATCTATTGGTTATGACCTGTAGGTTAAAACTGAAGAAACTGCAAAAAGGTGGGAATTTATGGACATGGGATCTGGATAAGCTGAAAGAACCAGAAGTTGTACAGAGTTTCAGGTAGAGCATAAGGGAACAATTGACAGCAATGGGGAAAGAAACACAGTAGAAGAAGAATGGGTAGCTCGGAGGGATGAAGTAGTGAAGGCAGCAGAGGATAAAGTAGGTAAAAAGACGAGGGCTGCTAGAAATCCTTGGGTAACAGAAGAAATATTGAATTTAATTGATGAAAGGAGAAAATATAAAAATGCCGTAAATGAAGCTGGCAAAAAGAAATACAAACGTCTCAAAAATGAGATCGACAGGAAATGCAAAATGGCTAAGCAGGGATGGCTAGAGGACAAATGCAAGGACGTAGAAGCTTATCTCACTAGGGGTAAGATAGATACTGCCTACACGAAAATTAAAGAGACCTTTGGAGGGAAGAGAACCACGTGTATGAATATCAAGAGCTCAGGTGGCAACCCAGTTCTAAGCAGAGAGGGGAAAGCAGAAATGTGGAAGGAGTATATAGAAGGTTTATACAAGGGCGATGTACTTGAGGACAATATTATGGAAATGGAAGAGGATGTAGATGAAGACGAAATGGGAGGTAAGATACTGCGTGAAGAGTTTGACAGAGCACTGAAAGACCTGAGTCGAAACAAGGCCCCCGGAGTACACAACATTCCATTAGAACTACTGACGGTGTTGGGAGAGCCAGTCATGACAAAACTCTACCAGCTGGTGAGCAAGATGCATGAGACAGGTGAAATACCCTCAGACTTCAAGAAGAATATAATAATTCCAATCCCAAAGAAAGCAGGTGCTGACAGATGTGAAAATTACCGAGCTATCAGTTTAATAAGTCACGGCTGCAAAATACTAACGCGAATTCTTTACAGACGAATGGAAAAACTGGTAGAAGCCGACCTCGGGGAGGATCAGTTTGGATTCCGTAGAAATGTTGGAACACGTGAGGCAATACTGACCTTACGACTTATCTTAGAAGAAAGATTAAGAAAAGGCAAACCTACGTTTCTAGCATTTGTAGACTTAGAGAAAGCTTTTGACAATGTTGACTGGAATACTCTCTTTCCAATTCTAATGTTGGCATCGGTAAAATACAGGGAGCGAAAGACTATTTACAATTTGTACAGAAACCAGATGGCAGTTATTAGAGTCGAGGGGCATGAAAGGGAAGCAAGGGTTGGGAAAGTAGTGAGACAGGGTTGTAGCCTCTCCCCGATGTTATTCAATCTGTATATTGAGCAAGCAGTAAAGGAAACAAAAGAAAAATTTGGAGTATGTATTAAAATTCATGGAGAAGAAGTAAAAACTTTGAGGTTCGCCGATGACATTGTAATTCTGTCAGAGACAGCAAAGGACTTGGAAGAGCAGTTGAATGGAATGGACAGTGTCTTGAAAGGAGGATATAAGATGAACATCAACAAAAGCAAAACGAGGATAATGGAATGTAGTCAAATTAAATCGGGTGATGCTGAGGGAGTTAGATTAGGAAATGAGACACTTAAAGTAGTAAAGGAGTTTTGCTATTTAGGAAGTAAAATAACTGAGGATGGTCGAAGTAGAGAGGATATAAAATGTAGACAGGCAATGGCAAGGAAAGCGTTTCTGAAGAAGAGAAATTTGTTAACATCGAATATAGATTTATGTATCAGGAAGTCGTTTCTGAAAGTATTTGTTTGGAATGTAGCCATGTATGGAAGTGAAACATGGATGATAACTAGTTTGGACAAGAAGAGAATAGAAGCTTTCGAAATGTGGTGCCACAGAAGATTGCTGAAGATTAGATGGGTAGATCACGTAACTAATGAGGAGGTATTGAATAGGATTGGGGAGAAGAGAAGTTTGTGGCACAACTTGACTAGAAGAAGGGATCGGTTGGTAGGACATGTTTTGAGGCATCAAGGGATCACAAATTTAGTATTGGAGGGCAGTGTGGAGGGTAAAAATCGTAGAGGGAGACCAAGAGATGAATACACTAATCAGATTCAGAAGGATGTAGGTTGCAGTTGGTACTGGGAGATGAAGCAGCTTGCACATGATAGAGTAGCAATTTAGAGCTGTATCAAACCAGTCTCAGGACTGAAGACAACAACAACAGTTATGTTGGTCGTTCCAGTATCCCAAAATACAACCAGTTTAAATCATTTTATCATACACACGATTTATATGCTTAATGAACATGCATGTTGTGATAGATTACTTTCACTATACACATATATTCACTAATATTTGATTTTTCCCGTTCATCCTGATATTAAGTTAGTAATAATGTCGACTGATGTGTGAAAAATGGTAACAGACGACTTACAAAAAATATACGTTCCCATCAGTGTAAGAGGCTGCCTGGATTGTGATTTTAGATGTGAGGCACATGATACTGACTTCACAACCTGCACAATGTGATCAAAAGTACCCGGACACCTGGCTGAAAATGACTTACAAGTTCGTGGCGTCATCCATCGGTGATGTTGCAATTCAGTATGGCGTTGGCTCACCCTTAGTCTTGATGACAGCTTCCACTCAGGCATATGTTCAATCAGGTGCTGAAAGGTTTATTGGGAAATAGCAGACCTTTCTTCACGGAGTGCTGCACTGAGGAGAGGTATCGATGTCAGTCGGTGAGGCCTGGCACGAAGTCGACGTTCCAAAACATCCCAAAGGTGTTATATAGGATTCAGATCAGGATTCTGAGGAGGCCAGTCCATTACAGGGATGTTATTATCGTGTATCCACTCCGCCACAGGCCGTGCATTATGAACAGGTACTCGATAGTGTTGAAAGATGTAATCGCCATCCCCGAATTGCTCTTCAACAATGGGAAGCAAGAAGGTGGTTAAAACAAAAATGTAGGCCTGTGCTGGGATAGTGCCACTCAAAACAACAAGGGGTGCAAGACCCCTCTATGAAAAACATGACCACACCAAACACCGCCGCGTCCTAATTTTACTGTTGGCACTACACACGCTGGCAGATGACGATCACCGGGCATTAGCCATACCCTCACCCTGCCATCGGATTTGCCACATTGTGTACTGGGATTCGTCAATCCACACAACGTTTTTTCACTGTTCAATCGCCCAGTGTTTAGGCTCGTTACACTCTGCGAGGCGTCGTTTGGCATTTACCGGCGTGATGTGTGGGTTATGAGCAGCCGCTAGACCATGAAATCCTCATTTTCTCACCTCCCGCCTGTCATTGTACTTGCAGTGGATTATTATGTAGTTTGGAATTCCTGTGTGATGATCTGGATAGACGTCTGCCTATCCCTCTTCATCAGCCGGCGGTCTCTGTCAGCCAACAGACGGGGTCGGCCTGTACCGTTTCGTTCTGTACATGTCCCTTCACGTTTTCGCTTTACTATCACATCGGAAACAGTGGACCTAGGTATGTTTAGGAGTGTGGAAATCTCGCGTACATACTGTACATATGACACTCAATCACCTGAGCACGTTCGAAGTCCGAGAGTTCCTCGGAGCGCCCCATTTTGCTCTCTCTCGATGTCTAATAACTACTGAGGTCGCTGATATGGAGTAACTGGCAGCACAATTCACCTAATATGAAAAACGTATGTTTTTGGGAGTGTCCGGATACTTTTGACCACATAGTGTACCACGACCTAGCCAAGAATGGTTACATTGGCAATGAGCTTTGTCAGCCGTCTTATAATTTGCTCACTGAACAAGGGTGATGAGTGATTTCTTGTTTATAAGTGTGTAATAGATCACATGAAAGATTTCTAAATCAGCGTTCCATTTTAATTTCGAACACCTCCGACAACAATTTCTTGTTCCCGGGAACAAGAACTAAGGTATTGTGTCTTTACGTTGACGGAACTTTGTGTATTAATACAAAACTGAGGATGATTATATTCACTGAAAATGTAGACTATCTTTTGTACGTGGTGAATTTCTAGAAGAGCCTATCTAGTACAACACAGGCTTTAAATGTCTCTCAAACGTCACACTTTTGATTCGGAAAGACATTGCATTATGCAGAATAAGTATAATTAGTATGCAAATGTTAATTTCGGTTGCATGCTGGCAACGTCATTTGAATAGAAATTAGACAGAAGTTCTTTCGACCTATTTTTAGAGCTTGATTCATCGACAGTTTCAGTAAATTAATTATTATTTAACCGAATCTGAGAATGATTTGATCATTTTCACATTTATTGCCAACATCCCGATAAATTTCCAGAATTTTGTAGCGGAAAACGTTTCAGTAAAACCAGTTTTGTGCTATCTCCTCGGGCATGGATGTGTGTGATGTCCTTAGGTTAGTTAGGTTTAAGTAGTTCTAAGTTCTAGGGGACTTATGACCACAGATGTTGAGTCCCATAGTGCTCAGAGCCATTTGAACAATTTTTGTGCTATCTACGCCGTCGATGGGGCTAGAAGCTATTGGGATTCAGCTCATACAGTGGTGTAATGATGGGTGAGACAGCAATATGACATATGTTAATGCGCTAGACACCTAGAGTAGCGGTGCTGTGATTAAGCCACTGGGAATGTATTCGGGAGGAGCGCGGTTCAAACCGCCGTCCTTTTGCCCGTATTTAAGTTGGTTGTAGTTTCAGCAATTCGATTAAGGCGAATTTATAGATGGCCCCTTTGAAAACGAAGCGCCTGATTTACGTTCCCGACCGAATAGCGCCTGTTTCTAATGATTTCATCGGCGATAAGACGTTGAAGACTAAACTTAATTCCATTTGAATGTACGACCCATGACAGACGGAATCCTCACAGTGGATTCCTGTGATCTCTTAAGGTATATTTAAATACGAAAGAGGAGGAATAAACTAGAAACATCAATATTGAAAATCCTAAACTGTTATAGTTGCCCAGTAACACAAAAGAAATCTGATGACATTCATTTAATAGAGGGAGGAATCATATAAATATCGCCTGGCCATTATGTTTTTGCGTGAACTGTTTCCTGCCACAGACTGCGATGCGACTAAAATCATTTGCGGGGACAGAGTCAAAATATGAAGGCGACAAAAGCCACCAAATATTATGAATAAGTGAAATTAATTTGCGATTAGAACTATGAATGATAACTGCGGGAAGTTCTAGTAATGAAACGTTCACCTTTTTAACCACATATTTACTTTATTTGATTACCTGATGTGGCAGGATTACCGCAATGAACAGTGCACTGAACTCTAATGACAATCCCTTGGTAAGCTCCATTTGTGTGTTTTGTTAAGATTCCGGCACATATGCTCATCGGAAAGCCTCAGTCGTCAGATCTGTATTTCGCCTTCGTTTCTTTACAGCTGTGCTAACTCAGCTCTCAACATGTACTTCGCGTCTTCGCTTCGTTTACTGTGTTCGGCTATAATTTACAGCTAGCGGGTTTTCAACGACATTAATTGCCCGAGTGTTACTCGTCGACAGATAGACGTACTGATAAACATCTATGCAACGACTGCAAGAGCCCATATCTCAAAGGGAAAATGTACGATCTAAAGTTATAAATTTATTTTGATGCGCTCCACACGGTAAACACACAGTGTAATATGCACTCATGTTGTATTAAATTAGCAATTCTTATTATGCCTAACATAGCTTAACTGCACGGGATACTGAAACTTATGTTCACAATATAACCTCATAGTTTTTCACGACAGCCTTACATCCATAAATAGTCTTCTTCATCATTTCAGCATTTCAAGAAACACTTTTATCCTAAGGAATTTTTTGAAGGAACTTGGAAGAGCAGCTCGCAACGGTTATTATGTCATCTTACAATGATAAAAATTTTCCTTGTGATCATTCTAACACCACACTACCGCATTTACATCAATACATTCCGCGATGGATACCACGAATGAAAATACTGCAGGATTCGTGTGAGAAGTAGTCGCAGTTCTCCTTTCCGCCTTTGTGGCATCAGCACTGTACCTAGAAGAGTACCTAGAAGAGCTATAAAACAATATATTTATATATATTCCATAGTAGTTGTCATATGGATGTTGTGGCCAAATTTTATGCCTCCAAATTCCTTTGACAGTTGTCAGATATCTAACCCGTTGAAAATTGAGTTCAGACTGAAACTTCGTCTCAACTTGCTCCACCTTGCTGCACTCGCTGGACAGTGTGTCTAAGGCTTTCATCTTCACCGGGTTTCCTCCAAACACGTATCCGACGATTGTCTGGTTGAAGGCATATGCGACACTCATCGGTGAAGAAAACGTGATACCAATCCTGAGCGTTCCATTCGGCATGTTGTTGGGCCCATCTCTACCGCACTGCAAGGTGTTGTGGTTGCAAAGATGTAGCGCGCCATGGACGTCGGGAGTGAAGTTGTGCATCATGCAGCCTCCTGTGCACAGTTTGAGTCGTAACACGACATCCTGTGGCTGCACGAAAAGCATTATTCAACATGGTAGTGTTGCTGTCATTGTTCCTCCGAGCCATAATCCATAGGTAGCGGTCATCCGCTGCAGTAGTAGCCCTTGGGTGGCCTGAGCGAGGCATGTCATCGACAGTTCCTGTCTCTCTGTATCTCCTCCATGTCCGAACAACATCGCTTTGGTTAACTCTGAGGCGCCTGGACACTTCCCTTGCTGAGAGTCGTTGCTCGCACAAAGTAGCAATGCCGACAGTATCGAACCGCGATAATGACCGTATAGCCGTGTACCTCCTACCTGGTGGAATTACAGGAACTGATCGGCTGTCGTACCCCCTCTGTGACATGTCTGAACAGTCAAAGGGTCTGTGTCTGTGATAAAATATCTACAGTCAACGTCTATCTTCAGGTGTTCTGGGAACTGGGGTGATACAAAACTTTTTTTGATGTGTATATTAATAGCGGGTGAGGCAAATTACAGACTGAAATTCATTGTCAGATTCATCAGGAGACGTAGTCCATCAACACAGAAGGTACAGGGTGTTTCAAAAATGACCGGTATACCGGTATATTTGAAACGGCAATACAAACTAAACGAGCAGCGATAGAAATACACCGTTTGTTGCAATATGCTTAGGACAACAGTACATTTTCAGGCAGACAAACTTTCGAAATTACAGTAGTTACAATTGTCAACAACAGATGGCGCTACGGTCTGGGAAACTCTATAGTACGATATTTTCCACATATCCACCATGCGTAGCAATAATATGGCGTAGTCTCTGAATGAAATTACCCGAAACCTTTGACAACGTGTCTGGCGGAATGGCTTCACATGCAGATGAGATGTACTGCTTCAGCTGTTCAATTGTTTCTGGATTCTGGCGGTACACCTCGTCTTTCAAGTGTCCCCACAAGAAGAAGTCACAGGGGTTTATGTCTGGCGAATAGGGAGGCCAATCCACGCCGCCTCCTGTATGTTTCGGATAGCCCAAAGCAATCACACGATCATCGAAATATTCATTCAGGAAATTAAAGACGTCGGCCGTGCGATGTGGCCGGGCACCATCTTGCATAAACCACGAGGTGTTCGCAGTGTCGTCTAAGGCAGTTTGTGCCACCACAAATTCACGAAGAATGTCCAGATAGCGTGATGCAGTAATCGTTTCGGATCTGAAAAATGGGCCAATGATTCCTTTGGAAGAAATGGCGGCCCAGACCAGTACGTTTTGAGGATGCAGCGACGATGGGACTGCAACATGGGGCTTTTCGGTTCCCCATATGCGCCAGTTCTGTTTGTTGACGAAGCCGTCCAGGTAAAAATAAGCTTCGTCAGTAAACCAAATGCTGCCCACATGCATATCGCCGTCATCAATCCTGTGCACTATATCGTTAGCGAATGTCTCTCGTGCAGCAATGCTAGCCGCGCTGAGGGGTTGTATGGATAGAGGTGTAAACTCTGGCGCATGAGACGATACGTGGATGTTGGCGTCATTTGGACCGCAACTGCAACACGGCGAACGGAAACCCAAGGCCACTGTTGGATCACCTGCTGCACTAGCTGCGCGTTGCCCTCTGTGGTTGCCGTACGCGGTCGCCCTACCTTTCCAACACGTTCATCCGTCACGTTCCCAGTCCGTTGAAATTTTTCAAACAGATCTTTTATTGTATCGCTTTTCGGTCCTTTGGTTACATTAAACCTCCGTTGAAAACTTCGTCTTGTTGCAACAACACTGTGTTCTAGGCGGTGGAATTCCAACACCAGAAAAATCCTCTGTTCTAAGGAATAAACCATGTTGTCCACAGCACACTTGCACGTTGTGAACAGCACACGCTTACAGCAGAAAGACGACATACAGAATGGCGCACCCACAGACTGCGTTGTCTTCTATATCTTTCACATCACTTGCAGCGCCATCTGTTGTTGAAAATTGTAAGTACTGTATTTTCGAAAGTTTGTCCACCTGAAAATGTACTGTTGTCCCAAGCATATTGCAACAAACTGTGTATTTCTATCGCTGCTCGTTTAGTTTTTATTGCCGTTTCAAATATACCGGTCATTTTTGAAACACCCTGTAGCTTACAAAATATCGGTGGAGCAATAATTGAGTAGTGCTCGTCAGTATGGGATCGGTACCGGATTGTACTGACAGCGAAAATAGATGAGATCCAAAGAAGAGCAATACGTTTCGTTACACGTTCAATTAGTACGTGCGAAAGCTTAACAGAAACTTTCAACCAACTCCAGTGGTAGACACTGCAAGAAAGGCGGTCTGGATCTTGGCGTGATTTACTCTGCAAGTTCCGAGAGCGTACGTTCCGGGAAGAGTCAAACAATATATTGCTTCCATCTACATATATCTCGCGAAAGGAACATGAAGATAAGATCAGAGAGATTCGAGGCCACGCGAAGGCTTAGCAATAATCATTCTTCTCGCGAACTGTTCGCAAACTAGAACATTAAAAGAGGGAAGTGACATTGGTACACAAAGTTCCATCCGCCACACACCGTGAGGTTTCTTGCGGAGTACAGATGTGGATAGAGATTCTTCATATGAGCGTAGCTGGTATAAGAGATAAACGTGTAAGGACATGTACACAAATCAGGCACTCCGTATTGCGGCATCAAATTAGTTCATGCCTGTAGACAGGAAACAAAATGAAAAGACGTCCGAAGGAGGCTGTTCTCGCACGTTCTTGGACAGTTCGTGGCAGCGACTACAGTAAATTACACGCACGAGAGATGCTTTGTTCGCTGGCATGTGTCTATAATACGTATGTCTTGTAGTTGTCTCGAAGTCGTCTTCTGAATTCCGGAGGTAGTTATGAATAACTCTTTGTGGCCTCCACGGACGTCTCCTGGGCAATGCAAAGGTTCTGGCTTATCGTAAAGTCAAAGCAGCATGATACCACATTGCAACCTAAAGTAGAGCTCATCTGTGAAAAGAACACTCCATTATTAATTTTCAGTCCAATATCTGATAAAGTGTTTACTAGAGAAGCTCATGCCTTTCCTGGGAGGGAAGTGATACACTTGGGGACAATCGCATCGCATACGCGCCATATTCAAAAAGACATCTGAGCACATGTTTATCTCATTTCCATTGATTGTAGACACGTAATAGGGTACTTGACACGCATTTTAATCTCGGAGAAACTAACAGACGCAGTTTAGGAACCAAGAACTATATTTTAGATAGGTTTAAAAAAGTTAAAGTGAAACTGCAAACATACCTTAAATGAAAACAGTGCATGTAACAAAACACTCGATGTAGATGGGTTTCAACTTTGTTTGTAATTAAAATTCAAAATCGAAGAGGATAGGGCTGTAAATGTGAATCAGAATAAACAGCATCCGTGGCCTTGATCAGAATCGAATCCTGGATATGGGTCGGGGGTGGCTGAGCTCATATAAATTTTCTATCGCCATGCCATCTCCAAATTCTCTAAACAAAGTAATTTTCGTGACTTAATTGTGTAATCTGTGTTGCAAAGAATACCTCTCACTCCATCTCTCTTTTTTAGACTAAGGAGAGAACGGTGTAGGATTGGGGAGGGGGGAGCAGGGGGGCTCTGCACCGCCATAGCTCCCCCTCCCTCCTCCCTGCTCCCCTCCCGCATTCGCCTTTGGCCTTGATGGAGGTTAGCGAACGATATCGTGACAGTTACAACTGCTGTGTGATATAAACATAGGCATCGTTGGTGTGAGGGAGGTTAGACAGCCATTGTTATGTAAGAAAATGGAATATTGTTAAAACATATGCATAACAGACGTGCACCAGTTGCGATAGAATATCCAGGCTGTTATCACGACTATTGACGAATGAATGTTTCTGAAATGACAGGCTGGAAGTACACTCCTGGAAATTGAAATACGAACACCGTGAATTCATTGTCCCAGGAAGGGGAAACTTTATTGACACATTCCTGGGGTCAGATACATCACATGATCACACTGACAGAACTACAGGCACATAAACACAGGCAACAGAGCATGCACAATGTCGGCACTAGTACAGTTATATCCACCTTTCGCAGCAATGCAGGCTGCTATTCTCCCACGGAGACGATCGTAGAGATGCTGGATGTAGTCCTATGGAACGGCTTGCCATGCCATTTCCACCTGGCGCCTCAGTTGGACCAGCGTTCGTGCTGGACGTGCAGACCGCGTGAGACGACACTTCATCCAGTCCCAAACATGCTCAATGGGGGACAGATCCGGAGATCTTGCTGGCCAGGGTAGTTGCCTTACACCTTCTAGAGCACGTTGGGTGGCACGGGATACATGCGGACGTGCATTGTCCTGTTGGAACAGCAAGTTCCCTTGCCGGTCTAGGAATGGTAGAACGATGGGTTCGATGACGGTTTGGATGTACCGTGCACTATTCAGTGTCCCCTCGACGATCACCAGAGGTGTACGGCCAGTGTAGGAAATCGCTCCCCACACCATGATGCCGCGTGTTGGCCCTGTGTGCCTCGGTCGTATGCAGTCCTGATTGTGGCGCTCACCTGCACGGCGCCAAACACGCATACGACCATCATTGGCACCAAGGCAGAAGCGACTCTCATCGCTGAAGACGACACGTCTCCATTCGTCCCTCCATTCACGCCTGTCGCGACACCACTGGAGGCGGGCTGCACGATGTTGGGGCGTGAGCCCAGCTTCATGGAGACGGTTGCGAATGGTCCTCGCCGATACCCCAGGAGCAACAGTGTCCCTAATTTGCTGGGAAGTGGCGGTGCGGTCCCCTACGGCACTGCGTAGGATCCTACGGTCTTGGCGTGCATCCGTGCGTCGCTGCGGTCCGGTCCCAGGTCGACGGGCACGTGCACCTTCCGCCGACCACTGGCGACAATATCGATGTACTGTGGAGACCTCACGCCCCACGTGTTGAGCAATTCGGCGGTACGTCCACCTGGCATCCCGCATGCCCACTATACGCCCTCGCTCAAAGTCCGTCAACTGCACATACGGTTCACGTCCACGCTGTCGCGGCATGCTACCAGTGTTAAAGACTGCGATGGAGCTCCGTATGCCACGGCAAACTGGCTGACACTGACGGCGGCGGTGCACAAATGCTGCGCAGCTAGCGCCATTCGACGGCCAACACCGGGGTTCCTGGTGCGTGTGATCATTGCTTGTACAGCTCTCTCGCAGTGTCCGGAGCAAGTATGGTGGGTCTGACACACCGGTGTCAATGTGTTCTTTTTTCCATTTCCAGGAGTGTAGATGACTGAAACAGGTGCTGAAACTAAAGTGGCCAAAGCGAGTCACGCCTGTTCCTGATAAATTGTTTGAGGCAACCGGAAGGCTTGCACTCATAATCAGCCACATGCGTAACGATGACTGCAGATATTTCTGTAACAGATTAGGTGATAATCTAAACAGTACATATATTTGTATGCGTCGGCTTCCGCGGTCGTTGTCACAGTCAGTAAGATTCTTCTGGGTATTTGACAGCATATTCAGTGTTTAAAATTCTGCGATGTTGTTAGTTAGCAAAGACACCTTGAGGAAGGGCATTTTCGACACTGGCCGAAACCTCGGAGAATTTGACAATGCGGTCGGACACCCAGAAGATTTTTATCGACTGTTCTGATGAGGTCCACACAGAATCATATTAGCCTTACAATTAGCAAAGGGCCAATTTTAACAGCTGAATATAAAGTTTCGTGAACTAAAACATATACAAACATTGTAAACATGTACAAACATTGTTTAAATTCAACTGCGGTCCCTCCCCCCATTCATTGCCTTGTATCCTACGTTGCTATTCTTGTACAGCCCTATACATTGTTATAAGCTATGTGGTGATGATCCGTAAAGTGAACTATTTTTACCTCGATTTTAGTCTGTTCCATTATTTCAATGATAATTGTCAGTGTTGCACTGTGTACACCTGGTTTTACACTGTTTATTTCTGAGTTAAAACTGAAGTTTCTTATTTGCGACTAACTTGGCTGTTTCCATCACGTTAGTGAGTACGTACCCTATTGATATAGCATTTGTCACTTTAAGAAGCGTTTTTTTATGGTGTTGAGCGGTACCAAAGTATGTGGTACTAAGTGTTGTCCAGTCCTGTTATTGTGCGTTCCTTCCACAACGAAGTTCATTCCAACTCTGTCATCTCATAGGATTCTAAGAGTTTCTGCATACTTGCAGATCAAAGTACATCGAAAGTGTTGAAAGTAGCCTCTGATACTTCAGTTACCCATGTTGTAATTTGTTTCTTTGACGAGTTCTTATTTTTAAAATGACTTATTGCATGCTGTATCTCTCTATCTGAAAACCGTCTGCACTATGTAACAGAAAAATCATCCTACTTGTGTCTTCACTTCTTATTCAGGAACTTCTTACGCTTGCCATAATGTGTTTCAGATACTATATCGCCTTAATTGTTTATGTTCTTATACAGACAGAAATCTTCCTAACAGGTAAGCAGAAGTACCTCACATTCTGGATCTACATCTATACTACGCCAACCACGGTGAAGGACGTAGCAGAGGGTACGTCTCATTGTACCCTTAATTAAGGTTTCTTGCCGTTCCATTCACGTTTGGGGCTCAGGAAGAATTACTGTTTGAATACCTCTTTGCATGCTATAATTATTCTAATTTTGTTAACAAAAGTTCTCGGGATACCTTACGTTTATCTTCAAGGGTCTGCCAGCTCAGTTTCTTCAGTATCTCTGTGACACTCTCCCAGGGGCCAAAAATCCTGTGACCATTCGTGCTGCCCTTCTTTGTGTACGTTCAATATCCCCTGGCAGTCGTATTTGGTATGGGTCCCACACACTTGAGCAGTATTCTAGAACAGATCTCAGAAGTGATCTGTAAGCAATCCCTTTTGCAGACTGTTTGCATTTCGCCAGTACTCTGCCAATGAACCTGATTTACTCACGACTGAGCCTACATGATCATTCCATTTCACATCTCTATAAAGTATTACACACAGTTATTTACATGATTTGGCATATTCCAGCTGTGACTCATTGGTGTTATAGACACAGGACAATACATTTTTACATTTTGTGAAGTGTACAATTTTAAATTTCTGAACATTTAAAGTAAATTACCAGTCTCTGCACCACTTTGAAATTTTATCAAGTATCTGAATGGTCGTTAATATACAACATGAACAGCAAGGGTCTCAACAAACTTCCCTGGGGCACACATGAAGTTACTTTACATACTACCATACAGTTTGGGCTCCTATTCTCAAACTGATCTGTGTATTTTGTGACAAAGTTGTAATAGATGTAAATTATCATTCTTGGTCCTCATCATACTTCAAACACAAGAAAGGTCATAATGACAATATTTTAATATAAACAGAGCTGTTTCTCAGACAGAATGCAATTTGCCCTCTTGTACAGCAATGATTAACTATTCAATATCATATGAAAAATATCATTATCTAAATAAACTTACTTTCTTAGTAAAAATACAATTGAGGTATGCTATGTCTAAAGTCGAAGTTTCCCACTGAACATATTTTTCTCTAACCAATTAGACTGATATATCCACATAATTTAACACCGAGAAGAGTGTAGAGGTTATTAGTAACAATAATAAATGAAGGGAAGACGTAAGACTTGTACAGTTGTACTAAAGGAGGAGTAGCAAAATC
The DNA here is from genome assembly GCF_023897955.1 of Schistocerca gregaria. NCBI lineage: Eukaryota > Metazoa > Arthropoda > Insecta > Orthoptera > Acrididae > Schistocerca > Schistocerca gregaria. The sequence goes on along the minus strand of NC_064931.1, from coordinate 623,001,250 downwards.
ACTTCAATCCTATATTTGAGAAAAATAATTGGAAGCAGTATGTCACTTAGGTAATAGGAAGTATGAATAAAAAGAAAAAATTTAGGAAAACATTTTTGTGATTTTGGTAAACGTAACTGCATAAAAATCTCATGCATCTTAAAGCTGTTAAAACAAATGAAGGGCTAATGAATAAGAAAAATTGATAATCAATTAGAAAGCTACTGCAAGGCTGAGGTTTTAGACATGTATCATAGATGTAGAAGAAAGACATAAGGAATTTCAAAACATTTTCTAAGAGATTTTTCTCATCTGACTTACCTCCCTTATAAATGTAGAATAATTTATACTGTTTTAAAAGTATTTAAAGGATATAACCAAATAAAATATTCAAGATGGGAACTTGAAATTTAATCATTATATTCCAGTTAGCTGTAAATGTGTCTATTCCATTAGGAAGTTCATCATATACTGCGCTTTTAAGGCGGGAATTCTACCACAGACCTACAAAATGTAAATTATGTCTTTTTCTAGTTGTCAATCACATCAATATTACATCTTAGTATGGTACTTCTTAAAAAGTGTATTATAGCATAAGCAGATTATTTTAAATAATTATAAGATACTGCAAGACTTGAAATTTCCAATCAAAACAATAGATATTGAAATAATAATAAAGTAAAGCAATCAGACATAATGATAAATAAGAAAGAAAAGAATGCATACCAAAGTTACTACAAGAAAGGAAAGTCATCAGTATTTCTAGATGAAATACTTTTTGGCATCCGTTTATTCATAGACAGAACCTACAATAAAAGCAATTAAAACCAAAACAAATAGTTTTATCATAAAAAATGAAGGTACAAAAGATTTTCTATAGTGCTTAAATCAAAATTATTCATAACTAGGATTTATCTAGATAAAATTACTAAATATAAAATAATGTTTGATTTTTGATTTGACAGTTAAGGAAATCTACATCCTCAAAGAACACCATTTTCAGAAATCAGAAGTTATACCCAATGTCTGTAATAACACAGTCATATCTGATGATATGAAAACCATACAACGTTTGTGAATCACACAAGACAAAAAAAACCTTTGAAACTGATTGTATATCAATGATCGTTACTCTCTGACTGGAGAGGACCTGAGACTGACACCTATAAGGTAACAACAAATAAGAGACTATAATTCATTGGGCAATAATTTGACTGCAATTTTCAGAACAAAAACTGAAGAGATTTTTATATAATATCTAGAGTACATCAGGTAATACTGAATAACCAAGAGAACACAGAGAATACTACATTGAAAGTTCACTTTATATTCTTTTGCAGACTTTGAAAGGCAAATAGGAAAAGAGTATACATTTCAAAGAAATTTACATTCATCTTGAAAACATAATGTAATACCACTAACATAAAGAATTTGAATCTTACTGCAATATGAAGTACATTGATTGAGATTTGGAAGATCCTATTATATACAGAGGATCAAATGCTCAAAGAAAATTCACTGAGAGGTATAATATTTCATCGCCAAGGGTAAAAATTTGTACAATTTGAATCATTTTCCTTTCATGAGTGATCTCAAATTAAAGATTACATCATTCACTGATAAAATTTAACACTCTACATTAGTAAAAAAAATATCAATTTGTAAAATTTTGAAAATGAAATAAAAAACCGACAAATTTAGTCGAGAGAATGAAGAAAGTCATGTACACTTGAGTTAAAAAAATGCTTCTGTACGGGAAAAAAACTGAGTTGTTCGCACGAAGGTATCCTAACAACAAAGACATTTCAACGAATTTGAAATAAAAATTATTGGGACGTCGGTCGAATTATAAGCAGAAGGTAAGGAATGAGCCTGAAACGAGTAGAGCGAAAAAAATAGATGTCTCTTTGCTCTTGCTTGTAATCCAGATGTTACTCCCAGAGAAACCACGAGTGCCTCCAGAATAACTCCACCCAGCGTTGTTCACATTTTGCTAGCAAACAGCTTGCATCCGAATCATTTGTCATTTCACCAGCTGATTAACCAGCGGAACTGCAGAAGACGCATGGGTCGGTGTCACTGGGTTCTGGAGCGACACCTGGATAATAGAGCCTTTCTTCAATGAATTCTCTTTACCAATGAAGCTACTGTTACAAAACATGGAAAACTGAATGTAAGGAATATGAGTTATTCGGCCGCGGAGAATCCGCATTGTTTGAGGCGGATACAACATCAGAGTGTGACAGTTTGGTACGCGGTTTTTGTAGACTACTTGATTGGTTCTTTATTCACAGAAGGAACCTTAATGGGTAAAACAAACGCACAGAGTTTGACCGAACTGCTACCGGCTCTCCTAGAGAAAGGACACCTAAAGTATACAGATGTATCTGGTAGAACAGACGATGCATATCCAGTTCACTGTTCTATTGTTCTTAGGAAAGCGCTCACTTAGCTCTTTTCTGATCGCTGGACAAGATGTGAATGCGTTATCAATGGGCCTATTCTTTCACTTGATTTAACGCCACTTGTCGTTTTCCTCTCGAGTACAATAAAAAACGAAGTCCATGAAAAAGTTCCGACGATCCAAGAGGTTTAAAAACATCAAATAAGTGCAGCGTATGCAATGATACAGAAGAATTCTTTCAGTCTGTCTACAAATCCTTGCACCAGAAATTGCAATCATGTAGTACAACCGACGTTGGGCGTTTTAAACAGTTGATGACAAATGGAATTTTAAGGAAGTGATTATGACGAAATTATTTTGATTTCTTTTTGTTACTGTTACTGATGTAATTTTGCAGTGGAAGTTTGTATCTTGATATTAAACTCTTGACATGAAGTTATTTCTTAACGGTCTTTACACCTCAATGATATATTTTGCAAATTATTTCAATTTTTGACTTGCTGCTGTCTTAAAAGTTACTGGTGGAAACAAGAGCAGAGATGTTACCATAGTTAACTGGTAAATAATTTTTAGATGGCACATCCTTTGCCTTCCAGTTGCTGTGTCAGTCCTATCATGTGTAACGAAGTGTGATTTGTATAAGTTTTGAAATAAACTTTTCTCCACTATTCCGTTTTTGTAATTAAGCCACGAAGCTGTGTAAAGCTTGTGTGCACCATCAACATGGCTGAAATTCCCATATAGCAGTACGAACTTCGGTGTAAGGCAGCAATCAGTTTCGGGTTCAGAAGAGACGAATTCAAAGTTTTAAATATTGTAATTTCGATGAAACTACTAATTCAGATTTGAAGAGTGGAACTCCATGGAATTCGTTTCTCTTAGAAATACCTTATTAACAACAGAAATTACTGTACTTAAATTTGAGAAAACAGTGATGATACCAAAATCTCTGTAATTAATACAGCTACCAAAAGAGACTGTATGTTATTTAGTGAGCAATTTTTTACATTTCTTGTGAGTGAATATGGAATTACGCTATCTTAAGCGAATCAAGATACACCTGAGGTGAAAATATGAGCTAAATCACCTAGTATATTTTTGTAGATATTGCTACACAAATTACCGGTTTTCTTTTGCATCATTTGTTCGAATTATTTTAGTTGTTTCTGTCTTAAGCATAATAAAAATTAGTAGTCTAATTCAAGTGACACGAATCATAGTTTTGAAAGTTTATCCTTAATGGTCAAATAATAAACACCTCTGTTAAATAATGTTGTTATTATTGTTATCACTGCATCATACGAAGCAACACATTTCCAAATCCTGTGTATTAAATTTGTTTATGAACTTCAGTTTATCCTTAATTATAACACAGAAATTACAACTGACAGAGAAATAGTAATGAAAATAATCTGGAAATGTTGACTGAAAATTCATTTTTCGTATAATTTACAGAATATAATTAATGTAAACTCACTGAATTTTCTTCATTTGTCTCTGTGAAAAATAAAGCATTTCCCTAATGCAGTGGTACAAATTATGATTTTGACTAACAGTTCAACACAAGCAGTTTTCGCACATCTTTTTTTTTTAGAAAGTACTTCTGCATTTCTTAAAATGAAAAACTCCTACTAGGATTTTGGCGGATAAGAGGATACCTTCTAACATTCCAAAATTACGAACCCTATATGGCGAAACGATTTTTTTCTTCAAATGTTGTCTTGGAACCTCAAAGAACATGTACTATGAAACAATGAGTAACGTTGTGTAGTTGGGACGATCTGTGCGTCTTGCGCAATTCCATAACTCAAAGTTTCAGTGAGGGCGAACACTTAGTATCTCTGAATAGTATGTTATGTTATGATCTTACAGCATATCCAGAATGTTACATTGCTGCAACGGTGCATGACTGAAAACATGGGCGGTAAAGACCTGCTTGAGCCTCAAACCAGAAATGAACCATAAAATGTGAAAGTGGCTTTACCTCAGCATTATATACTTTACCTGGATGACGATCATGTTCAGTAAAACTTCGTCTGCTGTGTTCACTATGTTTTAATAGTGTAATAAGTGTGAATTCTTCTGATGCTGGGCCACTGATTGAGTAAACAATTTTTTTTATAGTTTTCCTCGTGACCCCAAAATAAAGAAGGTGAATACTTTTGGCAAAAGAAGCATGGTCACCTGTACTCTTAATTACTTATTTCTGATAAAGTGTCTAACACAGCTTGGGGGGCTGTATCAATTCGGACGATTTTTAGTGTATCATGTATTTCTCATAAATATTGGTATAGTTCCTTTCACTGAACATTGAAACAGCAACAAGTAAATTTTCACAGATTTTACCATGTGAATATACCCCACCCCCCCCCCTTTCCGCTCCACCAATACCAAATCGTCCTTCGAGGATGCAAGCAAATACGCAGTGATTTGGGACGTGCTACATTATTTGTTTCTTCTTGCTTCTACAAGCATAAAATGCTATCGCAGTGATGTTATCATATGTTATCATGGTGTCTGGCCTGTTTTGGCTGTTGAATTAACTCACGTCTCGCTTGTCTATCTTGCGTATACCGTTAGGACTTGTTCCTGCGTTAAAAATTACTGTTTATTTGTCTGGATCTTCACTTTACTACACAGCAAAACATGTAGTTTATGGATATGTACACAGAAACGCAGAACAGTAGTTGATTATATTTAGCTGGTATTCAAGTCACTGTAGTAATTACCAGGTGCAGACATTCATTTAATACCCTAAACTATTCTGCCTACATCTTTATCTTCTTTCCGTCAAACACCACACAGCTTGGAATAATTAAATGAGTACTTCGTCTTTCTGTTAGCGTTGGTTTAATGGAGATTGAATATTCATGATTAATGTCCTGTAAAGAATTTTTCAGTAATCTCCAAGATGCTACTCCAGGCGGGTGTAAAATGAATGTGCGCAACGGAAAATAGTGAACGCGAAGATGAAGATTAGGCCTTGTCTGACTACCCCCTCAAGCAGATCTTAGTATCTCTTAATGGTTATATTATCTCCTCCTTCTTCTTCTTCAACATATAAATTACAACATAAACATGAATAAATGATTAATGGAACTGGTAATTACAAATGATAGATGCTGTTTCTGCTTATACATTTACTGTAGATTAAAACCCCTTTAGATATTACAAATGCTTACATATCAATGTCCAACGGACATAAAGGGATGCAAATGGATTTCCTAACTAATATGATTGATCAATTGCCTAAATCTGCCCCTTTTTATAACTACACAATCTAATATAAATAATGCGAGATGACTGACATCATCTATGTACCAAAGGCTAGACGACACTACTTGCAAAGACGATCTACAGTGGTGTGCACCCTCAGTGGAAATAAAATTTACGTGATCACAGCTGTTTAGCTTTATATCCCTAATAAGCGAAAGCAGTTAGCAATAGCACCATATGCACTGCGTCCGGTGCGTCGGAGTGAGAGTTCTCGTACACGTCTGCAACGATGAAAGAACCCCAGCCACAAAATATAAAAACAAAACCCTTTGAAACACCATGACGGCAGAAGGCGGTCCTATGACTAGCATAACCTAAACTGTCTTCTCCTCTCTGTGTTCTACAGACAAGAAACGCGAACTCCCAGCCACAAGGACGGAATCCAGATAACGTCTCAACGTGAGTATAGACATAAGAAGTGCTCTCAATCACTGAACACTGTGTACTCAACGACGACTCCCTACTCGGAGGCGAAGTCCATAATCGTGTTAGTTCGCAACAGCGCAGTGCCTAACCGTTCCAACTATAAAATCTCCTGAGAGCAAAGGCAGCAAGCCTGTCTGTACCAAAAAAGCTGATACTGAGCGACCGTCAAACACGGGCGCTCAAAACGGAAGACATCTTTCTCTCCACCCCTGGCCTCCCAGAAAAGCTCGGCTCCCCTCCCTCATAACTGCAGAAGGCAAATAAGATTTTCGGAACGACAGGATATTCTCCCTCTCCACAGATTCTTCCGAATGCCGACCAACCATATGTTAGTCCTTTGTCGTCCAGCGCGGAAAGTTTGCGAGGAAATACCTATCCTCGTTAATTAGGGATACATACAATGGTATACTCCTCAGAGTAAATATCCTCGCAAATAACCCAGCCTGCGTGATTTCCGAGGCAAAGCTTCCTCGTTCCTCTCTGCTGCGTCCAAGGTTTTCAGAGTTCCCGAAGTATTATCCGCTGATCCTTACGGCCCCGCTACAATACCGGCAAGCCGCCGTTGTATTGTGCTCCAGTGCTCAGGTGCACCGACCGTCCGTCTTGGCTACTTCCTGTGTTTAAGCAGGACCAACACACCTGTGCAGGCTTTTCCACCCAGGGCTTGAGTTACGCCTGCTGTTTTATTTACACTGGCGTTCCAACCTCTACTAGTATACGCACTCATTCATTACGCCGTTTTGATAGTAAAGATACTCCATCACCTTACATGCAATAAGCATTAACAACTATTTACAAGGTGTACGTGACGATGTTAGTCTTCTTTAAATATGCATATATACGATGTACATCCTATCAAATAACACGTGATTCCGGTTGTAAATCACGGCCAAGTATATAGATGAGTGCTAGTATGGTGTGAAATTATAGCCACCTTACAAACTCTTTCCACGAAACGTCTCAATTTTGTACGTAAACCCTTGCATTCAGACCTGTCTCTTTCAAAGAGTCTCAGCTTCAGAATTTCGGCCATAGTGAATCTAATAATGGCTCGGAGCACTATGGGACTTAACTCTTGAGGTCAGCAGTCCCCTAGAACTTAGAACTACTTAAATGTAACTACTCTAAGGACGTCACACACATCCATACCCGAGGCAGGATTCGAACCTGCGACCGTAGCGGTCGCGCGGTTCCACACTGCAGCGCCTAGAACTGATCGGCCACCCCGGCCGGCAGTGAATCTAATACTGGCGAGATGCTGAAATGAATATTAAACATTCTTTCATCACAATGGTAAGCAAAAACATTATGGCCACTGCCCACCGCAAAGTTGGATGCCGCCTGGCGGTGTTGCAGGCACGTGACGCAGTAACAAAAGTATGGAAGCGGAGCAGACACAGATGGGGGATAATCCTAGCGAAGATAAGGGCTGCAAATGGGTAAATCCATTGAGATAAGCGAATCTGACAAAGGACTGGTTATTATTATGTAGAGCCTGTGAACGAGGATCTCTAAAACGGCGAAGCTGGTCGAAAGGTCATGTGCTACTGTCGTTAACATCTGCGGAAAGAGGTAAAAGGACAGTGAAACTGCCAGTAGGCATTAGATGGTTGGACGTCCATGACTCGTCAAAGAACGTGGAGTTAAGAGTCTTGTCTGTTCTGTAAAGTAGAATAGATGGTGATCTGTGCCGATTGAGCACTGTGCTGGTGCACGCAGCATACCACCCCTACGTGTTCACATGTTGACCCAACGACATCTAAATTACGATTTCAGTGGACACAGGACCATCGGGATTCGACCTTCCATCAATGGTAACGTGTCGGCTCTACGGGTAAATCACATTGTTGCTATTCTAGGTCGATGGTCGTCTCCACAAACGCCGTCATCAAGGTGAACGGCGGCTCGAAACGTGAAGCGATCCATGGGCGCAGTCTGATGGGAGCAATATTATGCTATGGGACACGTTGTCCTGCGCTGGCGTATAACCTGTGGTAGTAATCGACGCTGACAGATGAGAACCACCTGCATCCTTTCATACTTGATGTATTCCCCGACAACGATGTCATCTTTCAGTAGAATAACTGTCTGTGTCTCGGAGCCAGAACCGTGTTATAGTAGTTTGAGGAGCATTATAACAGGCCCACGTTGATGTTTCGGTTACCAAATTCATCTGATAAATCCTGTGGAACCCTTCTGGGTCGCTGTGGGACGCCTTCACCGCGTACGCATATGAGCGGCCCGTTATTTACTCGAATTACACGGCCTTTGTGTAGCAATCTACTGCCACATACCCCCACAAACCTACCAACGAATTGTTGGCTCCCTGACACGCAGAACCAGAGACATATTTCGTTCCAAAGACGGACAAACAAGTTATTAAGCGGGTAGTCACAAAGCTTTGATTCATCAGTATCCACATTTGCAATCACTGTGGAAAACAATTTGGTTGGTCAGTTGAACGTGGAAAGATTTCTGGTTTCTATTAAGGTCGCCTAAAAACCCTCGTGCGATCGACTTTCAGGTAGTAATAGTCACTCCGAGATCCTCACCAACTTTGATTACCAAACGACAGAAAGAACATTATAAGAGGAACTTCACCGTTCGTCACTAGTTTGATAACACGAGACAGTCACAGTAGTTTTTACAACAACATGCAGAGAGAGAATCTGCAGAAGAGAAGTTGTATGTCGATGAAATGGTTATGTTACAATGATTCAGGAACAATATGTAAGAAGAGATGATTGCCGATTTAGAATTAACTGTGACAATCTTGGAGAGATAAAGTTTATCAGTCATACCAGCTCAAGTCCCTCATTGATGATAAAATGCAGTAAAGATACCAAATGGCTGGAATCTTGGTTGCTATGTTTCACCCGCTGATCCAAATAGACCCAGACGTTGTCTGTGGGTTTAAGATTAGATGATTCATCACGATACTCGAGGTGGGATGCGATGTGTGACCGTTCTTCAAACGAGGGACGTATGTATCCAGCTTTGTGAACATTCATGGTGTCACTTTTGGAGATGAGTGTCCACAGGATACAGAACATGTAGGAGGAACGGCAACACTTGGTGACCGTGAATGTTGAAATAAGGATCCTGATTCACGTTCATGGTTACCTGAATGTGTGGGCCCGAATAAGGCAAGGAAAACGCCCGTAAACTATCAACATCACCTCTGGACTGAACTACGACCTCCACGCACTGCGGCTTAAGCACCTTAACGGGTCAACGGTACACTCTACACTTTGTATCATTTGAAAAGGGGAAAAGTCGCGACTTGTCGAGTCACAGTACATGGTTCCAGTTAGTTAACTTCCAGTTTCTGTGGTGTTTGATTCACTGAATACATGGAGCTTTATATATCACTGTGGCCAATCGCCCTTTTCGAGATAACCGACTCCTAATTTCCATTGCATGCAGTTCTCTTCTCAAGATCGTTCTGAAGCCTCCATCAACTGACAGGAGCAATTCCGTTAGGATTTCAAAACGGTTGTCATTAACAAGGCCTGAATCTCGTCTTCGTTCCATGTCGGTTAGGATCTTTTTTATGGCCACACTTCTTACGCCATGTTACAATAGATCGGGTTGGTACACAATTCGTTGTAGACAGTCTGCGCTTTTATACGGACAAATAGAATTTCATTCAAGGTGTGGTGATCAAACGCCAAACGCAATATCTTCTTGCTGTCAATCTGTGACATCTCCATAATGGTCCACCTTACTTCGACGACTCCATACAACCTGGTGACATATCCCCACCACTTCATTGTCATTACCTGCCTCAGCCGTGGACGATGACGTGACAGCCTGATACAGTTCTGTTACATCTAAAGCGCTCCCAAGTGACCAATACTCCTTTATGGGAGTGTACAACATTATCTCTGGTGCCTCTATTACTCGCGCGTGGACACGTAGAGCGAAAATGCAGCAAATACAAAATTATTCAAATTAGAGACCTTACAGAAGCAACCAAACTGCTGCTTACATAGCTGGATTCGTGACAGAAATAAGAATGAGAGTAAATTTAAACGGCACGAAAAATAGACCTTCACAAACTGTACGATTGTCTTCGGTGTATGTTGAAAACACGATTATAGCACGTTTGCACTCAAGTGCTTCGTCAAAACATTGGCCTTCTGGCTTCAGGTTAACAAAAAACAGTTATAGAGAAAACCTTCCGACGGAATAACTTAACACTATAAAAACGTTAGTAAATGGTTATATCTCTACCCTGATTGGTAATATTCTACGTAACAATGAAATGAATAAAATCATACCACTTCTGTACGGAGGTCAACAGCAATTGCTCGGTAGCTTTAAGGACTGGTTCCAAATTTCATATATTGACAACATTTCAGACAATCTTGCAAAAATGTTAGCCTCTTAAATACGGGCCTGAAAGCAATAACATATCAAAATTTTTATTCAATTGTAAAGGCAAATTGCGACCTTTGACTCAGAGTAGTGTATATAAAATGACTTGTAAGCAGATTGAAATCATGTCAGTCATACAGAGCTGTGTCAGTTAGACTACGCGAACATGAGAGAAGCTGGCAGTTAAGGAAGAAAGAGTTGACCTTTAATTGTCATCTTTTAGAGGGAACCGTTTTCATGATGTAGAATTTGAGGTTTTACTTTCTGTCAAGAAAAGCAAAAAGATGACTCTACTGGAAATACTGGAAATCAACAAACATTTGACATAGAATGACCTAAGTATTAAACTATCAGGCTCAGTTTTCATTTTCCACTTTGTTAATTTAACATTCAGACTGTAAAATCATCTTATTTCTATCCATTTGTTAAATGTATCGCCTCATAAAATTTTTTTACCCTCTTTTCAGTTAATGTAATTGTTCTAATTTTTTCCCTATGTAAATACTTCGTCATTTTTCATCTTCTGTATAAATAATATCTGTATAAATCGTACATTGTGTTTATGTGTGTTTGCGACATTCAGTTGTCGCCTGAAAATGATCTTAGAAGCTGAAAGCCGTTCCGCGACGAAATAAATATAATTTTGTAGAACTTTCGGAAGTACTTTCTGCGGAAAATTCAGTACTTGGCTGTAAACTTAATATCGGAGGAAACTAGCTAATTTGTTTCTGGATTTCCGGTTTTTGTTTTCAGGTATTTCCTTAAAAGTTACTACGCTAATGATGGAATAGTTACTTCAAAGTAGCTACAGCTGATTTATTTTCAAAATCTTACCAGCCTGAGCAAGCTATCTTCCCCTAATCTCACCAACTCTACTAGAACAATAATTCGTAGCAATAAGCCGAGAGACAGTTAAATTTGCTGTTGTGTGAGGTCCGAGAAAATCACTATAATGCAAGTGGAATTAAGTATACAACAGAATCACTCCTGTAGAGTACGACAAGACGGGACCTGCTGTTTAATTGGTGGAATTATTGCAACAAACTCATTCTTAGCAAGCCAGATGTTCAACTCGAACCTAAAACACTATTCACGTCTGCATAGTAAACAAACTTAGGATATAGTTCACCCTCAACCCACTCAGTCTAGTCTGGGCTGTACTTCCTTTATCTCATTTAAAATTACTTTGAAATATTTCCAGTTGGTTTTTAAGAATTTAGAATTTTATCCCTACAGGGAGTAATGAGAACTGTAGCCGCAAATGAACAATCTCATCAGTCTACCAGGGTGACGAACAGAAACTGTCTCAAATGGCTCTGAGCACTATGGGACTTAACATCTGAAGTCATCAGTCCCCTAGATTTAGCACTACATAAACCTAACTAACATAAGGACATTACACACATCCATGCCCGAGGCAGGATTCGAACCTGCGACCGTAGCAGCAGCGCGGTTCCGGATTGAAGCTCCTAGAACCGTTCGGCTACAGCGACCGGCATAGGAACTGGAGTAAAAGATACGACCGCTTTGAGAAATGGCCCGAAGAGGAACACGGGTCCTATTTGTTGCCTGGCCATCCCTTTGCCTTGTCAGAAGGTAAAAATTCACAGCACCAACACTTTTTTTTCCTTTCTGGGTAAGAGGTGTTAGTGAGGGCGTCAGGGCGGCATATTCCAGATTGTGGGTGCGGCCACTGTTAAATTGAGAGAGGCTCGAGGCGGCGGCAGCCTCTCTGTTACTTGCTTGTAGTCGTCCTCGCAACCAGAACTGCTCGTCTCAGTGAAAAACAGCCTCTTGCAGGGCGCCACCCGCCTGAGAAATCGCTCGCATCAAGCCGCCAAGCGATTGCCCAATTCGCTTGCTTGTCGGTTTGATCGCGCACTCCTCTTCCTGTCACTAGTCGCCCGTTCTGCTTCGCGTTTTAACGTAAGTGGACGGTTACAAATACTCCACGGAATGTGTCCCATGCTTCCACGTCCACCTAACTCGTGTTCGGCTACCCCAGGGTTCGGCGACCGGTGGTACCGCCTTCATTTGAATTATAGAGTCCTCTGAGCGTCATTCGAGGCATACTAACGGGATTACGGTGGAGGGTGATGTGGTAAACAGTCGCTGGAATCCTTTTAAAAATTATCACTGGCCAAGAAGACTGTTTCACACAGAGGGCCACAATCAAAGAATAACACGTGCTGCATGACCATAGGAACACCAGCAGAAAATCCAAAATTACTACACTATTTACTATAAACTGAAGCAGAAAAAACGCATGACTACGATAGAAATTTTCCAAGCTATTAAACCTATTCAACCTACTATAATGCTCCCATTAGTTTCTTCCTCTGCACACCATAGCTTCTCTTAATTATTTCACTCCACTTCACTCTCTACGCGCAAAAAAGACTTTCCTCAACAAGGGCACTAATAAGCTTTTGAACTGTGCTCAACCTAATGGATGCTGAGCTCTAAAAGTAGATATACATGTCAGAAGTTCATTTCACTAAGAAATTCGGAGGAAGATCACGCAGTTCCGATAGACTACACTCCGCAATGTTCTTTAAAGTTCTGACTGTAAAATGTTCTTTGAAGTTTTGTTATCTCCTTGACCAGTAATTTAATGTTTCCATACCAGTGTCATGCTTTGCTTCTGTAGGATTTACGTTGCCTGGTGATGAACCGTATTCCTCTATCTTTTCAGCTGTCGTGAGTGTTCCATCATTTTTAACATATGCAGTCGTGCCACATGAAATCATAAAAACTTACAACAAATTTTTTTCAAATAAAGTTGTCCGTATGATAACCATGGTCGTATGAGAATTTAAAAGGCGGATGTCGGCTCTTGTGTTCATTTTGGCATGGTTAGGATGACTGAGAAGAGAATGTCTGATACCGAGCGAGGTGGCACAGTGGTTCGCGCATTGGACTCGCATTCGGGAGGACGACGCTTCAAACCCACGTACTGCCATCCCGATTTAGGTTTTCCTTTTTCTTTCCTCAATCGCTTCAGGAAAATACCAGTATGGTTCCTTTGAAAACGAACGGCCGACTTCCTTCCCCATCCTTGCATAATCCGACGGTACCGATGATCTCGCTGTTTGGTCCTTCCCCAAAATCAACCAACCTACCAATGTCTGACTCTTATCCAGCGCTCTGACTTGTCCTGTTTTCTCGTGTATCGCAGTCTGTCAGCTGTCTCATTACAAAGACATTTGAACTTTTTGAGACAATAAGAAAATAAATTGCTCAAAGGTTTGGTAATCGAATCTTTGTAACTTCTGAGACAGCGAAAATCGAAGGAAGGACTTGGTTGAATACGACTACTGTCAATCCGATAGTCTCCCTGAAGCAAAGCTGTAGTTCGTTTCTTCGTTTCTTTAACTTAATTGATGCCTTGTAAAACCTGCTGTACCGAGCGTCCTTGATAATTTGTTTTAAATATTATTGTTTTTATTCATTCTACAACCTCTCCAATCTTTATCTTCTAATAAAGACAGGTTATTATTTCCGGGTACCTTTCCGCATTTCCCCGCAAGTTGCATCTCTATTTGTTGTTTCGCACGGATTTCTTCCCTCAATACTTCTATTTAATTGTTCCATTTCATTCTTTCATTGTGAACTTAAGTTTTAATTTCCTTGTGCAGGATATCTCAAATGCTTACCTTCCCCCGGAAGTCAGAGTCTTATTACTATACAGTGTAAGTGAAAGTTTCAGAATAGAAGCTTCCTCATTCCTATGGCAAAATTTGATAGCTGTTAGGCTCTTTGTTAAATGGTTTCGTCACACTTGTCGACCTGCTTCTAAAGTCTTCTTTGCTCTCACTAGCATGCATATTGTTATTTCCAAGAAATCTGCCACTTCCTCTACAATGTTTTTTTTTTACATTGTACGAAAGACATTCTATTTTCTGGCAACATTCATCGCTTTATTGTTTTTTTTTTTTTCTATTTGCGTTTGATCCTAACATTGTTCTTAGTGGCGTGTGCAACCCAGTTTTTTATTCTTAGTTCAACTGACACTTCCTTTGTTGCTTCTCGAGATATAAGTTTAACAACAGCGATGGTAAATTGAAACTCTGTTTCACACAACTCTTAACGCGAGCGTGTCTTTCATGATTGTCGTTTCCTTTACTCCGATATGATTGTTATAGGTGTTGTTAATTTACACTTTCGTATTTATACTTGATCCCCTGTCAGTTCAGGACTTTTAAGTGGCTTGTTATCAATTGCATTGTCTTTGTCTGTCTCGAGGCCAGTAAATATCAAGGAAGGCTACCCGGTCATTTTTGAACTTGTCTCCATTTTATGTTGCAGTATCGGAATTGATTTCTTAGTACATTTTCTAAAGTCAAACCTAACAACTAGTATCTCTCTAATAATTATTCCCATTCCTCTGCACATCATACCAGACAGCAGTTTAAAAGCGTAAAATGTCATTCTGGAGGTTTGATAGAACTCGCATTTCTCTATTCGTGTTTGTTTATGTTGTTACTCTGTCTAAGTCCGGACTTAAGTTTCAGTACTCAGTCGATTAGAGAATTACTACTGTCAGCTGTCTTTTCTTTCACATTTTACAATGATTTATGCACCTGAAAAATGTGAATCTGCACCGTGATGCGCGGTTCATTAGAATCTGTGGGCCCCCTATATCTAGCTGGGTAAGACGTGAAGGTCAGAGGAAGGCAAGGGCATATTACCTCTAGCATAAAAATGCCTACTGAAGCATAGCTCAGCTTTTTTATTGTAATAGTAGACCATTTAAGCATGCCAGAAAGGATAATGTTAATGGGTCTAGGGAGAATGGACATAGTCATCTCTGAAGTGTTATGAGAGCATCATCAATAATGCATCGCCAAAAATAGGGTAGTTGTTGACTACAGTTACGTCGTTATAAATGACCAATGACGAGTATGAGTTACCATCCGTATTGTGCTAATGTGTTGACAGTCTGCACAGTTGGAAGTAATTTCCCAGTTTGTTATAGCAGATAATACTCGTGGTATATTTAAAAAGACAAGAAGAGTTACATCTGCTTCAGTGGAATTTAGAAGCAGAAGATACACTGCAGTCTCCCTCTAATGCCAACATAGAGGAGGTAGCGTCCCCTTTGGGTATGCAAAGCTACTGAGCCATGGAAAACTAGAAACATGTGCCACAGCCAGGTGGCTCGTTGTACCAGTTGTTTCGAAACGGTAGTTGGCTGCTGCCACGACGCTGCTCTTATATGAGGGCACCGTCATTGATCACCAACACGGGCTTACAGTGTTTCTGCTATAGACCATTCCCAGTGGATTACATGCAGCTCTTCATACAGCTTAAATTTCCGGTAGAGGGCCAAACATTTTAACTGTATAATGCACGTCCTTGCCGAGCAAGACGCAACTTTCTGAACCCTCTTGTATAACAATATGTATAATGTTGGTCAAGTGAAAACTCAGACGAGAGTTTGTGCGGTCTACTTTTCCAACGTTATCTAACTGCAAATATCAAGAATGTGGGGAACAGTTACAGCAAAACAGATCGATATATCAATGAAGTTGTTCTCTTCATACGTTGAGCCGATGACTTCTCAAACTGCTGCAATTCTGCATGTGATTGCTTTTACCTTCCCAATTCATGACTTTCTTCGGCCACAGAGACAACTGCATGGTATCTTTTTTAATCTCGACATGAGTTTGTGCGTGGGTAGGAGATAAATAGAACATTGACAGCTCTAACTTTTCACGATGACAGTCAACTTTTAGGTACAAATTTACTTTTACTTGAGTGTATGTTTTAACACAACACGGTTGTTATCAACATTTGAGAAGTCTCTGCTTCTTTTGCTTTCGACTGATTGATGTGATACAGGGATTAAGATGCTGAACATTCAGTAGGGTCGAGGCTCAATTCTCATCCGAACATCGGCATTTGAGTTTTCCGTGGATTTCCTATACAGCTCAAGCAAATGCTGGCATGGATACTTTAAAACGGATACTGTCGGTTTTCTTTCCATCCTTGATCAGTTGCCGGTCGGTGTGTCCGCGCGGTTCTAGGCGCTTCAGTCTGGAACCGCGCGACCGCTACGGCCGCAGGTTCGAATCCTACCTCGGGTATCTATGTGTGTGATGTCCTTAGGTTAGTTAGGTTTAAGTAGTTCTACGTTCTAGAGGACTGATGACCTCAGATATTAAGTCCCATAGTCAACAGAGCCAATTCAACCAAATCTTGATCAGTTCTACTAGTGCTCCATCCAAAGACCTGGTATGTTCCTACCTGGTTGAGAAGCTGAGGCGCCACATAGTTCTGCCTGTTGTAAGAGGGCAGGTCCGGCACGAGCGCAGTCTGCATTATTGCCAAATTTCCTACCACTTCCTCAGACTGATACAGGGTTGTAGTGGTAGACGTGGCAACATCAGAATTTAATTAATCAATTTAGTTACCCAAAATTAACCCTATCCCATTCCCTCCCCATCCCCCTCAGGCAGGAAATTCAAAAAATGGTGCGAATTTCAAAAATGACAGGAATTTCTTTGTCCCAATGTTGTGCTCACGTCACACTTCCACCTGGGAATTGGTGAGAAATTCAAAATGGTGGGTGCTCTTTCTGGGACCCATACCATGATGCTTCTGGGTGGAAAACCCAAGTGCACCCCCCCACACAGGGAAACTTTCAGTCTCCGTCCAGCTGCAGGAGAGGGGGACTATGTTAGTGTACTTTATTTATTTTGGGTAGGAAACTAAATGAAAGATGGGTCCTAGGCGACTCCAGCGGGCTTGAGAAGAAAGTGAGAAAAATGATGACTCCAGTGAAGAAGGATGACTGCATGTTGTTTATCTAAGAAAACTGCAGATGCGACTGCTTAAGAAAAACACACGTTTCACGCCGCCAGCAGTTGCCCACGCAAGCTCTCGCCGTTCTGAGAGAAACATTTCAGTGCAACAGTTGCATTTATTGTCAATACACCTCTTCTAAGCAAGCATATATTTAAAAAGACACAATCACGATGATACTAATAGTCTTGTTTTCACCAAAATAGACGCACTCCATTTTCATTTAGTTTTATTTGCAAAATCGGTATAGTTTTTGACGTTGGACTGCAGGATACAGTTCACATCTGTCTCGCTCTCTCTCTCTTTTTCTCTCTCCCCACCTCCTGTTACTCTATGACATCCAACAATGTATAAAAAAAGCTATAACACTGCTGCCAATTACAGAAAAGCAACTTCAGAGGCCACAGCTATATAGTGACAAATATGACAGGTGTTTTAATTTATTTCGCATCTCCTAGACGTGTCCCCCGTGCATGAAATCGAAAAAACTTTGACTATTTTGCTGCGAAAACTACCAATCACTGCAGAATGTACTTGTGATTTCGAAACTTTCATCGGAGTAAAGAAAAAGTAAAGTATTAAAATTCCAAAGAAAAAGACGATACAATTTAACGAAACATCTGTTGTTGTTGTTGTTGTCTTCAGTCCTGAGATTGGTTTGATGCAGCTCTCCATGCTACTCTATCCTGTGCAAGCTTCTTCATCTCCCAGTACTTACTCCAACCTACATCCTTCTAAATCTGCTTAGTGTATTCATCTCTTGGTCTCCCTCTACGATTTTTATCCTCCACGCTGCCCTTCAATGCTAAATTTGTCATCCCTTGGTGCCTCAGAACATGTCCTAAGAACCGGTCCCTTCTTCTTGTCAAGTTGTGCCACAAGCTCCTCTTCTCCCCAATTCTATTCAATAACTCCGCATTAGTTATGTGATCTACCCATCTAATCTTCAGCATTCTTCTGTAGCACCACATTTCGAAAGCTTCTATTCTCTTCTTGTCCAAACTATTTATCGACCATGTTTCACTTCCATACATGGCTACACTCCATACAAATACTTGCAGAAACGACTTCCTGACACTTAAGTCTATACTTGCTGTTAACAAATTTCTTTTCTTCTGAAACGCTTTCCTTGCCATTGCCAGTCTACATTTGATATCCTCTCTACTTCCACCTTCATCAGTTATTTTGCTCCCCAAATAGCAAAACTCCTTTACTACTTTAAGTGTCTCATTTCCTAATCTAATTCCCTCAGCATCACCCGACTTAATTCGACTACATTCCATTATCCTCGTTTTGCTTTTGTTAATGTTCATCTTATATCCTCCTTTCAAGACACTGTCCATTCCGTTCAACTGCTCTTCCAAGTCCTTTGTTGTCTGTGACAGAATTACGATGTCATCGGCGAACCTCAAATTTTTTATTTCTTCTCCATGGACTTCAATACCTACACCAGATTTTTCTTTTGTTTCCTTCACTGCTTGCTCAATATACAGATTGAATAACATCGGGACAGGCTACAACTCTGTCTCACTCCCTTCCTAACCAATGCTTCCCTGTCATGCCCCTCGACTCTTATAACTGCCATCTGGTTTCTGTACAAATTGTAAATAGCCTTTCCCTCCCGATATTTTACCCGTGACACCATTAGAATTTGAAAGAAAGTATTCCAGTCAACATTGTCAAAAGCTTTCTCTAAGTCTACAAATGCTAGAAATTTAGGTTTGCCTTTGCTTAATCTATTTTCTAAGATAAGTCGTAGAGTCAGTATTGCCTCACGTGTTCCAACATTTCTGCGGAATCCAAACTGATTTGGTCAGAGTCCGCATCTACCCCTGGAAATGTCTTACTTCTACCAGTTTTTCCATTCGTCTGTAAAGAATTCGCGTTAGTATTTTGCATCTGTGACTTATCAAACTGATAGTGGGGTAATTTTCATATCTCTCAACACCTGCTTTCTTTGGGATTAGAATTATTATATTCTTCTTGAAATCTGAGGAAATTTCGCCTGTCGCATATATTTTGCTCACCAGATGGTAGAGTTTTGTCAGTACTGGCTCTCCCAAGGCCGTCAGTAGTTCTAATGGAATGTTATCTACTCCCGGGGCCTTGTTTCGACTCAGGTCTTTCAGTGCTCTGTCAAACTCTTCACGCAGTATCGTATCTCCCATTTCATCTTCATCTACATCCTCTTCCATTTCCATAATATTGTCCTCAAGTACATCGCCCTTGTATAGGCCCTCTATATACTCCTTCCACCTTTCTGCTTTCCCTTCTTTGCTTAGAACTGGGTTTCCTTCTGAGCTCTTGATATTCATAAAAGTGGCTCTCTTTTCCCCAAAGGTCTCTTTAAATTTCCTGTAGGCAGTATCTATTTTACCCCTAGTGAGATAAGCCTCTACATCCTTACATTTGTCCTCTAGCCATCCCTTTTTAGCCATTTTGCGCTCCCTGTCGATCTCATTTTTGAGACGTTTGTATTCCTTTTTGACTGCTTCATTTACTGCGTTTGTATATTTTCTCCTTTCGTCAATTAAATTCAATATTTCTTCTATTACCCAAGGATTTCTACTAGCCCTCGTCTTTTTACCTACATGATCCTCTCCTGCCTTCACTACTTCATCCCTCAGAGCTACCCATTCTTCTTCTACAGTATTTCTTTTCCTCATTCCTGTCCATTGTTCCCTTACACTGTCCCTGAAATTCTGTACAACCTCTGGTTCTTTCAGTTTATCCAGGTCTCATCTCCTTAAATTCCCATCTTTTTGCAGTTTCTTCAGTTTTAATCTACAGTTCATAACCAATAGATTGTGGTCAGAGTCCGCATCTACCCCTGGAATTGTCTTACAATTTAAAACCTGGTTCCTAAATCTCTATGATACCATTATATAATCTATTTGATACCTTCTAGTATCTCCAGGATTCTTCCATGTATACAACTTTCTTTTATGATTCTTGAACCAAGTGTTAGCTCTGATTAAGTTATGCTCTGTGCAAAATTCTACCAGACGGCTTCCTCTTTCATTTCTCTCCCCCAATCCATATTCACCCACTATGTTTCCTTTTCTCCCGTTTCCTACTGTCGAATTCCAGTCACCCATGACTATTAAATTTTCGTCTCGCTTCACTACCTCAATAATTTCTTTTATCTCATCATACATTTCATCAATTTCTTCAGGTTTTAAATTGTAAGACATTCCCAGGGGCAGATGTGGACTCTGACAACAATCTATTGGTTATGACCTGTAGATTAAAACTGAAGAAACTGCAAAAAGGTGAGAATTTAAGGAGATGGGACCTGGATAAACTAAAGGAACCAGAGGTTGTACAGAGTTTCAGGGAGAGCATAAGGGAACAATTTTGAGGAATGGGGGAAATAAATACAGTGGAAGAAGAATGGGTAGCTTTGAGGGATGAAGTAGTGAAGGCAGCAGAGGATCAAGTATGTAAAAAGACGAGGGCTAGTAGAAATCCTTGAGTAACAGAAGAAATATTGAATTTAATTGATGAAAGGAGAAAATATAAAAATGCAGTAAATGAAGCAGGTAAAAAGGAATACAGACGTCTCAAAAACGAGATCGACAGGATGTGCAAAATGGCTAAGCAGTGATGGCTAGTAAAAAAATGTAAGGATGTAGAGGCTTATCTCACTAGGGGTAAAATAGATACTGCCTACAGGAAAATTAAAGAGACCTTTGGAGAAAAGAGAGCCACTTGTATGAACATCAAGAGCTCAGATGGAAACCCAGTTCTAAGCAAAGAAGGGAAAGCAGAAAGGTGGGAGGAGTATATAAAGGGTCTATACAAGGGCGATGTACTTGAGGACAATATTATGGAAATGGAAGAGGATGTAGGTGAAGATGAAATGGGAGATACGATACTGCGTGAAGAGTTTGACAGAGCACTGAAAGACCTGAGTCGAAACAAGGCCCCGGGAGCAGACAACATTCCATTAGAACTACTGACGGCTTGGGAGAGCCAGGCCTGACAAAACTCTTCCATCTGGTGAGCAAGATGTACGAGACACGTGAAATACCCTCAGACTTCAAGAAGAATATAATAATTCTAATCCCAAGGAAAGCAGGTGTTGGCAGATGTGAAAATTATCGAACTATCAGTTTAATAAGTCACAGCTGCAAAATACTAATGCGAATTCCTTACAGACGAATGGAAAAACTAGTAGAAGCCGACCTCGGGGAAGATCATTTTGGATTTCCGTAGAAATGTTGGAACACGTGAGGCAATACTGACTCTACGACTTATCTTAGAAATTAGATTAAGCAAAAGCAAACCTAAATCTCTAGCATTTGTAGACTTAGAGAAAGCTTTTGACAATGTTGACTGGAATACTTTCTTTCAAATTCTAATGGTGTCAGGGGTAAAATATCGGAAGGGAAAGGCTATTTACAATTTGTACAGAAACCAGATGGCAGTTATAATAGTCGAGGGGCATGACAGGGAAGCATTGGTTAGGAAGGGAGTGAGACAGAGTTGTAGTCTCTCCCCGATGTTATTCAATCTGTATATTGAGCAAGCAGTGAAGGAAACAAAAGAAAAATTCGGAGCAGGTATTAAAATCCATGGAGAAGAAATAAAAACTTTGAGGTTCGCCGATGACATCGTAATTCTGTCACAGACAGCAAAGGACTTGGAAGAGCAGTTGAACGGAACGGATAGTGTCTTGAAAGGAGAATATAAGATGAACATCAACAAAAGCAAAACGAGGATAATGGAATGTAGTCGAATTAAGTCGGGTGATGCTGAGGGAATTAGATTAGGAAATGAGACACTTAAAGTAGTAAAGGAGATTTGCTATTTGGGGAGCAAAATAACTGATGATGGTCGAAGTGGAGAGGATATAAAATGTAGACTGGCAATGGCAAGGAAGGCGTTTCTGAAGATGTGAAATTTGCTAACATCGAGTATAATTTTAAGTGTCAGGAAGTCGTTTCTGCAAGTATTTGTATGGAGTGTAGCCAGGTATGGAAGTGAAACATGGACGATAAATAGTTTGGACAAGAAGAGAATAGAAGCTTTCGAAATGTGGTGCTACAGAATAATGCTGAAGATTAGATGGGTAGATCACATAACTCGTGAGGAAGTATTGAATTGGATTGGGGAGAAGGGAAGTTTGTGGCACAACTTGACCAGAAGAAGGGACCGGTTGGTAGGACATGTTCTGAGGCATCAAGGGATCACCAATATAGTATTGGAGGGCAGCGTGGAGGATAAAAATCGTAGAGGGAGACCAAGAGATGAATACACTAAGCAGTTTCAGAAGGATGTGGGTTGCAGTAGGTTCTGAGAGATGAAGAGGCTTGCACGGGATAGAGTGGTGTGGAGAGCTGCATCAAACCAGTCTCAGGACTGAAGACCACAACAACAACAAACCTTTCTTTGTAATAGAATGTTCTGAAATAACCCTATAAAATTTAATCACATCTCTCTTCAGATATATCGAAACACAAATACCGTCAGCATGCTGACAGCGACCATAATTGCTTAATGACTTGCTTTCACGGACCTACATTCGTGTAAAGTTTTATCACCCGTGCAGGAAAGAAGACAGTATACAGTACTCTACCATTCGCAATACGTGACTTTTGTGTTACAGCGACAGGTAACAGATATCCAGCTGTTCCATCTCGAAGAGGCCAAGAGCACTGCCTTTTTATATCACAGTCCTGTACATGATCACTGTTCCGGTGTTGATCATCCCTAGAAGGTGCTGTTCACATCACACACGGGACAGTAGAAATAAAAAGTAGTAATAATGGCATCGCAGCATATGGAAACAGGACGTGTCTGCATTGAGGAACGTCTCCAAACAGCTGTCTGAAGGTGATGAACTCTGCATATAATACCACTTTCCACAGTGACAAGTAGCGGACGTCCAGTGTTCCACCAAGGCTCTCTCCATCTCAATCAAGTGGTGTCAGTCAATCATTATGTGGTGGTGTTCAAAATTGGTTCAAATGGCTCCTAGTACTGTGTGACTTAACATCTGAGGTCATCAGTCCCTAGAACTTAGAACTATTTAAACCCAACTAACCGAAGGATATCACACACATCCATGTCCGATGCAGGATTCGAACCTGCGGCCGTAGCGGTCGCGTGGTTCCAGACTAAAGCGCAAAGAACCGCTCGGCCACATCGGCCGGCATGTGGTAATGTACCAGTGGACAGATGGGACTGAAATCACACCATCAGTATAGGACAATGTACTGTAATAAGCACTGCAGTTGATAGCACGATCAATCTCAGCTATTTTACCAGTTTTCCGTAATTTCAACGTTAGCCAATGACGAAGCATAATGCTTCCCAACTTCTGTATCATGGCTAAATCACCCCTCCACTACTTCGCGAGCACCGTACACTAGACTGCAAATGCAGATAGATGACTTTGCAGTACATCCATTCGGTCATATACAGCAAAGTATACCAGACAGTGTCCTATAACAATGCCATTAGGTTATGTAAATATTTGTAGGACATCGATCATAGGACGGAATTTCCGATTATGATTGGCAATATTTCCCAAAGTGCGTGGGAGCCTCAAAGCATTCTCGCATTCATATGATGAAGCCGGAGATTGAAAGATCTCTCCGCACTTTCCTCGATCTACCCTCCCTGCAATGCTGTCACTGATTTAATTTGTAACTGACCGGAGGTAGGAGGGTACTACTGAAACGTCCCCTTAGAATAATTATACATGACTGTGCTTTAACTTACACACAATATTTTTACTGCAACGCAATCTGCCTTTTAGTAATCCCTACAAAAGAATGACCCTGACTAACAATAATCTATACCTTTCATGAATCACTTACCTCACAAAAATCTTCCTTACTCAAACTACTGCAATGCAGCGAGCGCCAATACTGCCAGCTAAATAAAATATTCTAACTACTGAAGTCACTAACTACTGATAGGTATAGTTAGCAAATGAAAGATTTTGATAAAGAACAAACAATGTATTTACCTTAATGGCGTTCAGAAGTCATAATATATATAGCAGTTCATGATATCCAATCTTACAAATGTACTGTCTCTGATGGACACACGTCCAGACCATCCGCTCTCAAAATTCCGCCATCTCTCTCCCCACATCCACCAGTGCTGGCGGCTCACCCCCATCTGCGCAACGCTACGCGCTGTTAACATCCAGCTGCCCAACACTACAATGGCAGACAACAATGCAAACTAACCACAGACTACACACAGCACAGCCACTGATTTTCATATAGAGCGCTACGTGGCGGTGGCGTTACCAATATAAGAACCTAAACAGCCTACTTACACTATACCTGCTACATTCCATGTCTCATGAAGGAGCACAGTGAGCTGAGTCCGTAACTGCTGTTCAGTGAAGACTGTTAGGCACCAGACTTACAGCACCCACCCAGCTGCACAAGATCTCTCCAGATGCTTGCATGACGAGGAGGTTAGGACCCCTTAGTTGGTGTATATGTGGTGATATAGCAGACGGTTAAGAAGAAACGTGTGGTTTATGCATGCTGGAACTCCAGACAGATGGAGTTTGAAACATTTCACGTAAATCAGTTGTGATATCAGTTATGGAGTATTATTCAAGTGCCTGGAGTCAGTACCAAGAAGGCACTGGCAAGAGAGAAATGATCATAGAACATAAACACAAACATTCCTAAGGGTACAACGTTCTGCTCTTGAAAACGCTATAATGTTAAAGCCATATGATTTCCAAAGTATTATTTCGCGAAGTGCAATGCTCTTAATACTATAATGCAGGACATTTATGTCAAACATCCGACATACAACCACCCTGCAAGTTTTCTGCATCAGTCACTACATTGATAAACTTTAAGATGATAAAACTACTTCCTTCTACAATATTCTGGTGTCCTAGGAAGTGACCTAGCTGTTCCTCACTACACAAGTATCGTCGGTGTACATCTACGCCTCGAATTGCTTATAAACCAACTAGAACGAAGTCGGGAGACTGTTGTTCTGTCTCTTAGGAAGTTGACGGATTTTATACGTCTTTTTTAAGTCGGTAAAGTACGTACCCTCAATCACATTTCCTTTGTCAGTTGTGCTTATTAGTAGTTGTAGTGGTTTTGAAAGATGCAGCCATGCATCACTAGGAAATAGAACGAAGAGAAACATGAACATTTTCGTTAGTTGATAGACTGGGTTACCACCCTCGCTCTGCTGAATGGAAATTCTCACGAAGAAACAGTAACTTCTTACGAGTAGCGGAAGGAGATATAACAGTCTTACTGCTGTTTACAATAGTATCACCATGGCCCTGGTAGCCTTCCTCTTACACACAGTAGTCATGGTGTCATGTTAGGCAGGTTTGCTCATGTGTAGGATAATTTAGTAATTTCTTCCTAATATCACATCACTATCGTACCCCTTCCCCACACAGTTAGGGCAGATATATATGGCGTCAGTCCACTCTCCTACAGAACACGACTGAGAATGGCTTAAATCTGTTAAACACATTGATTCTTCTCCTTAATACTTATGGAATAAGATTGCTTGTGAGAACCAACCCTAATTCGGTAATACCTACATTCAACTGGATATGTTAGAATACTGTCCTGGGTCGGAATACTTATGTTCCGCTTGGTTTAATATAGCGATTTTGTGTATTACTTATATCGGCTTTGTTAAAGTATGTGTTACGACAGCCCACGTAATTTACAGAGGGAGGGGGAATTAAAACTGAATGCAGACTGAGCATAATTTTTATGCTTTTATCGGTCTGGAGTGTGTAGATACCCCAGCCCACCTCAGCCGTTTTCTCTAATTTTATGTATTCTCAGTCAATTTATGTCATTTGCATAATTAAATTGATTAATTTGCATCATTAAACTGTGAAGCTGCCACACCTGTCACTACTACCCAGTACCGTGTCGGGAGAGAAAATTTGGCAGTAATGTAGACTGTGCCCGTGGTGGCTCTGCCCCCAACTGCCGGATGCAAGCAATTTAAGTTTTATATTGCTGTGACTGAAGGGATCCTTGGTAGCCTATGTCCATAAAGATACGACACTTTTAACTTCCATCTTCCCATTTCATAGCACTCTGAACCCAGTGATCTTCAGTGGGGGATCATGTTCGTTTAGAGTGCTCCTATCATTCATTTAACATGGTTTTTCAGTTGGATGGTCTCGACAACAAGAACGTGTGTCCTCCATAGTAAATTATAGTTCTTAATGTATGCAATCAAATTTTTTTGAAGAGATTTGCGATATTTCAAGTGAAATTTCTCTTTGACGTTGTGTGTGTATTGTGTAGTGAACCGTGGACCTTGAAACGAGGTATAGGCTGAGCCCCACAGTAGCCCGCAGTGGTTCACAACCCCACAACAGGCCACAGTGCTCCACCCACCTCACCGCTGCTCAACACCGAAACCAGTTCGACCGCCAGTGGGTGTAACCCCAAATTTGTGCGTGGTAGATTAATGATGGTGTACGCGTGTATGGAGACAGTGTAACTGAGGTGGAATAAGGGGAACCAGCCCGCATTCGCCGAGGTAGATGGAAAACCGCTTTAAAAACCATCCACAGGCTGGCCGGCACACCGGACCTCGACACTAATCCGACGGGCGGATTTGTATCGCGGACCTGTACGCCTTCCCGCTTGGGAAGCAGTGCGTCAGACAGCGCGGCTAGACGGGCGGGCTTTCTTTGACATTAATCAGACATAAACACAGCTTTCTGAAGGCATTCAATGGTACTATCACTCGTTTGTGGTAATTTCAAAATATTTTTATTAACACGTTAAAATAAATCTGTATAAATGATAAGTATTTATGTTTCCTGAGACAATGATCCCCAAGCTTTGTATATATTTGACTGCATTTTCTACGTATTGTAAAGTTTCACTGTTTTATATCTCATTCCGCAAGTAATATTGAGATTTCCGAAAAAAACAGAAAAAATATCCACGAATAAAGCACGGTAGGAAACTTAACCTTTTAGATGTTGTAGCTCTTCTTGATTTCCATTCTTGCTAACAAAAGCTGGACAGAAATTCCGCCTTACCATAGACACAGTTTGATTGGTTGCTTTTATCCAAATACGTTTCAGGAGCTTCTGTGCCACACCTTCTGTGGGTTATCTTTATTACTCTTTCTGAAAATTATTATTATTGACATGTTAACATGTTGTGGAGGTTATACGAATTTCAGCTTAAAATAATTTACACCTACAAAGGGATGACAATTAGGAGTCCAGTCTTACGTTTGTTCACATATAAAGCTAAAGAGACCTACCGCGGAGTTGAGGTATTAAATGACCTACGTCCATTCCATGCCGAAAAATTAGAGTGAGCTATGTGAATAGCTGTATAATTATCTGATTTCCTTGCATTAATTTTCACAGGGAGATTTATGTATAACATTTAAGGCCTAAGAACTTTGACATGGGTCTTAGCTGTATACATAAACGAACGTAAAATATGATGCCTATTTGTCACACCTTAGTACATGTAGATGGCTGCAAGCTCAGTTAAATATAACTTCCAGAAGACAACGTGGCGTAAGAAATTCTTTCGTTCGAAGTAACTATGAATAAAACCTGAAGTTGGTAGCAGTAGATTGTGAGATATGAGGTGAGGCTATGAAATAACAGGACTGAAGATGTCAGAGTAATTACGCGTGCGCTAAAAGTGTACGACCAATTGAAGCGTGAAGACTTCTCAGTCGAATGCGGCGGTCTGGTGTCTGTAAACAAATCAGTGTGACCGTGGCCACCGTTTCTCTAAGAACTGCTATTTTTGTTTTGCTGGAAAAATGATAAACGTAATAACAGAGCGATGAACTGTCGTGAAGTTCGAAAAACTGCTACTGAAACCTGTCTTTTACTAAAAGAAATGTATGGCAAAGAATGTTTATCGCGTACCCGAGTTTTTGAACGAGTCATGAGTTTCCAAGATGACGCTGAAGATGACTCACAACCGCAAACGAAAATATTGAAAAAGTAGGTAATTTGACTCGACTTTGCCGTCACTTGATTATGCTGTCGAATACTGAAACTACAGGAACTAACAAAGAACGCTTAAGAGAAAGTTCACGTAACTATTTTAACATGAGAAAAGTGTATGTGAAGACTAGTGCCGAAAATTCTCACTATTGTACAAAAAGAAGCTCGTGAAATTGTTTGTTCGCACGCTTTGAATACCACTAAAAATGATCCTCATTACTTAGAAAGAGTGCCAACATGTGACAAATCTTGATCTTTCACTTATGACCCACAAACTATACGCCATTCCAGCAATGGAAAGGCCCAACTTCATCGAGCTCCATTGAACACATCAAGATTCAAAACGATGATGATTGTTTCATGGAATTGCGTTTCTTCTCCGTGAGAAAAAAAGAAAAGAAAAAAGAAGCAAATTGAAGAACAAGTCATGGGTTCTGCATCAAACAACGAAACTGTTTATTGCACATTTTCTGTTAAGAGGTTTCTAACGAAGTAGAGAATCTTTTGAAGGCCGGAGTGGCCGAGCGATTCTAGGCGCTACAGTCTGGAACCGCGCGACCGCTACGGTCGCAGGTTACAATCCTGCCTCGGGCATGGATGTGTGTGCTGTCCTTAGGTTAGTTCGGTTTAAGTAGTTCTAAGTTCTAGGGGACTGATGACTTCCGACCTCAGAGAATCTTTCCAGCGCTGTTTCCATCAGTGAAGTATTCACATGGAGCATTGTAGGAACAGAAAGGGATAGTATATTGAGGGTGACAACAAATGAAATCGTATGATTTTGAAATGAAATGTTGTACAGCCATAATACTATTATTTTAGAGCCACAAATCGTAGATTAGCTGACGGCAGCTAGTACAACGTCGAGGAAAGACGAGAAATACTGAAGGGTGTGACTGGGTAGTCGTGTTAGGCGCGCGGCTCTGTGAATGATGGACGTGCTTCAGGGAATGACGAGAGCAGGTGGCAGGAGGACCATTGGCTGCAGGGGCGGCCATTCCTCACCCCGCCGTCGATACAGCATGCTAGGAAGACCGCTCTTCTGCTGTCTGCCATGCGTGCTGTCCGCTGCGTGTATTGTTTGTTCTCTCGTCTCTTCTGGCACAGGACAGCAGATCGATTCACAAAAAATCTTGGAAATTATGTAGTATTGCTACAAGTACAGAGGCCCACCACTGTTGTTCACCGGAAAACGAGACAACTGTGTAGTATTTCAGGGTTTCAATCAATTTTCCTATTGACCTGCACGTATAGCGTAACGCACTATGCTGTCCCTTGCGAGACAGTTGGGTGAAACAGACGTGGATCGAATACACGTGGCTGATTAACAGCCATGGGGTGGTCCACTGGCAGCCCGAGTGTTGTTTTCAGGTGTTTTTCCATTCTTGTTTAGGCGAATGGTTGGACTGTCCCCAAATTCCATCTCAGAGAATGCGACATACAAACAGTCAAAATACACAACAAAGTTTACACGGTTCACAGATAGATGGCGCACACAACTCTTCTCTTTTAGCTTACCTCGACGACTTGCGTCAGGAAGGGCATCCGGCCACAAAGTTAACAATTAATAACAATTTGGCAATCCTAATAAAACGGACCCCGTACTACACGGGATTAACACTGTGGAAAAGAAGATGTAGTCTCTTTCTCAGTACTTCCTCCTTATAAATCAGGCTGGAAACAATTGACACGTATACCGTGTATCATGAATACCTAGAAGGTGAACAGCATTCTGGATTCTTCACTCACTTAAACGACTTTTGTTGTTAATTTTGTACCATCTCGAGTATCGTATTCTTCCGTTGTACGTTTTCTGTATCCTTCAAAGTCTGTTGCAGATGCGTCTGCCGACCTCTACTGTGGTTTGCAAGATCATATCACAAAGATATATTCAGCTTGCGCGTGATATGTTTCACACAGTAGTAGTGAAACCACTGGATTCATATTCGGGATGAACAGTTTCCAAGACTCGTACAGCTTTCCAAATTCACATTCCTTTGGTTTCTCAAATAGATTAATGCTAATGCTAAGATGGCACCTGCGAAAAGGACGTGTGTTATTTCATATTTCAGCTTTCTCCTACCTCCACCTTGGCTATGTTATATTAAACTCTAACTTCCCTTCTTTTCATTCATTTCGCCTCAAAAACGATTCTATTTAAATGAGCACTTGCTAGATTACTGATGTGCTTAATGTTCTAAGCGGTTCAGCAAGATATGCAGGGGAACTTCCATAGGAACGTAGGAGACACCCCCTGTCATAATAATAACTATGTTGGAAGCTCTCTACTTGCGCCTGGTGAACTGAGCGTATAATATAACTACCCATGAAAGACAAATGGGATATTTCGAATCCCGTGTACCATACGATTTAAATTTGGCAGGAAGTTTCATTTAATTCATAGATAAACGAATCTGTGTCGTAAAAGCGTGCCTACGTTTTTCATTGTCATGTTTCAGTTCATTTACTTTGAATTTCATTCTGCCATTACTGTGGTGTTACATTAGTTTCAGGAATTACGTGTTACCCGTGACGTTTGATCATATTACAGAGTAGGACTGAATATGAAGTTTGCCATGCGTGTTGTCCGCGGCGTACACCGATTGTTCTCTCGTCTCTGATGGCACAGGACTGCAGATCCATTCACAAAAAAATCTGTGAAATTATGTAGTACTGCGACAAGCACAGAGGTGGAAATTTGTAGACAGCAAGGCATTCCCTAACAGCAGAGTTATTATTACGATTATGGTGCGGCTTTATAGTTGAGCTTGTTAACAGTTGGCACCCTCCAGTAGTATTCTGTACAGCAAAGTGCAGCAGTGCGATTGTTCATTCTAACTAAGGAAAGTGTATTAGTTCAGTTCATGTGTGAAAAGTACGTGACCAAAACATAGCATCAGATGTCAGTATATTGCTACGGCTGTAAGTTAAGACAAGTTGCAAAAACAAAATTACCAGGCAGACTATTATCGGCATAATTATGTTTAAACGTTAATTTTATTTTAGCAAGTTTATGGGCCCGTTAATATGTTTTACTTCCGCCTATGCAAGAGAACGAACCAAAAACTTGATTAAGCACTATGATTAATTCGCGAAATAAATAATGCACACGCTCTTTCTGTGTTTATAAAAAGGAGAACATTCTACAGTTAATCAATCACGCTAAGGGTTAATATCTCCGACAAATTACAGAGGCGACGTCTTTCTACGTAGGGGACAGAAGAAAAACATCGTGTAAACTTCCGGAATACGAAATTCAAACTCTGTTCACACAACTTCGGTCCTAAAACGTGTGTTCATGCATCTACAGTACAGCTACGAAACCTAACAGTAACTTCCTGTAATACGTTTATCTACATGGGTGGAGATACGTTGTAGGACATACATCGAAATATGAGATACGGTGATATTCCTAAAACAATTCTTTACTTGATTTTCGCAGCTTCTCGATGAGATATCTCTAACTGAGCAGCTGAGTTGATCTGTATTCTTTCGTTCTCTTTTCGCCTCATCCATAATAACATAGATCATTAAGAAAAAATTACACTTATACGTTCTGAGGAAGGAGTTGTAATCTGTTAGTTTCGCCCACCTGAACACTAGGGTGTCGCTTAGCTATATTCGTAATGTATTGAAAGATTGTATTTTTCTCCTCCCCCCCCCCCCTCCCCCCACTATCAGCTTTAAATTTTGTTCCAGAAGAAAAAAAAATCTGTGACATTTTATATCATTCCAACAAATCCTAGGCGACCCTCAAAGTTGGATCTTAGCATACGCAAGATCTATTTCCGCTAAAACGCATTGTATTCTTCCTTATCTCCACTGAATACTTGTCTTTCGTGTGAATAAGGTATGTGACACATCCAAGCAAAGCCAAAACGTGTTTAAAATCATTTTAACATAAATTACTGAGAATATCATTCTATGAATTCGAAAATAACACGAAAAATGAAAGAAATATCAAGTTTAATTTCTATAAATGGCACATTTTCAATTTGAGTAACTTTTTTATTCACAATAATCATTTTACAACATTAATTTATGTACAATCAAAATATAATCTGATTGTATGAGCACTGAAAATTATTTATTGCTGAAAGAAGATTTAAGTAGCAACTAAGTGTTTTGTATGGTCTCCAACAACAGTCTGTAAAACGAATTGTTTCTCAGTTTCGTTTTTTGTGACAACGTTATTATAGTCCTGAATGAGTTCGGCACCTCTTTCTACAAAATCATTCACAGCAACAATCTCTTAAAGTTTCTGAGTTGCACTTCTGCAGCCGGAGACATCTTCTCCTCCTGAAGAATCTTCATAGAGAAAGTCGATATCGATAAAAAACTCCGTGAAGCAAGTTTTGGTAACCTATGTTACTGAAGATGAAACTCAATATTCTTAAAAGGAGAAAGATAATTTTTGTGTATAATGTACCTTTACACTTGATTTTTTCTTCTTCCTCGTCATATTTTGCTAATTCCAATATAACTGTAACTACATTAGCCTTCACCTTTGTTGGAACATAGTCATCAAACAAAGCTAAAGCCACAGTTTCTGCAGCTAAGTACCAAGGGTGATTTAAAAATTTTTTTAGAGGTGCGTTACTGATTACTGGATGAATATACTGGTATTTTATCAGTTGACTCATGGATAGGAAATTATGATAAGCTGGCTTAATTGCTTCTGTAAATTGAAACCAGGCTAGAAGAAAAACCCACTTTCTTGCCAATGAGTTCTTCTCCATATCACATAATTCAATAATTCAAAACTTTAATGCATATATGGCCTTTGCCGTCCACCTAGGATTACTTACAGCTCCTTAGATGCGAAACGATATCTCATTCCTTAAAATGTGGCCAAGGAATATCATCTCACGGTTCTTTCTGCGTAGAAATTTGATTTTCTAGATATTCAGGAATAATAGACCGTAAGTCATCAGGTACTTCACTGCTATCGGTTATGTAAACTTTCTTGCCAACTTTCGACTAAGTTACTCTAGAGTTCCTGAAAATTTCCATGACCAGCCCAGAATTTGTCTTCATCAGTGAGTCGAAACAGGTCCTCAACACCAACTCGAAAATGCGATGATGGCAAGGGATATATAACAGGTCACGGATGAACAGTTTTTCTAGATCTCTAGAGCTTCTAGAGCTGCCATTTACTCAGCCAGTATTGCTTGCTATCGTATCACAACAAAGTGTACGAATTTTGTCAGCTATCCCCCAATTCTGTGAAGCCTGGTGAGCTTCCATGGCTTGATCTTCTCCAGAAAATGTTGGAGTTTCAGGGACTCCCGACAATTCTTTCTTACCTTGGAAGGTTACTAATACTGCTGATGTATCAACCTTTTCAACACATCTTAGCGCTGGCAGCAACTTTCCATCCTACTGCAACACAAACAATAACACAGCAGCCGATCGGTTGCAGTTATCGCCACGAAACTAGCTGACAGTATCAGAGTAGTCTCTTTGTTTGGGTTTATGTGTTCATCGCTACGCTTCAGTATTCTCCAGATCAATAAGGGGAAGACGCCACTTTTACTCCCGCCATATATATATATATATATATATATATATATATATATATATATATATATATATAAAGCAGGATTATTAAAAATAACTATCTGTAACAAGACGACTTAATTTAATAATAATGATAACGAGAAATTACGTAGCAACATTCACACAGCAAAAATTCAAAACTTCGTGTTCGATGAGAGTCGTCTTAAAGTTGTCCGACTGAGCGGATATTTCATTTTGCACACATCGTTTTTTACTGATTGGAACAAAATAGGAGTGTGGGAGCAAAACTATCTGAAAGTTTAAAAATAAGGGCTACCCTATGAACACATGCCAAAGCAAGTTAAGTCTGCGAGAGTGTTGGTAGGTAAGTGGGGAAGAGTCAGATAACAGCAACTAAGTTTCACCGTGCACCAGATTCGAACTTAATGTAAATGCCGTCATAAAAGTGTCTGAATAAACCATTTTATGGACTTGAGTAAGGCAAGGGCATGTCGCCTCCGGGATGAACATGCCTAGCAAAGCACCGTGCTGTTCAGAACTATCTTCGTGTTCGGGTTGAGTTCACTTTCATAGCCTGTAGCCTCCTGCTAATGTCGCGCGGTAGAAAAAGTTCACACAGCAGACTGTGCTCCCACGTTAAATTCTAATCATTCAATTTTTCTGCATAGAAATTTAGTAACCACTGCCGTGGCCGGAACAGCGTCACTTTGGGAGTATCTGTCTAAATATGTTTTCTGCTGTGGTAATTCAGTAAAGCATTTAAACCTACAGCTGTTTCATATGTTAGCAAGTCATAATTTCAGTGTCAAATTCCGATCTAAGATAAGTACATTCCACAATAACCTAAAGATAAAAACCACGTTATAATTCTGTTTGACGAGATGGCCGTGAATTCCAGTCTTAAAGCTGATTGAAGCCCTAAGACAGGTGACCTGTATGACATTAATTCCCACGGATCCACTACATCAAAGCTGATCAGTTAAATGATCCCAGTTCGTAGCAGGCGTACATTTTGCAAGAAGTAGAGGAGATAATATAATGGTGGAAATATAGGTATGAGGGCGAGTCCCGAGTCGTGTATGGATAACTTAGTTGGTGAGCCCTTGCCCGCATTAGGCAAGGTCTCAGGTTCGCGCCCCTGTCCGGGACACAGTTTCAAAGTGAAAGGAAGTTTTAAGCTGTTTGTTGTTGCAATTACAAGACAATCTCTTTCATTTTTTGTAAGCATTATCGGCAGCATAGAATAGACCACGTCACGCTTTATGTTTCAGATATATTAGATCTGAAGTAGATAATTTCCATCATCGATCATAGAAAATTAGGAATTACAGAGCAACTGGTAGATAATTTCCATCATCAGTCACTGAAAATTAGGAATTACGAAGCAACTAACCGTAATGGCTGCATTACTCGGAACATTTAGAGAGTCACAAGCCAATTAGGATCCATAAATATTCGTACATTACGGGGCAGTTTTAAGAGAACTTTTTTAAATTGTATTTCATTCTATTAGTACTCTACTCTCTTATCAGGAAATCAACACCTTAATATTTTCTCACATTTCATAAGCCGTTCATATACAGGTAAGCTAATATTAAGAATAAGTGGAGGCGTGGAAATTAAATTTTGCTTGTACGTGTCCTGACAGGAGCCAGCAAAATCAAATCTGCTGAGGTATTTCCTTGTGCATTTACTATCACTAACGAACTAAATCTGTAGCTTAGGTCACGCAAGTTCCGTCTCCTAATGTATTAAACATTGTGATTAACTATAAGCAGATGATAAAGACAGCAATGGTTCAGTGCTGGAAGGAGACCAGTTAAAATTTCGGGATTTTTTTTCTTTCTGGACAGAAAAACGTAAAGATTTTATTACATCATTTCTGTCCGATTATGTGCAAAAATTAAAACAATAAATATAAAACGCAATCAGTGGTAAAATCTCAAACACACACTTTACTGCAGATAAGATGATAAGATGTTTTTATTGCTCCATTTCAGCGGTCTAAATACGAAGACAATTAATTTCAGTATAAGAGAGTCGGCTCAGTGGTTATAGCGAGCGGTTTAGTGGCCAGCATTAATATGTGATAAATTGTCTATTTGGCTTAGGTTTTATAGTTATAAATACTATGGAAATTTCAACGAATTTATCAAATAGATCACACGTTAGAATTATCCTTTCTGTATACGGAATGGCTCAGCGTCCATTATGATGAATAACAGCAATGATTTTACGGTATAAAATCGGAAAAGTATCAGCGCTCCCTTTCGAGACTTCTATAACTTTTTACCTCAAAATGATTGCATGTCACAGTTACTTGCAAATTTGTTTTATAAAAGTGGTTTCACAATACAGACAGGTTGGAGCAAGCCCATGCATAATCTGCCATTACCACAGCGGACTATGATTAATGTCTGTGCTTACTGCTTCTGACGTTTTGCAGAAGCGAAATTACGACCGAGCCCTCAGGCTCCAGAGAATTAAAACATCAACGTGACCGAACCAGGACGGAGGGAACGTAAATGCCTTAGGAAATATGTCACAGTATATCATTGTCAGCATTTCTCCTACATTTATAAGTCAGATAACTGTTAGCAGATGTGTGTAATTTGGTTTTCTCTATACTTGCTCAACCATATTCCTTCTGTTTCCAAGACTTTACTACAGCTTGAAATCATGTTTGTGTCTGCAGTTTTTGAATCACATCCGTAAGTACTATAATTTTCAAATTACTGAAATACATTTTTCCTTCTTTTTCCGTAACTAAACCTTCGGCTAAGAATATTTTATAAACATTACCACTGTCCTGTCCATTGTATCATAGTACTTTCTCAAATGAAATTACATATAAATTACATCATCAGATACACACAGTTTTATTTTTAGTCACGTTAAACATTTTTCAGCCTGTCAGTCCACCTTGCGGAATTTGGTATTACGCGTTCTTTTTCGTGATTTCCTGTGTACAGTGATAAACATCAGCATAGTAATACAGGTGATACAGTTCCACTGTTTACCATGAATTTTTTCGGAACCGTTTAAGATATCGTACTCCTGTTTTCATACAGGAGAACTTCGTGAAAATTCTCACGAATTAAATTTTCTTTTCGTACATGTGTTAATTACAGATACATTATTTTCTACGTCCCTCTATCAAATGTCACTCTAGAAATTTCTGTTCTACATCTACATCTACATCCATACTCCGCAAGCCACCTGACAGTGTGTGGCGGAGGGTACCCTGAGTACCTCTATCGGTTCTCCCTTCTATTCCAGTCTCGTATTGTACGTGGAAAGAAGGATTGTCGGTATGCTTCTGTGTGGGCTCTAATCTCTCTGATTTTATCCTCATGGTCTCTTCGCGAGATATACGTAGGAGGGAGCAATATACTGCTTGACTCTTCGGTGAAGGTATGTTCTCGAAACTTTAACAAAAGCCCGTACCGAGCTACTGAGCGTCTCTCCTGCAGAGTCTTCCACTGGAGTTTATCTATCATCTCCGTAACGCTTTCGCAATTACTAAATGATCCTGTAACGAAGCGCGCTGCTCTCCGTTGGATCTTCTCTATCTCTTCTATCAACCCTACCTGGTGCGGATCCCACACTGCTGAGCAGTATTCAAGCATTGGGCGAACAAGCGTACTGTAACCTGTTGCTAGTGTCATAGACATCTAAGGGACGAATTCAATCCAATATCACTCTCCGAAATCAGAAAATTATTTTTTTGTTTATGCAAAGTTATTTAACAATATTATCCCACTATGGTAACGAAACAAATTCTCCCATAACTTACCATTAGAGATAAAGGATTCCTCACATGCGAACTTCAGCAAACAACTTTTGGAACTTATTCATAGAGTTCTGAATCCTCTCGTGCAATAAGATAATTGTGGACTATTGAATCACATCTCCAGAGAGCACTATAAAGTGTACAACAGGTCAGCGTCATATACCTTGACTCTTCTGAATAAAGATTAGTCATCTCGTCGATGCTAGGGTAGAAACACACATAACATTAAAAAACTATTGACTCACTTACTATAATTGCCGTAGTCCTTCATGTTTTCTTAATTTACGACATATCACAACTGTTAAAAATATTTAAGCAAGAATTATGAAACAGGTTTGTGCTAATCAGTTTCATTAAACGACAGTGTCGCCCTAACCGCCGTCTGCTTCACGTCTTCTGTGCAGCGAGCTACCTTA
Source organism: Schistocerca gregaria (assembly GCF_023897955.1). Lineage (NCBI taxonomy): Eukaryota > Metazoa > Arthropoda > Insecta > Orthoptera > Acrididae > Schistocerca > Schistocerca gregaria. The sequence goes on along the minus strand of NC_064931.1, from coordinate 622,963,283 downwards.
ATCTAAGTATTATCTGTATTTTTCTTACTTGTCACTTCTTCTTCTGCGTGTTTTTGCTTTTAGGAAGCTTTAATAGTAGAGTGCTATTAAGTGTTCCATAGATCTCGTGTTTGTTTTAAATACAGTCAGAGAGTCCCTTTAGTCAGCCGTAGTGCTAGTAGTGCTAGTGTTTGTTTTCAATACCGTCCAGAGACAGGTAGTGCTATTTTCCTTGTTTCTACAAGAAGTGGTTAGCAATCACAGTTTAGTCAATAATCAACCGCCTTTAGTGAATTAGCAGTCTAGTTAAAAGCTGATTAACACTCTATAGTAAATTGATTTCTTAGGATGGCTAGGATGTGTGGCTTCTGTGTACGGACGCAGGAGGAGCTGGCCACTCTTCGCGAACAGCTGAGCGTGTTGATGGCCGCGGTCAGCCGTCTTCAGGCTGCTGCCTCGGAGTGTAGCGGCAGTGGGGAGTCTGGTGCGTCGCATGGTGCACCCCAGGTGTTAGATGCTTCACCCACTGTCCCTGCTGTCGAGACATCTTCGCGGGTACCGGGCGCGGTTGGGCCACCCTCTCCCCAAGGGGAGTGGCGGGTTCAGCGGCGTTCGCGGCGCACGAGGCGGAGGGTCAATGTGGAGGCTGGCCGTGTGGCATCGCCCGCTCTGCCTGTCAGTGGACATGTGGCTGCTCCTTCAGCAAGGTCCGAGCAGGCACACGGGGGGAGGGGTTTATTAGTTATTGGGAGCTCCAACGTTAGGCGGGTGATGGAGCCCCTTAGGGAAATAGCGGAAAGGTCGGGGAAGAAGGCCAGTGTTCACTCTGTCTGCTTGCCGGGGGGTCTCATCCGAGATGTGGAGGAGGCCCTACCGGCGGCGATAGAGAGCACTGGGTGCACCCGACTGCAAATTGTTGCTCATGTCGGCACCAATGACTCTTGCCGTCTGGGTTCAGAGGTCATCCTCAGTTCGTACAGACGGTTGGCGGAGTTGGTGAAGGTGGAAAGCCTCGCTCGCGGGGTGGAATCAGAGCTAACTATTTGTAGTATCGTTCCGAGAACCGATCGCGGTCCTCTGGTTTGGAGCCGAGTGGAAGGCTTAAACCAGAGGCTCAGACGATTCTGCGGAGAGCTGGGGTGCAAATTTCTCGACCTCCGCTATCGGGTGGAGAAATGTAGGGTCCCCCTGAATAGGTCAGGCGTGCACTACACGCCGGAAGCGGCTACGAGGGTAGCGGAGTACGTGTCGAGTGCACATGGGGTTTTTTTAGGTTAGAGAATTCCCTCCCTAGGCCCGACAAGACGCCTCCTGAGACGCGGCAAGGCAGGAGTAGGCAAAATGCAACAAGGAATAACAATATTAATGTGCTAATAGTAAACTGCAGGAGCGTCTATAGAAAGGTCCCAGAACTGCTCTCATTAATAAACGGTCACAACGCCCATATAGTACTAGCAATAGAAAGTTGGCTGAAACCAGACGTAAACAGTAATGAAATCCTAAACTCTGATTGGAATGTATACCGCAGAGATAGGCTGGACAGTGAAGGGGGAGGCGTGTTTATAGCGATAAGAAGTGCAATAGTATCGAAGGAAATTGACGGAGATTCGAATTGTGAAATGATTTGGGTGAAGGTCACGGTTAAAGCAGGCTCAGACATGGTAATTGGATGTCTCTATAGGCCCCCGGGCTCAGCAGCTGTTGTGGCTCAGCACCTGAAGAATAATTTGGAAAATATTTCGAGTAGATTTCCCCACCATGTTATAGTTCTGGGTGGAGATTTTAATTTGCCGGATATAGACTGGGAGACTCAAACGTTCATAACGGGTGGCAGGGACAAAGAATCCAGTGAAATATTTTTAAGTGCTTTATCTGAAAACTACCTTGAGCAATTAAACAGAGAACCGACTCGTGGCGATAACATATTAGACCTTCTGGTGACAAACAGACCCGAACTATTTGAATCAGTTAATGCAGAACAGGGAATCAGCGATCATAAAGCGGTTATTGCATCGATGATTTCAGCCGTAAATAGAAATATTAAAAAAGGTAGGAAGATTTTTCTGTTTAGCAAAAGTGACAAAAAGCAGATTTCAGAGTACTTGATGGCTCAACACACAAGTTTTGTCTCAAGTACAGATAGTGTTGAGCATCAGTGGACGAAGTTCAAAACCATGGTACAATATGCGTTAGATGAGTATGTGCCAAGCAAGATCGTAAGAGATGGAAAAGAGCCACCGTGGTACAACAACCGAGTTAGAAAACTGCTGCGGAAGCAAAGGGAACTTCACAGCAAACATAAACATAGCCAAAGCCTTGCAGACAAACAAAAATTACGCGAAGCGAAATGTAGTGTGAGGAGGGCTATGCGAGAGGCTTTCAATGAATTCGAAAGTAAAGTTCTATGTACTGACTTGGCAGAAAATCCTAAGAAATTTTGGTCCTATGTCAAAGCGGTAGGTGGATCAAAACAAAATGTCCAGACACTCTGTGACCAAAATGGTACTGAAACAGAGGATGACAGACTAAAGGCCGAATTACTAAATGTCTTCTTCCAAAGCTGTTTCACAGAGGAAGACTGCACTGTGCTTCCTTCTCTAGATTGTCGCACAGTTGACAAAATGGTAGATATCGAAGTAGACGACAGAGGGATAGAGAAACAATTAAAATCGCTCAAAAGAGGAAAGGCCGCTGGTCCTGATGGGATACCAGTTCGATTTTACACAGAGTACGCGAAGGAACTTGCCCCCCTTCTTGCAGCGGTGTACCGTAGGTCTCTAGAAGAGCGAAGCGTTCCAAAGGATTGGAAAAGGGCACAGGTCATCCCCGTTCTCAAGAAGGGACGTCGAACAGATGTGCAGAACTATAGACCTATATCTCTAACGTCGATCAGTTGTAGAATTTTGGAACACGTATTATGTTCGAGTATAATGTCTTTTCTGGAGACTAGAAATCTACTCTGTAGGAATCAGCATGGGTTTCGAAAAAGACGATCGTGTGAAACCCAGCTCGCGCTATTCGTCCACGAGACTCAGAGGGCCTTAGACACGGGTTCACAGGTAGATGCCGTGTTTCTTGACTTCCGCAAGGCGTTTGACACAGTTCCCCACAGTCGTTTAATGAACAAAGTAAGAGCATACGGACTATCAGATCAATTGTGTGATTGGATTGAGGAGTTCCTAGATAACAGAACGCAGCACGTCATTCTCAATGGAGAGAAGTCTTCCGAAGTAAGAGTGATTTCAGGTGTGCCGCAGGGGAGTGTCATAGGACCGTTGCTATTCACAATATACATAAATGACCTGGTGGATGACATCGGAAGTTCACTGAGGCTTTTTGCAGATGATGCTGTGGTGTATCGAAAGGTTGCAACAATGGAAAATTGTACTGAAATGCAGGAGGATCTGCAGCGAATTGACGCATGGTGCACGGAATGGCAATTGAATCTCAATGTAGCGAAGTGTAATGTGATGCGAATACATAGAAAGATAGGTCCCTTATCATTTAGCTACAAAATAGCAGGTCAGCAACTGGAAGCAGTTAATTCCATAAATTATCTGGGAGTACGCATTAGGAGTGATTTAAAATGGAATGATCATATAAAGTTGATCGTCGGTAAAGCAGATGCCAGACTGAGATTCATTGGAAGAATCCTAAGGAAATGCAATCCGACAACAAAGGAAGTAGGTTACAGTACGCTTGTTCGCCCAATGCTTGAATACTGCTCAGCAGTGTGGGATCCGCACCAGGTAGGGTTGATAGAAGAGATAGAGAAGATCCAACGGAGAGCAGCGCGCTTCGTTACAGGATCATTTAGTAATTGCGAAAGCGTTACGGAGATGATAGATAAACTCCAGTGGAAGACTCTGCAGGAGAGACGCTCAGTAGCTCGGTACGGGCTTTTGTTAAAGTTTCGAGAACATACCTTCACCGAAGAGTCAAGCAGTATATTGCTCCCTCCTACGTATGTCTCGCGAAGAGACCATGAGGATAAAATCAGAGAGATTAGAGCCCACACAGAAGCATGCCGACAATCCTTCTTTCCACGTACAATACGAGACTGGAATAGAAGGGAGAACCGATAGAGGTACTCAGGGTACCCTCCGCCACACACCGTCAGGTGGCTTGCGGAGTACGGATGTAGATGTAGATGTAGATGTAGAAAGTGTAACTGAAAAAAGAAATCCGTTACTCCAATATATAAACAAGGCAGAAATTTGTGACTAACCCAATACGTTTCACTAAACAAACTGTAAAAAACAATCACACGGGAAAGAAACCAAACATTATTATCTTCAGTTTTAATCACCACATAATTCGAATTTACCTGGTTTTTATTAATGACAGTATCATAATTTCAGTGTCCTACTACCTTATTTAGATACCTGTAATACAATTTATGAAAATCGGCAGCACCTGAGGATTTATTTATTTATTTATTTATTTGCTCATCGGTATTTAATGGTCATTTGAACAGGCAATCGATAAAGATTTTTCGATGCGTCTTCCAACGCGTAAGAGCAGGATTCTGTGTTTGGTATTCATTGAACCACATTCTCTGTTTAAATGAGTGATTCACATCATTCGCAAATCTCACGTCTGCTTAGCACGAAGGACAGCTTCGTTCCGTCGATACTGCTTTCCTTCTAGACTTGTCCATGTTGTTTAATCAATGAAGCACGGACGCACTTACCCGTTGATAACGCAAAACTAAGCACTGCTCCATGGCTGGCCGGGCCTTCCCCAAAGCATGACATCGAGTAAGATCTAAATGATGTGATTTACCCCCTAAGGTAGTTCTGTGCATTTGTTACGTCATTGGGCAACACTTCCAGGAGCATAATCCACACGAGTTGCGTAGTCCAGTTCGCCTTTACTAGTACTCTACATTAGCTGGGACACCTTTCCGCCTTACTAGGCATTTCAGGTAACTTTCAAATAATACTTGCAGGCCTCCTGTGGAAGTAACATTAATCTATCATATGCAACAACAGTTGATCACTCTATTGACCTGTATAATAGATTGCAGCAGAGGTTGAGAGACTAGCCTCACATTCATTACCATTGTGGCTTAAGCCTCACCCTACCAGCCAACTACTAACTCTCATGGTTTTCCTAAATCACTTCATTCGGCTATCAGGATGTTTCGTAAAGCTATATTAATACTGATTATTTATTCCACCCTTCTCCAAACAAGCTAGTGTTATCTCTATTTTAACTTTATTCTGTAATGACTTCTCTTCCGATTATTTAAATACTAATCAACAAGAAAAGATCAAAAGAAAACAGAACTAATATTGGTTGCACAGAATTTTAACAAATTACGAAGTTAGTCGATTACCCATGCCTTACGTTAGTGCTTACTTCACAGTATCGCTATAGCTTTACTTTCTAAAGTTCACCTAATAAAAAAAGGAAAAAGAAAGAGTTGTGGAACCAATGAAATCAGCGAGGTGTTGAACACCATTCAAAGTGTACAGCTGAGCTAATGTCAGTATGTTGCTACATAAGGTCTGAAATCTAATTCTTAGCCAGTAATGCTATAAGAACTTTAAGAGAGATCCACTTTTCACAAATGAGTAGTTTGTTTTAGCTGTACGTATAAAAGGATATCTGAAAAAGAGTTGAATTATCCATTTATAGCGTTTCCCCCAAAATTTGAATTCTGGGAAGTGAACAAGTAGAACTGTTGTCATACCGGATAAAAGAAATTACTTACCATTTGGGACACTCGTAGACGACTTGTTTGTCATCTGCCATTTAGTCGAGAAACAAATACGCAAAGCTGGGCAAAAGTAATCGATGTCAGTTTTTGAACTAGTCTTGGTCCAGTATGCTTGGAGCATATTCTTTCATTAGTCTTTGTCTTCATTTCCATAGAAGATAACAACATGATGTGTAATATGGGCTGTTAAGTATTTGGATATTATTTTGTCCAGAACAAACCTGTAAGTCCATTTGTTTCCTTCAGATGAATAACACAGAGCAGAACTGCCACAATTACCGTTTCACTCTGCGGGCTGTAACGTAATTTACGGTGTCAACTTTTGACCCATAGTGTCTCACGAGCGTGACTGCGTTATTGCAATCCTCTCTTCATTCAAATTAATGCTGATATTGTTTGTTAAAGGATATACAGGGTGGTGCATCGATTGTGAGCTGGCCAAATATCTCACGAAATAAGCGTCAAACGAAAAAACTACAATGAACGAAACTCGTCTAGCTTGAAGGGGGAAACCAGATGATGCTATGGTTGCCCCTTTAGATGGCGCTGCCATAGGTCAAGCGGATATCTACTGCGTTTTTTAAAATAGGAACTCCTATTTTTATATCATATTCATGTAGTACATAAGGAAATATGAATGTTTTAGCTCATACTTTTGTCGACTGAATGAATTATTATGTGATACTGAATGTAACACAGTAAATCAAACTTTCTATATCTTACTAATAACATACAAAAAAATATATTTTGGCTGTGATGAAGTTAAATCTCTCAGAGGTGTAGTAGTGTCAACGTCTTTGAAATTTGTTGACTCTGGATATTACAAAAAACTGAGCTTTTTTAACTATATCATTATTATCAGCTTTACAAACACCATAGACCGTATCTCTTTCAAGATAGAATGAGGCTAAATGGAAATTTCATCCAAGAGCTTGTTTACCATAAGCTGATGATATTCCAAAGAATTTATACCCTATGTTATCATCATTATTTAAACTATTTAAATCAAACATGGCTATTAGCTTTCTTACATTAGATGAGTATGCAATGGCGAGTAGCATGTGCTGATTGTGAACATACTTAAAGAGAAAGTATTGATATTTCAATATTTTACCTCAGTTGGTATCTGCTAGTATCAATACTGCTGGCATTTCTGATTAGAAACAGGATTTATGAATTTTGAGCTGCAGTTGTGAACATCTCTCACTTGAAAAATTAGAATGTTTAAAGTGTCTCTTTGAGACACTATTGACTCAATACATTTAATTAGACTATCAGACATATTCTTGGATTTTCGTGACACAAATTCGTTGGGCACTTTATTGTGTGGAACTTCATACTTTTTCAAGGAACGCAAGGCACACAGATCTGTCCCAGCAGTTACTGATGCAGTAACGTTAGGTGTTACAACACTTGGATCAATAAACTACTGCAGTGTATTTTGTTCACTCTCAGTCCAACACCATTGTTTCCTTTTTATGAGTATTTAACTTGAAAGATACTCCTCTCTTTCCCAAAGAGTTAATAGCATTATGTTATTCATACAGCTTACAATTTTCCGAGCTTCTACCACTCATTTTTCAAAATTAACACTTTCTCCATCACATAACCTTCTGCATGAAAGTCGTACTGTTTCCAAATATCGTGATGCATTAAGGAAAGTTGATGGCACCACTTCGACTTCAAGCGTGGATAACTCCTCACGAATGTTTTTACCTCCTCATCAATTACGAACTATTGTGCTTTTACTACCTACTCTTCAGTAAAGTTCTTTGTACATATCACAGCCTTCTTTAATTCTGAGAAGCCCATGGGAATTTTTGTCAACCATTTTATCTTTGGCTCTTTGTAGCTGGGTAAAAAAATTATAATGACTGTATCATTTTTTGGTCTGTAATTTCTTTTATAGCCAACCACACAATGGCACCTCATTATTTTTAGTATCTGAAAATGGATGTCTGACATATACAGAATTTCTAAAATTACTTCCATACACTTAGTTAATTTATACAATAATTTATGACAAAATCTTTAAAAAATCTTAGAGTTCCTTGAAAACTCTTATTATTCATTAAGAAATTTTTCACTTTAGTAGCTGAAGATAACAATGAAAGTCACATACCAGTCAACTCAAAGGTTAAGCGTTTCTGAAACACATACACATGCGAATTTGTTGACTCATGAGCAACGGAACTACTTTTCTTTCACCACAAGCAAGACGACATCAGGTATCCAGGTAAGTAGCTTTAGTTGATTGTGTGTGCACTTATGCATGAGGTGATGTGCTTGTCAAGCACAAACACCTTTATGGTGATTACATTTAACATCGATCTATAAACATAGGAATCTCGTGATTATTTGAAAATGTAATTACAACCCGTTTGTAAAAATGCATACATGGCCTCGGTAGGGTGCATTAATTTTGGATGAAAACAAAACGTCGTCCCTCTGCAATATACAGATCGTTGTTTCTGAAAGTTGTTAAAATCGTAAAATGCTAAACACAATGAGAATTACCATCTGTTTAAAATACATGTGAATAAGATAAACAAGCATTTGAGATAACTGTAAACCAAAAATTTGACCTATCGTTTAAATATGCTTTATCGGTTTATTCTTGTAATTGTGAAGTTCGAAAGCCACGACTTTTAATGGGATATGCATTGCTGCTGAGGAAGTATGAACTTGTTGGATGAACAACATAGACTCTTACCAGATGCCATGACATAAAAAAAGTTAAGTCTTAGGGACAAATTGTATATTCTTATCATAGCAAGCAATATTTATGGGCGAGACGAGATATAAAATGTGCACTTCTTTTCTTAACTCTCAGTTAAATGTGTTAAGGGCATTTTTATAATGAGAGGTTATTGATGATCAGGAAAATGGATATTAAACCCTAAAAATTTTACTCAAATGAGTAACTTATACTGGTATTTCATACACTTTCATGATATCGCTACATTTCATTGCTGCTTATCATATATTCTGCATATGCAGTAACACTGTTCTATAGGTAACATGTTAGAAATATTGGATTTGGAAAGTTATATCATAATTATATCTATTATAGCGTGTTTCACATGTGATGCAAGCGCCATGTCCACAAATGCGCATGAAACAATACCACAGCGGCAAGTTTACATCGTTTGAATACACTGTAGCCTATTACACGTGTCCCGGCTGGTTGCGTATCGGCTGTAGCAGAACTAGACGAAATAGTGACCGCCTTGAGATGAAGTCCAAGAAAATCTTGTCGTAATTTAGTACTTCATACTGATTTTTTAGCAGCATTACCTCACAGAGAAATATATAAATTCTAACTGAAACCTTGAAAGATACTTGTCAAAACGTCAGCTTTAGGCGATATTCTTTCTTCGGCGTAGTCTGAATCGCAAGCGCATTGCAAAGACCGTGTCTACCAAGTGATTGATTATTGAAAGTTGACCAGTTGAGTGGAGGCATATCTGCCAAGAAGTTATTTGACGAACAGAGGTGCGAGCCAGTAGGAGGCCTGTGCAGTCGTGTGGTCTTGGTGTGTGCGTGTGTGTGCGTGCCGCATGCGGGCATAAGCATTTCATTGTCACGAAACAGTCCAGTGTAGTCTGGTCGGTCTGCTCCTGTGTGCGTTTCCGCCGGCAGTGGTGGCTAAGCGGTTCTTGGCGCTTTAATCTGAAATGGCGCGACCGCTACGCTAGCAGGTTCGTAACTTGCCTCAGGCATGGATGTGTGTGTGATGCCCTTAGGTTAGTTAGGTTTAAGTAGTTCTAAGTTCTAGGGGAATAATGACCTCAGATGTTAAGTCCCATAGTGCTGAGAACAGCCGGAACGGTAGCTCAGCGTGTTCGGTCAGAGAGCCGGTTTGTTTCTGTAATAAAAAACTGAGTGGAAGGATCAACCACGGAACTTGAACGAGATGTCTTGCGACATCCGCCACGACCAAACACAACGACCATTAACGTACAAAATGAAAAAAAGAGCCATTTGAACCATTTTTTGTGTGCGTTTCCGGGTGGTATTCCGCAAGCTGTTCCTGGTGTTTGCTATGGACGATTGATGTATCAACTTTCCTTGAAATAGCTTTCTGATGATCATTCTCATGTATCCAGTAGCACGCATTTGGTCACATTACAGCTGACATCCTGCAGTTGCGCCCAGTTACTGCATGCAGCATTTTTAGATCTTGAATCCACCTTTGCTTATATTCAGCCTTAACGTTTGTTGTTCATTGAGATAGATAACTTTCGATTCACATGGTACAAATCGGTTTGCAATCATTCATTCGAATAATTGGGATGGTGAACATATCACTCGTTTATTTAAATGATTCTAGAATTTTCTAATGTATCTCACACTGTACATGTTCTGAAATGTATCTGTAACAACTGCATTGGTAACCTAAGAGTATTGAGATTCCCTGATTTTGATAATTTGGTCTTAAAGTTACTGCAACTTCTGAATATTTAGAATTGATGTACAAGAAAGAATGCTCATAAATCAGATATAGCAATTTTATGCCATTTGAAGTCTTAGTTCATTTCTGTGTTCGTAATCAACATGTTAACATAAAACTGAAGGTTTCTGATGAGAAAGCTGTCTCTACTTTAAAGGTCTTATCTTCTAGGAACACAAATTTTTCGTACAGAAAGGTGCATCCAATGTAAGTGGTGGCACATTGTGTGTGTAGAAGATGTATATGAAGACGAAATAATAAACAATGAGTACTGCAACCTATCAGAATAAATATTTATTTAAAATTAGCCTATTTTTTTGGCAAATGATATTAAGTTGAAAAAGTGGAGGAGGAGTATTCGTAGTTGACAGTCTTTAAGCTCTCAGACTTCTTAATAATCAAAACTCTTCATTTAGTTTTAGCTTTAATATCATATGTTTTCGAACGTATTACACCAGATTACATATTACTGCGTAAGTTTCAGAATGATAGTCTGTATGGTAGATTTAGGTGTTATCATCGACTCTTTGGGGCAAATTACTATGTAAGTTACGTCCAGACACTCGAAAGTGGAAAGAAAATTATGATTCAAAGATATGTTTCTGCTTAATTCTTTGAATTCTGAAACCTGTGCTTCGTTGTCCTGTCATTTCTGATGCATGTGTTAATGTTGATAAATATTCTGTGATTGTAATAAAATTTTGGAATATCGGAAATACCAGAAAATTTTCTGCCTCTACTGATACACAAATCTCGATATGCTGTATGAAGGAAATTTTTCTTAAAAATTGTGAGGGTTTCAGCTTTTGGATGCATTCTGATGAGTCAGTGGAATTATTCATTCCATATGATCTCATTGCAGAATATGACCATGGCAAGTTCACATTTTTCACTGAAAATGTTGTTGTGGAGACTGATATTGCTTGGTTCATGTTGAAATGTATAACTGATATGTGAACAGATAGTGTCATTGATGATTTGCGTCAACTCTCTGTTTTGCACAAAATGTATCGTTCAAATATGGAGAGATGTGACGTTGGTGAGGGTAGTGTAGATTATATTTGTAAATGTCACCGAACTTTCGGGGATTTATTGCAAAGTATCAGTAGCTGATGCTGCAGGATAATGACACATAAGCTGCCACAGAATGTCAGTGACACTGCAACAAGTAGTGGAAGTGATAAGAAATTAAAAAAACTTTAGGAAACGAACAATATTTTAATGAAATGAAATGATCATCTACCATTGATGGTCAGGAGACCCTGCCTGGGCAAGTTCGGCCTCCGAGTTGCTAGTTTTTTCAGGTGAAGCCACACTGGCTGACTTGCTTGTCGATGATGACGAGATTATGATGAGACAACACAACACCCAGTACTGGAATGGAGAAAATTTGTGACCCAACTGGGCATTGAACCTGGACCCACGGTATGCCAGTCAGACATTCTGACCACTCAGCTACAAAACATTTTGTTGTGAAGTGTGAAACAGTCATTAATGAAAATATGTGTGCAGTAAAATTTGGAGACAAGACAGAATTTGAAGTACAGCACTTGACATAAGACTTTTTTCCGCCGGGGTCACATACCACATGACCTAGGCGGACACACAAGAGTTCTAAAAGATGAACGTTTTTGTACTACCTTTCAAACTCCATCAGATAATGACAATATTGTCTCACACGAGTAAGTAACATTTCCGTCTCCTTCACACAGACACGCCTTGACGTTGCTTACGCCCCATATACAAGGCAAGTCCGGAGGAAAAGTACGTGCTTTGAGGGGTAAAAGTATTAGTGATTCTACACACAAAAATCTTCATGTGGAATATGTCCTATTAACAATGGTTTCCCAGTTAGAGCATTTTTAATGTACACTGTTATTTATTTTCAGTGTCATTCAAGCACAGACAGTATTTAGAACGTACCACAGTAGTATAGAGGAAGTTGACGCGAACAATTTGACACAGTTCACTTGAGATGTATCAAAATGGGAAACAACCTCAAACTGGCCTACAAAAAGTGTCTATGCCGCAGCGCATGCTCGTCGGACGAAATTTTCAGTACTTTCGGGCTCTTTTCACTCAAACTACACTGAAGGACCAAAGAAACTGATATAGGTAAGCGTATTCAAATACAGAGATATGTAAACAGGCAGAATACGGCGCTTCGGTTGTCAAGGCCTATATAAGACAAATGTCTGGCGCAGTTGTTAGATCGGTTACTGCTGCTACAGTGGCAGGTTATCAAGATATAAGTGAGTTTGAACGCGCTGTTATAGTCGGCGCACGTGCGATGGGACACAGCATCTCCGACGTAGCTATGAAGCAAGAATTTCCCCGTACCACCATTTCACGAATGTGCCGTGAATATCAGGAATCCAATAAAAAAAATCAAATCTCCGACATCGCTGCGGCCGGAAAAGAATTCTGCAGGAACGAGACCAAACACGACTGAAGAGAATCGTTCAATGTAACAGAAGTGCAACCCTTGAACGAAACATCATCGATATGGGCTTCGGAGCCGAGGACCCACTCGTGTACCCTTGATGACTGCATGACACAAAGCTTTACGCCTTGCCTGGGCCCATCAACACCGACATTGGACTGGTGATGACTGGAAACATGTTACCTGGTCGGACCAGTCTTGTTTCAAACTGTATCGAGCGAATGGACATGTACGGGTATGGACATAACCTCATGAAGCCATGGACCCTGCATCTCAGCAGGGGACTACGGGACTGTTCAAGCTAGTGGAGGCTCTGTAATGGCATGGGGCGTGTAGAGTTGGGTCGATATGGGACCCTTCATACGTCTAGATACGACTCTGACAGGTGACACGTACGTAAGCATCCTGTTTGATCACCTGCACCCATTCATGTCCATTGTGCATTCCGACGGACTTGAGAATGCGACACTACAGACGTCCATTATTGCTACAGAGTGCCTCCAGGAACACTCTTTTGAGTTTAAACACTTTCGCCCGTCAGCAAACTCCCCAGATGTGAACGTTATTGAGCATATCTGGGATACCTTGCATCGTACTGTTCAGAAGAAGTCTCCGCCCCCTCAAACTCGTATCGGTTTATGGACAGCCCTGCAGGATTCATGGTGTCAGTTTCCTCCAGCACTACTTTAGACATTAGTCGAGTCCACTTCACGTTGTGTTGCGGCACTTCTGCGTGCTCGCGAGGGCAATTTAAGTGACATTAAATGTGTGTTCTAACTCAGAAACCAATCAATTATATGGCATATGTCCGTATGTAGTTTTTTGTTCAGAATCACTAATACGAGAGTTATTCGGAAAGTACGGAACGATCGATTGCGAAATGGAAACCACAGTGAAAAATCCGGTGAACTTTTGCACTGGTGTGTTGAGCAGCGTCTCTAGTGTGCCTGTCGATCGCATTACGTCCTTCTTTTTAGTTCTGAGCACACAGGGAGCACATAAGAATACCTAGAACAATCGTGTCTCCTGCCAAGTACGAGGGCCTTGTGAGAAATTTCTCCTGAAACTATTCAGCCAACATTACACAACTGTCATGCGTTTTCTTCTTCAAGACAATTCTGAGCCGCATTCTGCAGGGGCAATGAAGATGTTCTTGCATCGTTTTCAATTGGAAGTGTTTGATTACCCACAATACAGTCCGTAATTGTCTCCCTCTGAAATTCATATCTGCTCGCGTGAACCGCTGGCTATGAAGATAACATTTTGGTACAGACAACGAGCTGTAGGCCAGTGTAGAGAATTGGCGGAAAGCACTGGCGGCTGCCTTCTAGAACGAGGGTACTGGATAGTTGGTACAACGCTACGACAATCGTAGCGTAGACGGATCAGGGACTATGGAGATAAGTAGATGGAAGTTGTAGCTAACTGTTGCAAATAAAACAGTTTCATTTTCCCTGTGATTTCCTTTTCGCGACCTATAGTTCCTTACTTTCCAAATAGCCCTCGTACTATCACCCCTCGAAGCATGTACATTTTTTCGTGATCCATCCTGTACAATCTACCAGGCCCGGTAACATCAGTAGATACGAGCAACATTCATGCACTCTCGTAGCCATAATACCTGTCACAGAGAATTGCACCTCTAATGATTTACATACTCGCCGATTATGTATATGTATACGAAGGTACATTTCGATTATGTCTTCTGCGTTAGTTTTTTTTTTTTTGTCACAAATTGTAATAAAGTGCTTATTTTAAAATAGAAGACTAATCTACGCAAGATAAATTACTTATTTAAGCAAAAATTCTCTTAAATTTATTTCTTGTCTGTACCCATGAAATGGTGTCGATGTTAGGAACAGCTTTACGAACTGAACTACAGGGAGAATAGCAGCAGGCCAGGTGAAGCAGTACGGTTGTGTCGGAAGCCTTCGCGTGGAGGTGAGTGCCGGCTGTCGTTAGATACCCTCAGCCACAGAATGACGCCGTTAATTGAGCCGCTGATGACCTTATCTTGCACCGACACGCCTCATTAGTTACGACTTGCGTTCGCCGCGTAACTCGGCGCCAGCCGGTAAGATTTTCTTAGCGTCTTATCGTCTGCCTTTGTGCGGACCCAGGAAATGCACCACACGCCACCGCCGCCTACCCCATTGTGTCGTGCCATTACTTCATTCCGATAACGCGCCTAGTACGCAGCGGTGACGACAGATCTGTGTGCTGCTGGTTTACGTGTTTGATGTTTTTGTATAATACTACATTATAAATTTTGACTACTCTGGCAGGCGAATGGATTAAAATAAGAGAGCTTTGGAAGGGATCTTCGAAAACGTTAGAGGCGAATTACACAGTTTTGGAGCCTCTAATTTTAAAGGAGAAAGTGAAGCACACAGCTCCTATGGCAAATCCCTTTATGCAGGATGTTGAAGGAGAAATAGCAAACTATTTTTGGAAGTGGTTGTATGGGCTAATTAAATAAAATGTTCCATATGGCATGTTAAAATTCTGTTTGACTTTCCGGAAGTCTTTTGGGCATTTTTTTTTTTTTTTTGAAGGTAGCATCATTAATCCTCCGATGGATCAATTAATCTATTGTGTTATACTTTTTATTTGCAGACTTCGCAATATTAGACATGACTCACAGGCAAAATTCTGAAGGGGTACCTTCCGGGGCGGGCCTTTGAAGGGAAGAAAAGTGACCATTTCTGCCTATCTATTATCTGGGAAATGTTAGGTTTAGATGATGTTTTATGAAAATACTAGTCACAGTCTTTAATCTGGTGCTCTTCTGTTAGGAAATAGTCTACCTTATTCATTACATTACATGTACTTTTCATTTCTATATATCCATAGTCAGGAGATCTTCGAAGTTGAAGGACACATAAGAAAAACGAGAATACACAATAAATACTCTATTTACAAAGAAAAATAGATATTCCCATGTACCTTTCTCAGATCTCAACTGAAATGTTCCCCATGTGTGCTAAAGTCAAAAAATCGTAAACATATTGCCATTTGAAGGGTAATAAATAGCTTCTCACAAAATAATCTTTACAAATAGCAGTAGCGTTTATACCAAAAACTCCTATTCGAATACCATACTGGCATTATAAGCACATGCAATACGATTAAAGAATATAGTAGAATTGGTCAAAAAATTACAATCACAGTTGAAAATTCAGTTATATATACTGAAGCACAGCTTCAAAAAGAGAAAATGACAAACAACAGCTATATGCATAGTAACAGGGCCATCAAAGCTCGGAATGAAAATTTATCTCTGTAATCAGCACTATCTCTGAAACCAATAAAACTTGGTATCACGTTACTTAAAATATTTGAGTCAAATTAGTCCGTACTAACAAACCCTAAAATATTTAATATTTCTCAGATTTTAAGTCCCATAGTGCTCAGAGACATTTGAACCATTTCTCATGAAACGCCATAGTTCTACTGAACACGGAGGTAAATTAGTAAAGACACTTGGGACATATTGCGCGAGAACGTAGTTAAAATTCCGCTCCAGCCACACTTATCTCTGTAATTTCTCTCTCTTACCCAAAAAGAATTTAGGATGGTTCTTGGAGCTGCTGTTCCGTGAGCAACTAGGTCACTGCAAGACACAAACATTTCCGTCCATTTTGTTCAAAGTAAGTAAAGAAAAGAATGTTTTCTATTCATGTTATGTTTATGGCTCCCTGAATAAACAGACCTTGTTGTACACTGATGAGCCCACCGCGAGACTTGACGTATACAAGCGGAGCAGAGACGAATGAAGAATCATTCTGGCAACGATACGGGCCGAAAACAGAAGATACTCTCTAAAATTCCAAAAAAACGTACTCACAACGAAGGACTTATGCAAATTGGTCACAAACCGATTTTCATAATAGAGGTGTCAACGCAAAAGGCAAAAGTGTAAGTTTTGATGGACGGTGGATGAATGTGTGATGCTGCAGTGCAACTTCACCATGCAGCTGGGACGTATAGTAAATGGGGGCTATGGCAATGGCATAAGGTCTTTATAAATTTCCTTGCTTGTACTCGGCTAGACAGTAACTATGCCTCCCAGAGAGGCATAGTTACAATAAACGCAGATGTCAGTATTTGAGAGAGCACGTGTAGTTGGGCTCAAAGAAGCCGGTTGAAGTAATCGGCAAATCGCTGGAAATATGTTAAAGGAGCGATACCACTATTCACCAAGCCAACGGTGATAGGAATGGGTGAACAGTGGCCGAACACAGCGTTAAGAAGGAAGCGGTGGACTTAGGCGATGCACAGCGCCTCTCTTGCAGAGTCTTCCACTTGAGTTGGTTTACCAAACAATCCTGTGACGAAACGTGACGCTCTTCTTTGGATATTCTCTATCTCCTCTGTCAACCCGACCTGGTACGGATCTCACACTGATGAGCAATACTCAAGTATAGGTCGAACGAGTGTTTTGTAAGCCACCTCCTTTGTTGATGGACTACATTTTCTAAGGACTCTTCCAATGAATCTCAACCTGGCACCGGCCTTACCAACAATTAATTTTATATTATCATTACACTTCAAATAGTTCCGTACGCATACTCCCACATATTTTACAGAAGTAACTGCTACCACTGTTTGTTCCGCTAACATATGTTCATACAATAAATGGGAAGGCGCCGCATTGTAAGATAAATCATGTTTCTTGTTACATTAGGATGTTCGTGTCCTGATAAGCTGTCATCTAGACGAACAGCTGCTCGAAACCTGCACCGCACCATCAACGCAGGCAAGTGTGGGAATTGTGATGCTATGGAAGACATTCACCTGGGCTTACATGGGACAGACGGTACTAATCGAAGGCACCATGACAGTTGTGAAATTCAGGAACAGTATTGCAGCCGACCTGCATCCCTTCATGTTTGATGCCTTCCCTGATGGCGACAGCACGTTCCAGGAGACTAACTGTCCGTGTCATTAGGCCAGAGTCGTGCTAAATTAGTTTGAGGAGCATAATGGTGAACTTACGTTGATGAGTTGAATGCCATATTCACCTAATCTGAACCCAATGGAGCACATCTGGGACGATATCCTTCGCTAGCTGCTCCCATAAAAATCGTTGACCCCCAACCTACTGGGATCACGTGACTTGGCATCTGGTTCCAAATACCTCCGAAAATCTACCAAGTACTTTGAGAATCTATACCAAGGAGAATCGCTGTTATATTGCGTTCCAGTCGTAGACCTCCACGCTTGTAAGCAGAAGGTCGTGATGTTTTAGTACATCACTGTATGCTTTATAGACAAATATGCAATTTAGTTAAGTATTTACGATCAATATATTTTGTGTGGCTGAATAGCCGGGTGTAAGATTTTCAACTGGATGCCACTTATGCTACTTGTATGTCCTTATTAACCTACCCTTGTCCGCCCCCGGTAGCTGAGTGGTAGCCGGCATGGTAGCTAAGCGTGTTCGGTCAGAGAGCCGTTTGGCCTCTGTAATAAAAAAACTGAATGGAAGGATCAACCATCGAACTTGAACAGGATGTCTTGCGAAGTCCGCAATGATCAGACAAAACGATGAATAAAAACAAAACAAAAATCCTAAGGGCCCGGGTTCGATTCCCGGCTGGGTAGGAGATTTTCTCCGCTCAGGGACTGGGTGTTTTGTTGGCCTAATCATTATCATTGCATCCCCATCGACGAGAAAGTCACCGAAGTGGCGTCAAATCGAATGACTTGCACCAAGTGAGCGGTCTACGCGACGGGAGACTCTCGTCACACGACATTATTATTATTATTATTATTATTATTATTAACCTACCCCATTTTTCTAGAGAAACGGGACCTGCAGTTTAACGTGGAATTTTAATCACGTGTCGTTCTTTGCGACTCCTCACATCGTCCAGAGGTGACGGTTACATTAAAGGCAGATTGCAAAATTTGATGGTCCGACTGGGATTAGATCAAATGGTTCAAATGGCACTGAGCACTATGGGACTTAACTTCTGAGGTCATCAGTCCCCTAGAACTTAGAACTACTTAAACCTAACTAATCTAAGGACATCACGCACATCCATGCCCGACGCAGGATTCGAACCTGCGACCGGAGCAGTCACGTGGTTCCAGACTGAAACGCCTAGAACCGCTCGGCCACACTGGCCGGCTGGCATTAGATCCTCCGTGTTCTTGGTTTCCTGGCATGCGCTATACCACTGGATTACCTTTTTGTTTTTTCCTGGTATGCACTATCACTACTTTTTCTTCCAGTTACCTGCTCTTCTTTAGAAATAGGAGTAATAAATAAAGGTTCTACTGCTTAGCCGGCGGGAGTGGCCGAACGGTTCTAGGCGCTACAGTCTGGAACCGCGCGACCGCTAAGGACGCAGATTCGAATCCTGCATCGGGCATGGATGTGTGTGATGTCCTTAGGTTAGTTATGTTTATGTAGGGGACTGATGACCTCAGATGTTTAGTCTCGTTGTGCCCAAGCCATTTGAACGATTTTGACTACGGCTTAGTGAATTACACGAAACGTAACGTCTCGTAAAGTTATAATCATTTTTGTGGTTGTGTTTACAACAGTGTCCTTGTTCGCGCATAAATTAAAATGTGTCTTCCACCCATTAAAACAAGTAACAGCCTCAAAAGGGGTAGAAAAATTTAAACTGAAAGGAAATGTAAAATTAACATCCTCTCGACGATATGAATCTTATATCTCAGCGTTCTGTTAGAAATAGTGCAGCTGAATAAAACATTTGAAGAATGGACACTGCAAATGAAACCAATCTTCTAACGTAAGTATTAATCTCAGCGTTTTTGGTGTTTCTAGGATTTTGCGGTTAGGTGGGTTTATGCATGTTTTAAAGGTGAAACTCTCACACTTTAGAAATTAACTGAAGTAAGGTTTGCTTAGAATTTTACTGTTGCTGTTGACCTTCCTCTTTGTGTTTATTTCCATGTGACAGCGTATATGTATGTTTTATTCTTTTATTCCCTGTTCAGGATTTGGTAGTAGCTTCCATTTCTCTTTCCTTAGGCGGTCCTGGGAATGTTGTTTCACTAAGTTTAATGTTTCCTTCGGCTACACGGGTATCTGCATCTACTATATAATTTTGTCTGATGTGTTCGTTACTTCCTATTGCACAGTCGAAGTCAGACTGCATTCTGTGAATGCGTTGGGTCATCTGCCCGGGACCCAATGTTTTGATTCACAGACTTTTCAGACTTTTCTAGCATCTCGTAAAATCTTTGACATGCAACACCGAGACTGACGCGATATCATGGTCCTTCTATTCCCTTTTGCGTTTTTTGATATTCGAGACTGGAGTCTGGATTTCCCTTCTCATCTCCCTCGCTGCTTGCCTTATCTGTATTGAACAAGGTACTATCGTCCGTTTGCATTTTCGCAATGAAGATTTTGAAGACTGTCGCATCGCATAAGAGGTTGTGTTATCTCGTCCGATTTCCACAGATTTATCCAGCATGGTGCCTCCATCGGTCATAGATTAGTCGTCGCATATGTTTTCTGGGTACTCAGCGTAACTATTTTCACTGTTTTTTTTTAAATTGTTCTTGCTTTCATTAATGCTTGCTGCCATTTCCACGCCTTCTTCCACTTCTATGGGCGCATTCTGATGTTACTCAACAGGCGTGTCGTCAGCGACACTGGGAGCCCTCTTGTCCTTCATGGAACATTTGCACATATCATTCCTCACGGCTGCCTTTTTTTCAATAGTCAGTTGTACAGTGCTTCTACAGTCACAATTTTCCCTCAGGTGTTCGGTTGAATTGCACATGGAGCATGTACGTGGATAATTTTCGAACCCAACATACGCCCGATGACCGCATACAGTCACATGAAAAGGTATGTGCTTTTGTAATTCTACTTCAGCTATTCGATTTCCATAGAGCTTACAATGCCTAACTTCGTCTCTGATATCGTACTATGTATTTATCTGATCTTTCGAGCGGCACTTCGAACAGTAAATTACACGCTTTCACAGTTCGCTAGTCGAGACCTGCGTGTGTTATTGATACTACGCTGACTGAACCATCAGTATGCTTCAATTTTATGCTACCGGTCGTGTTTCTCACTCTTCGCTCACAAATGTCTTTCTTTATACATTTTGCGTTTACGGTATTCACAGCCTTTTAATTTTAATTGCTATCACTTCCTCATCAAGCAAGGTATCTTTCCTCGAGGAAGACATGTTACAATTAAACTGACAATTCCCTGACCATCATGCTCGGCAGGTGCGTAGATAAATTACTATGATCGCTGATTGCACCGCCAGTCCCTTCTTTTCCATCTGACACGCCAGTTTAGAGTATTTTTATGTGCACTAATCTCTGATATGTTGTCATAATAAATTTCCTATTCATTTATCAAACCAGCTTTTACCTTCTTGCAGTGTACTGATGTGCCTCATAGCACTTGGACCGAATCTTTTACTCTCTCTAGTCAACTCTTTTAGACTTCTAAAGTATGACCATACTATGAAGTACGTTCGTGAAAGGCCTACTGTAGGGAAGCATATTTAGCAGTCGTATAACAATATTTGGAGAGAACTGTTTTAATACTGGTGTCATTCTAATTACTAACTTGGATAATTTGGCCATTGTTTAAAATACTGATACGATGTCACCGGTTTTCCTCCAAATTAATTCTGTGTGCAACAAAAATAGCTGACCTTAACTTTCAATACACAATTTTATCCCATCCCCGTTTTTTGTTCGTTCACTTTCTCCGTATTCCTAGTAACTAAAAGTGGTCCATAGCAGATATTGCGGTGTAGCAAAAGTAATCAGTATTAGTGAAGCTCCAGATATTTCAAATCGTAGCATACTGCACACAAAAAATACGCCAAATGCTTTTGAAAACATGAACAAAATTCGTTAGAGTTTGAACTCCGAACATTTCACGCCACGTACGTCCCAAATAACCTTTGAGCAGTGAAACTCGTTGCATTTATACCCGAGGCTGCACAGTGCTAATTTGAAGTACCCTTGTTGGCATTCTCTCCGCAGACTGCGACGAGACAAGATAACACTAAGACGTTGACCCCGTATACAGTACTAACTGCTTCGACTCCTAGCGTTCCCTAGCCGTTAATGAACACTATCGCGGGTTCTCTGCTCGTTCACCCCGGCACTCCTATAATGACTGGCTGGGAATCAGAAGAGCCACAGCACCAGCGGTCATTATAACGTTATCTGGCTGCAAGTCAGTTACCTGTTGCATTAGGAAACGCTTTTTCAAGTCCCTGTAGGTAACAGCACGTCTGTGGGGACGAACGGCGAAAGCTATTGACATTACCAATGCAATCAACTTGGAACCAGTACGTCGATGAGTTTATTTTGCGTAGGTAACGAAGTCTCTTCTGTTGTCTCTCGAACAGAAGTGAATATGGAATGCACGATCTCTTGGAAGACTTCGATACGCGTTTCGCACACCCTGGTAGTGTGTGAACGACGGAATGACTAAAATGTCGACAGGAGGTTTACTGCGATATCTCATAAAGCATATACAGAAGTAATCTGGTAGTTTCCGTTTCCCTGCACTTTGAGTTTAGTAAAATGTTTTCACTTCGACATCCTACTACTAAGGAGAAAATTTTCAGTATTTTTAATGGCAACATAAGACACGATGAGAAACTAAAATTAAATCTCGAAGTAGTAGTCTTTTTTGTGTCTTCAGGAAACTAATTTTCTATCGACAGACAGTCAAGTTCTCCGGAAAGATGATATCTGCTATACAGATGTAAATATAACGCTAGTGTAAGTTACATATACAGCGGATACTGTTGTACTTACTACGCTTTTCGGACTTCACCCCTGCAACAGAAGTGTAATATATTTTCTTACTATACTTTTAAATGATTGCATTAACTTTTTACGTGCTGCAGTCTCTTAATGAAATTATAAGAAGAACTAGATTAGCGCTCGCAACTTAGATAGCGTGGAGTATGTGGCCTGAAAAGATTTGTTTTGTTGTGATTTAACCGAATTTTTGTGTTGTTCCCAAATTGCAACATCTTTTGCACTCTTGTGGAGATATTTCCATAACTACTTTCATCCCCAAAAAACAATTTCTTTATATCTACACGAGGAATGAATTATCAATTTTCATAAATTTAGTTTCAAAACTTTGTTTTAATGTAACGAAATATTTTCTTACAAAATTTCATCCCCTATTGCTCTCCCTAAGGGGTTGAATTTCCAGAAACACTGGAACACGTATTTTTTTATTTTTACCGAGAAGTCAAATACCTGACGTCGTAAATGTAGCCGTATAAATCCTTTAGGAGTTCTTTAGTAATTATTTGTTTTAAAAGAAACTTTCATATCCCACTTTATCCCATTAGCCGTTCAGTTTCCAAAAATTCTGAAGCACATTTTTGTTTATTTTCTGACTGAGAAGCGAAATACCAGTCTTCTTATTTCTAGCTTCAAAATTTCCTTAATAGAGACGTACTTTCAAAGAGCATTTCATCCCATACTTCACCCCTTTAGGAGTGGAATTGCGGACAATCCTTTCTTAAACGATGCCTACAGTATAAGATCCACACACACCCAAGCTTCAAGTTTCTATCCTTTCCGGTTTGCGCTGGGCGATGATGAGTCAGTGTATCAGTCTGAACCTCTTCCATCCCTATAGGGGTTGAATTTCTAAAAACAGTTACTTGCGGATGTTTTATTACTAAAAGAGAAGCCAAATACAAATGTTCATAGATTTATCTTACACAATAAAATACTTCCATAAAAACTTTCTTTCCCTGCTTCACCCCGATAGTGGTTAAATTTACAAAAACAGTGAAACACGTATTTATTTATTTGTAACCAAGAAGTCACATAACAGTGTTCATAGATTTAGCTTTAAAAATACTTCAGTAGTTCTTTAATAATGATATACTTGCGAAAAAGATTTTACCCACTATTTAATCCCCATAGGGTTAAATTTACAAAAATGCTGAAGCACACTTTTCTCTATCTCTGGTAGAGAAACCAAATAATAATTTTCATTGGTCTACCTTCAAAATTACCTTAATAGTGACATTTTTCAAAGAATCACTTAATCCCTTATTTCACCGTCAGTGTTTCGAAAAATCCCTTCTTAAACTAAGGCTAAAGAATATGATGCACACGTTCAAATTTCAGGTTTCTATCCTTCGCGGTTTGGGCTGGGCGATGATGAGTCAGTCAGTCAGTCAGACAGGACACTGCCTTTTTTATATATAGGGATTACTGCTGAAGAATGTCTTTCCAAATGTGAAAACATGGTCAAGTGCCCATGAAAAAATATTCGACTGAAATTTAAAAGCATTGCAAATCTTGTCAATACTGTATTTAACAACCTGTTTCACTATTACTGTACTACACGTCAATAACCAGTAAGTGAAATCAAATTAAGTGGAAATATTGTCAAAAACCAGTTACAAGTTAAACACACTATGAAATATAGGTTAATGGAGACTGACACAAATTTTCATTTTCAAGATAGGTAAAATCTTTAACACATTAAAGAAACTCAGTTCATTTGCAAGTAGCACACTTTCCTTGGTAAAATACCTTCTGTTGCTTCAGGGCACAAGATGGAACATGACACGAAGTATAGCTTAACTGCCCACATTTTTACGAAACTAGTTCTAAAAATATGTAGCATTTTACTCACCATAAAATTATGTACTTGAAGCATAATTAATGTATTCCATATAACTTTAATATGTTATGCAGCACTTAAATGTCTAGAATGCGGAATATAATGCGAAATGTTTGAAATATTTACAAATGCTGTGCAAGGTACAACGTCATGTCTAACAAAAAAAAATAACAAAACAGGGGACCCCGTGATCACGCTTTGAACACCGAACACCACACGATGGTCGACAGACCGCCGTGTCATCCTCAGAATTCATCGTTGGATGTGGTATGCATGGGCATCGGGTCAGCACGCCGCACTCCCGGCTGTTGTTCAAGTTTCGACCTTGGAACCACTACCTCTGAATCATGTATTTCCTCACTTGAGATGAGGAAGCTGAGTGTATCCCAGTCTACTCTTCCCACCAAGGAAAAATCCCTGGCAGTATCAGAACCGAACCCAGTTCCCCTGCATGAGTGTCTGTCGCGTCGTCCACTCGGCTATGAAGGTGGACAACAGCCATAAAACTGTGTGGAATGGAGAAAAATGCTTATGTTGGTTTTTAGTGGGCATTACCTCATGTGATTATAAAACGAGTCATAGCTTGGAGTACAGATCAAAAAACATCCGTTGTTCCTACATACACTATCATCTAGTTATACACTCGCCCCTACTAGATAGCATAAAAAATTGCCAGGAAACAAATGTGCACTACCCATCACGTTAAACCAAAGCCCATTACATTTACGGATGTTCAGTACTGTTCATAACAATATAAGAGAGTGTAAAATTTAATGACAGATTAAAACTATGAGCCAGAATCGGATTCAGCCGTGTTTGCCCTTCGGCAACTATAATGATTATTTTAGTAGATATACTCAATCGGTGATTCCTATGATCACGCAGTTTTGAGTAATATGTTGCCACTGGATTGTGTAGAAGAGACGGTAAATGAACTAGGGGAGAGAGCGTCCCACATAGTGTCCCTGGTCACTTAGCATTACATCAGCCACGTAACAAGACGGCCATTGTTCGATCCCAGAAGGCAACATTTACGTAGGCCACAAAACGACGGTCTCTGATTGGCGTAAAACACATTAAGCATTTTCCTGCTCGTTGTCAATGTAACAAAGCGGCAGTCTGAAATGGAGGGCGGAAGTGATCGGTTGCTCGTCTGGCATAGATACCGCTGATCGCGGTACAATATGCGTTATCATGAAAATTGTGCCACTGTGTGGAGTTTGTTAAACAGAACTTAATTGTTTTAGCGCGATACCCGAGTTTAATATGGTTGTAATCTGCATACGACGCAGATGGATTACAAAAAAATTATGTAAACTTGTTTCGTAATCCACCAAATAGGAAATTACTAGAATTACAGATGGCATCCCTTCAAAAAATTTGGGAGCTGTTATTCGACCATTAACTCCTGTCAGACTTTATATCATTCTAGACCGTTGTAGTCATTCATTCTGATCCTGAATCTGGCGAATCCAAGACCAGTGTTTCTGCTGTGCAGAGAGGACATCATTATCATCTGAAAGGGACAAGTCAGTGTATGTTAGGTATCCACAGCGAGATACGATGGACGTGTGTCCTTCCACAAGCAACCTCGCCGAGTTAAGACGATCTACGACAAATATGTTCTGTGACCGGTCTTGCTAACGCAAGGGAACAGTCTCTCGGCAAATCTCAAAATAGCGCACATTCCACTTCAGGGTGAAAGGTTCAAAATGGCTCTGAGCACTATGCGACTTAACTTCTGAGGTCATCAGTCACTTAGAACTAATTAAACCTACATAACCTAAGGACATCACACACATCCATGTCCGAGGCAGGATTCGAACCTGCGACCGTAGCGGTCGCCCGGCTCCAGACTGTAGCGCCTAGAACCGCACGGCCACTCCGGCCGGCCAGGGTGAAAGATTCGTTCTGGACGCATACCCGTACGCTGTGATTAAGGCACTTGTAGGATGTATCTTTTCTCCAATGAGTGTTTGTCCCGCATGTTATGCAGGAAAACTTGTCTGAACTTAGTAAGGAAGGAGCGAGGTTCTCCTTTCCCCTCTTCTTTCTCTTGTCCATTTGTCCCACATCGACGCCAGGTTGGCACTGTTATTAATGGATTTGGCATGGTTAATTGAACGGTTGGCTGGATACCCTTTCTGTCACCAACATGTTACTCCCGGTGGTGGATATGCGTACCCCAGCTGTCCGCCGTAGTATTATTAATGTGAAAATCAGCGAAAGTTTTCTGTATGTTTGGGAATCTTTTAACTCAGGCGGGACATTGGTATGAGATCAGTATTCATCTAAAACATCAAGCCTGACCGGGAAACCGACCTTGCCGTTAGTTCGCAGGGCGGCTTCGACTCGTGGTCGGTGCATCTGTCCGCCAGGAAAACAGTGCTTTAACACGCAATACTGTCCAGGCGAGTTTTGTATTAGTGAGGTTCTGGTGGAAGTGAAGCTGTGAGTGTGGATCGTGAGTCACACCTTTATAGTGCAACACATGAAGAGAATACCACTTTTAAAATGGGAAGATACCTGTCAATGGCCTGGTTAGGTGGACTGGTTGGTTCAAATGGCTCTGAGCCCTATGGGACTTAACTTCTGAGGTCATCAGGCCCCTGGAACTTAGAACTACTTAAACCTAACTAATCTAAGGACATCACACACATCCATGCCCGAGGCAGGATTCGAACCTGCGACCGTAGCGGTCGCGCGGTTCCAGACTGTAGCTCCTAGAACCACTCGGCCATCCCGGCCGGCTAGGTGGACTGGCTGAAAGACAACCACACATCACTTTTTTTCATAATTTTGATTACTCCTTCACGTAAGTCTTTTGCTTTAATGTTATAATTCATACAATTTGTAGAAATTACATAATTAACAGCATGACATTACTTCACCACTTAACATTCCGATGAAACACCTGTGAGTTTAGTGACCATAAACTTCCTGCAGGATGGAGTGTATTTGAGTAGGGTGAAAACGTCTCACGTTCTTCCATCTCCTCCCACCTATTGTTCTTAGTTTTACTATAGGACTGCATTAGAGGCAGATCCTGTAGGAAACGGAAGGAAACAGATGCCTTCGCCAGGACATAATTTTCCGACCGTTGAGACTATTACGTTACTCATGGTTGTGTGTGTGTGTGTGTGTGTGTGTGTGCGTGTGTGTGTGTGTGTGGTGTGCATGCGCGTGCGTGCGTGTGTACTGAGCATCATCAGGTCACCATGCATGTGTCCTTTGAAGCATTTCTAGTCGACCCACAAGGATTCAGCGGAAAACTGGCATAGACAGACGGCCACTGCAATATTACTCATAAATATACAGTGTGGGTATGATTAAACTTTCACTTCTTGAACCAGCGTAGAAGGAAAACTATTTACCATATGGATACCCAACATTACATGAATGATGTTCAGACCATGCGCTTCAGGACTTGCTCTGTTAGTAGCATTAGTGTTATAATTTCCCGTTAGGCGCCGGTACCGGTACGGTGACGTAGGCTTGAAAGACAAGCACCAGTGAGCATCGCAGTTGCAGAGAGTCAACATGGGTCTGGACGAGATGAAGAGGGCTTTACTCGTTAAGCTGTTATATGAGAACAGCAGTAACAGTGCTGCCGTTCTTCGCGAGTATCGTCGCATTAAACGTAGGGTTACGGAGAGGTCCTCTTTCCGCACCGGGGTTGAAGAACATGATTCGTAAGCTCCAATTAATTGTCGACTGGGAATTGCTCCGGGGAGAGGCCGACGTCCAATTGCGCCACAAACTGTTGAAGTTACTGGTGTCATGGCTCTGAAAGCTGGACTCAATGTGCAATGTTCAAGCAGCCTACGAGCTGTGTTACGAGAGCTGAAAATTCCATGCATCACCGTTCCAAAGGTGCTGCGAACAATTGTGAAACAGTATCTCTAGTGCGGTTCCAGGCTGTCGTAGATGCATTTGGTCGTCAGACTGAGCAGACTCGATGTTAACCCCTCATGTGGAAATTAAAATGTGTTTCTTTCAATGCTTTATTCGTCATTTCTCTTCTGCATGTCCTCACAAACGTTTACAAAAAGATTCATTGTTCTACGATCACTCATGTTTTATGGAGACCCTATGAAGTAGCGAAATTTCAGCTATAGCCACGCTGTATTTCGGGCCGAATCGGACACATTTCGGCCCTTGTACCCGTGTCAGACCATCGTCCATTGACATCTGCAGCCGTGTTGTGGGAAAAATTCACTTTGCTGCATACGTACCTTTCTCGGATGATCCCCGTTTCATCGGAGATGGAATGCTCAATAGAGGTAATAGTCCTGTACTTATTGTTGGGAATCCTCAAATCAGTTCACAGTCGACTTGTGATCGAATGAATGATAGTATGGCATTGATGGCCGGGAGTCCCCGCCTGCGAAGTTCGGCCGCTAAGTTGCAAGTCTTTCCACATGACGTCACACTGGGGGACTTGCGTGCCGATGATGATGATGAAATTATGATGCGAACAACACACACCCAGCCCTAGAGCGGAGAAAATGCCCCACCCGGCCAGGAATCGCACCCGGGCCTGCTGCATTGCAGTCAGACGCGCTCACCACTCAGTTAAGGAGACGGGCGACTCATGGTTAATTAACACGTACCTATTTCCTTCTTGACCAACTGCACCATTGTACACAGTGTTTCTGAGTAACACACTCCCCATATACCTGGAAGATTTCCTAATTAATATTTATGTTCGCATGTGGTTCCAACGTGATTGAGCTCCATCTCACTTTCTACATCTAGCTACGGATCACCTGAATCAGGTGTTATCTGAAATATAGACAGGACGAATAGGTTTTGTTCCATGCTCAGATTTTTCACCTGATCTGATGGCAGTGCATTTCTTCTTCTAGTGTCGTGTAAAAATATTTTCTTCGAGACACCTGTGGAGACCAGAAAGCTTCTGATGGCATTAATCCTAGCTGCATGTGAAACTTTTCGGATATATTGGCGGTTGTTTGAACGAAAACGACAGAACTGGGTGACGTCATTCTGAACGGTAACACTATATCCTAGTTGTAAAGGTAAATATAACTATTACAGAAATGTACCAAGTTCTGTTTTTACAGCTGTCGGCAGATTAACGGCATATTTGAAATTATCTCAAGTTTCCTTAAATCGTATGACCTACGAGGACAATACACCAGATCGAATTGAATAAAAATTATTGCAAAACACGAAGATGTATCTGTTTTAAGACCAGTCAAGCTCACGTATCTGTAAAATTCTGCATTTTTGTGCAATAGATGGTTGTAGGTCACCGAATGAACAGGCTGCAAGAGCACTAGAGACAACATTCTGTAACAGACAGTTATAAATACAGGGTTCACAAGAGTCATGAATGAGGTGTTCTTTGCCTAAAGGCTAAGCATCTGGTGCAAGCTATATGTGTTTACACATTAAGTAATTAAAGTGTCATATTTCTTAAGGTGCTGTGCTGTCATACGTTCTTCCGTTATTCGTCATCGAAGAAGCATCATATCGGAGCCGCTAAACATCAGTGAACTATTGGTAGAAGATGCTGGTGATGAGTACTTTGGTTCTGAGCTGTTTGATTAACCCTGGCTCCAGAAAAACCTTCTTAAGTACCTGTGCAATACCTCTGAAAACTATTACAGTAGCTTTTGCCGAAACAACTGGCAGTTGGCCATTCGTTACACTGATCAATAAGACCGAGTAACTAATATGGCCATGAAATACCAAAATTCTTGAACCCGCCATTCTGCACGACATTCCACTAACGTGGGTGGCTGCATTATATAGACTGTAGAGAGAGTTCTCTTCCGTTCGATCAGTCTGTGCCAGGGGGCTATTGATAATCGGTGTACTGTACTAAACGCACAAATAAAGAGTTTGAGTTCATTCACTGTCTAACACTTTTCTACCCACATTTCGTGTATTTGGTAAGGATATATGTGTAATCGAAGTATAGTCATAATTTTGGCTTGCTGTCCTCCTATGTACACGGTATAGTGTACTTCCGACGACACGTGCATTCTTTTCGGATGTGAACGACTGCTTCTGTTCCCTATTGTCTGTTTACACTCATCGCTTTGACTGGTCCTAAATGATTTATTGCCATTCAGTATTCTACAGAAAATATGCAACTTAAACACGATGAATGCCGTACGGTTCACGTTGATTATAAAGGCAATAGTATCACCCGATTTGTGACACATGAATGGATTCATATGAATCTTAAGTACACCTAAACTAGTACAATAGAAACGAACAAAAATTCAACCAGAATGAACTGTTTGGAAGGTACATAGATGGTGCACAATCTTAAAGTCTACTAACGACAGTGTCAGAAATTTATCACAACAATGGTAAAGTTCGTATGCTGCCACTAATAATATTTTCCTGAAAATTTCAGTGAATTATACGGTTGCTTACCTGTGCTGTTCATGTTTTAAAAAAGGAAAGGTCACCGTAAAACAAGGTTGCACGGAACGACACGAAACAGTTCGATACTTTGAATTTTTGAGTTCGTAAAATAGTGCGTTTATGGTAAGTTTTGTATCATATTGGAGTAGAAATTAAAAAATACCATCAGAATGTGGATATATTATAGTGGGAATAGATGTATAGAGAAACAATTTAAAAATTATGCAGTGCCACATTTTGATAAATTCAATTGCCTGTTTACATGTCGGCTGAAGCACAAACAAAAGTAAGGCTGGGAGAAAGTTCATAATTTTGCATTATAACACATAAATGATGCTAATACGCCTCTTGTTTTAATTCTCTTTGTCTAGCTGGTAAGTGAGAAACAAAACCCTAACCTGTGTCAATGAAGATCACTTCCAATCTTTTAGAGACATTATTAATTTGAAGTAGGTTGTCACTCCAAAACCAAACTGCTATTAAACCATAGATTCCCGTAGGCTTGAGAATCGTACGTGACAAATTGATAATCCTTAGGTTTGATGACAATTTGTGGCTATAATAGAAAACAAAAAGCATTCTTTCATCTTATCGTTTTCATAGCTCGTTGGAATCGGATAAGAATTAAAGTATAATCAAATTTTTTTCTTTAATCTTCAGTTACTGTACTGACGCTAACTACAAAAACTAAAATGAGACATTCTAGGATGAACAAAAGTACCCATTTGGTACTTTTAGTAGCAGTGACAGAGTATTTATTCCACTGGTTAAATTATCGTAAATGAATTAATTCGTATCGTGGCTACGATCCAAAAGGAAAAGCTGCATCTTTCTGTGTTGTGTCACGGAAGGATTGGATAGTAAAAAAACTGACTGAAAGTGTATTGTTTATCCAGTTTTAAAACCTTCACTACGAGGGATCCTCATGTACCAACTTGTAAATACTTTGACAAATTATTACATAACAATGGATTCATTTGTTCCATGAATAGAGATATAGTGACGATGTGCCCGCTGGTATCAAAGCCAATAAGAATTACTATATATTTTAAAGAAAATCTGTGTCACGCTGCTTAAGTACCCCATGGTGGCATTTAATACTGTTCACATAGTCCATGCTTGGATGATAGTATCGATATGACGTTGTCTATGCTGGGATATATTACTGGAGTGGAAGGGAATTCGTCGTGTACGATGACGTTATAAAAGGCATCGGATAGCTATATGCGCCGGCCGGAGTGGCCGAGTGGTTCTAGGCACTACAGTATGGAACTGCGCAACCGCTACGGTCGCAGGTTCGAATCCTGCCTCGGGCATGGATGTGTGTGATGTCCTTAGGTTAGTTAGGTTTAAGTAGTTCTATGTTCTAGGGGACTGATGACCTCAGAAGTTAAGTCCCATAGTGCTCAGAGCCATTTGAGCCATAGCGATTTGCACATTTACAGATGGCAGTAGTATCGCGTACACAAAGTATAGAAGGACAGTGTATCGGCGGAGCTGTTATTTGCACTCTGCTGATTCATGTGGTTTTCGACGAACGACTGGAATTAACGGACTCTCGAAGCGAAATGCTAGTTGAAGCTAGACGCCTTCGACATTCCATTCCGGAAATCGTCAGGTAATTTAGTATTCAGAGAACCACAGTGTCAGCAGTAGGCCAAGAATACCATATTTCAGGCATTACCTATCACCACGGGCAACATAGTGGCCGACAGCCTTCACTTAACGATCGAGAGCACCAACGTTTGCGTAGAATTGTTAGCGCTAGCAGACAAGGAAAACTAAGGGAAATAACCGCAGAAATCAGTGTGGGTCGTATCCTTTAGGAGAGTTCGGCGAAATGTAGTGATAATATGCTGTGGCAGCATATGCCTTTGCTAACAGCACGACGTGATCTACAGCGGTTCTTCTGGGATAGTGACCATATCGGATGGACCCTAGACGAGTGGGAAGCCGTTGCCTGGTCAGATGAGTCCCAGATTTCAGTTGGTAAGAGCAGTTGGTTGGGTTCGAGTGTGGCGAGGGTCTACGAAGCCATGGACCCAAGTTGTCAACGAGGCACTGTGCAAGTTGGTGATGACTCTACAATGGTGTGGGTTGTGTTTATATGTAATGGAGTGCGGCTGGTCTAACTTAACCGATCATCGACTGGAAATGATTATGCTCGAATACTTGTAAACCATTTTCACCATTCATGGACTTCATGTGGAATTTTTATGGATGGCAGTGCACCATGTCAATGGGCCACAGTTGTTCGTGGTTGGTTTCAAGAACGTTCTGGACAGTTAGAGCGAATGATTTGGCCACCCCGGTTGCCCGACATTAATTCAGTCGAACATTTATGCGACATAAGCCAGAGGTCAGTCCGTGCTCAAAATCATACACCGGCAACACTTTCGCAGCTGTGGACCGCTGTAGAGGCAGATGGCTCAATATTACTTTAGTGGACCTCCAATGACTTGTTGAGTCCATGGCACTTCGAGCTACTGCACTACACCGGGATAAAGAAGGTACAACACGATATTGTGAGGTATCCCATGACTAATGTCACTCTTCACGTTATTTAGAGCTCATAGCAATGTAAAGTCAGACTGAAATTACCGTAGGCTGCTCGGGATTAGATCCTGTGTCTTTAAGGTTTCCAGTCTCATTCCTTACCGGTAGATCACTAGAACTGTCAGTAACAGAGTGAAGATGTTACGACCGGTGCGAGACTGCAGTTACCTGCGGCATGTGACTTCGATTCGTTCACAAGTGTTGTTAGTGTTGTCCTTCCCAGACTCTGTGGTCGTACGCTGCAAGAAAACTGACACTTGTACCATAGGATTCGGTCTATAAACGTGGTAGAATGATGAGATATAATTTAAAGGCAGTTTGAGACACTGAAGCGCCAATGAAATTGGTATGGGCATGCGTATTCAAATACAGAGATATGCAAACAGGCAGATTACGGCGCTGCAGTCGGCAACGCCTATACGATATTAAAAAAGTGTCTGGCGCATTTGTTAGATCGGTTACTGCTGCTACAATAGCAAGTTATCAAGATTTAAATGAGCTTGAACGTTGTGTTATAGTTGGCGCTCGAGCGATAAGAAACAGCATCTCGGAGGTAGCGATGAAATGGGGATTTTCCCGTACGACCATTTCAAGAGTGTACCGAGAATATCAGGAATCCGGTAAAACATCGAATCTCCGACATCGTCGCGGCCTGAAAACGATACTGCGAGAACGGGACCAAAGACGATTAAAGAGAATCGTTCAACATGGCAGAAGGTTATCCCTTCCGTAAATTGCTGCAGATTTCAATGCTGGGCCATCAACAAGTGTCAGTGTGCGAACCATTCAACGAAAAATCATCGATATGGGCTTTCGGAACCGAAAGCCAATCGTGTATCCTTGATGACTGCATGACACAAAGCTTTACGCTTCGCCTGCGCCCGTACACACGGACATTGACTGTTGATGACTGGAAACATGTTGCCTGGTCGGACGAGTCACGTTTCAAATTTTATCGAGCGGATGGACGTGTACGGGTATGGAGATAAGCTCATAAATCCATGCACACTGCATGTCAGCAGGGGACTGCTCAAGGTGGTGGAGGGCGTGCGCAGTTGGGGTGATATGGGACCCGTGATACGTCTACATACGTCT
Source organism: Schistocerca gregaria (assembly GCF_023897955.1). Classification (NCBI taxonomy): domain Eukaryota; kingdom Metazoa; phylum Arthropoda; class Insecta; order Orthoptera; family Acrididae; genus Schistocerca; species Schistocerca gregaria. Next base: position 622,928,998 of record NC_064931.1, on the reverse strand, counting down.
CTGACGGATGACACGTACGTAAGCATCCTGTCTGATCACCTGCATCGATTCATCTCCATTGTGCATTCCATTGTGGATTACAAACAACTTGGACAATTCCAGCAGGACAATGCGACACCCCACACATCCAGAATTGCTACGGAGTGGCTCCAGGAATACTTCCGCTGGCCACCAAATTCCCCAGACAGGAACGTTATTGAGCATATCTGGGATGGCTTGTAACGCGCTTCTCAGAAGAGATCTCCTCCCGTTATGGACAGCCCTGCAGGGGTCATTGTGTCAGTTCCCTTCACCACTATTTCAGACATTAGTAGAGTCCATGTCACGTCGTATTGCGGCACCTCTGCGTACTCGTGTGGGTCATTCACGATTTTTGGCAGGTGTACCGTTTTCCTGGGCTCTTCAGTGTGTATTGTTTCAATAAGCTGATAATGAGTGTGTCTGTTCATATTTTAAAAATAACTATTGTTATAAAAAGTTATTATCAGTCAGTCTTTTGCTCTGCTGCAGTGTCGTAAGTTCTTTTTATTTAGATAAATATTCAGGATCACCACATCTTTACTACTCTTCCCTAAACAGTCACTGAGCAATATGAAAGTCACTTTCCAGTAAATTTACTGCCCATTCCAGCAGTCATACGGTCGCTTGATTCCACAGTCGCAGTTCTGTCGGCTGCTACGCTGCATCGAGTATGTACGATTTGTTTCTGGATTAAATTTCACTTCTTATACATATGTTGCGCGGCACCCCAGATGCAGAAACACAAATGACACTTTAGTCCTCGTTTCTAAGTAACATTTGACACAAAATATGCGTTTTTACCGACCGATTTTACCGCTTTGTCAGATACATGTGTCTTTTCATGCTTTGCTTGGTCGTCAGCAACTAATTACTTGGCGTAAACCACAATCCAAAGCTTCTTGTGTGGCGAGCTCTTTGGTCACAAGGGAAGAGGTTATCGATAAAAGACGCACAAAGAACCACTCCAACATTTACTTTAAATGATATAGAAAAACCACGGGTAAGCTAAATGACGATTGGGTATTTCAGCCACAATTCATGCGAATGTGAATCCTGTGTTGAAATGATCGAAGGAGGTACTGGAAAGTCCACGGCTCAATCCTTACCCATTCTATGCTCCATCTTCTCTATCGTAAATCCTAACATTCGTCCCGCTCTATAAGGAAAGGAGAAAGCCAATCAAAAGTGCGGCACACCTAATAGGTCTACTAGACGTAGGTACAATGATTACTTGGGAACTAGTCCACCTTATACTCAGTGTAATAAATGAAGACATGATTTGAGTGAGGGACATGCCATTCGTTTTCTTTTCTAGTAGCGAAAGAACTTCGTGAAACAGACTGTATTGTAACACATTTTACAACTGGCGAGCACCACAGGGCATAGTTCGACCACCTGTAGGAAAATCAATACTATGTTATTGACATTTAATGCATCATCAACAACAACAGCAGCAGTACCCATTTCAGATGCAGTACTGAACGAAAGGCTCTCTACACTTTTCCACGCTTACAATCTTCAGCTGTATGCACGTATGTTTCTTCTGCATGTTTGGTAATATCATATACTTACCTTACAGTAGGTCGTTGCCTCGATAGTTTCTTGTTTCTTGGGATATGCTAAGGATCTTCATTGCTCTTTCTGCCATTAATTCACTTGGGTGCAGCTTCTATCCACAACCAATTTTCATTGCAGTCGCAATTACGTCTTTCATTCCGTCCTGACCCATGATCCATTTTAACAATTTGGTTGTTTTCATGTCTTGCGCGGTATTTCCATAGAGGCATCTCTATACTGAGAGCTGCGCGACACTCAATGTTGGAATAGTAGACAGACAAATGCAACGTGTGTCGCTGTCGTGTAAGTCTAGTCTAGTAATACACACTGTGATGTAATCACGCCTAATGCGTATTATAAAATCTACGACGCCATCTGTATCGACCTCTTCACATAAATTTAAATAGCAAATTTTTACAAAAATCGATCTTTAATATTAAGAATTCACGTTGTTCATGCTATCAGTTTGCTGGTGAAGTTGTGTTACAGGATGTTAGAAAGACAATTGCAAAGAGTAGTCATTTTAGTTGTTTAAAGAACACTCTTCTCGGACCCTTGTGAGACATATGCTATGATCCATTCCTCTACGGGTTTATGAATACAGAAGATTCATTGAAGAAACTGTTTCATTTGGTGGTCAGGAAATCATCGACCCGACAAACCTAGAAATAATATACTTTTTCACTGAACGAGGTGGCGCAGTGGTTAGCACACTGGACTCGCATTCGGGAGGACGACGGTTCAATCCCGCGTGCGGCCATCCTGATTTAGGTTTTCCGTGATTTCCATAAATCGCTCCAGGCAAATGCCAGGATGGTTCCTTTGAAAGGGCACGGCCGACTTTCTTCCCCGTCCTTCCGTAATCCGATGAGATCGATGACCTCGCTGTTTGGTTTATGCCATCAAACAATCCACAATCCAATATACTTCTTCGCAGAGAAATTATCCTAGACCATCATACTGTTGAAAAGACGACAACGAGGCAACCTTCAAGTGAATCAGCTATGGAAAAATTATGGCTTAAAAAAGTGAACATGTCTTTGAAACACACTTCTTCCGGAAAAAGGCGAAAATCCATTTAGTGGACACGTCATTGTACAAACCTTATTGAAAAAGCGTCTTACAATTCTGATAGTAATCTTTTATTTTCAGACGTATCAGAGCTTAGCTTTGATAACCAAATTTCGTTTACGAAAAGTTATGATGGTAATATTACATCTCTGCTCACTTAGTTTGATCTCCATTCACGTACTGTCTTCAGCTGTCCTAAACATGAAACACTTCGATTGGTTTTATGACTTCATTGTTAGTTTGTACTATTTCTTTTCGCTAAATTAGTTGTATTCTACTTGAGCCTTAGTTTATTTGATTTTAAAGACTACTTTCTAACTGGCTCTACGTAGTTCTTCCATACATTCCTGAAGATTATTTCCACGTAAGGAAATTAAAGTGATTTTGGTATGCTCGAGTTGCACGTATTCCTCCTTCGTTGCCGGCCGGCGTGGCCGTGCGGTTCTAAGCGCTGCAGTCTGGAGCCGGGCAACCGCTACGGTCGCAGGTTCAAATCCTGCTTCGGGATGGATGTGTGTGATGTCCTTAGATTAGTTAGGTTTAATTAGTTCTAAGTTCTAGGCGACTGGTGAACTGAGAAGTTAAGTCGCATAGCACTCAGAGCCATTTGAACCAACCTCCTTCGTTTCCCTAATTTACGAATCTGAAAATTTACTCTGGGACTACTGACAGTACTAGTGAAGAATAGTGGTAGATATACCTCTGACTTATATGTACTGGAATACAGTAACAGAGGTTGAATCAACGACTTCTTTCTTAAGTTGTGATAGCACATATTTTGTTGAAACTGAGAAAAAATGTTTCTAAAATCTTGGGAACTGAGACAAGGTGCTAATAGTATCGGTCACGACTTCCAGTGGTCGAGCATGTTATATCCGCTTGGACAGCTAGATTGTTCCTCCGCCTAATTAATATCTAATTCTTCTGCTATATGGCTGTTAAGAATTGCATTTGATGTCTGGCACATTACAGAGAGAAGGGTGTTAGATTTTTGAGTCTTGGGTACCTGCTCCCTTTCTCGTCAAGCAGACTGATAATAGCATTTTTTTTTTCCAGGTTTCAGAAACTATGATTTTTTGCAGACATTCTGTGAATCGTTTCGTAAATTCCTTTGTTTCGCATTTCCTATATTTTTCACTATTTCTCCTTAAACACTATCATCTCCCAGTGCCTAAACATTCTCCACATGTCGAGTGATTGTATACATCTCATCTGGAGTTATGGCCGGTCGGCGTGGCCGAGCGGTTGTAGGCGCTACAGTCTAGAACCGCGCGACCGCTACAGTCGCAGGTTCGAATCCTTCCTCGCCCATGGATGTTTGTGATGTCCTTTGGTTAGTTTGGTTTAAGTAGTTCTAAGTTCTGGGGGGACTGATAACCTCAGAAATTAAGTCACATAGTGCTCAAAGCCATTAGCCATCTGGAATTATATCCGGAACATTGTCATTTTCAGTACTATCTATTTGTGTTTTTGATTCATCTCTTGAACTACACAAATATTTATCGTTGTTTCTGATTCATCTCTTAAAATACACATACATTTAAATATCTTGTATTGTGTATACACTTATTTTCTCCGTTACTATGCCGCCTGAATTGTTAACTGGTTAGATGTAGAGTCTAATAAACGTACGTTATTGTTATTTTTTGTATGCCTTCATTGTTTTGCTATCCGCATCCTCCTCTGAGGATGACGCAGCTGCCGGATTGTACCGGTAGGCCACTCCTGGCCTGAAGACGGAGTGCTTCGTTGTTTTCAATTCTTTCTCTTTCGAAATTGTCATTGTTTTTCCCTCATCCCTTCAAATACATTTATATTTTCTATTTCTTTTTAGTTCTACGTATTAACATATTGCTATTATCTTTAATATCTTCCTCCTTCCATTTGAGATTTTCTTTTTTATTGATTCCTTTATATCTGCAACATCTTTTGCTGTCTGCATAAGTATCTCTGATAAATGACTGTCCCATTTTCTCTATGTCTGTATAATTTGCATTTTCCAAGGTGCTAACTTTTTCCTTAATTTGCTCTGGTGTATCTCATTTCTTATTTAGAGTAGATAATATATGAAGGTGAAGACGTATATATATATATATACTGTGTTCAGATTATCGACGATAATCTTCCGTGGAAAAATGCACATCTTGAACAGTCTTTCTGTTACCACTGGTATTAATGCCAGATCCCCTGTGTTAGACTGTATGTAATAAAGGGCGTGAAAATAATAAGAAGCGAACATTCATCACAAAATGTCAATAGTAAACTATATTAGCGCGTCATTCACATGCGAGAACCACCTGAAATTAGCGAAACTGTTTTGCGGAAATCATGACACACATCCATCGGGATGACCAGTCACGAATCCAGTGACGAGATCTGTCAGCCATTTCACGTTTGGTGAAGATCAATTATACAATCAGCAGTTTTTAGGAAGAATAATAAAGATTTAGGTTCACAAATTTTAATTGTCTTAAACTTTGCTTTCTGAAATACACGCTGTAGACATAACAGCAGAGGTCTTGTCTCCGGAAGCGTGAGGAAGAGACGCGGAGGCGGACAGCTCGTTAGAGGAAAGGCGTAACGACCGAGACTGTTGCTGTAACGAGCATAAATCAGGACGCGACAGCTGTCACCTCGCAACCCCTCCTCCACAAAAATGGAACACAAGTATTCTTCTCGCCGAAAACGGAAGAGAGATAGCACTTTGGCCCTTCAACTGGGCGGCCTGAGCTCTTTTTATATTTTGTTTTAATTTTAGTACGCGAGCGAAAACGGATCATGGTTCACTTTTGCTCCTGTTTAAAAAACATTTTTCCTCTTCTTCTGTATTCTGTCACTGCCGAACAAGTCGATACATTTCTAGTGACATATTTTACATCACATTTCAGGTGTTCAGAAATGCTACTGCAAATGTATTCTGAAGGGCACAAAATCTCTGAGGAATAATTCCTTATGTTCCTCTGTACCCACTATAATTATACTGAAGCTATATTCACATATTTTATGGCAACAGTGTACATCTACATATATATCTACAGGGTGTTACAAAAAGGTACGGCCAAACTTTCAGGAAACATTCCTCACACACAAAGAAAGAAAATATGTTATGTGGACATGTGTCAGGAAATGCTTACTTTCCATGTTAGAGCTCATTTTATTACTTCTCTTCAAATCACATTAATCATGGAATGGAAACACACAGCAACAGAACGTACCAGAGTGACTTCAAACACTTTGTTACAGGAAATGTTCAAAATGTCCTCCGTTAGCGAGGATACATGCATCCACCCTCCGTCGCATAGAATCCCTGATGCAGCCCTGGAGAATGGCGTATTGTATCACAGCCGTCCACAATACGAGCACATAGAGTCTCTACATTTGGTACCGTGGTTGCGTAGACAAGAGCTTTCACATGCCCCATAAATGAAAATCAAGATGGTTGAGGTCAGGAGAGCGTGGATGCCATGGAATTGGTCCGCCTCTACCAATCCATCGGTCACCGAATCTGTTGTTGAGAAGCGTACGAACACTTCGACTGAAATGTGCAGGAGCTCCATCGTGTATGAACCACATGTTGTGTCGTTCTTGTAAAGGTACATGTTGTAGCTGCAAAGGTAGAGCATCCCGTATGAAATCATGATAACGTGCTCCATTGAGCGTAGGTGGAAGAACACACTGACGAAACTAAAATGAGCTCTAACATGGAAATTAAGCGTTTCCGAACACATGTCCACATTACATCTTTTCTCTATTTGTGTGTGAGGAATGTTTCCTGAAAGTTTGGCCGTACCTTTTTGTAACACCCTGTATATACATAGTCTGCAAGCAGCCACACTGTGCATGGTGGAGGGTAACTTGTATCCCTACTAGTCATTCCGTTACCTGTTGCACTCGAAAATGGACCGAGGGAAAACGACTTTCTATATGACTCTGTACGAGCCCTAATTGCTCGTACCTTGTCTTCGTGGTCCTTATACATGAGATGTACGTCGGCGGCAGTATAATTGTTCTGGAGTCAGCTGCAAATGCTGGTTCTCTAAATTTTCTCAGTAGTGTTTCGCAACAAGAGCGTTGTCCTCCCTCCAGGGATCGCCATTTGAATTCACGAGTCATCTCCGTAATACTTGAGTGTTGATCAAATCTACCGGTAACAAACCCTGCAGCACGCCTCTGAATTGCTTCGATGTCTTACCTCAACCCGACCTGGCGGGGATCTCCAACATTCAAACAGCACTCAGGACTGTGCCGCTATAATGTGTTACACGCAGTCTCCTTTACAGATGAGGTAAAGATTTTTAAAATTCTCCCAGTAAATCTAAATCGATCATTCGCCTTCCCTCTACCGATGTCAAGTGCTCATTCCATTCCATATCGTTTTCCAAGGTTATTTCTACTTATTTCATCTACGTGGCTGTGTCAAGCAGTACACCAGCAATACTATATTCGAATTTTTTTTATTGTTTTCCCTGCTCGTCTGCATTATCTTACATTTTTCTACGTTAGGAGCAAGATGCTATTGAGCACACCCAATAGGAATTCTGTCTAACCTCTTATCCTCCCATAGCCACTCAAAGATGACATTTTCCTGTACACTACGGCATCATCAACAAATAATAACAGACGACTGCTCGCCCTGTTCTTCAGGTCACGTACGTATATAAAGATCAAAAGCGGTTCTATCACTCTTCCATGGGGCACTCCTGAAGATACCCTAGTCTGTAGTGAACACTCGTCGGCCAGGACAATATACTGTCTTCAGTCGTGTAAGAAGCCTTCAAGCCACTGTCATATCTGTGAACATATTCTGCATGCAGTCTTGGTTAACAGTCTGCACTGGCGCATTGTGTTAAACATTTTCCGGAAATGTACGATATTGAATGGGCCTGTAGCCCTTCATCCATGGTTCGCATGATATCGTGTGAATAATGGTCAACGTGCCTTTCGCACGACCGATGCCTTCAAAATTCGTTCTGGTTTGGGTACAAAGGCTTTTCTATCTCAAGGAAATTTATTATATCGGAATTTATTGTTCAAATGGCTCTGAGCACTATGGAACTTAACTTCTGAGGTCATTAGTCCCCAAGACCTTAGAACTGCTTAAACCTAACTAAGCTAAGGAAATTGCAAACATCCATGCCCGAGGCAGGATTCCAACCTGCGACCGTCGCGGTCACGGGGTTCCAGAATGTAGCGCCTAGAACGGCTCGGCCACTACGGCCGGCCTACTGGAATTTAGAATACGCTTAACAGTTCTGCAGAAAACTGATGTTAACAGAACTTTTTTGTGATTTTGCGGGTCCATTCTTTTACCCCTCCGATATGCAGGAGTCACCTACGCTATTTTCCAGTTGCTTCGGACTGTACGCTGGACAATACATTCACTATAAATGGAAGCTAAGCAAGGGGCCAATGCGGAAGAGTACTGTCCCTGAAATCGAACTGGACTTCCTGACTTACTTCTTTTCTAGTATTCCAGTTGTTTCACAAAGCCAAGGGTGCCTATTTCTATATCCTCCATACGTGAGTCTGTGCGACGCTCAAACGACCGTCTGTCTGTATGAGTCTCCTGCGTTAATGATGTTCTAAATGCAAAGTTTGGAATTTCGTATTTCCTTCTGCTGTCTTCTATTGCCACACAAGACGTATCAACGAGTGACTGTATAGAAGCCTTTGACCTGCTTAGTGATTTATGTAGGACAGAACTTTCTCGTGTTAACGGCAATTCAGTCTAGAACCGCGCGACCGCTACGGTCGCAGGTTCGAATCCTGCCTCGGGCATCGATTTGTGTGATGTCCTTAGGTTAGTTAGGTTTAAATAGTTCTACAATCTCTGTCTCCTCAGCAATTTCTGAATTTAATTATTAAAGCACGGTGGGTTTTTTTACGTCCTTAATCCACTTACTCGGCAGATACATTTCCAGAGAGCCATTTACAATCTGTTTAAAGTGTGCCCATAAATCGTCTACGTCAATTATTTTGGAATTAATTTATGTCCTAACATTGTCTAAGTATGATGCTACAAACCCCTTAGCTGCATTCTTCAGTATAAAAAGGTCTCCTAATACGAAATTTCTACATTTCTAATACGGAAGGTGTTCTTGAAACACTTGTTGGACAAGAAGAATTTCTGGCTTACTGGTAATATAGACAGGTTAAGCCGATATAATCATTAAACAGTTTACGTGAACATTAACTGAACTATATAGCAATTACACAGTTTCCCACACTCAGAAACAAACAAAAAAGTGGCAGAAAGTCAGAATGTTACCTTAGTAATTATATGAATCTTACACAAAAAGGAGAAAATGTGACAAGGCATAAACATAAAACCTTTGCTCGAAACAGAGAAATTCTCAAGCATCAATCTGACTCTGCAATGGATTGTGCACTCTTTCGGAATTTCATGAGGTACTGAAGCTGTGCACTGAAGCTGGACTCGAACCCGGAACCTAGTCATCCGCGAGCACTGTTCTCTCTGAGAGCTAGTCAAGAATCGCACCTGGATAGCTGAGACGATAGGAGCATTCCTTGCGAAAGATAACATTCCAGATTCTAGTCCTTGTCTGGTACACACCTTTAAACTGAATAAGTTTGAAAAGAACGCACTCTCCGCTATAGAGTGACAGATTCACTCTGGATACAATTCCTTAGGCTATAGCCAGAGAATTCCTCCGTGATATCTTTTCTTCATGGAACGCTCTCCAGTAAGGTACGCATGAGAGCTTCTACGAATTTTGGAAAGCAGGACAGAGGCAGTGACAGATCTGAAGCAGAGAGGGCCGGTCGTGATTCGTACCTGGATAGCTCAATCAGTAAGGGCATGACCAGCGGAAGGCACAGCTCTAGGTTCGAGTCCCTGTCCGGTGCGCAGCATTAATTTGTCAAGAAGTTTCAGATAAATTTTCTTTCGACAAGCTGATACTGTCAGTTATATCTGTCATAAGTAAAACGAATCTGGTCTGTGACAACTCCAAGAAAATATCCAGCAAGTACAAAGTTGAGTGATGTTGTTGTTTATGGTGTCTGTGGTGTCAAGGGAGTAAGTGACTTGATACTGACTAAGCTGCACAGTAAGTATTTGGGGAGAACAACTATGAGCAGCAACTTGCTTCTCGAGAAAATCCCAAAAATGCTGTAGGGATAATGGCGTCGGAAGGGACGATGACTCAGATAAGGCCGTAATCCTACACGTCTGTGTCCAAAACTGCTTCACTGAGGAACATCGCACTGTACTTCTTCCTGGACACCATTCCACGTACGTCAAAATGAATAAATGACCATTGGATAGAGAAGCAACTGAAATAAGTCAACAGAGGAAAGACCACTCAGCCTGACGAGATACGAATAAGATTCTACACAGAGTATGCAACCGAACTTGCTGGTCTTATAGCAGCAGCGTACCATAGATAGATCATTGGAGGAACAAAATGTTCCAAATGATTTGGAAAAAACGCAGGTCATTCTTATTTTCAAGAAGAGTCGTCGAACAGACACTCGAAACTACTAACCTATATCTCTGACGTCAGTCTGTAGTAGAATTTTAGAACATGTTTTATGCTTTCGTTTTATGACATTTCTGGAGACCGAAAACAACGATTGTGTGAAACCGTGGTCGCTATTTCACACGAGACCAAGAAAGCAGTAGATGTCGGCGCCCAGGTTGATGCCATGTTCCTAGACTTGCAAAAGGCATTAAATACAGTTCCGCATTGCCACCTAATGAGAAAGAAGTGAGCGTATGGATTATCAAGCCAGCCGTGTGACTGATCTGAAGACTTTCTAGAAAACAGAAGACAACATGTCATTCTCATCGGAGAAAAATCTTCAGACTTCATAGTAACTTCGGGTGTGCCCAAAGGGAGTATTGTAAGACGATTACTTGTTACAAAATGTGTGTAAATGACCCAGAACACAACATCGTAAGTTTCGCGAGTCTTATCACGGTTGATTCTGTTGTGCACAGAGAAGTCGCAACGTTAGACAATTCTAGTGAAATGAAAGAAGACCAGCGTGGATTGGCAACTGACCCTCAACATAAACAAATGTGAGTTAGTGCGCGTAAATAGGCAAGAATACCAATTATTGTACGATTACACGATTGCAGAACAATCATGCAAAGTCCATTATGGTGAAATTAGAGAGTTTCCAGCTCACAGGGGAGTTTGCCGCCTATCGTTTCTCTCGTGGACGATTCGTGACTGGAACAAGAAAAAGGAGGAAATGACAGTTACATCCGAAAAATAGCTAGTAGTATGCATACGGAGCGATTTAAAGTGGAACGATCACATAAAACTAATCGGATTCACTGGAAGGATCCTCATGAAATGTGGCACACCCACAAAGGAGGTAGCTTACAAAATTATCTTTCGATCAATATGTATTTATTGCTCGTTAGTCTGGGATCCGTATCAGATGAGATTGATAGAGAAAATTGAAAAGATCCAAAGAAGAGCAGCGCATATTGTTGCAGCTTCATTTAATAAGTGCGAAAGCGTCACAGAGATGCTCATCCAATTCCAATGACAGATGCTGCGAGAGAGGTGTTCTGCAGCACGGCGTGATTTAAGTTACTATTGAAATTTCTAATACTAGTATTCCTAAGAGAGTCATCCTTCTCTTACGTATACCTCATGCAAAGTCCATTATGGTGAAATTAGAGAGTTTCCAGCTCACAGGGGAGTTTGCCGCCTATCGTTTCTCTCGTGGACGATTCGTGACTGGAACAAGAAAAAGGAGGAAATGACAGTTGTAGACAGCGCAACCTCCGGAACACACCGCTAGGTGGCTTGTGGAGAATAGCTGTATATCTGGTTGTAGGGATTCGGGTCAGGAACGGAGGTAGGTTTTTTTTTTTTTAGGCAGCAAAGATCATTAGCTAACAGTAGTTAAAAAAATGCCATATTGTCATGTTGCAATGTCCACAGTAGAATAATAAAAATAACTTGGAAGTACGAACATATGTACTTAATGTAAAAAGAAAAACACTAAAAGACGAACACCAAACAGCCAATAGTAGATACAACAAAGTCAAGTTAACATTAGTGCAATGTTAAAAATGGTATAATGATAAAATAGTAAAGTACAAAGAAAAGTTCGTTACATAAATTAAAAACAAAAAATTACGAACCATTGTGCGAACCGGGCTGGTTCCAGAGACTTGTAACTGTAACTGTAACTGTAAACCAAACAAAGCTGTCCTTTACAAATATAAGTTCTTAATGCAATGTAAAAAAAACCAACAGTGTCTAATTTTCGAACCGGGATGATTCAATGGGAATACAAGATCCACACAACTTATAGGTCAAAGCTGGATACCGGAGTGTTTTAAATAATTTGCTAGCAAATAGTACCTATATACATTTCTCACCGGTGAAATAAAGCAGTTACACTTGTAAGAACGGGATAGCCCCTCGAAACCTATTTCTTGTATAAGATCCCCTCTGCGGCCGATTACTTGGTACACTCCATTGTGATGTGGTTCAGATCTGCCACCGCCGTTGAGTCCTGATCACAGTGTCCAGAAACGATGGTTTTCAACCGGTATAGGTGGTTGGGATAATTCCCATGTACCAGCCTCATACGGATGAGAGAGGTCACATGACGCCTACTAATCTTCACCGAGGTGAGCCATGGCCCACAACAGAATTTGGGTTTTGTGGTCTCCAGGTGGCCGCCCTTGCAGTCTGGGATACATCCTACTTACAGTTCCAGTCGTGATAAGCAGCTTTCTTGACCGTCGAGCTTAAATCTGTGTCAGAAATAAGTGTTGGGAGGAACTGACCTTCAGTAATGCTCCTCTTAGCGAGGTGGTAAATAATTTCGTTACGGAGAAGCCTTGATGCCCTTTTATCCAACGTAAGCGGACGTCAGTGCCCAATTTGCGAGTCTGCTATGGTCTCCGAGACATACCTATTAGTCTGTTTATCAAACGACGGATGTTGTTGTTTCTGCCATATACTTCGGGTGACCGTGGGGATCAATATCAGCCAGAAAGCCTGTGTGCCATAACAAATGGCCTCTCTGATGGTCAGGAGCTCCGCCGTGTAGACAGACGATTCAGGCGGCAGTCCAAGCATTTGGTATGCGTCAACTAATGGGGCTGAAGTAGGTGTATCCCACACTCGCTTCACTTTTAGAGCCATCCGTATTCGCAAGCATACAGTGACCAACGTCGGTTAAGGAAGTGCTCCAGGTCGTGATTAATATTCGTCCCGTTTCTGGAATCAGATAACAAGTACTAAATCAGGGCTGGGTTGAAGAAAGTACCAAACGGAGAGCGAAAGGAAGAGAGTTTCGAGTCTTGTAGGACAAAAGGTGAAAGATGTCGCCATTTCTCAGAGCTGCAAATTTGTAAGGGAGTTCGGTTCGTCCTTACTCTGTGAGGTGCCTGCGTGAGCTCTCAGAACTGAACCACCGTCTTGAGGGAGGCACAATGAAATCTGCAAGATCTATTAAACAAGAAATTGTTGGATAACATCTGCCGACGTGTATTGAGCGGCTTTGCAGACGCTCCCACTAACAGTGTACTGGTGGTCCTTGATTTCATTGCTCCAAGAACAGGACGGAGCATCCTATAGTTTATAACTTTGAGTTTTTGCAAACTGGGTTACGCTACGTTGCCATAGACGATGCTGCCGTAACCAAGTCAGAGAGGATCAAGACCTTATACAGAGTTTAGGGGACTATCGGTTCCGCTTCTCACCAAATTCTAGCAAGCATCCACAATATATTTGTTACAGTGAAACAGCGAAATCTGAAGAATGACGACTTTCACCGGTGAATGTCAACATTCACATAGTCACTTAGTGTATGTCCGAAATATTTGCTAAATACCCTTATATCTGACTTACACCGGTAAATGTTGACATTCACCATGCACTGATGGTGAATGTTGAACATGTTGGAGATTTATATTTTCTTCTCCGTAATTCAGTCGTTATAAAACGTCACAAGGGTGACGTAACTTTTTCGCCTCACTTTCTGAAAGGAATGACCAAGAATTTAAAATACACAGTACATTCTACACGAGAAAAGAAAATAATAGTTATAAAAAATTACTTACTTATGTGATTCAAATCTTATTTATTGCAACCACTTAAACCATTATGAAACTTTGAATTGCGCAAGAGTCCTTTGCTTTTACAACTGCATTTATTTGCGGAATACTTTCTTTTGCCATGACAGCGTGTATAGCCTTGTCTCCCGCTTCTCGAATTAGCTGCAGCTGCTTCTCTCAGGCGACATTTCTTGAAAAGAAATCTCATCTATGGAAAGTAACTTTTCTTTGCAAATCACGAACTGATTACGTGTGTAAAGCTGCTTGAGCGTACCATTTTTATTTGCCAGTTTATAGAAGTCGGAGTCTTGTATTCAAACAACAACCGCTAACACATTTCGGCTATCTGTACGACCACGGTCGACATCGGGGACTTGTATTCGTACACTATCACCAATTTGAGCAGGAGGAAATTGTTTTTGTGAGGTTCTTAACATCTTTGTTGCTTGCAGTAGAAGATTTTCTTTCGCGACCGCTCTTTTTGTAGAAATCAACTCGTGTTTTTCAGACAGAATTTGATGTGAAGACGTTGTAGGTTGTAGGTCCTCCCCAATATTTTTCTTTGGAATATGGTATTCGGTATGACCACCCGTCAAATTTTTTTTATAAGCATTAACAGTTTCTTCAAGATGGTCTTCGGTTTCAGAAGTATTGAAAATTTCTTCGAGTTGTTCTTCAGTTTCAATATTTGTGATTTGTTCGCAAGGCGAGAAAGACGATGCCATGCCTCTTTTTGCTTTAACGCCAAAATGGCTTCATAAGGACTTTGGCGTATTCCTTCGTGGTGTGTAGCGTTCTTGGCAAATTGAACAAAGAATAATCCATCTGACCATTTATTTGTATCGTTATCGTTCATCCATGCAGTTAGCATATTCTGTATATCTTGATTGGCCCTTTCAACTGAGCCTTGTTTTTGACTGTTACGAGGCTTCCCATTAACTAATTTAACATTTTTCCACATAGCGCATATTACAGATATGACTTGATTACTAAATTCTCTACCATTATCTGATTGCATTATTACTGGTGCACTTAAAAATATTGAAAGAACGTGATGCGCTGCTTCTTCAGGTCTTTTAGTTGTCAAAGGTCGTAGCTGGACAAACTTAGTTAAATGATTTTGATACTCCATTATGAACTTATATTCGCCATCTCTGTTTGACTGCAGATCTATCAGATCAAATTGTTACTTGAGTTTAATTCAGAACTAACCATTGGCTTCACAACAATACCTTTCTTAGGTGCACTGTGTTTCATCTGACACTGTTTGCATAAATTTAAATACAACATTACAAATTCATATGTAATATTTTTGTATTTAACTTGCAACTCTTTAAGCATACGTGTTCTTCCTCCGTGGCCTATTCTGATGTGATTTTAATGTAGTATACTGTACAGTTCTTTAAAAATTAATGATGAAGAGAAGTTAATTGCACCATTAATACAAGGGGAATCAAACATAATTATAGTAACATAATACTGTATGTTCGTTTCCCCTGGTTTTAATGGTACAATTAACTTCTCTTCATCATTAATTTTTAAAACATAAAAACGTTTTAATCGTCTGCAATCCAAAAGTTTGTTGCATTTAATTTTAGCAGAAACCACTTCAGTAATTATTTTAGGACACGTTTATTGAGAAAAATAAAAACAATTGTCTTCTCGTTTACCCGCAATTAATGTATATAGCTTTTCATGAAAAATATCACGATTTACTGCAGTATCCATTTAGTATAAATTAGGGTATCGGAAAGAAATTAAGAAAACGTTGCTCGCGTTATCACAGCTTCCATAAGACTGACGAAGCTGATTGACTCCGAGCGGAAGAAAGGACTCTTCTGTTTTGGACCTCCACCGGAGCATATCTGTGATTGTCGGGATTTGATTTTAAGGAAATCAGTGTCTCTGTATCAATGTCTTTTTATCACTACATATAACACTGTTACTTGTAAAACCGGTAAATATTCTTAATCTGTTTAAGAATAAATAGTCGGAAGTCTATCACTTCAATAGGGTGTCTGATATTAGGGAAATGTGACATTACCTGACACTCGTTGCTTATGAAGAGGAATGCACGAGTGCTGCTGGATTGGTATTTCCTCTGGAAAAACTTATGTAACTTCCACGTCTTGTAGTTTATCTCGCACTTCAGATGCTTTTGATGTAAATCCTCTAGTTTTTCCGATATTGTAGATGCAAAATCTTGAGTATGCAACACAGTGTATGTGTCTTTCTGAGACAATATTTCGTTAACGTATTTTGTTGTTATGGACAGGTATTTCACGCTTAAACAGCGTAATCAGTCACATCCAAGCAGTGTATTCTATATTTGGTCCTTCTCTAGTTACCCGTGACAGTTTACGTAGGTGTGCAATCGAGTTTCCTGCATAGGCAAGCTGGTGGTCCGTATTAAGTTCCCTTCCATATATACGGATGTTTTCTGCACCATTCACTACCCTAGCTGGCTGTGACGTATATCCTGATCACAGTAGGAGAAATTCGGTTCACTTCTATTCTGTTGAGCACTGTCCGAAGTTTAGTTGTAGCCATTTTGTACCTTTCTCAGATTTTCAAGTAACCACTATTACTGGGTTTGTTTATAATTCGTTCCACGCTAGTGCTGTGACTTCTCACTACTGAAAATAAACCGTCCCTATCACTACACCCACATCACTTTCCAAGCTCTTCCTGTGTGGCTTTTCCAAACTGTCTTTTCGCTACTGGGTCTTTCACAGCTTTACAATTTTAATTTCTAAACAAGTCCTGAATAATGGATTAAAGTAATTTCCAGTTAACCTGTGACATATAATACTTTGACTTTCATTACGTAATCAAATTTTTAGTAACGCCAGCACCAGAAAATCTACACTTTCATTTCTGGTATATCATTTACTGCAGTATGTTTAACTATTGAAGGAAAGTCGAGACAGAAAATGAATTCAGGTTAAACCTGAACGTGGTAAAGTATGGAAAGGAAAATTACGTTTCTCTTTTAATTAGTACTAAAATATAAGATTGGCATATTCAGTGTAAATTCAGTAAATGTTTTATCAATCTAGCTACAGAATGAATAGAAACGTTGTACATATCACTTTAAGTTACAGTACCAGAAATGAGCTTCATTTGGTATGACTGTTAGTAATCCAATTCTAGTTCGTTACGTATATTCACAGAATCTGTTTTAGTGTTAATAAGCTGTTGCATGACTACTCACGAAACGAATTTCATACTTTACTCATAGACACAGCAAAAGAAAATACGTCAAACATAATTACACGTTATGCCGGAGTTCTTTCTTTTAATAAGTGCAGTTCAAGTTAAAAGAAAATGTTATTACAAGAAAATATGCTACTCATTGTATTTTGTATTACCTCCACGTCACAAAATGTTTGAATTATTTTCTGTCTACGAATCATGTGACTGTTCAGAATATTCCATTGTCGGCAATATAATTACAACATCAAACAATACTACGCAAGCCGCCAGAGTGTACTCTAATCCTAGGACATAATGTGTGATGTAACTCAATGACAGATGTCACAGAATACGAGTATATAGCATGTCTGTTGCTTCCCCATATGACGCTATGTACTTAATACATCGCCAGTGGTTCAAAATTTGTATCATTAACATTGACGCAAGTAGATTCATCACCCTGTCGTTTTATCTCTTTCCATTCCATTTTTATTTCGGTATCACTTCCCTTGTTATTTGGCAGGATTTATATATGGATATAATGAGAAATCTGTTCCGCCCAAATACGACGGCCGGTGGCACTGCACAGTCTGTTACAATTAATGGACAGTATGCATGATAAGCTTCTCTCCTCATATAATTTACGGTAAGGGACTATAATAAGACACAATGTCTGAGAATCAATTAATACGGTTGATATTCGTATATATAATCCTATTTTGCATTGGCACCTGGATGACAGACCTTGTAGATTGACAACTGGTATGATAGCACAAGAAGCGTAATTGCAATCCTCCTCCAACCATAAAAATTCAGATTTGGGAATTTCCGAATAGTTCTATACCATAGAAATTCTGTCATTCTATCATAATTGATAAATACGTCAAAAATGTCATTCAGTACTTGAAATATTGCCACTAAAATGAGGATGATGACTTGTCGGTGTGGATGCACGACAGCAAGGTTTGTAGCGGTCACTAAAATCGTTTGCCAGACAAATCATTGATGGTCCAATTGGTATCCCGCCGTAAATATATGTCATAAAAAATATAGTGAATTACTTTCTCAACCGAATTTAAACTGGGAATCTAAATGTGAAGACAAGCACTGACGTCTGTCGCAATCTTCTTGTACAACGTGTGTCATATGAACGATTTTTCTTTGGTTCAGCAGCCTACTCTTCAGTTGACCACAGGTCAATAAAAAATACGATCCGCATGGTTTCTGCCATTGTGTTTTAGTCTTAATTGTTGAATATATCTATTGACCTCGATGTAAACCTTATTTTCGTTTTGCTGTCAGTTCTATGAACACAAAAATATTGGTAGAAAGCACTCCCCTGATAGACATAAGTAATAAGAATCTACACTTCTTGATGAAAATGTCAAGATGGAAATTTTCTGCACGATTCTGCTAAATGGTAAGTACATTTTAAATCACATTTAGTTACAGGTTCCATAGATCATCTGAAGTTTTTTATCAAAATTGTATGAAACGAATTAGTGCATAGGTTATGTATGCATGATTAGTTTTAAGATTAAGGAACATACACTGCTGGAAAAAAATAATACATCTGGATAGACGACGTCGATTTTGATCTAATGGCGGAATATGCCACTTGTACTGATGTAGATGCACTGATAAATATTTCAAAGTCATATTGTTGTTGTTGTGGTCCCCAGTCCTGACACTGGTTTGATGCACCTCTCCATGCTACTCTATCCTGTGCAAGCTGCTTCATCTCCGAGTACGTAATGCAGTCTACATCCTTCTGAATCTGCTTAGTGTATTCATATCTTGGTCTCCCTCTACGATTTTTACCCTCCACGCTGCCCTCCAGTACTAAATCGGTGATCCCTTGATGCCTCAGAACATGTCCTACCAACCGATCCCTTCTTCTAGTCAAGTTGTGCCACAAACTTCTCTTCTCCCCAATTCTATTCAATACCTCCTCATTAGTTATGTGATCAACCCATTTAATCTTCAGCATTCTTCTGTAGCACCCCATTTCGAAAGCTTCTATTCTCTTCTTGTCCAAAGTATTTATAGTCCATATTTCACTTCCATACATGGCTACTATCAGAAACGACTTCCTGACACATAAATCTATGCTCGATGTTAATAAATTTCTCTTCTTCAGAAACGCTTTCTTTGCCATTGCCAGTCTACATTTTATATCCTCTCTACCTCGACCATTATCAGTTATTTTGTTCCCCAAATAGCAAAACTCCTTTACTACTTTAAGTGTCTCATTTCCTAATCTAATTCCCTCAGCATCACCCGATTTAATTCGACTACATTCTTTTATCCTCGTTTTGCTTTTGTTAATGTTAATCTTATACCCTCCTTTCATGACACTGTCCGTTCCGTTCAACTGCTCTTCCAAGTCCTTTACTGTCTCTGGCAGAATCACAATGTCATCGGCGAACCTCAAAGTTTTTATTTACTCTCCATGGATTTTAATACCTACTCCGAAATTTTCTTTTGTTTCCTTTACTGTTTGCTCAATATACAGATTGAATAACATTGGGGAGAGGCTACAACCCTGTCTCACTCCCTTCCCAACCACTGCTTCTCTATCGTGCCCCTCGACTCTTATAACTGCCATCTTGTTTCTGTACAAATTGTAAATAGCCTTACTCTCCCTGTACTCGATGTTAGCAAATTACAAATTTCTCTTCTTCAGAAATGCTTTCCTTGCCATTGCCAGTCGGCCAGTCGGTCGGTCTCTTTAATTTTCCTGTAGGCAGTATCTATCTTACCCCTAGTGAGATAAGCCTCTACATCCTTACATTTGTCCTCTAGCCATCCCTGGTTAGCCATTTTGCACATCCACCTTCACAATTTGAAAGGGAGTATTCCAGTCAACATTGTCAAAAGCTTTCTCTAAGTTTACAAATGCTAGAAACGTAGGTTTGCCTTTCCTTAATCTATCTTCTAAGATAAGTCGTAGGGTCAGTATTGCCTCACGTGTTCCAATATTTCTACGGAATCCAAACTGATCTTCTCCGAGGCCGGCTTCTACCAGTTTTTCCATTCGTCTGTAGAGAATTCGCGATAGTATTTTGCAGCCGTGACTTTTTAAAGTGATAGTTCGGTAATGTTCACATCTGTCAACACCTGCTGTCTTTGGGATTGAAATTATTATATTCTTCTTGAAGTCTGAGGGTATTTCGCCTGTCTCATGAATCTTGCTTAGTCAGGACTGGCTCTCTCAAGGCTGCCAGTAGTTCTAATGGAATGTTGTCTACTCCCGGGACCTTGTTTCGACTTAGGTCTTTCAGTGCTCTGTGAAACTCTTCACGCAGTATCATATCTCCCATTTCATCCTTATCTACATCCTCTTCCATTTCCACAATATTGCCCTGAAGTACATCGCCCTTGTATAGTCACTCTATATGCTCCTTCTACCTTTCTGTTTTCCCTTCTTTGCTTAGAACTGGGTTTCCATTTGAGCTCTTGATATTCATACAAGTGGCTCTCTTTTCCCAAATGTCTCTTTAATTTTCCTGTAGGCAGTATCTATCTTGCCCCTAGTGAGATAAGCCTCTACATCCTTACATTTGTCATGTAGCCATCCCTGCTTAGCCATTTTACACTTCCTGTCGATCTCATTTTTGAGACGTTTGTATTCCTTATTGCCTGCTTCATTTACTGTATTTTTATATTTTCTCCTTTCATCAATTAAATTCAATATATCTTCTGATACCCAAGGATTTCTACTAGCCCTCGTCTTTTTACCTACTTGATCCTCTGCTGCCTTCACTACTTCATCCCTCAGAGCTACCCATTCTTCTTCTACTGTACTTCTTCCCCCCACTCCTGTCAATTGTTCGCTTATGCTCTCCCTGAAACTCTCTACAGCTTCTGGTTTAGTCAGTTTATCCAGGTCCCATCTCCTTAAATTCCCACCTTTTTGCAGTTTCTTCAGTTTTAATCTACAGTTCATAACCAATTGATTGTGGTCAGAGTCCACATCTGCCCCTGGAAATGTCTTACAATTTAAAACCTGGTTCCTAAATCTCTGTCTTACCATTATATCATCTATCTGAAACCTGTCAGTATCTCCAGGCTTCTTCCATGTATACAATATTCTTTTATGATTCTTGAACCAAGTGTTAGCTATGATTAAGTTATGCTCTGTGCAAAATTCTACCAGGCGGCTTGCTCTTTCATTTCTTAGCCCCAGTCCATATTCATCTATTACGTTTCCTTCACTTCCTTTTCCTACTATCGAATTCCAGTCACCCATGACTATTAATTTTTCGTTTCCCTTCACTATCTTAATAATTTCTTTTATCTCATCATACATTACTTCAATTTCTTCTTCATTTAGAGAGCTAGTTCGTATATAAACTTGTACTACTGTAGTAGGAGTGGGCTTCGTATCTATCTTGGCCACAATAATGCGTTCACTATGCTCTTTGTAGTAGCTTAACCGCACTCTCATTTTTTAATTCATTATTAAACCTACTCCTGCATTACCCCTATTTGATTTTGTATTTATAACCCTGTATTCACCTGACCAAAAGTCTTGTTCCTCCTTCGCTAATTCCCACTACATCTAACTTTAACCTATCGATTTCCCTTTTTAATTTTTCTAACCTACCTGCCCGATTAAGGGATCTGGCTTTAACCTATCGATTTCCCTTTTTAAATTTTCTAGCCTACCTGCCCGATTAAGGGATCTGACATTCCACGCTCCGATCCGTAGAACGCCAGTTTTCTTTCTCCTGATAACGACGTCCTCTTGAGTAGTCCCTGCCCGGTGATCCGAGTGGAGGACTATTTTACCTCCGGAACATTTTACCCAAGAGGATGCCAACATCATTCAACCATACAGTAAAGCTGCATACCCTCAGGAAAAATTACGGCTGTAGTTTCCCTTGCTTTCAGCCGTTCGCAATACAAGCACAGCAAAGCCGTTTTGGTTAGTGTTACAAGGCCAGATCAGTCAATCATCCAGACTGCTGCCCCTGCAACTACTGAAAAGGCTGCTGCCCCTCTTCAGGAACCACACGTTTGTCTGGCCTTTCAAGAGATACCCCTCCGTTGTGGTTGCACCTACGGTACGGCTATCTGTATCGCTGAGGCACGCAAGCCTCCCTACCAACGGCAATGTCTATGGTTCATGCGGTTATATGTCAACAAATAGCGTAGTGTAATAGCAACCAGTGCGCCACCTGTGTCTATACTTCAACAGGGAATGCTCATGGTCAGAAGGCTCAATGTGGTTCAGATGACTAAGGTAAGCAGCAGCCATGCCACGGAGAAACTCTTCTGCCAAATTACCGAATTTTAAAGGGGTCAAATTGTGGTCTTTCTAGTGGCGGGATGGTCTTTTCGGAGAGCTGCCACACAAGTTGGACGTGCTGCGTCAGTTGTGCAACGATGCTGGTATCAGTGCTCACATGAACACTCTCACACCTGTAAATGAGGTTTTGGACGTTCATGCAACACAGGCGCCCGCCAGGATAGTCGTATTGTAAGGGCAACGATGAGAGATCGTACAGATACTACAGCATAGATACGGGGGTGAGTGAGCTCAGGAGTGTCAATAAGAACTGTTGCAAACCGGTTATTAGTAGTGGGACTACGGGTCCGCAAATTTCTGGCCCGTCTTCCACTCACGCACTAACAGTGACATACAAGGTTCGACTGGTGCCGTCAGAGGATTTCGTGGAAGATGGAATGGCACGCCGTAGTCTTCAGGGATGCAAGCAGAGTCTGCCTGCACGCAAGTGATGGCGTTTGCCCGTACGACGTAGAGCTGGTGAGCGCTGTCTGGTAGAGTGCATTCTTGCAAGTCACACTGGCCCCACCCCTGGTCTTATGGTCTGGAGTGTGATAAGCTACGATTCATTCACCTCTGGTGTTTCTGGAGGGGACGCTAAAAAGGGTTCGGAATATGCAGAAGGTTCTTAGACCTTTTCTTTTGGCGTTCTTGTGACAGGAATGTGATATGATGTTCCAACAGGATAATGGTAGCCCCCACACTGCCGGTGAAACTGACGTGCTCTGCAAGACGTGCAGCAACTTTCGTGGCCAGTACGATCTCCGGAATTGTCTCCAATCGAGCACGTGTGGTATATGATGGGACGAGAAGTGACTCGTGCGACTTGTCAACCAAAAATTCTTACCAAACTACGTGAACAGGTTCAGCAGACATGGCATAACGTATTCCAGGACAGTATTCGCCATCTGTACGATCGACTGGATGCCAGAGTCAGAGCCTGCACTTCCGCCCTTGGAGACTACATCACGTATTAACGTGTTTCAGTGTGGGTAGACAACTGGCACCTCAGAACCGTTTGAGCTATTACTCTGCAAATGTAATCATTTCATGTACTCCCTAAGCACTGTTGCAAAATAAATCTTGAGTGAATTGGAAACATGTAAAGGCTGTACTAATTTTTTTCCGCCAGAGTATTATTTGTCAGCTGCACATAAAAAGTACGTTTTTACAGGCTACCAGTTTTCAAATAAAAATTTGCCTATGAAATAGAAGGAGCTCTCCTGGAGATATGATTTTAGTTTAGATTTGAAAATTAGTTTGCTAGCTGTCGGACTCCTCACGTTATTCAGTAAGTAATCAATGATTTTTGTTCATTCGTATTGTGGTCCTTTGTGCTCCACTGACAGCTTTAATAACGGGTATTAAAGATCATTTCCACTTCTAGAATTGCAAGTAGGGACTTGACCATTCTTCTCAAACTCTGATCGATTACTTATGACGAATTTTAATACCGAATATATACGGGTATTTGATTATTATAGATGCAATCGAAAGGGACGCGGAAAGGTCAATGAAACAAGCAAATAATCTTAATAAACATAGGCCCGGCAGCCAATAGTTTCCACGATACGAATTATATGAACGTCTTACAGCAGAGTCCCCGAGGGTGCCAAATGAAGATTTGCACTTGAGGACAAACACATTTCCTCAAGAGTTCCATTTGGCCACCGTTCATGTGAAGGCAGGCTTGCCGGTCGTGGTGGCCGAGCGGTTCTAGGCGCTTCAGTCTGGAGCCGCTCGACCACTACTGTCGCAGATTCGAATCCTGCCTCGGGCATGGATGTGTGTGATGTCCTTAGGTTAGTTAGGTTTAAGTAGTTCTAAGTTCTAGGGGATTGATGATCTCAGCTGTTAAGTCCCATAGTACTCAGAGCCATTTGAGCCATAGCGATATGCACATTTACAGATGGCAGTAGTATCGCGTACACAAGGTATAGAAGGACAGTGTATTCATGTGGTTTTCGACGCACGACCCACAATCACCATGGAGCTATGGTTCGAAGACTCTTCCGGCTTCTTTTTTATTTTCTAGACGTCCATTACCAGTTCTCATCGTTTATAATCAGAACATCATTTTGTCACATCCCAATAGCCTGTCCTACGACAGTGGGTCCCGTTAAACTGCATGCATGTGTGTACTAACCGTGCAGTGTGCAATCATAACTGGTCTTGCAAAGTTCATGTGGGGCGTCTTCCCCACTGAGTACACAAATGATGAATACGTTGACATTCTTTTGGTGCAGGGTGCTGCTGCTTGTGCGTATGCTGCACAGTGTCCTCAAATGCGTCATTCCAATTAGAATGTTTTTCGTCGCCTGGAACAACGCCTTGGGGAAACCAGAAACCTTCGTCCATAAGTAATAGAGGTCATCAAAGGACTAGACGTATTCCACATAGACAGGACGCGATCTCGAAACTGTTCACCAGTCACCTCGGCAAAGTACCTGTGATACTGCAAGGCAATTCCAGATGTCCCAAAGACCGGTTGTGTAACCGGCAGTTGTGGCATTCGAATCCTGTCTCGGGCATGGATGTGTGTGATGTCCTTAGGTTAGTTAGGTTTAGTAAGTTCTAAGTTCTAGGAGATTGATGATCTCAGATGTTAAGTCCCATAGTACTCAGAGCCACTTGAACCATTTGAAGGCAGGCTTAAGCACGTCTCCTCGTCGATGCCATGCTCGGGCAAAAATCCCAGGCGAGTTCCTACAGCGCCGACAAACATCCATAATTCGTTCATCGATACTGTCAACAAGGCTGGAATACTGTACATCAAGGCTTTTAAATATCGTCACACGAAGATTCCTACGGGGTCATGTTGGGGGTCATGGGAGGCTATGCTAGTGGGGAGGCACGATCGATGCACTTGTTGCCGAAAATTCGTGCCACCTATTCCCGACCAGCCATACTAAAATTAGCCGGTGCACCATCATGCGTGTACCACATGTACATCATTTCATCATAAGGAACATCATCTATATAGTCGATTAGATCGTGTTGCTGGAACTGATGGTACTCATGACCAGTAAGCCGGCTAGGTAGCACATGTGGCCTGTCAACCGAATACCAACGACATCTACCCAAACGTTAACGGAGATCTAAGCAGATGTGCCGTCTCACTGGGAATATGTGGGTTCCCTTAAGTCCAAACGTGTATGTTGTGGTTGTTCATAATACCATTTCGGTTAAAGCATTCATCGTCTGTAAATAACTGGTGCGTGAGGAACTGTGGATCATACGCACATTGTGTAAAGGTTACACTAGCAGAAGGAAAGCCGGGCTGGAAATTCAGGTGCGGCTATGGCTTGCACACTTTGTATATGATGTGAGTAAAATTGTCCCTCTTATAATATCCAACATATTGTGGAGGGCGAAACGCGTTCTTTTGCAGAAACCCCTCTGGCACTTGCGCCCGGCGTTGCGTCCACTTGTAACACACGCTCATCCATTGTAGTGTCGGCATTGTTCTCGGTCTGTGTTCAGGTTGCATGCTGTGTTTAAATAAAACAGTCTCGCGGAGGCGATGATGGGACTCAGTGGACTCACCGGTGTCTGGCTATTTTCTTTGAGGATACTCTTCATGAGGACACCGACCGTGCATTGCCATTAGCAAGCCGTACGTAAAACAGACGTCAGCTATTTCTCCAGTTCAGAATGTGTATGGATCCACAGCAGCCGCTTCAGATGCTACACGTGCACACTGCGTTTGCTGCTCACTGTGAAAATTGGTAGCTGGAATGAGACATTAACAGTATTGTAAAACTGGCATGACTGCATTTGTGCACACGTCATACCGGGAAAATCCATTGTTTCCGGACCTCTATTCGTTAGAATTATTTCGTTATTTCACTATCATCTTCACGTCTCTTTGAATCGTATCTATAATAATCAAGGTTCCTGTTTATTTTAAAGGTGCAGTTAAAATGCTAACTTCTTGAAAAGATACCTACAAGGTGATTGCAGGTGAATACCTCATATTATTCTTGTTACTGTAGGGGATGTCGTTCAGGATGAGCGGTGGTGGATTGTCGAGTCATGAAGGCGAGCAGGTGATCGATGTAAATAACCATAGTACTGTAATTTGCACTCGCATTTATTATTGGAATGGTACATACACTTAAGGAAGTGACCAAGACCCAAACGGCATACCGACTTAAACGAATCTCTGACGACTCTGGTGCCAACCGACAGCGTTGATTCCGCACAGACAACTTTCATTTCCTGCCAACGGGTTCACGTTGAGTCAGCTGATGCGACATGTCCGTACTGAGTCTGGCGTGGTGAACTCTCCAGCACCCTACGAACGTGGGCACCTACGCCACCTTTCCAAATAGAAATGAGCTACCGTGGGGGCTTATTTAAAGAAAATCCTCTGTTGCACTAACTCCAATACTGTGGCAAAGGTGTAGTACGTTCACATCTCTCGCATGTTACGCTTCATTCGTGATAAGTGACAAATCAACCACAATATCACCTGCAGTATTGGTTTTAAGTTCAGGGGGCGAGTGAAGGGCTCAGTTCGCTTCAAGTAGAAGAAACCAACACTCAAAAGAAAAAGTTGTGATCAAACCAAAACCAAGAATCTTTGTCCATAAACGCAACATAATGAATAGAGGAAGCTGAATTACATCTCTCTGTAAGAAAAGGCAGGGCTAAGGGTCTGACTCAGTGTGACACCTTGTTACTTGCGAGAGATGAACACACACAGACACTCACGCACTATCTGTAAGAGATATGTACACGCTTTGCACTGCCTCGGGAATAGAAGATAGCGTGTAGAAGGCCGTGCCTGCTCCCTGTCTCATCTGGCAGCGTCCTGGATCGTCAACGTCGAAGAACGGACCATGGCGTCGGCATCTCACCAGCTAGTCACCGTCTGGTATGTTCTGCGGTTGCGTTAGCTGCTTCCGTGGTCTGCCATGGCGTCGTTCTTTCTGTTCATCGGCTGTTTCAGTAGCTGGCTTGTACACTGTGGCTTTTCACAGTTCACGTACATTGCGATTGGGCGAAACGGCATTTGGACTTTTAATGTGACTGGGGATACTATTTCAGTGTCTTTATAGGGTGCTTTCCAGTGCCATTTAAAGATCCTGAGGTGACATTTCTTCAGTACTGAATAGCTCAAATAACTGAAGTATCCAAACACAATACGAGTATTAATGTATAACAGCTCTGTAATCATGTCGGGCAGCTTGCTGAACAAATGACTGGCAGATGTGAACCATTACATGCTTTCACACTTCATGTAATTTTCAAGGTCTCTGAAGCGTTTGTTCCTGCTACCTCTTACTGATCGTGCTAAGTCAAACGGTGAGGTCATTCGCTTGCCGTAGTCTATTTCGTAAGGACTGAGCTGCGTGTTGGCATGGACCTTCATAGTGTAAGCACTAAGCACGCATGACATGTATGTGTCCATGAAACGTGCATACTGCCGACATAGCTATGATTTTCATGATAGCTCCCTGAAATCTTTCCAGACGGC
Organism: Schistocerca gregaria; assembly: GCF_023897955.1. Classification (NCBI taxonomy): domain Eukaryota; kingdom Metazoa; phylum Arthropoda; class Insecta; order Orthoptera; family Acrididae; genus Schistocerca; species Schistocerca gregaria. The sequence goes on along the minus strand of NC_064931.1, from coordinate 622,901,323 downwards.
CATTCCCTTCTGGATGAACGTATGTTATCCTTAGCTTGTCATTTTTAGCAATCGACATACTTGCTGCATAATTCCAAAGTAAAACTGGAGTCAGGGTCACTGACTACAGAAGAAAGTGAAACGTACTTCAAAATCTAGACCGTAACAATTACACGCGACATGGTCTCAGGACTATAGACTGGGACAGGTGTTCTTAACAGATACCTCGAGAAGCGGTCCATCATAATTAAGCTATACTTATTTCGATATTTTGTTTTGGTGAGGGACCTACAATATGAAGAACCCTCCTTCAAAAGGTTCACTTGTTTCTGGGAGCTCTTCCATAGATTCTTTGGCTTTACCCACATCATTCCACTTACTGCGTGGATCACAACGTGAAACGTAACTATAAAGATCTGATTTCTGATTTAGGCACCAATAGATTTGTGCTATTCGCTGGTTAGTTGACCTTTTGCCACTGTGTCCTGCCAATCGACTATCATGACAGTCTCTTAACAACAGTTCTCATTAGCTTTCAGGTATGACGATATGTTTCCCTTTAACAGTGATCTTGTTAAGTATTCGACCAACAACTTTGAATTTAGGACCTTGTTCCCAGGACTGACGTTGCATTTCATCCTCATGTATGTTCATTAAATCATCTTCACTCCCATTTGTGAAACATACTCTGTCATGCCCACTTAACCCATTGCAATGATGTGCAGTTTCCTGGCAACTTCGGTATAAATGGAAATGCTTACAGTCCTTTTACATTTATCAATTCTGAATAGTTCTTCACTCGCTTTGGTGCTGTCAGTAACTCCTCAGAAGGTATTATTGAAATCCAATATACAATATACGTTAGGAAATTGATTCATTCGTTTCTAAAACTAGCAGTTGCCTGAAGAGAAAAAGTTGCAGAACTTATTGTTTGAACAGCTCAGTAACATGCTTATTCCAGTTCAAGGTTTCAACAATATTCACTGAAGAACCAAACAAACTGGTACACCTGCCTAATATCGATCGTTTAGGGCCCCCGCGGGTACGTAGAAGTATTGCAATACGACGTGGCATGACTCTACTAATGTCTGAAGCAGTGCTGGAGGGAAATCACACCATGAATCGTGCAGGGCTGTCCATAAATCCGTAGAAGTATGAGGGAGTGGGGATCTCATCTGAACAGCACGTCACAAGGCATCCCAGATATTCTCAATAATGTTAATGTCGGGGGAGTTTGGTGGCCAGCGGAAGAGTGTTACTGGTGCCACTCTGTAGCAATTCTGGACGTGTGGTGTGTCCCATTGTCCTGCTGGAACTGTCGAAGTCCGTCAGAATGCACAGTGGACATGAACGGATGAAGGTAATCAGACAGGATGCTTACGTACGTGTCACCTGTCAGAGTAGTGTCTAGACGTTTCAGGGATCCCATATTACTCAAACTGCACACCATTACAGAGCCTCCACCAGTTTGAACAGTCCCTTGCAGACATAGGGTCAATGGATTCATGAGGTTGTCTCCATACCTATTCACGTCCATCCGCTCGATACAATTTGAAACGAGACGTACGACCAGACAACATGTCTCCAGTCACCAACAGTCCGATGTTGGTGCTGACGGTCCCAGGCGAGGCGTAAAGCTTTGTGTCATGCGGTCATCAAGTGTGCACGAGTGGGTCTTCGGCTCCGAAAGCCCATATCGATGGTGTTCCGATGAATGGTTTGCACGCTATCACTTGGTGACGTCCCAGCATTGAAATCTGCAGGAGTTTGCGGAAGGGTGGCCCTTCCGTCACGTTGAACAATTCTCTTGAGTCGTCGTTGGTCCTGTTCTTACAGGATCTTTTTCCGGCCGCAGTAATGTTGGAAATTTGATGATTTACCGGATTCCTGATACCCACGGTACACTAGTGAAATGGTGGTACGGGAAAATCCCCACTTCATCGCTACCCTGGAAATGCTGTCTAACATAGCTCGTGCGCCGACTATATCACCACTTTCAAACCCACTTAAATCTTGATAACCTGCCATTGTAGCAGCAGTAACCGTTCTAACAACTGTACCAAACACTTGTTGTCTTATACAGGGGTTGCCAACCGCAGCTGCGTATTTCGACTGTATACATATCTCTGTATTTGAATACGCATGCCTATACCAGTTTCTTTGACGCTTCATTGCATATACCCAAAAATTCTGAGCATTCTACCTTGTTTACTGACTCCTTTTTCAACTGAAGATATGAATATTTTTTCTACATAACTGAATGGCGTGTCTTCTCAAAATGTAGGGAGAACCAATTTTCAAATAATCGCTTATTAATTCTTTTAAACACTTCACTAGGAATTTCTTCCGTGGCTGTCTCTCTAATGAGGCTTCTAAAAAAGATTTGTATCTTTTGCAAACTTTACCAATTCTGTTTGATGAAAACTAAGCGAAAGGTCATTCACATATACAAGGAATAGGAGCAGAGCCAAAATTGAACCCTGTGTGATTCCATTATTTCTCCCTGGCCACTAAAATTTTCTCCCTTTCCAATAGTTTTTGAATTATTCAGCGAAAATTTTTGCATTCTGTTCTTTAACTGAGGTTCGGACCAGTTATTTTTGAAGACATAATCCTAAGAGATTAACATGGGTAACATAATCAAATACTTTGGGAAGATTACACAAATATCGACCGCCGATATTTTAAGTGTTTCAAAATTTGATGAATTACTGTAAAAGTAACATTCTCAATCAAGCAGTACTTCTGGAAACCAAATAGTAATATCCTAAGTAAAATGTTTCTACGTACATGTTGGTTGGTTGATTTGGGGGAGGAGGCCGTGATGTTCTAGGCGCTACATTCTGGAGCCGAGCGACTGCTATGGTCGCGGGTTCGAGTCCTTCCTCGGACATGGATGTGTGTTATGTCCTTAGGTTAGTTAGGTTTAAGTAGTTCTAAGTTTTAGGCAACTGATGACCTCAGAAGTTAAGTCGCATAGTGTTGAGAGCCATTTGAACCATTTGAACCATTTGGGGGAGGAGACCAAACAGCGAGATCATCGGTACCATCTGATTAGGGAAGGACGGGGAAGGAAGTATGCCGTGCTCTTTCAAATAAAACAGCCCAGCAATCGCCTGAAGCGATTTAGGGAAATCACGGAAAATCTAAATACGGACTGTCGCACGCGCGTTTGAACCGTCGTCCTGCCGAATGCGAGACTAGTGTGCTAACCACTGCGCCACGTCACCCCGTACGTAAATGTAAGACTGCTTTTGAATATATTAGTTTTTCGAATATTTTGGAAGAAGATGTCGGTAATGGAACTGGACAATAATTATTTAAGTTTTTCTTGTCACCTTTCTTTTAAAGACTCTTGACTATGGCATATTTTAATCTGTCTGGAAAAAGTCGCTGAGCCGATGATGCGTTACATATATCAGTACAGACATTACATATTAAGTTAGAACAACTCTAAGGAATTCTGTCTGAAATTCCATAAAAACCATTGGACTTATGTTTATAGGAGCTTTTTAATTTTATTAATTTCAGTGAAGTATGTTAATGCTACTTCTAGATAGTTACATTTTTGTAGAATGATATTTTTAATATTTTAACTTGCTTCTTCAACTTAACTTTTCAATCCTAGTTTTGCTGATGCATTTAGGAACTGGTTATTACCGGCAATTTGTTAATTACCACTCACAAAATTGACATTCAGTTTATTTTTGATAGTATATTGCGTACTGACTAATTGGTCGGCCTCACGTTTTGAAATATCGTACGTAGCTAGAATCACATTATTTCAATTGTTAAATTCTTGTCATTATATATACAGGGTGAAGAAAAATGCCACACTTGGAGGTCAGCATCCGATTTCTCATCCAGATTCAAGATAAATGTTTATCTAGCTAAATCAGATCAGATATAATTTGAAAACACATGTTTGAAAATGAGGAGCTGGCAACACTGTCACATCGTGCAGCAGAATTGAATATACAGAGTATAGTGAAAGACCGCGCCGTACGGTACAAGCCACCGTCGCTCACTTAGTAGGCTGCTGGGTCAGCCAACCCACAATCACCATGGAGCTATGGTTCGAAGACTCTTCCGGCTTCTTTTTTGTTTTCTAGACGTCCATTACCAGTTCTCATCGTTTATAATCAGAACATCATTTTGTCACATCCCAATAGCCTGTCCTACGACAGTGAGACCCGTTAAACTGCATGCATGTGTCTACTAACCATGCAGTGTGCAATCATAACTGGTCTTGCAAAGTTCATGTGGGGCGTCTTCCCCACTGAGTACATAAAAGATGAATACGTTGACATTCTTTTGGTGCAGGGTGCTGCTGCTTGTGCGTATGCTGCACAGTGTCCTCAAATGCGTCATCCCAATTAGAATGTTTTTCGTCGCCTGGAACAACGCCTTGGGGAAACCAGAAACCTTCGTCCATAAGTGATAGAGGTCATCAAAGGACTAGACGTATTCCACATAGACAGGACGCGATCTCGAAACTTTTCACCAGTCACCTCGGCGAAGTACCTGTGATACTGCAAGGCAATTCCAGATGTCCCCAAGACCGGTTGTGGAACCGACCGATGTGGCCGAGCGGTTCTAGGCGCTTCAGTCTGGAACCGCGCGACCGTTACGGTCGCAGATTCGAATCCTGTCTCGGGCGTGGATGTGTGTGATGTCCTTAGGTTAGTTAGGTTTAATTAGTTCTAAGTTCTAGGGGGCTGATGACCTCAGATGTCAAGTTCAAAAATGGTTCAAATGGCTCTGAGCGCTATGGGACTCAACTGCTGTGGTCATTAGTCCCCTAGAACTTAGAACTACTTAAACCTAACTAACCTAAGGACATCACACACATCCATGCCCGAGGCAGGATTCGAATCTGCGACCGTAGCAGTCAAACGGTTCCGGACTGCGCGCCTAGAACCGCGAGACCACAGCGGCCGGCTCAGATGTCAAGTCTCATAGTACTCAGAGGTATTTGAACCGGTTGTGGAAGTGTTGCACGATGAGGAACTACACCCATATCATTACACACTACCTCAACACCAGCTGCCAGGTGACGATATTCAACGAATATACTTTTCTGAAAGCCTTCTGCTCCACATGAAAGATAACGAAATTTTTTACATAACATGATATGGACTAACGAATCGAGCCTCACTCGTGAAGGTATTTTCAATCTTCACAACAGCCATTATTGGTAGGAACACAACCCGCCTATCACACGTGAACGTGGCTTTCAGGCACTCTTTTGTATAAATCTGTGGGGTGGAATCGCGGGAGGAGTGTTTTTATGCCATTACCTTTTGCTAGACAAGTTGAATGCGTCCCTGTATCGTACGTTTCCGTGGGGTAGTTTGACTCATTGTCCGCCCCCGTCGCTAAGTGGTAAGTTGGCCTTTGGCTGTGCTGCGGTGAGGCCGCGCTGTTTGTGTTCCTGCCGCGGAGCGAGCGCTCGTGTTGTTTACATCGTACTCGGCCGTTTCGCGTGTCCCGTACTCAGCATATAGATCACTATGGCGCACCAATACAGAAAATCAACGCTCAAATTTACGTTCCGCAACGAATTTGCACTGCCCAAAGCGCACGAAGTCGAACGATTTCTACGAGAAAAAGTTCAAATCCCGGCGTTCGGCATTCACTTGTCCAAAATCATCAACGATGCAACATGTGAACGGATCCTTCGGGAAACGAAACAGGGCCTCCGTTTCTGCCATGCTGACGACAATGTGGGGACTTTTAGAACTTACTTTCGAACTACCGGCGAAGGACGTCGTGACTTCGCTTCGCTCCTACGGCACGGTGCATGATCATATTGCGGAAAAATGGACGCAATTCCAGACATATACTGTGCTGAACGTAGTCCGCCAGGTCCGAATAGAACTTAAAAGACATGTACCTTCATATCTGAATATCGGTGGCTGCCGTGCCATCGTCATCTACGATGGGCAACCGAAGACCTACTCTGGTTGTGGGAAGGAGGGATACCTCAGATCCGAAAGTATCCAGCGTCGCATCACTCAACTGCCGCCGGCTGACGCAGACCCGCCATCGCAGCCTACGCTGCTTCCCGTGACTTATGCAGCAGCCCTCACGACAGCTACCACTTCACCACGACAACCGACATCCACTGTTGGGTCGCGGCTCCATCCTCCAATACAGTGTGATGACGACACACCCGTTTCACAAGCTACGGATACAACTCCGATGCAGCCGCCCCCGTCGACGGATAACAACATACATGGCGATAGCTTGGCCGTAGACTCGCTTATTGTGCCTACGGCAGACTTTGTGCCAGAACGTCGTGAATCTTTGCCATCGTCTGACACAGAAGGACACACCAGGAAGCCACGCTCTCCGAAACGACGGAAGCGGAGGCGTAGAGCAACTTCCGAACGGGATGCGACACATCCTCCAGAGGACGATGACTCCACCTTCAATGACGACGCTACCACTGAGGCAGCGCCGTTTGCTGCAGTGTGGCACCACCGAACGGAACTGAGGACAAACCATACATATCTACAGTGGCAAAATCGGATGCCGATATTCAGGACAGATGCTGCGCACCACCTCCTGGAATGGAAGCACCCATGCAGTGTCCTGAGGAAGCTAGGGAAGCCGATCTTGCTTTAAGTTCCCCGACGTGGGCGGATGACCACGACGACGACGGCACCATGCAAGTTACGCCAACAGCGCCCACGCCATTGGCACCGACTCTCTAGAAAGGGCTGCAGGTGAGGTTTGGGGGGATGTGGAGGTGTCAAAAGTAATTCCAGTCTTAACGGATAACTTAACAACAACAACAAGTTTATCGGCAAGTTTGGCAACAAGTTTATCGTATCGCCACGCTTAACCTCAACACGATACGAACGGCAGTGAAGCTCCAGTTGCTGCGTGAGATGCTTCGTTCTTCGGATGTTGACATTGTCCTGTTGCAAGAAGTGTATATAGCGGCCCTCCCCGTTTTCTACGGTTATGTGACATATCTGTCACCGGCGGACCAAAATGGCAGCGGTACGGCAATACTATTGCGCGACGGAATTGCCATCGAAGAAGTGACTTACCTTCCGTCAGGAAGGGGGTTGGCGATCACAGCACTGGTCACGCGCATCATTAACATTTATGCTCCATCAGGCACTGACCAACGCCGCGAACGATCGCTGTTATACTCGGAGATATCGCCCCCCTCTCTATCAGCCGCTTCGACCATTATATCTTCGGCGGCGACTTTAACTGTGTGCTCCACCCCAAAGACCAAGTCCCACATTTCTCGACTTGTCAAGAACTTCGGCTCCTGGTTCGAGATCTGCTTCTCACCGACACATGGGAGACAGTGCACGGTGACGGTCCCGGGCCACATACCTTACTAGTCACTCAGCCAGTCCCCTAGACCGCATTTATGTCTCACGAGCTCTAGCGCTGGGAGTATTGGACGCCGAACGTTGGTCACTTGCGTTCTCCGATCATAGCGCTTTCATATGCACACTCACTCTACAGCAGCAGCGGATATGGCGCAGCCGAGGACCCTGGAAGCTGAATGTGGCACATCTCCTAGCCCCGGAATGCCGTCAGATTATCGCCAACATACGGATGGATTGCGAACGTCGTCTTCCCCGATACCCTTCGACTCTAGCAGGGTGGGTGGAATGTGCCAAACCAGCGTTTCGGCGTGTGCTAACACAGTTCGGAAAAGATATCGCAGCTGGGCATCGTCACACTTTTATTACGCGTTATTCTGCGAACTCGCCAGCCAACCACCATCTCCAAACCGACAAATGGAAAGCCGCCGAATTAAAGATAAAATATTGTCTTTTACGAGGAAACGTTTCGAGGGGATCGTCGTGCGATTGCGACGTCAAGACCGAGCGGAAGGAGAAAACCCGTCTATGCATCACAACGTGCTCTACAGCCACCGACGCCGAGAGCAGCTGATCACGGACCTCGTATTGCCAGGTGGTAGGGTCGTAATGACTCAGGCGGCGGTTACGGAAGCCTTTGCAGATCACTATCGCCTGTTTTACGACGAGGTGAATACAGAAGAAGCGGACGAGCACGACATACTGCAGCACGTGTCGCACACCCTCGAGAAAGCAGCAGCGGCGACGCTGTTAGCTGGACTTACACGGGACGACATCGAGAACGCGCTTAACATGGGAGCACTTTACAAATCTCCCGGGCCAGACGGACTGGCGTTCGAGTTTTATCGGACTTTCCGCGATCTAATGATGCCCCAATGGATCATCATGTACCAAGAACTGATGATCCCCAGTTTCCATGTACCACCTGTATTCGTGGAAGGTCTCCCTATACCGATACACAAGCCTTCCAGAGGTCGGACGGTCGAGGACCACAGGCCAATTACAATGCTCAACTCGGACTATAAAATCTTTGCCCGACTACTCGCCAGCCGCATAAAGAAGGTTCTGCCCCTACTCCTCTCCATGGAGCAAACGACACAGGGCGGAGCGACCAAGGTGCAAACGGCAACCAACGAATGCAGGGATTTAATAGCCATCGCCACATCCTGTCGCCTTCGAGCTGCTCTGATCTCAATTGATTTCGACCACGCCTTCGACAGAGTTCACGACGAGACGACGGTGTCAAGCGCCAACCGCCAACCCTTCCCTTCCCTCTCCTTTTACTTCTTCTTCCTTCTGTCCGTTATGGTCAGCATGGGCTTCCCGCCTGGCTTTCTCGACATCTTTCAGCGCCTTTTCCGTGGAGCTGTAACCCGTGTATTGGTGAATGGACGGATTGCGGGTTTCTCTCTGATCCGACGGTCCGTTCGCCAAGGATGCCCACTCTCCATGATCATTTACGCGAGCGCACTCGAACCACTTGTCGGAGGGTTGAAAAACAGGCTCACGGGCATGACATTGAGGGATCACACCTTTCAATGCAGGATCTATGCTGATGACCTTCTATTAATTGTCCGATCTGGTGACGAGGTACGCTCGGTGATACAGTCGCTATGGATTGGCAGCGGGCAGCCTCATGAATGTGGCAAAGTCGGCCGCGATGCCCATTGAGAGAGGTCTACAAGATCCGGTTCTTGGGCATAACATTTACACAGGATGTGCGTCGCATGGCTGCCATGAACTATGCATGATTACTACAGGCAATACGCACAGAAGTTCGCCGGAACCTACTTCGACGGATGGACCTCCTCCAGCGTGTGGAATACCTCAACCTTCACGTGGCGACTAACATGATCCACGTGGCCCAGGTCCTACCGATATAGACAACGATGGCCCACAGACTACAAGCAGCGTTTGGATATTACCTTACCGCCGGACACCTATTCAAAGTCCGCTACGACACACTCACTATCCTTCCGCGTGATGGCGGACTGGGACTTATAAATGTACGAGCGAGAGCTACAGCGTTATACTTGTGCACAATGATGAAATTGTGGACCCACAAAGATGCTTCCCTTACGGGACGTCTGTTAGAGGAAATGCTGCCGGCGTCTCTTCTGCCACCTGTCACGGTCGCGCACATTACACCCTCACTCCCTCACCTCTCGGCATTTATTCCTGAGTATAAGTTACATGCACCCAGACCTTCCCAAGACTTGCACTCCCAAGGCGAGAGACGTTTACAGGCTGCTGCTAAGGCCCATCCCTAGCAATTTGATTGAGAGGAAGAGCCCTACATCCCTATGGCCTGCAGTATGGAGAGCGGTCCAGAAGCCGTCTCCCCACGCGCATACGAGCCGCGTGGTACCAGGTGGTGAACCGGAAGGTTGTAACACGACAAAGGCTGCACGCTATTGCGATGACGGATTCCCCCCTTTGCCCACGTTGCCACCTCGTGGATACTGACGAACACCGTTTAACATGTGGATCGGCGTTAGAGGTATGGCTGCTAGTGCAGAAGATCCTCGCCTGCTACCTACGTATCGCGCCTCGCACAATTGAGCCACGGCGTCTCCTTTGTCCAGGGGATACTTATTTGCCACCTGCGAAGACTCACGCTCTCACATGGTTTAAAGGCATGCCCATATACTACCTCTTTCGCGATGATGAGAAGATGGTACTAGATTACTGGCAATTTCTCCAAGACAGTCATAGCACACTTGAGTGTACACCCCGATACCGACAACTATTTGCGAACTATTTGCGCAGTGTCTTCGATAACCCCCCTCCCAGTTGGGGAGTACCGGGCAGAGGCTGACCGCCGTCATGGAGCTCCAAACGCTGTGAAATGTTGTACCAATTTGAAACATGGAATCTGTATGCCGATGGGCCATGTACATGGAATGGCGAGCGGGATTTGGTTACATTTTCTTCCTTTATTCTCTATCATCACACTATTAGTTTCAATTCTATTTCATAGTTTAGGAGGAACTCTTTTTCTGTTGTTGCTACGGATGTACATTCTGATTTTGTTTATCGTAACTGAAAGACGTCTTTTCCATATAAAACAAAAAAGTAGGCAGAGACAATAATTTACAATTAAAAAAACAAAAAGAGGAAAAAATAAAAAAGTCTAGAAGACAGCACAATCTCGTGGTGCTCCGAGTTCCCTTAAAATTTTTTAAAAACAATTAAAAAAATAAAAATAAGAAAACAAAAAGTTGTCAGCGTAATTTAAAAAAGTTGGCAGAGCATTTGCACGCGATAAAAAAAAAGTGGTCAGCGCGACAGAATGTCAATCCTAAGGAACCGGGTTCGATTTTCGGCTTGGTCGGAGATTTTTCTCCGTTCAGGGATTGGGTGTTGTGCTGTCCTAATCTTCATCATTTCATCCCCATGAAGGCATAAGTCGCCGAAGTGGCGTGGAATCGAAAGACTTGCACCCGGCGAACGGTCTACCCGACGGGATGCTGTAGTCACTCGACGTTTACATTTTTACTGACAGATTAGAAAATGTTCCACGTGGTGTTCAGCTACAGCTATGGTTTCGGCATGGTGGAGCACAGCCGCACTTAGAAATGAATGTGCGTACCTAATTAAATGAAGCGTTCCCAGGGAAATTGATGGTCGTGGAGGTCTAGTGTTCTGGCCTCCGTGTTCGTTGGACCTTAATCTACTAGACTGAGTACTCCACCAATGGACGTACACGACATAATAGGTCACGTGGCTGCTGTTTCAGCAGTGGTGGATGCAGGTGTCTTGCGTACTGTCCAGCTAAGTACGAGCCAGCGAGTGGCGAAGTGTTTGCGAGTGCAAGGTGGTTACTCTGAACATCTCTAAAGCAAAGTTTCCTTGTACGTGCTAGTACCGATTCTGTGAAGATAAGTCTGGACGTCAAATGTACAAAATGGAATTATCGTCTGTAGCATTAATGTGCGATGTTGTGTAGCCTACCTATTGTATTTTTTGTACCTCATTGGATACAGACAGTGTAACTGTATCCACTGTTATTTTCTATTTGTCCGTACCTGTGTCATGAACGAAACAAGGTGGTCGGCTACAAGATGTTCATATTATGTCATGATTTTTCAATAGAGGTCACGGCAACAGAAACATATACACAAGATACCAGTTTGTGTAGGTGTAAAATGGATAAAATTGATTCTTTAACTGAAAAAAGTATTCGGCCCAAACGTCATGGACATCTCTCAGAACTATAAGGTGCTACACTGTTTATTTCCATGAATTATGCATCATGATCGGATAGTCCATTAACAATTGGGTACATATTAATTGTTTCAGCCTGAACACTCTACTATCTTGCTGCATGCGACTTTGAGTACTGACTACTGAAATCGCGCCGAAAAGAACAAAATAATGAATCCTGTCCATTTTTCCTGTTAAAATCTTGTAACAAATCTCTACAAACCACTGTTTCTCTTTGTCTGACAGGTATCTCAACATGTACCTAGATTTCTCACAAATAGCCGAAACTTGCCTGGAGGGTATCTGTCGATTATTACGATTAGAAGAGAAGTAATCTGCAGTGATAACTCACAAGAAAGTGCTTGTAGCTTCTGAGCTACACAAAGACTGTTTCATTACTTTTGTCTTTGTGTCCAGCTTTTGCACATATTACAATACCTCCTTTTTTCATGCTGACTTAGGGGCCGATGACCTTAGCAGTTTGGTACCATGGGAACTTAACACCGTCATAAAATTACATGCTGACTCTACATGAAAATGATGTTCGTATATAATTTTTGACATTTAACTTCTCTATCTCTATAGTTAAACAATGTTCAGAGAGCTGTAGAAGATCTCTCACTCCAAAATTTTCCACATCTTCTAGAAATACAAGAAGCTCATCTACCTTTTTTCAGCCCTCTAATGTTTCGATGAAATAAACTCATTTTATCTTTTTAAAAATTTACATTTATTATGGTCCTGTTATGCTCCGATTTCTTTCTTGACTATCGGTCTTTAACATGACATAAATCTTAAAAAATGTCCCTCTGACTCCAGTAATGACAGGAAGTACGCCTTTTTGCTGATGCCCCCCTTAAAGATGCTCAGCTTTCTGTCTGTAGTCCTATTCAGGTGGAGGCCATTATTTGTGCATCCCCAACTTCTAGTAGCTGCAACAGATGCAGCTCTGATCTAGGACTTAATTTCAGTCGGAAGGAAGCTACTCAGTTCTTTGTCTACATGGTGGGCAGACATTTTAAATCAGGGCTGATCGTGGTGCTGTGAAACGCCCACAAACCCAAAATGAGTGTTTGCTATTGTTGATGCTATTACATCTAGGCCACTTTCAATACTATAACCGAAGTTGATAGTCAGTCTGTTTCCTATTCTTCCTACTATAAGCACCTGACCTTTTTGATTAAATTCTCTCCACGAACCTCTTGTGCTCCCTGTCGTCTGGTTAAGCTTGCACTACATTTTACGGTGAGCGTGATATGGTATTCAAAACCTAATTTTTCCTGTAGCATTTGGCCTTCACTAATCCCGTGATTGCTACCTATTAATGAACTCTTTTCCTTCTTTTTGAATTTTCTACAGACTTAGCTTTACAGTTGTTTCTACGAGTTTTCTACATTATATTTTCTCAAAATCTGATTGACGTATTTCTTCCCTCTGATTGCTGACAGTAATTTGGACTGTGATATCTGAGATTTTCTACCTTTACTTATTACCTGTTTGCTGTTCGCCGTTCCCCTTATTTCTTTCCCCCTTCCGCCAGTCTAATTCAAAATACACCATTCTACTTTTGCCCTATGGGCACATATCATTCTTTCCTATTGCATGATTCTCTTGTCTCGACTGCATAATATACAACTCTTGTCTCGACTGTAAAATCTGCACCTCCATGAGACAGCCTGATCTGGAACTTTATTCGCCTACCCGCTAGTATCACCTAAATCAAACATTAACCCAGAGTCCTGACACGCTTCTCCCACACTGACTAATCTACAACATCCACATTTATCACACATGACGCTACTTGCACAGTAATCCGAAAAAACACTATTCCATACTTAATCTGCAATAAAGTAAGAACTGAAAATGAACTTACTTCGTACGCCACGACCGTAGTGGAGATACTTTTATTGTTCCAAGATAACCGGTTTCAACAGTTTTATGCTGCCATCATCTGATCTCACACAACATGTAATAAAATTGCCATGTTACATTACATAAAGACAAAGTATAATAGTCACTCCCTACATATACATGTCTTGCTAAAATTCATGTTCAATGTATAATAGTCACTCCCCACACATACATGTCTTGCTAAAAATCCAGTTGATAAAATTCACACACTTGATAAATTCCTCGTATCGTCCATTCATGTTGGTGATGAACATGATTCTCACAAACTACGCTGCGATCGCGGCGTACGAAGTGTGTTCGTTTTCAACCACACCGATCGGCCCACAGCACAACATGTATTCTTTGCAAAGGAAGTACTAGTGAATATCTATCTTCCGATTAGCTGCGCAGCTTACTTCTAGACAGTGAGGGAACATAGCACGAGATTATGGCATCCATTTATTAAAGTTTGCCAAGCGTTTCTATTTAAATTGGAAATGACTCTGATTTTGTTTTGTCTGCTGAAAAGGGCTAGGATAGAGAGCAGTTAATTCAGATGGGATACTTTGACTTGGTGCAAGTTTAAACTGCTTGTAATAAAAACGGACGACAGCCTATAAAAAAGAGCGCTATTATAAAGTAATTAGTAGCCAGCAAAAATTATTTCACTCACGAAGAAACGATGCGCGCTCTACTTCGATACTTTGACATTTCAGATAAATTTCAACCGTAATAACGAAGTTACTGATTGGAAACTATGCCTCGAGAAACTAGGGTGGATAGACATGTGTTGTAGTGCCTCATGTTAACATAAACTTCATTATGCAGTTTACTATTCAGAACGATGGAAACCGATATCCTTAACATTAATTTTCAGCACTCAAGTCTGGATGTTTCGAATGTAAGAACGATCACAACAACGTCGATATGTCGCGATATGAACGGTAATCAGAGGAAATTACAAAAACTTATACAGGTGCTAGTGACCTTGTTAGCATATGACTTTTGAAAAGCAGAAATGTAGTAAAGCGAAATTAAATTAACTTTTGAACGAGTAGGAAATGAAATTAGGCTTTGTATACGTTAATTAAGGAATATGTTGCACAATTTGGAAACCGAATCTGCTACGTTAGATGCAACATCGTTATCTTTTTAGGTCAAATGCAGGATCCTAATAACGAAATAGTTTACTTTTAGTAAACGTATTAACAGAATTATTTCTCTGGTTCGTGCCTTCATATAGTACAGTTTGAAGCATGTAATTTACCTTTACCTGGTGAAGATAAGTGCAGCAATAGTGTGGTATTGTCGTCTACATCCGTCTACATTTACATCTACGTGTTATTTCATGCAACGCTTGCTCACAGTTGTATTTGGCTGAAGATTTCTCTTATATTCAAGAAGCCAATTTCACCGCAGCTGTTACTGCTACCAATCCTTCAGTCGGCTTTAGTGCAAGTCTGCATAATCTCGTAACATCCGAGGCCAGGCATTCAAAGAACGCTCAGTGTGACTCCTCGTAACAGATTTCTTCCACTGTCGCGCGCTTAGCTCACCCCCTATGGCCTACCAGCACCCCTAACCAAGCTACTTCCCCTAACTATGGTTATTTAACCTCAGAATATGTATTCATGTTTACTGTACATACTAATTCTTTTATCTAGTGCCGGCAGGGGTAGCCGCGCAGTTCTAGGCGCTACAGTATGGAGCCGGGCGACCGCAACGGTCGCAGGTTCGAATCCTGCCTCTGGCATGGATGTGTGTGATGTCCTTCGGTTAGTTAGGTTTAAATAGTTCTAAGTTCTAGGGAACTGATAACCTCAGCAGTTAAGTCCCATAGTGCTGAGAGCCATTTGAACCTTTTTTTTATCTAATCCCTCAATAAAAAACAGTAACCCTATTATGCTGGCATCTCTTATATTGTGTTTATTTAGTAATGATACAAAAAATTTTCGTAAATAAAAACGAAAAAATAAGTCTCGCGTGTTTTATGTTTATTACAGATACGAACCTTTCAACATGTCAATTGAAATAGCAATGTAGTCTACCAAGAACTCGCGCACTTTGGCGCAGACAGAAGTTTGCTAGGCAAGCCAGTAGTTAACAGAGTGCATCGAGGTGACATCTGGTGGTCAGCTCTCCAAGGTGTGCTAACTGTTGCACTAACTGATGGTATTTACGCTGTCGTAACATTCCTATTGTAAGCAATGAGTCTTGTCAAAGTAATTTATTTCACATGTTTGTTTTTCTGTGTATATTTATAAATGATTGAATGATAATGGAATAGCGTAGATAATAAACATGAAACACTTATTGTATTTGAAATAATGTGATTTATGTTTAACACTGGCGTAAGTACGTCTAAATAATGTACTTGTAAATTATTTTTTTGCTGATAGGAGTGTATAGATAATAGTTGCAACCAGCAACTCAAGAATAAGGCGAAGTACATCAATGTAGGGAACTGGCAGACCATTTCACCCCACAATAGCGGAGAAAATTAGGGGAAACTTCAGAATTGAATGTTCGAGTTAATACATGTCTACGAAAGTGCAGATACTATTAACTGAAAAAGTGACTAAAATTGCAAAATACAGATTTTTGCAAGGTATAATGGTGTGAGTGCACGTGAAAACGAATCTCTTACATAATAACCAGTCATTTGTTGACGGTAAATCTTGGGGTCGCAAGGTGCGTAATGTTTCACTTTTAAAGTGCACTATCATGGATTCAAAACGCGTGGCGCAACACTGAACGGTTTTCTAATAATCTTAATATACTCTCTGTTTTAATACATACAAAGACAATTCTGTTTTCTTACTAAGAATGCGTTTGTGTGTCGACACGTAACTGTGAAGACAACGTGAGTACTTTTCTGATCTCAGACAGTGTGATGCAAGGAGTTGCTCGTCGAGTGTAAGAACATTTTAAGAAACGAGAAAAGAACGACTTGTGGAATAAACATTTTTCATCAGATCCTTAAGGTATTTAGTGGTGGAAAAAATAATGAACTTCAGAACGTTTTGGAATACAGGTGGTAATCAGTGATCTGAAGATCTGTAATCGAAATAAGAATTATTCCTGACAGTAACTTTCGAATTACGCCAAAGAGAAGGAAAACGGAGGAATACGTATTCAGCAGTACTGAAAAGGAAAGATAGATGTTTGATTACGTAAATTGAAATGGGCAATATCTTAGAAATACTAGGACATCAGACTCATTTTATTTGATGAGAACAAATATTTGCAAACAACGGATGTTTCGCTGGTGTGGGATATGAAGACGATGCGCCATTTTGCTGGAAATTAAAATTTTATTGTAAGTAAATTTGTGTGGCTAGAACACTTACATTTTTGACTCGCATGTGTGTGTACCTTTATTAACCATATTTTAGCTAACAGTAAACATTAGTGTTAATTATTCAAGGCTATGCGATTTTTATTTCAGTTATTCATTTTCATACAATATGGGCTATGGAAAACCTAAAATAAAATTAGTGCTCTGTGAATTTTGTATGACTAGTTATCTACATAAATATGAAATTCTGTTGAAGAAATTCTACATAGCACTTTGTTTACAAAAAATATTGTGGGATGGAAGCATTAGGGAGGAGGTTTCTGAACCAGGCTTTTGAAAAGGGATGTAGAATATGCAGTCAGTGTCTGATGCTTCCAAGTTCGTATTTTGCCAGTTAGAAGAAACTGTATTCAGAACGATTTATAGTCAGTGAGTAGTCAGAATAAATCGTAACTCGTTTTGTTAGTATGTTGAGTACTTTGTAATTACAGGACTGAGATTGTAAAAGTAACTTCGTTTCTGTTGGATGTCCAAACTGCTGATTACCTTTTCAGTACACAGTAAAATGTGAAGTTGTTTGTCAGTAACGGTTTTTCTTTATTAAATTAGTTTCAAATAATAGAATGTTTCCAGAAAGCTTATCTTCCTGTTCAAAGCAGATTTACTGGCATTTTCAGGTCTACCTGCTCATATGTGATGAAACTATAAATGTGATAAGTAGTTTAATCTTCTCTGTTGTGTCTCATCCTCTACCTAAAAACACAAGTAGCACATTTTATTGCCTTCTCAGCTGGACTGCAAAGCAAAGCAAATCTGCACGTTCTGGCCCTGCTGGGACAGTTGGGACCGACCGATCGCCGTGCCATCCTTTGCCAATGGTGCCCTGCGGTTCCGGTATGAAGGGGCATGACGTCAATACACCGCAGTCCCAGCCGTTGTCGGCGTTTTGATCTTGGACTGGAACTTCTCACTCATTCAGGTCCTCAACTGGCATCACGAGGCTGATTGTCAGTAGCACACTTGTTAAAATAACAGACTATACATAACAATCGCAGCTTCCAGGTACTGACTCTTTATCATTTGTTTGAACTAAAGCAAGGATAAATATAGTCTTCTATGTTAACTGAGGTATGCAGGTCAGTGCTAGAATCCTCCCCTAAACGTTAACTCTTGCTTTACAGTCATTCTTCGCAAGGAAACATAATAAAATGATATACTGCCAAATATGAGTAGTATAAATACCTGCAGCAAGAGTAAGGAAGGGTAACTAAGGTTTAAAGTCGCATCGGCAACGACACTATCAGGGACGTAGTACAATGTCGAAGGCAGCAAAAATGAAGCATTCGCTTTAATCGATTTAGCATAACCACAGAAAAAGTAAGAAAATTCTGGCTCTCTGTGGGTTTGAAATCGATTCCAGTGCGCTGCGTCTCCATTGATAATATCGCTAGCTTTGTTGTAAGAAGTGTGAGAAACAGCTACCCGTATCAAGGAGGGCTATACCGGCTGTATGAAATTGTGCGACGATATTTATCCGCGTAGATGCCGGTGAGCGTCATATTGCACAGCGATTGTCCAGGTAAATGTATTACGAAAATATGTCTGCCAGTGTTATTTCTTGTCAGGAGATCCCTTCAGTCTCGACAGGTACATAAGACTTTTCACACGACCCCGTACTGTGTGTACGAGCTGGCCAGAGCTGCTTTCCCACTCACCACTCAGGCAACGTCTGGCTCAGATATTCATGAGCAAGATATGCAAAGTGAGCTGGATCTCTATCTCGTGGGAAGCACATACGTGTGCATAGATCAAGTGGGATAAATTCCAACAACACTGTGACTACGTCCCTCACACACACAGTATTCGCTGATGCAGGTTAGTGAAGGGAAGCACATACGATCCTATTTGACTATGACCCCTCCACAAATTCACTAAAAATATGTGTCGATGGCCTTTCGCAACTGTTGCGTCGCATTTCTGCACGGACCATAAACGTTTAACTATTGTAACTGTTAGGCGTTGTCTGTGGTAAAACAGGCTTCATCCGAGAAAATCACACATGGAAAAACTGATGACCGAATATATACGTAGAACTATTGCAACTATGAGCGTTCTGTATCTGGTGAAACAGGCCTTTAAGAAAATCGTATTCGAGAAAAATGAAGATCGAACTTACAGATGCAGCACCCACTGTCTCAAGACGACGCGAAAGTTTGAAATCAGTGGAAGCTAAAGACAGCGCTTCTTATGAATTGCAGGAGGGTAACTTTCTTTCACGTATTACGTTTCACGAAGTACTGTGGGTGAAACCCATTTCACGTACAAGTTACGGAGAGCTGAGTGATGCCTCAAAATGTACGAGAGTAAGCACTGTTTCTTCGAAGTCACATCTCCCCATAGTTAACTGTCTTTTCGATCCTTCTAACGTGGCACAATTTCCCTGTTTATCGTAACCGTTGATACAGTTGCTGGGGCTTCAATATATTTGTGATTTTTGTTTAAATGTTTATAAATCTATCCCTAAGTTTCTTTGCGACTACCCCATAAGCGTGCGATGTATTTTACCTAATTTACGACAAGGCCGTAGAAAGAAACGGCAAAATTCTTTGCCTAGCCAGAACCTCCACGCTTGCACTAAAATTTATTGACGAGAATTAGGAAAATGATATACGGTTACCATTACAAATTTCAATCAAATATTGATAAAATACCGAAACTCAAAAACATTTTCTCACAAGAGAATGAAACTCCGGCTCTCTTGTACACACACACTTAATCAAAATAATGTCACAACAGAACGATGTTTCAGTCACGGGGAAATATTTAACAACAGTGGAGTAGCCAGTAACTGCTCGCTGCTCAGCTGTGGCGACCGGACAGTCTGTGCAACTGATCAAATAAACGTTGTATCTCCATACAGTCTTGGAAATATGGTAGGCGTCTGCTTCTTTATTTTCCACTGTTGTTTTTTCCCTCCATGGCACATGAGGGTGAAATTAGGCTTGCAGCTGTACATTGCTACACTGCGGCCGAGAGCAGTAATAAAATATACAAACATAGTTATTTTCAACTTAAAAATATTAAATAAGTTAGTACATTTAAACTGCTAAAACAGGCTGTTGTATGTTTCCAATTTCAAGTGAAATATTGTTCCCTTTCCAAAATACATTCAGCTAGTGGCAGTCTTCATAAAAACAGAGCACTTAGCTCTACTGAAGGTGCATGAATGGTGGGTGCAGAGGGTTGTTGGAGGAACTGTGTTTCGGATAGATGGTGGGATGGAAGCATTGGGGAGGAGGATCCTGAACCAGGCTTTTGTTAAGAGATGGAGAAAATCTAGTCAATATACGATGCTTCAAAGTGCATATTTTGACTTCAGAACCCTTCACACCCATTTATTAAAATAATAACAAGCATAAAAATTAGTTAACTTGGTTCTGGATGCTATTTACAATTGACAATCCGAAGTTCCCTTGGTATTGGTATATTAATCTTATTCTCACATATCTCTGATACTTGACAAAAGTGTCTATACATTTATCTTCATGGCTATGTACAGGAATATGGTAATCTTATTAGGCGCAGACTGAAACTTGACTATAGACTGGTACAGACTGGTGCAGACAAATGCAGATTGGTTAATTGGGGGTCTGTACACTCGTTATAATGCCACGCGCATTCATGTATCACTGCGCGAGTGTGATCCACAAAGAGAAAAGGTTCTACATTAGCAGCAATCTCATTGGCTGTGTTACATATCAATACGTGGATCGGCGGAAGCACAATTTGGTCCGTCTCCATGGCAGCGCCATCTCGTAGTGCGGAGACGGACGATCGCTGCGCCTGCGGTGTTGTGCTCAGCGGGGCGCGCTCTAGTGGGAACGTTGTGTACACGCTGACTACGCAGAACTATGTACACAACACTAGGAATCCTGCCTACTCGGTTCGCTAGACAAACAATCAAACAACTCGTATTAATGACTTTTATTACAACAGAACAATACAAAACTTAACTTTGAGGTGTCGCAAGCAAGGGGTGCCATACAAGATAATCACTCTTCTTCAGAATAAACCAACACAAGTCTGTGCTACATAGAGATTCTTAACGAAGTGGGTAATCTTGAAGCTGCTATTGACGTGCGCTGCCACTGGTCGGGCGCGGCGCATATGTCCTCTTCAGCTAGGGGCCGCTGCTGTCGCGTTGTCGTCCTGGAGGGAGTCAGTCAGCGTGCGACTGGCTGACCTCTTCTCACAGCCGTCTGTATTGTTACCGACTGGCGTGCCGGCGCTGCTTGTACGCCGCAACAGAAACCTGCCCTGATATTTGTAAGTCAGAAAGAATACACCGAAACAAACACAATGTCAAAATTGTAGCTGCTAAGACACAATGCAATTATTTTTAAAAAATGTTGAAAATTGATAAATTTGTAGCTCGCCAGGCAGCTGGACAAATGTAGATTCCTACCATAACTTTAGCAGCAGCACTGCATCGGTAAACAGATAATACGGCATAACGCGATCGTAATTTGTAATGCGAATTTCAGTTTCCGTTGATAGTTTTACTGACCCAGTGGTGCACAGTTACTGTTCGCTCGAATTTGCAACTCATTTAATATCCATAATAACAGACGGCAAGTCATGGAGTAAAACTGAAGTGATATCAGGTGTTCCCCAGGGAAGCGTCCTGGGACTTCTGCTGTTCCTGATCTATATAAATGACCTGGATGACAATGTCAGCAGTTCTCTTAGGTTGTTCGCAGATGATGCTGTAATTTACCGTCTAGTATGGTCATCCGAAGACCAGTATCAGTTGCAAAGCGATTTAGAGAAGATTGCTGAATCGTGTGGCAGGTGGCAGTTGACGCTAAATAACGAAAAGTGTGAGGTGATCCACCTGAGTTCCAAAAGAAATCCGATGGAATTTGATTTCTCGATAAATAGTACAATTCTCAAGGCTGTCAATTCAACTAAGTACCTGGGTGTTAAAATTACGCACAACTTCAGTTGGAAAGACCACATAGATAATATTGTGGGGAAAGCGAGCCAAAGGTTGCGTTTCATTGGCAAGACACTTAGAAGATGCAACAAGTCCACTAAAGAGACGGCTTACACTACACTCGTTCGTCCTCTGTTAGAATACTGCTGCGCGGTGTGGGATCCTTACCAGGTGGGATTGACGGAGAACATCGAAAGGGTGCAAAAAAGGGCAGCTCATTTTGTATTATCACGTAATAGGGGAGAGAGTGTGGCAGATATGATACGGGAGCTGGGATGGAAGTCATTAAAGCAAAGACTTTTCCGTCGCGGCGAGATCTATTTACAAAATTTCAGTCACATACTTTCTTTTCCGTATCCGAAAATATATTGTTGAGCCCAACCTACATAGGTAGGAATGATCATCAAAATAAAATAAGAGAAATCAGAGATTGAACAGAAAGGTTTAGGTGTTCGTTTATCCCGAGCGCTGTTCGGGAGTGGAATGGTAGAGAGACAGTATGATTGTGGTTCGATGAACCCTCTGCCAAGCACTTAAATGTGAATTGCGGAGTAGTCATGTAGATGTAGATGTAATGAACAGTTGCCTTTGCGGTATCTCTAAGTGTTAACAATGGATCTAAAACTAAATTACTTTTCCTTGCGTTTTCTTCGTATATGCTTCTTAATAGCATCTGTCTCTGTGCAGGTTCCAGAGTTTCACAGTAATGTGGTACCCCGTTCCTGTTTTCAACTTCGCAATTGTGAAATAAGGAAAACGTGGTATGCGATCGAAATCATCTGTTTCTCCTGAATACGTAGGTACGCGTTATTTATTAGTTAATATCTTGGACATTCATTCGAATGATGTCGACACTTTGTTAGAACCTGTGGAAACATTAGAAAAAATACGGGATTGTGGTTCGAACTACGACTGTTGTGCTAATTAAAGTCTAAAGCAAAACTACAGTACCGTCCTAGACCAAAAAACTATTGAGAAGAATAGCTTTCAGCCACAGACAAAGGTTGTAAAATTTTTGGTTAAACGGCGGGAGAAAACGCTTAAAGTTAAGCTGTTCGCAATGTCACTTTCGTTACGCAAAATCTAAACGTGAATTGGATAAATGGCAGAAGGATTTACATGCAGTAAGAAATTCTCCCAAAATGAAAATAGCAAAAGAGTGAAAGGAAAATATTCGAGAGATTTAGAAATGCCCATGTGAGTCAAAGCACCGTTACCGAGGGAAATCTACGAGACTGGGCCCTTTGAACTGCGACTGAAATGAACATTACTGATTTTCAGACTTCTTCGTCCTGGTTCACCAGATTCAGAAAATTATGCGGAAAAGAAAGTCGCAGAATTACGAAGTTTATTTCACATAAACTGGTAAAGGAGATGGCATTAATGCACAGTACTATAAACAAATTTATAGCTTCCTTTTATCCCCTAAAACTCGTATTAAGTCAGTCAGACAAGTTTCAATCGAAAAACGAGAGAGTCGCTGGTGCAGTCTATGAATTCTATGACACATTCGTACTCAACAATGCCAGTGATAAATATCACTGGATCACAGCTTCCGGAGCTTTATAGCTGTCGATAGGAATCTCAAAACGAATTAGCGTCATATGGAAAACGTTTTGTTAACAGTTGTTGTTGTTGTTGTCTTCAGTCCTGAGACTGGTTTGATGCAGCTCTCCATGCTACTCTATCCTGTGCAAGCTGCTTCATCTCCCAGTACCTACTACAACCTACATCCTTCTGAATCTGCTTAGTGTACTCATCTCTCGGTCTCCCTCTACGATTTTTACCCTCCACACTGCCCTCCAATGCTAAATTTGTGATCCCTTGATGCCTCAAAACATGTCCTACCAACCGATCCCTTCTTCTAGTCAAGTTGTGCCACAAACTTCTCTTCTCCCCAATCCTATTCAATACCTCCTCATTAGTTACGTGATCTACCCACCTTATCTTCAGTATTCTTCTGTAGTACCACATTTCGAAAGCTTCTATTCTCTTCTTGTCCAAACTAGTTATCGTCCATGTTTCACTTCCATACATGGCTACACTCCAAACAAATATTTTCAGAAATGATTTCCTGACACTTAAATCTATATTCGATGTTAACAAATTTCTCTTCTTCAGAAAGGCTTTCCTTGCCATTGCCAGTCTACATTTTATATCCTCTCTACTTCGACCATCATCAGTTATTTTACTTCCTAAATAGCAAAACTCCTTTACTACTTTAAGTGTCTCATTTTCTAATCTAATTCCCTCAGCATCACCCGATTTAATTTGACTACATTCTATTATCCTCGTTTTGCTTTTGTTGATGTTCATCTTATATCCTCCTTTCAAGACACTGTCCATTCCGTTCAACTGCTCTTCCAAGTCCTTTGCCGTCTCTGACAGAATTACAATGTCATCGGCGAACCTCAAAGTTTTTACTTCGTCTCCATGAATTTTAATACCTACTCCAAATTTTTCTTTTGTTTCCTTTACTGCTTGCTCAATATACAGATTGAATAACATCGGGGAGAGGCTACAACCCTGTCTCAATCCTTTCCCAACCACTGCTTCCCTTTCATGCCCCTCGACTCTTATGACTGCCATCTGGTTTCTGTACAAATTGTAAATAGCCTTTCGCTCCCTGTATTTTACCCCTGCCACCTTTAGAATTTGAAAAAGAGTATTCCAGTCAACATTGTCAAAAGCTTTCTCTAAGTCTACAAATGCTAGAAACGTAGGTTTGCCTTTTCTTAATCTTTCTTCTAAGATAAGTCGTAAGGTCAGTATTGCCTCACGTGTTCCAACATTTCGACGGAATCCAAACTGATCCTCCCCGAGGTCCGCATCTACCAGTTTTTCCATTCGTCTGTAAAGAATTCGCGTTAGTATTTTGCAGCTGTGACTTATTAAACTGATAGTTCGGTAATTTTCACATCTGTCAGCACCTGCTTTCTTTTGGATTGGAATTATTATATTCTTCTTGAAGTCTGATGGTATTTCGCCTGTCTCATACATCTTGCTCACCAGCTGGTAGAGTTTTGTCATGACTGGCTCTCCCAAGGCCATCAGTAGTTCTAATGGAATGTTGTCTACTCCGGGGACCTTGTTTCGACTCAGGTCTTTCAGTGCTCTGTCAAACTCGTTACGCAGTATCGTATCTCCCATTTCGTCTTCATCTACATCCTCTTCCATTTCCATAATATTGTCCTCAAGTACATCACCCTTGTATAAACCTTCTATATACTCCTTCCACCTTTCTGCCTTTCCTTCTTTGCTTAGAACTGGGTTGCCATCTGAGCTCTTGATATTCATACACGTGGTTCTCTTCTCTCCAAAGGTCTCTTTAATTTTCCTGTAGGCAATGTCTATCTTACCCCTAGTGAGATAAGCTTCTACATCCTTACATTTGTCCTCTAGCCATCCCTGTTTAGCCATTTTGCACTTCCTGTCGATCTCATTTTTGAGACGTTTGTATTCCTTTTTGCCTGCTTCATTTACTGCATTTTTATATTTTCTCCTTTCATCAATTAAATTCAATATTTCTTCTGTTACCCAAGGATTTCTAGCAGTCCTCGTCTTTTTACCTACTTTATCCTCTGCTGCCTTCACTACTTCATCCCTCAGAGCTACCCATTCTTCTTCTACTGTATTTCTTTCCCCTATTCCTGTCAATTGTTCCCTTATGCTCTCCCAGAAACTCTGTACAACCTCTGGTTCTTTCAGTTTATCCAGGTCCCATCTCCTTAATTTCCCACATTTTTGCAGTTTCTTCAATTTTAATCTACAGGTCATAACCAATAGATTGTGGTCAGAGTCCACATCTGCCCCTGGAAATGTCTTACAACTTAAAACCTGGTTCCTAAATCTCTGTCTTACCATTATATAATCTATCTGATACCTTTTATTATCTCCAGGGTTCTTCCACGTATACAACCTTCTTTCATGATTCTTAAACTAAGTGTTACCTATGATTAAGTTGTGCTCTGTGCAAAATTCTACTAGGCGGTTTCCTCTTTCATTTCTTTGCCCCAATCCATATTCACCTACTATGTTTCCTTCTCTCCCTTTCCCTACACTCGAATTCCAGTCACCCATTACTATTAAATTTTCGTCTCCCTTCACTATCTGAATAATTTCTTTTATTTCATCGTACATTTCTTCAATTTCTTCGTCATCTGCAGAACTAGTTGGCATATAAACTTGTACTACTGTAGTAGGTGTGGGCTTCGTATCTATCTTGGCCACAATAATGCGTTCACTATGCTGTTTGTAGTAGCTTACCCGCATTCCTATTTTCCTATTCATTATTAAACATACTCCTGCATTACCCCTATTTGATTTTGTGTTTATAACCCGGTAGTCACCTGACCAGAAGTCTTGTTCCTCCTGCCACCGAACTTCACTAATTCCCACTATATCTAACTTTAACGTATCCATTTCCCTTTTTAAATTTTCTAACCTACCTGCCCTATTAAGGGATCTGACATTCCACGCTCCGATCCGTAGAACGCCAGATTTCTTTCTCCTGATAACGACATCCTCCTGAGTAGTCCCCGCCCGGAGATCCGAATGGGGGACTATTTTACCTCCGGAATATTTTACCCAAGAGGATGCCATCATCATTTAATCATACAGTAAAGCTGCATGTCCTCGGGAAAAATTACGGCTGTAGTTTCCCCTTGCTTTCAGCCGTTCGCAGTACCAGCACAGCAAGGCCGTTTTGGTTAACGTTGCAAGGCCAGATCAGTCACTCATCCAGACTGTTGCCCCTACAACTACTGAAAAGGCTGCTGCCCCTCTTCAGGAACCACACGTTTGTCTGGCCTCTCAACAGATACCCCTCCGTTGTGGTTGCACCTACGGTACGGCCATCTGTATCGCTGAGGCACGCAAGCCTCCCCACCAACGGCAAGGTCCATGGTTCATGGGGGGGTGTTAACAGTTACAGAAAATAATTCATTGTTTCTGTTGACTCTTGGCCTGGACATAACACCTCTGTCTTTAGAAGGAGGACGAAAACACTTAAAACAATTCGGATTCCGTCCGTAACAAATAGCGTAATTCAATCGCACAATAAAGAAATTTTTCGACAGCGTAAAGCATTTTTCTGAAAACTGTTGGACAATATAATTCATGATAGCTTTTTATCAATTCAGGTTGTCATCGTAAATACTATTAAAGTTCAGACAGTTGCGCATCCTCAGTGTGCATCATCATGTTTCACGAATTTTATCAACTATGCATAGTACGCAGGATACTATGGAGAACAACGGCCACGATAATTTCTTACTCTACCACAGTTACGTCTAAATAAAACTAGTAATTATCGTGTAGTGTCTGATGCATTATTTTTTGTTTTTCTAGGTGTACCTTTCGTAAGGAAAATGTTTGTTTTAATCATTTAATTCACACTTCCCAATGTTGTGACGACTACAGCAAATATATAAGGAACTATTTTGTGTTAGTAATATATAGAGTATTCAAAAATTATACTATGAACATGTTACAGGTTTTTTTTAAAAAAATAATTTATGTAAAAAAATTCAAGTCCCGACTGATGGAAGATTCTGTAATACACTCCTGGAAATTGAAATAAGAACACCGTGAATTTATTGTCCCAGGAAGGGGAAACTTTATTGACACATTCCTGGGGGCAGATACATCACATGATCACACTGACAGAACCACAGGCACATAGACACAGGCAACAGAGCATGAACAATGTCGGCACTAGTACAGTGTATATCCACCTTTCACAGCAATGCAGGCTGCTATTCTCCCATGGAGACGATCGTAGAGATGCTGGATGTAGTCCTGTGGAACGGCTTGCCATGCCATTTCCACCTGGCGCCTCAGTTGGACCAGCGTTCGTGCTGGACGTGCAGACCGCGTGAGACGACGCTTCATCCAGTCCCAAACATGCTCAATGGGGGACAGATCCGGAGATCTTGCTGGCAAGGGTAGTTGACTTACACCTTCTAGAGCACGTTGGGTGGCACGGGATACATGCGGACGTGCATTGTCCTGTTGGAACAGCAAGTTCCCTTGCCGGTCTAGGAATGGTAGAACGATGGGTTCGATGACGGTTTGGATGTACCGTACACTATTCAGTGTCTCCTCGACGATCACTAGAGGCCAGTGTAGGAGATCGCTCCCCACACCATGATGCCGGGTGTTGGCCCTGTATGCCTCGGTCGTATGCAGTCCTGATTGTGGCGCTTACCTGCACGGCGCCAAACACGCATACGACCATCATTGGCACCAAGGCAGAAGCGACTCTCATCGCTGAAGACGACACGTCTCCATTCGTCCCTCCATTCACGCCTGTCGCGACACCACTGGAGGCGGGCTGCACGATGTTGGGGCGTGAGCGGAAGACGGCCTAACGGTGTGCGGGACCGTAGCCCAGCTTCATGGAGACGGTTGAGAATGGTCCTCGCCGATACCCCAGGAGCAACAGTGTCCCTAATTTGCTGGGAAGTGGCGGTGCGGTCCCCTATGGCACTGCGTAGGATCCTACGGTCTCGGCGTGCATCCGTGCGCCGCTGCGGTCCGGTCCCAGGTCGAGGGGCTCGTGCACCTTCCGCCGACCACTGGCGACAACATCGATGTACTGTGGAGACCTCACGCCCCACGTGTTGAGCAATTCGGCGGTACGTCCACCCAGCCTCCCGCATGCCCACTATACGCCCTCGCTCAAAGTCCGTCAACTGCACATACGGTTCACGTCCACGCTGTCGCGGCATGCTACCAGTGTTAAAGACTGCGATGGAGCTCCGTATGCCACGGCAAACTGGCTGACACTGACGGCGGCGGTGCACAAATGCTGCGCAGCTAGCGCCATTCGACGGCCAACACTGCGGCTCCTGGTGTGTCCGCTGTGCTGTGCGTGTGATCATTGCTTGTACAGCCCTCTCGCAGTGTCCGGAGCAAGTATGGTGGGTCTGACACACCGGTGTCAATGTGTTCTTTTTTCCATTTCCAGGAGTGTATAACGTAATATAAGACCTTGAGTTTGATCCCTCTCAGTCACTTGTGGAACAATTACATATTTAATAGTTTAGCAGTCAATATGTAGTGCTAGTTATTCAAAAATTAACGATTTGAGGCACTTTTAGAATAGTTTAAGTGCATAAAATTCGTCTGTGTACATTTCGGACTTCGCGCTACCCGGCGATATGTTCTCTTGTAGAGATGGGACGTTCGCGGAAGCCTCGGTCCCGCTCCCGTCTGTCTCGGTCTCGGTCTCCGGCTCCCTCGGCCGGACGCGTCATTCTTCGCGTGGCCACTCTGGAGATGGGTAGTTCGCGAACTAACGGGTCCGACAGAACGGTTCATCAAGATGAACGAAACGAGCGATGAACGAATTCTAAGGAACGGTCTTCCATAGTTCACTTCGGTTGCGGCTTTCTACTTATAATTCACGGGAACGGGAAACGGTCGGTCTCGTTCCCGCAACGGCACGTCGGCCGGTCTCGTTCCAACCTCGGTCCCCTTCCTATCTGTCTCGGTCTCGCTCGGCCGGACTCGTCCTTCATCGCGTGGCCACTCGTCGCAGTTCCACTGCCGCCTTCTCATAGTTCAGTATAGAGCTGTTCGTTCCGTTCGCTGCGCACGCCCATTCTAGATCTGTCTCAAACCTTTTTTGAACTCTGAACTTCTGGTTCTTTTCGTATTCTATTCACCGTCCACAGCCGGTAATTAAAATGTATTTCATAATTACGTAAATTACATAAAAATTACGTGGTAAGTAAAACACACATCTTTTCAGGTAACAAAAGGGCATATCAGCTTACTTCACTATTTCGTTAAACATCAGAAGACATACTTATAAAAAGGCAGGTCTTTTTGTTATTTCACATCAAAGGAAGTCGGCACGGCACACACGAGTGGCCACTTTCCGTCCTTTTTTGATCCAAGGTTAAACGGATTTTCATTGTCATGGAAGGCAGACCGAGCTACAACCGAATGAAGCCCGCGCTCCATAATCGGTTGTCTAGTGTCACATTCTGTAAAGAGAATACGATAGCTTCTACAAGGTGGCTCCCAGTACTATACCGCTCATTGTTGCCCACCAATCGTTATCTGTTGTTTCGAAGTTGTTCCATGCATTAGCTTATTTATTATTTCTTCAAAAACTTCTGAGGTCATCAGTCGCCTAGAACTTAGAACTAATTAAACCTAACTAACCTAAGGACATCACACACATCCATGCCCGATGCAGCATTCGAACCTGCGACCGTAGCGGTCGCTCGGTTCCAGACTGTAGCGCCTAGAACCGCATGGCCACTCCGGCCGGCTGTTATTTCTTTACTGCCTAATAATTACATGTTTATCTGTACTGCTAGTAGCAGTCCACAAATCGTGCGTAATTGGCGAGCAGGCTGTACTCGAAGTCGGGTTATCGTGCGCCACCTTATATTATTTCACTGCGATCAGCCACATAACGCTACAGTTAGCTAAACTAAAGGTTTTGCAGAGTCACGAAAATTACTTCTACAAGTGTGTGAGAATTCTGTAATGAATAAAAACTCTGTACTCCAGAGGGGAGACAAATGCCCCTCTTGGCACCTTCCATCTTCAGTCATCTGTACTAATAATATTCAGTTTTTCAGGAGAACCGTATACCTTGCACATATCCCGAGGATGAACGAGTTTGCCCATCTCTATTCTCTTGTCACAGCTGTGTCTGTTTATTCACCGGATAGTGCGCCAGGCAAGAAAGGCTGTACAAACAGCTGTTCTAATCGGTTCTTCTTGCGGCAAAACAGAGTAACTTTGTCTTAAATACACTCCTGGAAATGGAAAAAAGAACACATTGACACCGGTGTGTCAGACCCACCATACTTGCTCCGGACACTGCGAGAGGGCTGTACAAGCAATGATCACACGCACGGCACAGCGGACACACCAGGAACCGCGGTGTTGGCCGTCGAATGGCGCTAGCTACGCAGCATTTGTGCACCGACGCCGTCAGTGTAAGCCAGTTTGCCGTGGTATACGGAGCTCCATAGCAGTCTTTAACACTGGTAGCATGCCGCGACAGTTTGGACGTGAACCGTATGTGCAGTTGACGGACTTTGAGCGAGGGCGTATAGTGGGCATGCGGGAGGCCGGGTGGACATACCGCCGAATTGCTCAACACGTGGCGCGTGAGGTCTCCACAGTACATCGATGTTGTCGCCAGTGGTCGGCGGAAGGTGCACGTGCCCGTCGACCTGGGACCGGACCGCAGCGACGCACGGATGCACGCCAAGACCGTAGGATCCTACGCAGTGCCATAGGGGACCGCACCGCCACTTCCCAGCAAATTAGGGACACTGTTGCTCCTGGGGTATCGGCGAGGACCATTCGCAACTGTCTCCATGAAGCTGGGCTACGGTCCCGCACACCGTTAGGCCGTCTTCCGCTCACGCCCCAACATCGTGCAGCCCGCCTCCAGTGGTGTTGCGACAGGCGTGAGTGGAGGGACGAATGGAGACGTGTCGTCTTCAGCGATGAGAGTCGCTTCTGCCTTGGTGCCAATGATGGTCGTATGCGTGTTTGGCGCCGTGCAGGTGAGCGCCACAATCAGGACTGCATACGACCGAGGCACACAGGGCCAACACTCCGCATCATGGTGTGGGGAGCGAACTCCTACACTGGCCGTACACCTCTAGTGATCGTCTAGGGGACACTCAATAGTGCACGGTACATCCAAACCGTCATTGAACCCATCGTTCTACCATTCCTAGACCGGCAAGGGAACTTGCTGTTCCAACAGGACAATGCACGTCCGCATGTATCCCGTGCCACCCAACGTGCTCTAGAAGGTGTGAGTCAACTACCCTGGCCAGCAAGATCTCCGGATCTGTCCCCCATTGAGCATGTTTGGGACTGGATGAAGCGTCGTCTCACGCGGTCTGCATGTCCAGCACGAACGCTGGTCCAACTGAGGCGCCAGGTGGAAATGGCATGGCAAGCCGTTCCACAGGACTACATCCAGCAACTCTACGATCGTCTCCATGGGAGAATAGCAGCCTGCATTGCTGCGAAAGGTGAATATACACTGTACTAGTGCTGACATTGTGCATGCTCTGTTGCCTGTGCCTGTGGTTCTGTCAGTGTGATCATGTGATGTATCTGACCCCAGGAATGTGTCAATAAAGTTTCCCCTTCCTGGGACAATAAATTCACGGTGTTCTTATTTCAATTTCCAGGAGCGTATTTGGTAACAACGTTAAAAAACGGCTTGTTGTCATACAGGGTTTTCGGAAATTCCCGCTACCGACTACTAGAACATGTAGAGGGGAGTGAGTACATAACATTTTAAATAGATATATATGTCTGTACCGTTTCTGTCCTACGGCTGTTTGGAAGCTTGTTTGCTAGATCGGTATGCAACAGGGTAGTTATGTTGGAGGGGGGGGGGGGGGGGGGGGCTTATATAGGATCGGTTGATGTCATTTGATGTCTGTCCTATCTTTCTGACCTGGTTCGAGCCTCATTCATGTGTCTGTGAGTGTTAGAGGTAAATGAACATTGTTATCAAAAATCGCGAAACCTTCTTGATCAATTTATTTCAAATTTTAAAGGATATTGTAATAAATATTTGGTAGAGCAAGGTTACGTATTTTAATACATGTACTATGTAAATATGTATAACACGTAATAGAGAAACTTTGCTAGCAAAAATCTCGAGAAGTTCTTCACCAATTTACTTAAAACTTTTTCTCTAATAAACATTCAGACAGACATACGCTACTTACTTTAAAATATGTACAGTACATAAACAAGCATATACTATACAAGGGTAAACATTGTCAGGGAAAGTCTAGAATATTTCTGGACTGATTTATATAAACTTTAAGTAGTAGTTTGATAAACATTCAGATGGACATCGGATACATTTTTTTCAATATATATGTTTTATAAATTAATATATAAAGAGGAAACATTATTGGCAAAAATTTAGAAAAGTTCTTGACCTATTTACTACAAATGTTTACACGGTATTATAGTAAACATTTGGACAAGCTTATGCTATATGTTTTCAAATACATGAAATATATAAATGTATGTACAATATGTAACAAAGAAGAGTTGTTAGCAAAAATCGTGAAAAGCTCTTGCCGACTGCGGTTTTCTCCACGCAGTGAGTGTTCGCAATGAAAGCAGCGTATTTAAATCATTAGACACATTGTTTCTCCCATATCTATTCTTTTTCTTTATATATGTAAAATTGAATGCACATCTGTGTGCTGTTTTGTTTTCTTCCTCACAGTCGGTCTTACATAAAACAGAAAAATTGTATTTATGGCTTATGGACTTCTACGGTACCTGAATCGTCCGAAATGTGGTAATCCTACCTGGTTGCAGATTGAAATCAAGAAAAATACCGTCATTGAAGACACTATCTTCACAGATCTAGCAGCACGAGAGGTCTCCCGTACTCATCTATCAGTGATCTCAACCGCTTAACCTTTTATTTTAAGCTACTTCAGTTCTCAATCAGAGTTTCGTTGTCTATAACAGTAAAGGCTCAAGGTCAACTAGAGGAGGGAGAGGACACGGACAGAAGGCGGGGCAGTGGATATAGAGAGTCGGAAGGAGCAGATGGACAGAGAGACGAGGGAGAAGGATGTGGATAGATAGGGAAGGATACAGATAGGGAGTGGGGAGGAGGTGATGAACGTAAAGAGGGGGAGGAGGAGGAGATAAACAAATAGAGGGCAGAGGAGGAGATGGACAGAGAGAGGAGGGAGAAGGATGTCGGGACACATATCCAATTCCCATACCTAATTAGTAATTGCGAAGCATTGCCGGGTTCGCTTGTAAGTTATAAATACTCCCAGAAACAATACTGAATTATTTATAAAAATAAATCATAAACACACGTGTTTATTGATCGTGCAGACAGTGGTGCAAATGCTGTCAATAAGCCACCCACTTTGGTTGTTTGGCCTCTCCCATTGCCTTATCCGATGTGCTTAGTTGTTCAGTTCAATATTTAACTAGCTAATTGAGTTAATAACTGTTGGCAAGCTTCAGGGCGTCCTCAGGAATTATCAACAGCAAGCACTGAATCAAAGAGGTTAGCAAGAATGTTAGCCACTGTAGAAACTTTGATACCCACCATCACACAAGGACTTTATATACTATTCGACGAACAATGAAGTCATGTCAGTGGAATTCCAGACATGCAGAAGTAAAAATAACAAAAACGGCAGGCTTTTCACAACAGCCGGTAAACGTCTGAGATAAACTTTTTAAACCTTACTTCTGGCGGGTTGCTGTTTAAATTATAAACCTTATAACCTGGACTTTGTTTACATTCACTTCAGAACAACACCAGTTCACACAAGCGCTGTCGCATGATGTGTCACTGCTAAGTAACATAGCTCGATGAAACTAGGACCGTATGTAGAAATAGCTGCTACAGTAAAATAAAAAATGTAACTGAAAGAAACAGGCAATAAGACTCACAGAAACAACCCCTTTATTCAAAGACAATAATTTCACTGAAGAAACCGCTATTTATAGTGGTCCCCTCTACATTGCAAAAGGCGGGAAATGGGTCTTAATAGGATGTGTGATCATTATGGACGGCAATGTACGCTCTGCAAGGTGCTCACAGCTGGTGACAAGGTTGATAAGGAGTTCCTGTAGTAAGGCGTTCTGTTCCTCTAACAGCACGGTTAACAAATGCTCGATAGTCTTTGGTGCGTGTGGGAGTGCTGTAGCAATTCTCCTCAACGCACCCATCACGCGAAAGATGAGAGTTAAGTTGGGGGAACGGACAGGCAATCCATTCACCGAATATTGTTTCGTCGCAATACCTCTTCCACCTGCGCCGTTAGATGCAGTCACTCATTGTGATCCATAAAAAAGAAGTCAGATCCGAATGAATCCCTGAATACATAAAGGAATGGTTACAGTGTCACGATAACGTTGACTGGGTAGCGTGTAGTGTGCAAAGTTTTGGAGGTTGACATGCCTAGCAACATTATGTCTCGTCACACTATAACACTTTGATCATCACAACGATCATATTCGACAGTGTTCCTGGCTACATTGCATGTTTCTACCTCTCACCATATGACGGTAGGTCCAGAGACGGTATCTGATCTTATCCGAGAAGAGCAGAAGAGCATGCAACCCATCTCTCGTTTGTTCAGTCCCTCTGCTCTCTGCGTCGCGAACGGTGCCGTCGACGTGTGGATGTCAACCGAACTCAACGTATTGGTTGTGGGGCGAATATACTACCCCTTGCAGTCACCGTGCCACTGTGGAGAGTGAGACTACGTGCCTTGAAATACTGTTAAAAGTCGTTACCACTGCACCGGTCATCTGCAGCTGTGTCTGACTGCGGCACACCCCCACCCCTCCCCTTCCCCCTCGAGCAGCAGTATCTTTGGTTCGCAACGTTCCCCATGCACCTGAGACATTGTTCTGAGCAACAGAAAATTCTTTGGCTACACTCGTCACACTACGTCCTAATTACAATTTCCCCATGTTTCTTCCCGTGTGAAGTCATCCAGAATCTGTTTCCGGGCCCTGTTGTAATGGAGGACACCACCGATGTGCACCGTAACTGCTCGTTCTTTGACGCACACGGCCTTATCCCGTTCCTTCATCGCCCACATGTTCTGCTGTTGTACAGTGACTTCACTCTTTTGACGTCCATGTTTCTGTGCGCGACTGGTTTGCCTCTGGCAACATAGTCCCAAAGTTTCATTGATTTTCACCCAGCAGTTAATACATTAGTGTAATCTATCATGTCTTTAACTTTAACAGAGCAGTAGATTTGTGGTAGCCCTTACTGTGGTAACTCAAATGAATGTTTATAGATATTCCGTCTTTTGTGACGAAAATAACTTTATTTTATGTGACGGACGATGATAGTTTGACATTGTGGATGCACCTTCAGAGGATCCAAAACAAATGCTTTGATCTTGATTGTGTTGGTCGCTATTCCAAAAGACAGTAGGTCGGGAAAATGGAAAAATTATACAAACTGATTACTGTTAGTGATAGAGGCAGTCCTTACCGACGTGCCAGGGTAATAGAACTTCAGAACCAAAGACAATGGTAAACTGGATCTTAGCTCTAAGACGCAACACTAACGAACGCTATAAGATATAAATGTTAACTTCACGAAACCAAAGATAAAAATTTCTCTACAAAGTTGTCACCACACGAATGTTTGCTACATTTAAAAGTGTCAACTTGTCAAAGATACTAAATTGTTACCTGTTAGGATATTTACAGTCCTGTTAATTTCAGAGACTAGATGCATTTATATATCTTATTAGGACTCTTACCATTTATTAAAGAAGTTAAAAATGTAACTGAAGTGGATAAACAAAATTGCTGAAAAGTATTTTACTGCAGAATTCAGGTTGCTCATTCTTCAAATTTCTGGCTGTCTAAATGCTTGTAAATGAATTTTCAGCTCTTCTAGTAAACTGAGATTTTTGCTCTTCATTGTGATATAGTGGACACTAAGAGTTCTGTTTCTTAGTTTTTGTTATCTTTATCATGCATAAATGTGGCTTATAGGAACGGTACGGTCTAAATGTGTAAACATCTTCCTGAAAACATTTCTAAACATTTATTCCAGTCAGGCCTATATAGTACCGAGAACGATTCCCATAAAATTTGCAAGTATCACCATTTCCGATTTTTATCTCTATGTGTCCTTTACTTATATTAAATGTTGTCGCCTTTGTTTACTGATGTTAAATGACTCGCGAATATCGGATTTTTAGAATAAATTGTGCAACTTTCTTGGATATTTTCCAAGGTGAATCTGATATGCATAGTAATCGCGCAATTATACATAATTAAGCTTCGTTGAGTTAATCTTTTTATTAATTCGTACGAGAGAATACAATGGCTTTTGCTGTTGCTTTAATACTGTGTAATTCGTGTTGATGATCATGTTCTTTTAATAGTATTATGTACGGTCTGTGCAGCATACTTCCACATATTACTTGCTATTGTTCAGGAGAGTGTAGTGATTTGTTGCGAATAATGATGCCAGTGTATGAGGCCTTTCTGAAAATCTAAGTTCATGTTTTAGGATTTTACTCTAAATGTGGAAGTGCTAAAAATTAATTGCTCGCTCTTCTCCCTGTTGTGTTATAAACATTACTATTTCTGCGTAACTAGCTACATTCCATAGCAGCTAATCAGGTTGGCCTTTGATTTCATCAAAAACAATAAATGTATACTTTCGTGTATTGCACAATATATCATTAATTGCGTAAGTATACATTTATTTTTAAAAACAGTTAAGGGGCTGTACTTCATGGAAAAATCATCTTGCTGTTAGAATTTCTGATGTATGATAGCATGAAACTTCAAAAATTGACGTCTTTGTATAATTTACAAGGCTTCTCTGGATTATCTGTAATTATCTGTTTGACAGGAATATTTGTAATTAATGTCGAAAGATACAAATGTACTCTGAATTGATATTTTCATTTTTTATCTACTGTCATACGTAATTTTGAGCTATCTTCGTTTATTTTGTAACGCTATTTTAGCAGAAAATGACGGTTTCAATGTATGTAAGCGAAATTTATATTTTATTAGCTTGAGTCAGCGAAAAAATGTAGAATATTGTTGACTTTTACTTACTTCTGTAATTACGATGGTGTAGAAACATTAAAGAGAAAGTAATAATTGCAAAAGAACTC
Organism: Schistocerca gregaria; assembly: GCF_023897955.1. Classification (NCBI taxonomy): domain Eukaryota; kingdom Metazoa; phylum Arthropoda; class Insecta; order Orthoptera; family Acrididae; genus Schistocerca; species Schistocerca gregaria. The sequence continues at coordinate 622,863,931 of NC_064931.1, read as the reverse complement.
TTTAAAATTTCATCACATCAAGTAACAACTATGTGTGTTCGATATTCGCTCTCTGGAGTTGAAGGTCCATGAAGAATAAAACTTTTATGTATATATTTAAATGAAAAATTAATACCCCAATTATGTAACGAACTAGCTAATAGACTGTCTATTGATCAAGCTGTACAATGATGTTTGAGAGCTATTCTATAGACGCTAACTAGTACAATGGGAGCCAATTAAGGCTCTAGACGCGGTGCAATTAACCTGTCGTCGCTTTCCGTAATATATTCCTGAAAGCTGTCTATGGTCGTACCCTAATGATCGACCTCTTGAGACCCTCTGATGGTTTGTTGCGCCGCGCCAGCTCGGCGGGGTAAGGCATACTTGTCTGCATATAAAGGTACAGATAATTGCCAGAACAGGAGGCTAGGTATTCCGTTAGAGGGCAAATAGAAAGTAACGTGTCCATAGAGATCCGTTCTCGTTCAAGAGATTGTACACTTATACTTAGACTTAATGGGAAGTAAGTAGAAAGTATGGTTGTGGTGGGTTATGAGGATGACATTAGACACGTAAGTTACACTGTAACTTATGAGTAGAAAACGCAACAAAACCATAATCTGTTGGATTTTACGTATGATTTTTTGCTGTAGCGTCGAAGCCCTCACAAGACAAGCCATACATATAGTCCTTAAAGGTACGCTATGCCGTACTGAAGTAGGACGTAACGAGATGAGAGTTCACGTACACGCAAACAGCATCCATCTCGAGTGACCTACGTCAACTTTTTCTAACTATCCGTGCATGTAGTCTGCATTAGGAAAGAAATGAAAATTTCAGTAACCCAGCCAAACATTATTTTACCGTTCCTGTGTCTTTTCCACGAGGTTCCACACATCAGAAGTGATGCGTTAGCTGCATTTGTGGGAAGAGACAAACAAATGAGTCGCTTACGTAGCTTGGAGGTATTCAGCACTAACTCAGTTATGGTAAAACACTCTATGGTAAGAATTACTTGGTTGATATGTCGCCAGGGAAGAAACAAAAGAACACTCTCTAGGATAAATGGATGGCAGACACAAAATACATACTTTTGATTGCCGTGAAGTTATTTAAAGAGGCACAAAAATCTTCACGTTGTATATCCACATACAGAGGAAAACGCAAATATCAGAGAAATTTTCTCAATAGTCTGAATATGAAGCACCTTTAAGAGTTCAGAAATACACTGAGATGACGAAAGTCATGGGATAGTTATATGCGCATATACAGACGGCGGCAGTAACTCGTACATTAGGTATAAACGAAGAGTACACTGGCGAAACTGTCATTTGCAGTCAGGTGATTCACGTGAAACGGTTTCAGGTGTAATTGGTTCCTCACGACGGCCATAAACAGACTTTGAACACTGAATGGCACTTGAAGCTAGACGCATGGGACATTCCAGTTTGGAAATCGTTAGGGAATTCAACATTCTGAGACCCATAGTGTGAACAGTGTGCCGAGTATACCGCGTTCCAGGCATTACCTCTCACCACGGACAATGCAGTGGCCGATGGTCTTCACATTACAACCGAGAGCAGCTGTGTTAGCATACAGGAAGTACACTCGTGGCTACAAACTACCATTATTACTTGAATTACGCCACATCACACACTCGAATCAGATATTTTAGTAGTCAGCGCTCAGGGTTTAGTATGTCTGATTAATTATGAGAGGAAGAACTAACAGTGTAGCCCCCTACCTCTCTAGACAGTGCAGCATGTTTTCTAAATTCTAATCATGTTTGCTGAACCAGATCCAGATTGTAATAATGTAAATTAGGCAAAATTTTGTATACAAGTACGTAATCAAACTTATTATTTATTTGCGTTATATTAGATTGTGTTATCTTATTTTCTTTTGATGTGATTCGATTTATTTTGTACTAGCTTGTTGATCCGACTTCACTCAGGGATCTGATATGATATTGTGTGGTAATAGGATAAACTTTAAGGTGTAAGAGATAAGAAAATTTTGTTGAAAACATATTCTAATTATTTACAATACTTGTTAAAGTGTAAGAGGTAAAATTTTTTTATTGCAAACATTCGGCTTACAATACTTATTTACAAACAACATTTTTCATTTTGTCATCCGGGCTATTATATGTACAAAGTTTTCGAATTTCCTACTCGAGAGAAGTAGTTGAGTATGAGAGAAGCAGTTATCTTTCAGGTTGCTGCCGCAATATTTTAAAGTTTGCTCTTGCGCTTTATTAATTGTAAAACTTTAGGCTAAGTTCATTGCAAATTTCAGTCATTAAATTGAAATGGCAGTTCAGTAGAGATCAGTGGTGTTCTGCGGATAAACAGTGTGTGTCCTCTGTACCGTTCAGTCACAAGTTCGACTTTGATGATGTTATTTGATAGCTGTTTGACTATCATTATTATTTCATTACGTCGGTTTCGTAAGTTGAGATCTCTGAGGGCTACCACACCACATGACTCCCTTGATCGTACCGGGACTCGTTTCTGAGTTTTAGCGGCACGCACACTGTACACTTACTTTTATAGTATATATCGAGTATATTATGTATTAAATGTGGAGAGGCAGGTACTACACGACTATTAAGACACGCTTTCTCTTAAGAATCTCAAGGGTTTACGTTGTGGCCTATAACAAACATTACACGATTAAATGGCTTGCCTCAGTGAATTTCTTTTTAAGACTATGTCGTCTAGTGAAAATATTACGTGCGTAAGATAATTGTCTTTAATCACTTTTGATGTGTTTGTCATTTGAGTGCAATACACAAATCAGAAAGGAATTTAAGATACCATTGCCTGCTGCCACGGAATGGTGTCCTTAAGTCCCGTCGAAAGGCATAATATCTTGTTATCAGTGATTGTCATGCCATATCTAGAACGATGTAGTGCTACCGTACAAGAACACGCAATGCTGTGCAGTAGGCCAGCAAATACGTCATCTCTTTCAAGACATAAACATCTGTATTTGTCACTAACGTTATCCGTTGAAGTAAGCCCTTCGTCTGATATGGTGCAGACATGTTAACGCCAGGAAAATTGGTTACTGAAGTATCGTATTTGGCCTCAAATGCTTCAAATGGCTCTGAGCACTATGGGACTTAACTTCTGAGGTCATCAGTCCCCTAGAACGTAGAACTACTTAAACCTAACTAACCTAAGGACATCACACACATCCATGCCCGAGACAGGATTCGAACCTGCGACCGTAGCAGTCGCGCGGTTCCAGACTGTAGCGCCTAGAACCGCTCGGCCTCCCCGGCCACCTATTTGGCCTCACAATGCTGCCAGGACAGCTTTCCAGTCTGTCCGTCTTGACAAAATATAGAGTAATTAATTAAAACTGAATCGAAGGCTTTTGTTTCTGAACTATTGGCCACTATTCCATCGAGCGTATACATAGATGCATAAACGTCAAAAGTGTGCTGGACTGAAGGATGTAAATGTAAAGCTGTTGTTTTCCGTACAAGCCCCGTGCATTAGAAGAGAGGTGTACCGCCTAGGAATACCCATGACACTCATCAAGAATTCTTTCCATCGGTATTTAACTCCATCTTTCAACCATCCCGAAGAGTGTTATCGTACACATACGTTTCAGACGTGCATCGTGGCTCACTTTTGCTAATGATTATGGACATTAACAGCTACGTCGCTGCATTTATGCGGCTGAATTACACTGCAAATACAGTAGCTCGCCCAGTACTCCACGAAATGTTTCAAACGTCTAGTGACCTGCGAACTGTATTTCATCCCTACACAACCACATTTAGTTTTCCGTACTGTATAGCGACTTTTAACTTTGTGACATGTAGAGATAGATGCAGAATAGCATGCTCCTTGCACACGACGCAGATCCGCCTGTGTTTCCCTGTGGCACGATTTCTTGTGTAAGCAGCAGCGCTTGTATATTTATTCTGGCGAGCAAAGCCCCCACTGCAGGCGCACTGCCGTCTACTGCAGCCTACCTTTTGTTCCTCTGGTGCGTGTGTGTTGTATCACACTACAATATTCGTCCTCTCAATTACACCTCTGTTTCCTAGAATATTTGTGAGCATATAATGACGTCAAAAATTTAGTTTCCAAAGAAATAACATCAGTGCTCCAAACTTTTTCAGTTGAAAGTGCAGACACTATTTTTTTTTCGCAGTCTATATCTGCGTTTTGTAACGAAGCAACGCTGTTGAAAGCACTATCACTAAAATTTAGTTTAAAATTTTTCAGATGTTTTCTTACAAATTTTGTGGAACCGATTGTGGATTTAATTTTATGCTCTTGTTTGTGACTTGTCAGCGGATGGACATGTAACGTAAAACTGTTAGGAGTAGGTCTTCCTCCAAAGCTCTTTTTAAACTGGACACGAAGGTTAAGTATAGGTAAAAGTTTCAAGTAGAATTAGCATATACTGTATGCGTTGAGCCTGAAAAATGTGCACGGAAGCCAGACGGATTTTTGAAGACGATCGTCAGCCGACACACTAATCGAGATGTATTCAGTCTGTAAGGAGCGTCTTTTAGATTGAAACTTCCCGGCGGATTAAAACTGCGTGCCGTGCTGAGACTCTGACGCGGGACGTTTGCCTTTCGTGGGTAAGTGCTCTGCCAACTGAGTTACCCACTTCCGAGTCGCGACCCGTCCTCACAGCTTTACCTCCTCCATCACCTCATTTCCTATCTCCCAAACTTTGCAGAAGTTCTCCTTTGACACTTGCACAACTAGCACGCCCGGAAAAATGGATATTGCGGAGACATGGCTTAGCCACAGCCTTGGGGATTGTTCACAGAATGAATTTTCACTCTGCAGCGGAATATGCCTAGGCTGTGACTAAGCCCTGTCACCGCAATATCCTTTCCTCCAGGACTACTAGTTTCACCGGAGAACTTCTATGAAGTTTGGAACACCAGAGGACGAACTACTGGTGGGAATAAAGCAGTCTGAAAAAAAAATCCCTTAAGTTAATGACGTAAACATGACTCAAAATTGACGGGTTTCATAGACAATTGAAAACTGAGTATTTTTCACAATCATATGTGGGTGCCAAAAACACATGTTTTCCTAGAAAACCAGGAAATAAATTGTTACATTAGAAAAAATGACTCTGAGCACTATGGGACTTAACATCTGAGGTCATCAGTCCCCTAGAACTTAGAACTACTTAAACCTAACTAACCTAAGGACATCACACACATCCATGCCCGAGGCAGGATTCGAACCTGCGACCGTAACGGTCGCGCGGTTCCAGACTGAAGAGAAATTGTTAGGACTGTCGCTTATGTACCCATAACGTAAACGCTGCTAAATGATAGTGCCACTGATGTAGCGAATAAGGCACCTGGCTAGTATGGAGCGAACCTATGTCCGACTCCCAATTGCCTTCTGCACTTTTTTCCCGTTTATATTTGTTTAGTATCGTAACTGATGGGAATAAGACTTGTAACAACGTAATCCATAAGGAACACTAGTAAGATCGGTAAATAAATTTCGCAAACGACTTGAATTCGTAAAGAATTAAAATATTCATCGTGGTTGCCTTACGAGATCGTGCTGAAAAGTAATGCCTCAGAATATTTTGTGTGTGACGTTTTACAGATTCTTAAGTAAAACAGGTTTCATTGACATTCTACATCTTTATTCTTTATTTTTTCATATTCATTTCTCAACATGGTCACCCTTGCGACGAACGTATTTCTTTCAACGACAGACCAGTTTATTGATACCATCACTGTAGAATGTTAGACTTCATTGGCGAAGCCTCATCAACTATGCAT